>NC_140446.1:2338032-2938032 GCF_963576455.1 Neolamprologus multifasciatus
TGCAATTTATGTAATTACTATGCACTTAATGCAGACATATTATTAAAATCTGGGCTGTAATGGTTGTATTGATGTATAGCAACTTGAAATGCTCCAAAAAATGGCTCCACAGCATGTAAAAATATAATATAAGCTCTGGTGGACTTGGTTCTATGGTAGGTCTTAAAGGGTTAATGAAATACCTGACAAACAACAAGCCCTGCTGTGTCGTGGGATGCTACTGAGCACACAAATATGTGTGTGTTTGCACAGCACCAGCAAAAGGATGCACTTGTACAAATCCAACACCGTACTGTAAAGTCAAGGCTTCAAAACAGGAGCCAACAAACCAAACAAAACTAACGTGTGAGAAGATTACACTGAATAATTGAACTTTTACTAAAGCAAAGCGTCTCAAATTCAGGAGAGTTTGGTGGATAACAGACAGAAACCAAGACGCTCGAATCCAGACACGTTCAGAAACCAAAGTGTTTAATGTGAGAACCTACAGCAGAGGATTTTAGGGCAATTTGGTACAGGGTCAATATTTATAAGTACAGGTCCATTTTAAATGAGAACAAAAACTAAGCTGTTGTGAAGAAGAAGAAGAAAACTGACTTAATTTATATTTTTAAACCTTTTCTGACTCCTGATTTTCTCCAAATTTCTAAAAATATTAAATTCAATATTTCAAGTTCTGCATTTTTATTGTGTCACCAGACAGAAGCCTTTGCTGTTCACCGTAGACCAACTTTTCTTTTGTATCTTTATGATTTTTTAAGAGAACTTTTGCAATAAAAATCAATAAATAAAATAAAATAAAATCGACTTGAAACAATCGAGGAGAGCAGATCAATAAAAGCGGATACAGTGGATAGAAACTGATGCTCGGGGTGAAGCAGAAACGGAGGAGGGGGAAGCGCATTAAACTGAGCAGAGTTTGCCAGCGTTGATCAAACCGCGGGACGCACACGCACACACCCTCCCACGCCACCGTCCACCCTCATCCTTGGCTCATCTCCTGTCCTCTTTGTATATTTTTGCCAAACCTGTGGTTGGTGGTTGCCGGGGCATTCATAATGAAAAACAAAAGAGGACGAGCAGAGAGAGTTGGCTGAGGAGAAGAGCGGCGAGGAGGTGGGGCGGGAGGGGATTTCTGCACCGCGGGGTTAATAAGCAGAGACAAAGGGGAGTTTGGGGATGAGCTTTGCTGTGCTGGAACATCAACACACCAAATTAAAGCCTGCGACAGTAATCTGAATGACACAGGCAGACACCCAGCCCACCTGCCCCGCCCACCTGCTGCTAAGAAGTATGGGACAGATGAGAGGGGGGGTGAGCGTGCCGTGTCTCTGCTATGGGCCAGATTAAAAGTATAAGAAAAAACAAAAACACGCTGTTTTTGGCATTGCGGGTGTGCATTAGGAGCAAACTACAACTTCACTGCCAAACCTCGTGAATTAGTTATCCCGACTTCACCGGAGGGGTCGGAATGGCAGGAAAACCATGATCAGAATATGAAACTAGTGTTGAGTGGGGAGCATATTTGGTTCGGACAGCTCTCTGATTCTGGCTTTCCCACCAGCGCCCAGCGCCAGAGTGAACATGGAACTGAGAACGCGAGGAGCAAAGGGCCAACAGTTTGGAGACATTTCACGCATGCCTACAGATTTTCTTTGATAAACTTTTCTCTCCCGTCAGCTTCTCCCTCTCATTACGCTCGGTTACCGCTGATTGAGAAGCTTTCGCTGCACTGGCGCCAACGCAACACGTTGATGTTAACTTGATGAATATCGTTTCATTTCTCCCGTCTGTCCGCTCCTCTCTGCGTGTTCGGGTCATAAATAACACTCAGTCTGCAGTAAAGACTCCAACCATGAGCTGAAATTAAACTAGTGCAGATAAATTGGGTGAAAAACGTCAGTTTATTTTATATAAAACATCAGGACTGCAATGACAAAACAAACTTCTCTAAGCTTTGCCGTGGCGACGTCATCGTGACTGTCCATCGGAAGGACGGGTGATTACTCATTCCTGTCATCCTTCTCTGAGGCTCCCTGCTTAGAGCACACGCACAGTTGGTGCTTTGCCACCTGCACAGCAGCAGACTCACGGAGGCAGAAAGTAAAATCAAATCCTATGTGAACGTCTCCATCCAGCGGATACCAGCTCCGTGTGACCGAACCATGGAAGTTAAGGCGGCGGTGTTACTTTGTGTTAAAGAGCAGGCGCGCTCCAGTTATGCTGTCGTGTGCTTATTTCACCCCCAGCACCCATCCTCGTGTGTGTGTGTGTGGTAATGTTGTAGATTTTATACAACGACAATGAGTCTTTATGGTACAGCAGTGGAATGAACGACATTAGGACAGTGCAGAGGGTCACTGTTATGGATGTAATAACCGCTCGTCCCTTAAAAACATTCCCCAAACAAAGCCAGCGCCATCTAAATATGGATGAGCCTGTCCAAGTGTTGTCATTATGGTAACATCTAATATCTCGCAGAGTGCTCAGCTCAATAACCTAACAACGCTCAGGCTCATCTGATGGCACAGACGTACAGTTTACTGTAATCAAAGCAGAGTTCTGACGACTCCTCCGTAGGCCGCTCACTTCCGAGGGTTATTATTTTTATAATGAGCCGCACTCCTCTCTCGCTCTCGATCACGTTAATGGGAGATGAAGCGAGATCTGGGATGTACTGCGCCCGGGAGGAGGGAGGGGGGGGGTTAATACAGGGAGGTAAGAAGTATGATGAAGCGGTCAAGAGAAAGCGATGGAGACAGAAATTCAACTGAGAGGGAGGAAAGTTATTTTAGGAGTCGGAGCATGAAACTGGAGAAGAAGAGAGGATGAGAGAGTACATTAAGTGCGTTATTATGCTCCTACGGGCACCGTGTCTTCTAATGCCATTACTGCTTGTCTGTAACAGGGAGGAAATTAACTTCATACTTTGGCACTTCAAAAAGTTCTCTGCAGGTGCACACATTCAAAAGCTCATACTCAGGACAGGCTTCAGACTATCAGAGCAAACCAATCAGGTCGTTTCAAAGCGTGCAACTAGACTGCAGTGCAATAAATACGTTTGTGCAGAAGACACGAGGAGCAAAATGAGCAAAGCGTTTCCCCTTTCTAAAGCAAAGCCTGTATATAAAAGAAGGCTGCAGGAAGTGATGTGGATTCTGAAGAATTTCCGTTTTAAAGTATCTTGTGATTCGGTGTGAAGTTAGTATGTTTCCCACCTCCAAAGTTCCTTTTTCATGTCATACAACCTGTATGTATCGGAGATCTATGAGGTATGACTGTAAAGTTTAGATATAATTAGTAGGGTTGGGCAATATGTACAAATTTTCCATCCCGCAATCGTCAGTCCAACAATCGCCGATGGACGATATATTCGCGCATGTGCAGACTTTTTGATGGGCGGAGCAATGTAATCATGCGTGGACTGATTTGTGCGTTTACAACACAGAAGTCGTCCAAACATAGACGAACTAATCCCAACGTCAACGCATAGACGAAATGCACTGACAAGAGACATTTCAGGGATTTTGACTCCAGATGGGTTAATTGTTAATTGCTTTAGTCGTGATGACGGCGCGTTAACGCTGACAGCGCTAAAAAATAATAATAAAGTCACCAATTTGGGATTTCTTAGGTTTGCGTCTTTTATTTGGTTTAAAGCCAAAGGATGTAACCACAGCGGTGTGCCGCTCGTGCAGATGTATGGTGCGAGCAAAGTACTCAAACATGACTAACTTGCATGAGCATGCACGTGCTATGCTAGGCTATCACCAGCTTCTGCCATCAACAAGCACTTGGGCGCACTCTGAGGGGGGGGCATTTGCTCGAAGATGAAAGAGGGTGCTGTTAAAACAGCGCTATTATTTTTTTTCTGTTGACTGCTTTTATTAGCGCCATCATTATTAGCAAACTCACTCATGGGCAATCGAATAAATAAATCCCCCTTGTAGAAAGTAGTCGTTATATTCGTCCAATCGCCCAACCCTAATAATTAGAAAGGATGAGGCCATGAAAACTCAAAAGGCTAAAAGACAGCTAGCTATCAGCAGTCATGCCTCTATAGGAAAAAAATAAACAGGTGAGCAATAAGAAGAACACAATGCTGCTGCAAAATTCAACCTTAACTTTTAGAGGGAGCCTCAAGTGGACATTAGAGGAACTGCAGATTTTTTTCTTAACTTGAGGGTTTGTTGACAGTATAAGAGACATCGAGCATTCAACGAATCCTGAGCTGAAAGCAAGTCTCCAGCTGCAAAGATGGGATGGAAGAACAACTCCCAGGTGGAAAACCCCTGCCACTGAAATGAAAGTTAATTTAGATAATGCCTCACATGGATCATTTTGGCGTGGGACCCACCTGACATGCTGGAAGAGCATATGAGGCTGCATGAGGCAAATATGAGGCTAATTAGGCAGATATGATCAGCTGCGATCAACACAACTTTCTTTTTAATCAAGCTTCAGGATTTCTGCTACAACTTTAATTCCCTTATTGGCTCTGCTGAGTCTGCTCACAGTGCTGCAGCGGTCCTTTGCCTTACACAACCTTATAATAAGGTGACTCCAATGCATTTGCAGCATGTTAAAATGAGGGGAAAACAATACTGGATCAGCAGATTCCCAAAGATACGGCACTAAAAGGACAATCAGCGGAGCAAAAACAGCCTGCGTTATTAACTCCAGAGGCAGAAACTCTGCTACAAATTACTACATTCCAACAAATCCTGACACGCTGCCGCAAAACTAATTTGGATGCAGAAATCAGTCTTACTAATTAAAACGATAATCACGCGTCACCTTTTCAAACAAAGTTAAAACGCCTGCAAACTAAAGCGAACACAATTAACAAGCGGCTATAATAGAGAGGCGTCGCAGAGCTCATTAGGACCAACTCGGAAAAGTACGGCAGAGAGGCCTGATTAAAAACACTCCTACAGTTTAACGCAAGTAATTCCAATTAATCTCTCACTTCAAGTTTTTCACCTGATGAGAGGACAGGAGATAAACACCGCCTCAGGTATGAGACGCTGGCAACTCATTTACAGTAATATTAAGATGTGCACTTCCACCGCTGCGGCTCGCTGGCATCGATCCGTCTTCGCTATGAAAAGAGGACGCGGCTCTTATGAGATCAATAGTCTGATTTGCAGACGGGGAGGTAGAGGCCATTAGCAGGCAGATAAATAAAAGACTGGGAGTCAAGAAATGTTCAGAAACAACTCTCTGTCCCTCATCGATGCACTGATAAACCTCAGCTCTGCCCGCCCCCGCACACACACACACACAATACTGAGTCATACAGGACGTGGGTGGACAGTCTCGTCCCCACAGGTACACTGAGATCTCTCTCTGTAACGAGCCCTGGTTTTACATTTAGAGATGAGGCTGTTTCTCTGAAGAGGTTCATGGATTAACGAGCTTCTTCATCCGTCAAAGATGAAGCTCCTTTGTGTTTTGTTTCAGCTGATTGTCATCCGCTCATTCTGTCTGAATTCCTGTTTTATGAAGATGTTCACTGATTGGTTTTACGGGCTCTTCACTCTCATTCATCCTACAAACGTTTGCATTCAGGTTGGATGACACGCTTTCTTCTAGTGAGCACTTTGTTAAATGCTCCTGATTATAATTATGGTGACACTTTGACTCTAATCTCTGCATATCACAATTCATGTTATCGTTCTCATTATCCAGCACGAATATTATTAGAATAGATTTTATTTACTAATCCATAATGTATGAACCAAGGTTATTATCGTTAACGAAAACTAGAAGTGAAAAAACATTTTCGTTAATGGAAATAAAAACAAAAACAAAAAAAGGAAAACTAACTAAAACTGTAATGAGTGTTCACAAAACTAACTAAAATTAACTGAATTTATAGCAAAAATGTGTTTAGTTTTCATTGATGTGTGCGTGTCATACAAGAGTCAAGGGTGAAAATGAAGTTTAGTTTCCAGATTTTTTTCTTGCTGTGTCTCATTATGCCAGCAGGTGGCAGCACGTTAGTCGAGTCGTCTGTGTTGCTGCTCCGTCCACGCGCAGAATCATGTCAGGAAAAGTCGGGAGAAAGCGCCAGAGTCCAATTTGGGATTACTTTGAATATGACTGTGTTTTGGATAAAGCAAGTGTCTTGTAGTGGAAACAGACAAATTATGAGGGACATTTCTAAAGGGAAAAAAATCCCACAAACCTTAAAGTGCACTTGAAAAGCTCACACAAGAAGGCTAACCTAGCTTAGCTTGAGAAGGTAAGGGAGCACACTCAACCCTCATCCCCAGAAAACAGAAGCTAACCCCAGGTAAGGCAGCGTGATGCATCCCGAGACAACAGGACGGGGATATCTACACAACTGTGAGTCAGTTACCTTCAAAAAGTTTATCAATTCACTTGAAATCAAAATTACGAACACCCGGTGCTGCGAGAGTTAATCGTCTCATTGGGGCCAAGATATACATTTTATAGTTGCCTGGTATCAATGGTTGTTCATCTGCCTTTATTTATTTATTTAAAGAACCCATAGGTGGGAATGTGAGTTGTCTGTCTCTGCGTGTTAGCCCTGCGACAGACAGGCGACCTGTCCAGGGTGCAGTATGGTAGCTGGAATAGCAACATACCCAAGGATGAGCAGAATGACTGATATGATGAAACTGGGATTTTGTTACACTTAATTATTGCAAACACGACTAAAACTATAACTGAAACTAATCAAAACTAAACTGAAACTAAGGATTTTCAAAAAAATAAAAACTAAACTAGCAAACAATTGGTAATTGAAAATCTGAAGTCAAAACTAAATAAAAATAAAAACTAACGAAAATTGCAAAACTATTAAAACCCTGGTATGAACCTTATTATGATTTTGGCTCTTCTCAGTAGCTCCTCAAATCCTAACTCTTACGTTTAACTAGACCATTGTTTGTATGATCTTTATTGTGTAACTGCTACTGCTTTCTATTATGCTCCATGTTTTCTGATGTTTATGTTTCATATCTTTGTAGCTCTGTAACTGTGTGCTTCTTTGGATCTGTCTCTGTTGTAAAGGATTTTACTGCCAAGGGGCTTCCTGGTTAAATAAATGGTAAATGGCCTGTATTTGTATAGCTCCTTACTAGTCCCTAAGGACCCCAAAGCGCTTTACACAACCAGTCATCCACCCATTCACACACATTCACACACTGGTGTGAATGTGTATGAATGCGTGTGTGGCAAAATAGGTTTTAGTCTGGCTCTCTGCACGAGATTTCCTGGCCCACACGTTTGCAGTGCATCCAGGTGACATTTCAACACACTTCAGTCACTCTCAGCCTGTCACATAAACACTGCGAACCCTCATGTGACTCAGCAGCGGTGTCACGTCTGACCTTCTTTTGTGCACTGAAGATCCTCCGGAGGGTGTCCGGGTTCTTCTCTGCAGGTTTGCCCTGAGGCGGCCTCCTCGGGCCGCTGGCCACCACCCTGAGGCCGTCCTCTGAGAAGTCCAGGACATCTGCAGGGAAACATTTTTTTTAAGTAATTAAATTTGAGATTATGTCACATCTATTTATACTTTTAAAGCCCTTCTCCTGGCCAAACTAATTATTTTTAACAGCACACATAGAAAGAAGCTGCCTGAATCTGAAAGCACACGCTTCTTCATCATGTTTAAATCCACCAGTTTTTCCACACGAGAGAGAAAAAACATGTTATTAGAAACAAGGTCAAATGAAACTGTGTTTGTGAGCTTTAGCTCATTTCCAGCAGTCCTAACAGCGAGCGCCTGCTGGATAGTGAAACAGGATTAGCTGATTGTGTTTGTTGTTAGAGTGTGACCGTTTGTGCGTATGTCCGTGTGTTCAGTCTATGCCGGCGTGTTGGCTTTCTAATGTTTATCCATACACAAAACAACAAGAAAAGCACACACAGCTCCAGTTTTATTCCACCCCATCGTGCCATTTTTACTTTATTCAGCTTTTTTCGTCTTGTCGTTTTGTAAATATTCTATTGAGCTGTTATATTCTTCTGCATTTAAGATGAGTAATGTGAATGCCCCTCAAACCACCTGCGCTCATAGAAGGAAATACTGTAATAAAAAGGAAAATCCAGATTCAGAGACTCAGAGTTTGATGTAATAAAAGGTGTTTACGCTGAATGAGCTGCAGGGCAAAATGTGTTGGTGTATTTTGTGACGCTAACCCACTAAAATAAACTCTTCAAACCTATTAAAATCTATCCATTTCCCTTTTAAACAAGCTGTGCTTAATGTTTTGGCTGCTGTTACGCAGTAACTTCCTTACTTTTGGAATAAATGAAGTATATCTCATCTTATTCCATTTCATATGGAATCATGGCACACACTGTCGTAGCTACAGACTCTATGATGTGACCTTAAAATAATGACAAAATAAAAATCAGTGTTCACTGCGGGGCCGCTAAGAATCTCGCTCTCTCTTTAAACGGCTGTTCCAGAAGCAGCGCGACTGGCAAACTGGTGTCAGAGGGTTTTCCCAGTCAGACTCAGAGAGGCATGTGTCAACAGGCTCAGGGCAGGCGTGCCACAACCCCGTTTTATCATCGCTTCACATATAAGGCGACGTCCAACTAAACTTGAACGTCGTTTCAACTTTGCAAAATAAATAAATATTATTCGACCAATTTATTTGCCAGAGTTTCATTTCAGTCTTCACTGCTGTCGCTGCAGTCCGTTCCCCTCTCCCTGCTCGCTGAGCACACGCCTCACACACAGTGCGAAGCAAACAGAGGCGCCAGACATGAAATAACACAACAGGACCTTCCCAACGACTGTTACACTGAAGAGATCGAGTGAGCGAGTCAAGCCGATGCTTTTCAGTCGTGTTGGCTTTAGGGCTGCCACGATTAGTCGACTAGTCACGATTAGTCGACTATCAAAATCGTTGACGACTGATTTAATAGTCGACGTGTCGTTTGAAGCTTTGTAAGATCACAAAAGACGCAGGAGTAAGTAGTAGGATTTAAGAGTGTAATAACGGACTGAAACAGAAGATGGCAGCACTGCATGTACAAGGATGCCAGCTGCCGTTAAACCCCGAAGAAGAAGAAATTCATAGCGCAGCCCAGCTCAGTTTCCAACAATGGCGGCAGCTAGTTAGTTTTAATATTACTCTTATTATTCTTTCTGGGTCACAAAATAAACGTTTAACATATTTTCAGGCGAGAATGTAGCTGTGTAAACCTCAAATATCTGCTCAGTTTATCAAGACACCACATATTTTCAAAAGCGCTCCGACGTTTTCGGAGACGTCTGTTACCCACTAGCTCGATAGCTAGCCGGGGGCTAGGCTAACTAGAGCCGTGAGAACACCGGACTCCCGCAAATCGTTTTCAAACCCACCGCCGTCTTTCGCTACTCAGGTTAAACATGATATATAAGTCACTTAGATAACTTAAAATGTTATTGTTTGGCCTTTTTTAGTATTTTATTTGTTCCTGAGTAAATCGGTTTGGCTGAGATTAAAGTTATAGTTTTTACACAGCTGAATAAACGTCAAGCAGACAGCTGATTATCAGAAGTGTGAGATGCTCGAGAATTTACTCCGGTGTCCTGTTATATTTTAGATAGCAAGGAGTTTATTAAACTTCACCGAAACAATCTGCAAATTTCATTAAAATTTAATAAACTATCATCATGTCTTTATTTTTAGTTAGCACATACCTTAAACACTTAAAGCTGTAAGCTAATGATAGTTATATAAAAGCAGATGCTGCTGGTGCAATAAGCTGTAGTTTTACATCCAATGGATGATGATCTGACTAGTCGACTATCAAAATAATCGTTTGTGGCAGCCCTAGCTGGTTTACGTTACCACAGATTATACTTAAATCAGAAATTTTAGATATGAAAAGACAAGAAGCACTCGGAGAATGCTTTTTAAGTAGCTCTATAAATCATTATCATCACTTTGACCTGCAGATCAATGTGTTGACCTTGAAGGAGAGGTCCATAACCTGATCCAGGTTGGCGAGTTGGGATCAGAATGTTATTTGATACACGCGTCAGCTCAGTCCTTCCTTAATTAATTGGATGATATGCACAGGATTAAAGCAACAAGCCTGCTCATGTTACTGTAACACTTTGCACACGGCTCTTTGGCTGATTTTGTACAAAGGTGGTTTCACTAGATCATCACTACATCGGCGTTATCAGTCAGACAGTGTTGGTGTTTTAACCTGTTCGTATCCTGCTCTCCTGCTTCTCAGAGTTCTTCTTGCTCTCCTTGACTGCCGGCCTTTCCTGGACCTCCAGCATCTCCTGGACCTCCAGCCTTTCAAACGGATCTGGCGGGTCATCGGCTGGCATTTCCTCTATGGTGACCACCGGGGTCGCTGTGGTGATGGCGGCCTTCTTTTTGGCCCTCCTCCTCTCCTTAGCTCTGCCGTCGTCGTCTTCGGCACCGTCGCTGTCGCTCATGTCGTCAAAACCGAAGTATTTGATTTTGTAACTGGACCGGCCGTCCGCGCTGTCGCTACTGTTCTCCTCCTGCTGGGCCTCCGAGTCCTCAAAGCCGAACAGGTCCAGCTTACTGTCCTTCTTCGACTTGGTCTGGGTCTGCCTGAACCTGCGGAGAGGACATCCAGAGGAACGGCGTTAATATTCTGCTGAGACGACTTAATTAAAACTGAATGTTAATGTGTAAACATATTCTTGTGGAGAGGATTTTTCATTTCAGGCTTCAGTCTAATGTGTTTCATGATTAGCACAAACATGAAATGGCAAACTACAATATTCTAATCAACACTTTCCCTCGTAAAATGTATCGTTTTCAGCTCAGGTAATGAAAGCAAATTCAATTTAAATTTGATTTCTTGCAGCGTTTTAAAAGAAAAAACCTGCGACTTTTATCCGTGACCAAGGTCATTTAATTCAAATGAAAAAATAAAATAAAATCACCGAGCGCTCGTTCTTCTCGGCAAAACAAAGGGCGTTACGCTTAACTGCCAAAATATTACAGTGGAGTGGAAGTAAATGAAGTCTCAGCAACTGAAATGAGACCAAAGAGGCGCACGGCCTCGCGCTGAGACGGGAAGATGGTAAAGATGTAAAACGTGTGAAATGAAAGGCATCATAGATGGTTTTCACTGAATAATGTGTCCCCGTGCCTGTGAGAAGTCACGCAGCATAAACAACTACCTACATACATTTTTATGTATTTGCTTTATGTTTTTCTCCTCTCAAACGTCTCAAAGCTGATATTAAATGGCTTTTTGCTTGTTATAATAAACTACTTTGAAACAGTCTGATTTAAATCTGTATTTTCTCTCCAAGTCTGTTACAAATATTTTATTAAGCAGTTTGATATAAAATATTAAAACTCAAAATGTGCTTTTAGTGGCTGCAATTTCAAATGAAGTACTCGGGGTGCTTCGTGCTGGCATGTTCAGCATCCAAGTTCTGTTTATGGACCTACTGAATCACTTTCTACAGGTCTGCTGTGGATGTGGACTAAAGAGAATGATCATTAAGCTTTGTGTCCATCACCAGATGTCGCACAACTCGGTTACTTTAAAAAGAAAAAGAGTGAGAGCGAGTTGTTTGTCTGAGGGATGAGGTCGATCTGTTAGATGGAAAATAAGTCTACATATGGAAAAACTGGGATAATTTAGACTTCCTGTAGTTCTTGTGTGATATCAGCAGGTGTAGGCAGTTACACATCACACTGTGGAACACCCTGACACACAAGGACCGCCGGCCCCGTTAACCAACCTTGTATTCTGTTGTTCCGGCTTCTTCCGCTGCCATCCGGCCTCTCCCAGCTGCGTCGTGCTGCCTGAACCGGCGCTACCGCTACCACAAGAGGGTGCTGCATCAGTCCCAAACTCCTCCACCACTCGGTCCTGGATGGTGACGTTACACATAGATATGGAGGATGGGTGCAACACCGTGTAGTCCCTCGTCCTGCCACGGCTCCCTCTGCCACCTGTCGTTTTGTTATTGCTGTCAGATGCGGATTTGGGAAGATCTGAGCCAAAAACAGTGGCTGCGAAGCTGCTGGAGTCCGAGGCTTTGCCCTGTTTGTTGGGCCTCCTGTATGTCCGACAGTTCAAGTTCCTTTCAAGTGACGATGAGGTCGACATCTGGGAGTAATCCGACGTCTCAGTGAGGTCAGGGTTGCCCTGCAGGTCCTCGCTGTCGCTGAGGAGCAGCTGTGGAGGAGAGGGGATCTTCTCGTGCCGGGTTTGCACCGGCTCACAGCCGCCTGCCGTCGTGACGCCCGCCGAAGCCCATGACAGAGTAGGGGCGGGGTTGCGGGGTTCCTGTGTGGGAGAAGGTGGCCGGAGGCCCATTATAACATCCCACGAGTCGTAGGTGGATTCTGCCTTGGAGCCGGTCTTCAGGGTGGTGGTCTGGGCCAGGGGCTTCTTGTCGCTCTCAGAAACGTTTTGGTACCACGTGTAGCTGTGCTGGTTCTCTGACGACGAGGACAACAAGCTCTGCTTGGACTTTCCTGAGAATGAAAACAGAGTCAGTGCATCAAAGTCACTGAAGGTACCGGTCATTTTTATGCTGGTCCAGTTCTCACAAGCAAATTTGTATTAAAGATCAAATCAAATGGACTAAACTTTAATATTTGAAAGAGGAAAAGGTGCTGCACAAATAACTAGAACAACAATGAAAATACAGGCAAAAAAAAACATCTTTGCTGACTGAAATAACAGATAAAAACTAGACTTATAAAAATAATGAAAAGAAGATAAATATTAGGGGTGAGGGAAAAAATGGATACTGTGTAGTATGGTGATATTTTGTTTGCTAATAATGTATCGATACAGGGACAGCAGAAATCGATATTTTGTTACAAAAAGGTTTTTGTGCTCTGACTTCAGAGCATGTTGATCCTTTTTCTGAGCAAGAATCCTGACATTCCTTCACTGTCCAAATGTGTTTCACTTGTTTTATGGCAGCAATAAACATGACAGTTTACTTATTTTAATTTAAGACATGTTTTATTTTAATTAAGTTTAAAACTTTTTTATTTAATGTAAAATTATATTTTGTTTTAATTTACTTTCAAATTCTTCAGTTGCTGAAGGGGCTGCATAGTTTTCATAAACTGCATAGTTCAGAATAGCTATAATTGTACCAGATGGTTGATTCAGTTAAGTTGGACTAGACTGTAATACAAACCGTTCAGTTTGTCAACAATCAAACTGAAATGAGAGAAAGACTGAGTGTGAGACTTTGATATTAGAGAAAATGAATATTGATAAAGTTTACCTTTATGTACAGAATCTGAATATCGCAAAATATTTTTAAAAATTGCAATAATATCGTATCGTGCGTTAAGTATTGTGATAATATCGTATCGTGGGATGTATGGTGATTCCCACCTCTAATAAATATATACATAAAATGTCAGTCTTTATATGCCTGGAGGGGGGAAAAGAAAAGACCTTCATACAGAACCTTGTCTGAAGCCAGCAAAGTGAATTAAAAACAGAAAAATAGTAATAATCATAACAACAATAACAACAACAACTAATTAAAAAACATACAAAACTATAACAGCTCTGGCAACAGCTTCATTCTCACCATGACAATGAACCCAAACACACAGCCAATGCATTAAAGCACACCTGGATACAAACACACACAATGACACAGAGCCCGACCTCAACGTTACTGAAACTATTCCTGAAGACTACGATAGGAACGTTGCCTCAGAGAGTTCAGGCTGTGCCGAAGGTTAAAGGTGGCCACGCCCAATACTGACGTTCAGGTTCATTAGAATTTCAACTGAAGGAAATTTACGCCGCAGTTTGTGACTATCACTATTATAATCAGTAAAAATAAACTGACAAGAAACTTCAGGGTTTCAAGGTGAGGCTTTGCTTTTGAAACCTGTTGTGGTTTGTCTACAAACCAGAAAACACAGAATTTTTTAACAACTAGACAAGAAGATGTTGGTTAAACTGAAACTTTTCTGCCAACTTCCAGCTCTGAGCCGGACTCGAAGGAATGAGACGCCGCGTGGTTCTGCACGATGTGTTCTTGAAACCGAATGCTAAAACTTAAGCAGCTTAAACATCTGCTTGCCAAATAATTCCCCCTCATTTTATTTCTTTAAATTTGAAAAAAGAAACCCCCCCCACCGCACACACACACACACTCTATATGCCCTACATTCACTTTACCGCTGAACTTCACAGACACCTCGGCACAATGATGATGCACCCAAAGATTACACCATTTCAAAAAACACCGTTACGCAATAAAAGCAGGTCACACACACACACACACCTACACACACACACACACACACACACCTGGAACAGCAGCCAGCTCTCACAGCAAACAGTCATTCGCCAGCAGCTGTAATTCTTCAAGAGAATGAAAATGGGTCTGGAGCCACTTCCAGGACAATTCATGCTGTTTGGTTATTAGCACCCCCGGTTATTTGTGTCACTTCTGCCGTGGCACATAACTCACAATGCTTCACTTTCCCCTCTGAGCAAACAGGAAATTGCTTCACGCCGTAGCATCACATAATATCAGCTTCTGCGGCTTTTGATTCAAGGTGATTGGTAGCAAATCTGGAATGGAGGCAATTTCAGTTCCTTCAGCTTATGATTCAGACTTTATTTGACAAATTAAAAAGAGGACCCCAGAGGACTGCTAAAGGTCCTTAAAGGCCCCACACTCAAAGCTGCGTATGTCTGTGGACACAGGTCTAAATGCCGTTTGTTCGTTTTTTCCCCAAAGTGTTTAATCTGATATCAACTGAGTGTAACATGTATAAAGTGCTATGACTCCTCCATGACTTCAACTATTTTACTGTCCTTTCAAAGCGTGACGTGAACGAGAGCTGCAGATGAGTCATTTAGCCTTTTCTTCTCAGCCCTCCAACGATTTCTTCTAACTTTATCAAAACAAGTCCACGTGAACGACGCTGTGCAGCTCTGAGGGTTTCCGTGGCTACAACTCCGGTACAGACACAGGTTAGCGATGAGTGTGTGCCAGTTCAAACACAAGTTATTCTGACTAAATTAACCTAACACGTAAATTTACTTTTTAATCGGACACCTTCATGACGGCCAACCACGAGCAGGGTTGGAAGCAGGCCTCTCTGAGCGCACTCCAATCGCCTTCTTTAGAACGTGCACGTGTAAAACGTCAAGTCTTAATTAAAGGATCCCAGATAAGCTCTGAGTTTGGCCTTTTTGGAAACCAAAGGGCTCGGGTTTGTTTTTCCAGTCATGTGCTGTTTTTACTGCTGACGCTGTTGCAAAATGTTCTAGTGATTAACACACTTTCAGTTCTTCGGCAGATGGCAGAGCGAGGAGCAGCCTGTACACACACACACACACACACACACAGACACACACACACAGTGTGTGTTCTGTAGCCTACGAGAAACTCAAAATGTTGCTCTGAAGCCGTTTGATGATGGAAGCTGATCGCCTTGCATTCCTTTAAAGCCGGGCAGATAAAAATAAGAGTCTGGAGAGGTGACACCTCGGGAAGGTGCAAAGCCGGCAGTTTGCGTACTTTGGCTTTGCGAGGCAGATGGGGCTTGTTGTCAGTATGTGTTCCAGCCTGTGTGGGTGTTCACTGTCTAAAGGGTTTGCAGAGCTGTGTATTAAAAACAAAAATTAAGCAGCACAGAGGCGCTCTGTGTTTAATCTTTAACCAGGTAAGAACCAAGTCAGAAGGACTCTGGGCTCCAACCTGCACGAGCCTCCCAATGTTTGTCTAGAACTAAAAGTTTAAAGATTCCTTCACTAAAGGAGGAAGATTCCTACTCTATGGCATTTGTTTTTGCTGCAGAGCTCTCTGTTACCCTCAATATCGTTTAATAACACGTGTTACTTGGTCTACCAGTCGGCTTCATTAGTTTCCTTTTCTTTTTTTATAAATCAGCATTAGTTTAGGACTGAGGTTAGTGTTTGGTTTAGGCTCTCGTCTTTCATTTTATTAAAATGCCTTCAAATGCAGCAACTTTGTGTTTCCAGTAAGTTGGATTCTTTCTACAGCAGGGCAACGTCACAGAAAGTGACTCTGAACTCGGAGAGCGCAACACGTCTGTGACGGGCAGATAAGAGTGGATGTAATCATTAAGAGTCTCTTCTTCTTAGATTCATTGTATCTGAACTTTCCCAGCAGGACAAGTCCTTAAGAAACAAAAATGTGTGGCAGATACATTTTTTTTCCTCTAAGCGGTTTTAAGCGATGACGCAGCAGCGCTGCTAAACGAACGGGTGTAGCTTCTCATTAAAGTTCAAAATCAAGCTGCATCTTTAAAAAGAAGAAAGACTTCACTGTGACTCACCCTCACACTGCAGCAGTACACTACTTTGCATTTGCTCAGCTGATTATTAACCACCTGCTTTCGAATTGCTCAGTTTACCAGACAATCCGAGTCCCTTCAGCTTCAGAGCGCCCTTTCAAAACAGCACATCTGCACCAACACCACCCCCTTCTTCCCCCGACTCCGACTCTCGGTAAATGTTGACACAAGAAGCCCGATTTCTGATCGTCTGTGGCAACAGAAGAATCGAGCTCAGCTGAGCGATCCCGCTAAAACTTTTTCTGTATTCTCCTCTGTTCACATCAGTGGCGAGTTTTTGATGGTTTCTATCGTTACCTGTCGTCACCACATCGCAGGAAGCACTTCCTTATCATTAAGTGCGAATGCTATGGGGAGAAATTTGACTCAAAAGGTTCGCTAATGCTACGGTAGGATCCACAAGCGTAAGCTAAGATTTACAAATATGTGTAGCGATTTGTGTGCGACGTTTGAGGACTCGTAAACGTCTGCGGCTTACGATGCAATTTAACTGCGCGTAAAATCGCTTTAACGTGCCTCAATGCAAACCTGAATAAATACTGATCACTTAAACACAATTTCTGATGTTCAGCTTCACTAATCAGATTATTTTCTCTTTCTAAGATGCATCGCCTGACACACACAGATCACGTCACATGTCCTCGTGGGGTTTGGACACAAATTTCATGCTGTCAGCTTTGCACAGATCCACAAATGTAAGCTGCTGATTTATTAGTTTTCTTTGTTTGTTTGTTCAAAGAAAGCGGGCAGTCCTAAATAAACAGAACAGCCTGTGACCCTCAACTAGAAACAGAGTTAACAATTACAGAAACTACTCATTAGACAGTTAATACATGGCTTAAATAAGCTGCTGCATCCTGAAATGTTCAGGATTAGACATTAAGCTAACAATAATGTAAGCCTGCTGTTATTACAGAACAGTAAGTTTAGCATCAAAGTGCTATTTCCATTGCCTGGATTACATCTATATTCAAACGGTACAGAGATTAGCTGCATGTACTCACTGCGGAGCACGATCCACAGTAATGTACAACCATTACGCTCCCTCTATCTGGAGCTGTGCACTGACCCAGCAGAAGAAGAACAACCAGCACGTAGCAGCAGCTTATTTAAATAATATTTTAACCTTTATAGCCGGGGTAGGCAACTCCAGGCCTCGAGGGCCGGTGTCCTGCAGGTTTTGGATCTCACTCTGGGTCAACACACTTGAATCAAATGATTCGTTCATTAGCAGGCCTCTGGAGAACGTCAAGACATGTCGAGGAGGTCATTTAGCCATTTAAATCAGCTGTGTTGGATCAAGGACACATCTAAAACCTGCAGGACACCAACTCGAGGCCTGGAGTTGCCTGTCCCTGCTTTATAGGCTCCTGCAGACGTCTCAGTTTTACACTGGGACGTCAACAAAGCCTACATTCGTGCATCTGTGCACCACGAGGACATGTGAGGTGATCTGTGCGTATCGGGCGATTCGTGCACTCGTATTAGGTTTAATAAGTGAGCGAGATGGATGTACATAAAGTTTTAGACATTTGTTTCCACAGAAAGCTTTTTGTAAGAGAAAAATCTGTTTGGTGAAACCGAACTTAATATATGGTGTTTAAATGACAGGTAATTATTCAGGTTTGCATGTACACATATGTAAACTAGTCCTGCATGTGGTCAGATTGTTTTGTATTTGCATTGAAGAAGGTAATCATCTGGGAGTCTCCCAATGCTGCTGAGGATCAGACGACATGGACATAAAAAAGGAGAAGAGCGGGAAAACAAATCACAGAACTTCCCGCAATTTCTAGAAATGTTTCAGTAACTCGAATCAGCTATCGAATATCTGTGGGTATATGAGGCAAAGCTTCACTTCAGCGCACTCTTATGGGCCAAAACAGGGAACAGAGCAACGGCAGAGTCCGTGGGAAAAACTTTGAAGATCAAAAATGCAGCCTGAAAAGCAGATGGTGGCTGCAGTGGACGCTTTTCATTGTTTTTAACACTCTCCTTCACTTTGCTCTTCTTCACAGCTGACTGATGGTAGCTCACAGACCTGTGTAGCACAACCTCAATCGACAACAGCTTTCTCTGCAGGTAGACGGACCATCCACAGACCGCCAGTGGACTGCGAAGACGCTAACCTCACAATTCTACTCGAGAGGGTGAAGAGCTCAGAGTAGAGCTGCTGCTCTTCCATGAGGCTGATAAAGCAGTTCGGGAATCCGACAGGATGCCTCCTGGATGAGGTGTTTCGTGACATCTTAGCTGAAGGAGACCTGAGAGAGGTGTGTCTCTGCTCATATTAAATCCTTGTTAAATACAACCACACCAATGTTATGTAGGTCCCATAAGACATTATTAGAGTTTGAAAGGAGGAAAGTGATGAAGGTTAGACATCTGTCTTCAAGAACAGGAAAGTAAACAGCCTGCAACTAACCTTGCTGGAGTCTGTTTAAAAACCACAATACCCCTCATCTTACCACTGCAAACACAACAGTGGCACATTCAGCGTACCTGTGGTGTAATAAAGCCAGCAAAATGTGCTTGTTACTCACAATCTTTACAGCCCTTTGTAAGCCAACAAGCTTAAATGTACTTTTGATTCACAGCCACGTGCTATTGACTTGTTTAACTGTACAAACATCCCACTCTGAAAGAAGCCGTCGTCAGCCCTTTATTTTATAAAAAGAACCATTTCATCAATGACATTATCATATTTATCGAGTCAACATCTGCAGCCTTTGTATGCAGATAATACGCATGTTTATGGCAGGGTTTAACTTCAGTGTCATGCTAGCTTCCCGTCAGTGTGGCTCGGTGTACCATCAGTGTGAAAACAGCCCTCGGAGCCATCTGAGGTGCTCGCTGGGGCAAAGCTCGTTGTGAGGAGCGAGCTCGCATCTCTGGCAGGCAGCCAGAAGCAGACACAGAAAGCTGAAAGCGAGTCAAGCTGACGGGGAACGGCTGAGAGGGGGTACAAACGCGGAAACTGATTTCTGTGTGTCTGAAATGATATCACTGCCAACTGAAAGGGAAGCAGCTGGAAGAAAATAACGAACATTAATAGACTTTTCTTCCAAGTTTAAATGACTTCACCCTGATGTGCTTGACACGCGATGCAAGACACCCGTGCCCTGAGTTTACTAGCTGGCTCATTTAAACTAGCACAGCTGTGAATGTCACCTCTTTGGCGTTACACTGACACACTGCAGATTTAACTTTCAGGACAATCTTAACAGACTGTGTATTACCTGTGCTGGCACTGCTGCTGTTGAAGAACCGAAGGGTGTCGTCCATCGCCCTCGGCTGGGTCTTAGGTGCTCCCTGGAAGCTGGACCTGCTCCCTGTATCCGGGGACACCCCAGGTCGTTCTGCCTGGGGCGGCTCTGCTGAGGCTGGCTTGGCGGGAGACGACTTGCTCCCGCTCCGGGACGACACGGGCTTGGATTCTTCATCACTGTCAAACCCAAACGGGTCATCCAAACCGTCCCCACATGTACGGGGCCTCTTATACACCTCCAGGACTGAGTCATTCTTGGGAGCGCCAGCACGCTTTGAGCCCACCTTGGCCTTGTAGGTGGTGTCACCCCATTTGGTGCTCAGGGTGCCTCTCTTGGTGGAGAGAACTTCGTCAAACTTGGACGTGCCCTCTCCGCCCTTGCGGCTGTAGGTTTTACCAAATCTAGATGTCATTGTTGCATCTGGGTCATATTCTCTGAAAGAGGAGGACCAAGGAGTAGAAAGAGAGAGCATCTTAGGTGAGACGAACATGTATGTGATTCTCTAAATGTAATTTACAACTTGATCCGGAGCCGCCAAGAGAAATACACACAGAATCAATCAACATCTGTAAAATGCAGCTCTGCTTTTTTAATTTTATTTACAGGCAAACTGACAATTCACAAAAAACATATTCTTTGAAAAAGAAATTCGTTTATTCTTAGGTTAACACAGGGCAGAAGTGCCAGCTAACAGCCGGAGTACTTCTCAGCCAGCTGGTTATACAAAACAAGGCTACCATTAGCTTAGCGCCATGCTAACCGTGCTCATTTGCAGCTTTCTGCACAGGTTGGTCGCTAGCATAAAAATTAATGAAAACATAACAAATTTTACAAGTGGATATCACGCAGAGCAGACTGGGTATCCATTTAAATGCGTGGTGAGAGCTCTTCTACATCCCTGAAGTTGGTATTCAAGCAAGTCGAGTGTCAGCCGTTAGCATAACCAGTAAGCTCAACACAGAGAGCGGAGTTAGCTCGAGGCTAATGGCTAACAATAACTAAAAACTGACATGGCGTTACGTCGAAACTCCAAAAGAAAAACTCCGAGAATATCCTGCATTAAAACTGGCGCTGTCTGTTTTCTGGTATTTTCACTTACTTGGTGAGCTAAAGGGCCGATCCGCACAAAACACGCTCCAGCCGCAGGACGGCCGTTAAACGGGCACAGGAGAGCCGGGCCTGCTTCCCCGATTCAAGCAGCCCTGCACAGTATAAACAAGGCCGAGCGGACGCCGTTAGAGGCCGATCGGTGAGTTTGAACCCGAATGTGACAAACCACAGATCAAGGCTGTTGAGAAAAGACGCGCTTTAAAGACCCATCTAATGAAATCAGCTCCGCTTTCGAGTTAAATCTCACTCGATTGTCTCCTCCGGGCTGCGACGAAGGCTTCCATTGGACTCCCCCGCGGTGTCAAGCTAGCCGCGAAAACACTGTAACCGGAAGTCAAGCGGCCGACATTTCAAAGTAAAAGCGTAAAATTGGCGCATGTGAACGTAATTTCCTTTAAAAGTAACTGATTTGAACGCTTTTGTAAAGACGGAGCAATTCGAAAATGTGGATTTAATGGTGAACTATTCGTCTATATATTATTCACTGTGACGCGGATTTATTATTTTGCTAAGTTTCTGTAAAAGCGAAGTTTTTTGTGCAAATTTACATTTTCTACATTCAGCGGAACTGCTTTACGTTACGTTTCAAACTTCACACAAGTGGCTTCATGAATCTTATCGTTTCAAATGCTGCGTTCAGGTAAACTCGCAAAATTCCCTCTTATAGACACTAAATGCGACACAAATAATTGTAGAGGCTTTTAAAGTCTGCAAAAAAATCCAAATGAGTTCAAGAATCACAAAGTTAATAATTTAAACCAATCTAGTGAATTACTAACGTATTGTTAGTAACTTATTGTTAATAATTCACTGAAAATGCAAAACTACTCTACTTTTTGTTTACTTGGTAGTCACAGTTTAAAAAAGAAAAACCAGAGTGATTGAAAAAGCAATCTTCCACTGTTCACCAGGCTGTTCATCAGCTTTTAAATAAAAAGCAACAGAATCAATGCAAAAATACTCAAATTCATTAGTGCAACTTGTTTAGCCGTTCATATAAACAATACACAAACCAGCTTCGAACAAGCAGCAGTGTTCATTGTTGCGTTCTGTAAACAGATCCCTACTATGATTTATACAGGTCTTATAAATATTTTCAAAGTGTTCATTTAAGGTACAACATTTGGCAAGATTACATTTAAAGTCAAAATCATTTGTTGTGCAACACAAACAGTTCCTCTGTTGTGTGTTTCATGCAACAGCTGTAACCCAAACTGACCCAGTTCTGGATGGAAATATTCAATATCCTCTGCTGTGTCCCGTGGTGCAGTCCCACATGAGAGAGCGGTATCGATCAACCACACTGAGGCCACGGCAGTCTCCACGTTACTTGTTAGAGGCTTGAAACTCGTTAGCTGGAGGAAAACAATGCCACTGTCACACCTGTGCTGGCTGGAGGGGGTAATGTCCTGTCTCAAAATGGAAAAGTACACTGTGTGACAATTTGTCCACTGTTTCAAAGATGAGCTTCCCCTTATCAATAAAATATAACACACTCCTCTCTTCTTTCTAAATCCATCGAACACGATAGAAAGAATAACATCTCAGAACATGAAGCAGCATCTTTGTGTTTGTATTCTGGACTGTTGAGCGCTACTTTGATTATGTGATATGCCCTGAAAATCAAAAAGATTACATAAGATTAACGATAGCATCAAAAAAGAAACATTAAGATGATGAAACAACTGAACACTAGATGGTAGTTATACTTCATACAATTGTGTCAGAATCCATATTCATGATGGTGATGAGTGTCTCTTTGAGGAACAGACGATGACAAATAAAAGAGTCTTAAGAAGTTTCGCTGCTTCTGGTCCCCCATTTGGTGCTTTGACGATCAAGGTCACAGCATATGATCACTGAGCTCTTTATGAACTGAGACCCCTCCCATTAGGAAAGGATGCTTTATCAAAGATTAAAAATAATCACTTCAAACAACCTTGCATTCATTTGTAATGAGCATTTCCTCTGTGATGACCCAAAACATGGGACTATAGGATTTTCAGTTCTACGGTGTTGAGGTCACAGAATGGAGAAGCCTTTTGTGTGCTCTCTTTTTGCTTTTCCAAAGTTAATGAAGTTCACTAGATGTTTGTGGCACAACCTCACCTGCTGGTGCATGGAGTCGGTGCATGGAGTCGAGCACAAAGTCTGAAGAGTATAAAGTTCCAGCGACGCTGGAAGTGCACCGAACAAATCCTTTACTTACTCGTTTCATCAACACTTTAACCTACGAGTGCTGCTTCTGCTTTAACCTCTTCAAGTTACTGGAACTTCCTTGGAGAATATCAGGGCCATCATCAGGATACAGTTATTGTTGAAAGGTTTCTGCTCCTTTTGAAGGCTGTCGCACTTGGTGCTGTGTTGCGTCAGGAGTGTTTCCACAGAGGGTGTCACCGGCTCACCTGGAAATATAATTTGTGCCCATGCCACCCACACCCATGCTGCCGGGCTACTGTTAATCTTACAGTGTACAACACCACTGAATAGTAGCGTGGAATTTAACTCAGTGCTTTTAAGCCTCAATCACACAGGCCTAGAGACCCGCTGGCAACCTCTGGTTGCTAGGGAAAAATCTGTATTCTCCGACCATTTGGAGAGTGATGCTAAATGCTAAATGGCCTGTATTTGTATAGCGCTTTACTTAGTCCCTAAGGACCCCAAAGCACTTTACACTACAATCAGTCATTCACCCATTCACACACACATTCACACTTGTTAAGCAATTACAATCTCTCAAAGTGAAGAAACGTTCCTTAATTAATACCTTTGTATGATTCTTGTTCTAGTTTTCCTTATTTTCTCATGGTTCACCTGTACCAATTTCACCTGGTTGCTCGAGGCTTCTGGCTGTCACCAGGTGAAATTGGTAGCAGACGGTTCTGCAGCAGAACTCTGTGTTGTTGCTGCGGTCGCTGGCAGACTGCTGCTGTTAACTCGAGTTTGCATTAAGGACACAAAAACTTCACACTTACTCTCCGAGCTTTAGTAAAACTTTAGTAAAAGTGTGAGAGTTGGCAGAACATTTGGCCTTCTCTATGGAAACTACTGGTTACCGCGGCAACCTGCTATGATCAAACAATTTCGAGGAGATCCTGGTGCAGCTCCGTGCACTTCTTTAAAAACACTTTCGTGCTAGCAAAGTTTGTAAGCCACTCGTGGACTACCCACTGACTTTAGGCCTGTGTGACGGGAAACTTATTTAAATACTATTTACTATTTCATTCTACTTACAGCCATTATATTCTACACTTAAAGCTTAAGCTAATTCTTATTTTTCACATTTTAAAATATAGATCTATTAAATTATTGTGCTGTGTTGTGAGGGATAAAGCTTCACAGTCATATAGACGTTGGTAAAACCATCTGCTGCTTAAACGTTTGTACTACTCTTACTTTTGCTTAGGTAAAGAGTCATTGTAAAATGTTATTGACGACACTTCTTATCATCTGCACGAGTCTGTTTTCTGCTCCAGTTCTGGTCACTGAACAATCCTGGAAACACTCCTGGTAGCAAACTACGATATGTCAACTAAGGTAGCACAGTGTATATTTGCACTTCAGCTTGCCAGCATGTGCAAACTGAAGTGCAGCAGTATTTACACAGTAACAACGCGCCCTGACAAGGCTTTATGACACCGTTTCGGGCTATGAGCACGTTGACGGAGGACGCCAGATTTGTGTAATCATGACTGTGCCTCGATCTGTCCTGTTTCTGTGATCTAAGCTGTGCTCTTACACGGTTAAAGCCCAGCTAGCTGTAACTTCACTCCTCCTGATCTCTCAGCTTTCTCACACACACTTTTACAGGCACTATTTTCAGAAGCTGTGGGTTCCTGGTGCAAAGATAGGGGCACAGTTTTTCAGCGAACATGTGTGTGAAAGTGTGAATGTGTGTGTTTGTATCAGGCTCCAAAAAAGACAGCTTCCCTTCGTCCCAGTCCAGATGAACTCTGACCTTCTTGACCTTCTCTGTGATGGAGAGAGCGATGTATTTGTTGGTTGGGGAGTACGCTCTGTATCCGGCGTGGCTGCATTCTACGCTCCACACTGTGGAGCCCACAAACTCTCTCCTGCACATGGACTCTGCTATCACCCCAACCTCCCAGTCCTTGTTGTCTCCAACCTCCACGTCCCAGCTGTGAGTTCCCGAGTTAAAGCCCTCAGCGCCCAGGACAGAATCCCAGAATTCAAACCTCTCCGGGTTTTCTGGAAGGAGCCTTCTCTTCCCGTGCCTCACGCCGGTCAGATCTTCAGACAGAATGAGCTCTGGATTGGCTGAATTTGGATCCAGAATCACAGGACTGTAGGAGACCATGTCTGTCATCTTATTCCAGATGTTGAAGGTCAGGTTGCCCAGGTGTTTGGCCACATCTATCAATGCTCCTGAGCCCAGCTGTGGATCATCCAGCTGGGGGTGCTGCTGGACTCTTTCCACCACAGCCTTGTAGGTCCTCAGGAAGGACGGATCTCCAGCTCTGAGGTGCTCCTCTGTGGCTCTGACTGTGTCTGAAAGATTCGCCATCTCCCTACACAGAGCCTCCATCTTCTCCTTCATCACTTGGCTCTTCTGCGCCTCTTCCTCCCGCAGAGCTAACATCCGTTCCTCCTCTTCCTCCTCTAGGAACTGGTGAAGCTTCTTAAACTGCTCCTTAAGCCTCCTTTCTATCTGCAGAGCCTGCGCTTTAATGTGCTCCGCTGTTTGATGTAAGTTCACTTTAACTTCATTAAAAAGCTTCAGCTTGTGCTGCAGAGGGTTCAGGAGCGTGTGAAGCTCCTCTCTGTGTTCCTGTGCAACTTCATCGATGGGTCTGAACTGATGGTCGGCGTGGATTTTTGCATCCCGACAGATGATGCACGCGGGCTGCTCATGGTCCAGACAGAAGAGTTTGAGCTTTTCAGAGTGCAGACTGCAGAGACCGTCAGACCCCGACGAAGCTCTCTGACTCTGCAAAAATCCCTCACAGAGGTTCTTCAGTGCCCGGTTACAAGGTGGATCACTCCACTCGCACACTGTCCGACACACCAGGCACTCTTTGATTTGCTTCTCTTTCCACCAGCTCTGCAGACAGGCTTTACAGAAGCTGTGGCTACACAAGAGGAGGACGGGATCTTTAAAAATGTCATGACAGGCAGGGCAGCATAAATCCTCCTCTGAACGGAAAGCCATTTTCCCCTCAGCGACAAAGACACCTGGCAGAGACGGACAGCGGGGAGGAGGCAGTGCCAAAACCTTCCCAACAAGTCTTCGGCAAAATCTTTCCTTCAAGCGTTCTTTTTTAATTGGTAAAATCCCAGTGCTCCCGGTATTCTTGCTGCCCTCAGCGCGTCAGTGTAAAGGTGACGCTTTCCTTCCCTTTACTGTCAAGAAGTCGTGTTTCCTGATAGTCGTGTTTGTCAGGTGAGCCAGAGTGGGTGGAGCTCTGTCAAATAACTGTAACACTCCAAAGACTTCTCTTACACCGCGCTCTGGAAACTGCAGGTGCTTGCACCTTCCACATGCTCGCAGCTTTCAGTCATGCACAGACACCAGCGGCATGTGTGAGCGTGCTGTACATCTGTTAAATGAGGATGTACAGCATCTCTTGGATGAGAGAGCGGACTGATAAGTTCAGCTTCTTCCATGAACACAGATGTCTGCTAATCAGTGCAAAGTAACGGAGTAATAAATAAGAAAAGTGCACGCTCTAAAGCTTCTGTACGCCACAGAATTCCTTTAAAGAAATGCTCCAAGCGGCACAAGCACATTGGAGAGGTCCAAGCTGTGTCAGAGAGACCACGCACTTAACTCCAATATCCAGGTGAACCTGCAGAAAGAAACTATTCAGACTTTAAATATGTTTGTTTCAGCTGTAAATCTCCAAAGGTTAAACAGAATCAACCTTTTGGGATCTACTTACCCAGATGGTTGAGAATGCATCAAAGTGTTTTAGCTGTAAAGTTTTCATCTCAATAAGTGTAAGCAAACTCCTTTTTGGTTAGTTTGCCACAAAAATCTCCTTTATTGAACTTAAATACACAATGATTTCCTATTTTTCTCCCTGGTTGTCTTTGGCTCACCTGCTGCATGTCGGTGGGGCTCAGCACACAGTTTGAGGAGCCATCTCACAGCGCGCCCCCTGGTGTCATTTCACTAAATTGCAGCACAGTGGCACGTCTAAGAAGAGAGCATGCTGTCTGCAGACACGCTCTGCTGCTCTGATGTCCGACATGGTTTGTTTTGCTTGAAAAAAATACAATCATGGGAGCTGAAGATGCTTCCCTTTGGTTGCTGCACGTGCAGAAACACGTGGGAGATGTTAAAGGAAAGTGTTTCAGCTTGAACACAAAGCTTGCAGGTATGCTGACTCAACTTCACTTTAAAAGGAGGAAGGTGTGGAGGAGGCAAAAAACTGGGCAATCCGGTATGTTCCTAACTAACGCTAAGTCAGACCTGCCTCACTCACACCCAGCAGGCTACATGTTGCACGCTACTGCATTACACCATAGATTTATTACCATAAAGCAAACAAGAATTTTCAAGAAGCAAAATTTTTCTTTTTGTCCATAATGTGGATGTGGCCCAGATTAAGATGCAGAATGATTACTTTTGAGCACCAAATGAGAATTCTGCGTTTGAATGCTTTGTGAAAAACTAGTTTTTGAAGAGAGACGGGGGGACAACATCAGAGATGGATGGATGTCCCAGTACTTGTTGACATGCACCCCGCTGTGGCTGTCTGTTTCTCCGGGCCACTCAGGTCATGTTGGCAGCGACCCTGAAAAATCTTTCCAACAGTTACTGAGGAGCACTAAGCCTGGATGAAATCCCTGAGTGGCATGCTGTGGCCCCTGTGCCAGCATCAGCCTTCAGACCAAAAGTTACTGTACCGGGAGGAGGTGGGGGTTTGATATTCTGACAATAAACAGATTTCAGATCTTCGCGCTGTTGCCAAACGCTCCCTGAGCAGGAGCTGGTTGTTGAGAACCTGGCAGAGCTTTGCAGTGACACCTGGAGAGTTCAGGCTTCACACAGCTCTGAAGAATGAGCTGGCACAGCAGCTGGCAGCAGCGCTGGCAGTGGCTTCTTTAAAAACAATTAGGCCTTTGACATTCGGCAGACAGACAAAGAGAAAGATGAGTGCAGCCAAATGACTTACCACCAATCAACTTTCTTAAAGAGATTAAAATAGAGGATTCTGGGCAATACAGTCAGTCTGCTAACAGCCGACAGAACAAACATCTAAGGGCTGAAACTGACGTATATTATATCATCATCTGCATACAAAGAAACTTTTAGTTACAGAATAACCATTTGTCAAACAAACAACCAAAAAACGAAACTAACAAAGACAGCTTGGTCACGAAGCAAAACATCACACTCACAGGCAGCCTGTTTGTTTTATTACAATAGTTTTTATGTGAAGAAAATGAGATACAGCATGGACAGGAAGTGGGAGGTGTTCAGTGTCCACATGTCAAGTATTTCACAAACTGCTTTGTTACACTGGTGTGAAATCAGGGGCTGGATCAGCGTGTTAGTGACTGCTTTTACTAAAGGAAGCAAAACGATCTGAATAAATGAATCTCTGCTCCTGGCTTTTGTGATAGTGAACCAATATAGAGTTTGTTTTTTTGTTTTTTTTGGCTAACTATGTAACTAATACTCTGTTAAAGTTTGATTTTAAGACCCTCAGAGCTGGAAATATTAGGCTTCTGGACAAAAAGTGACATGGGAAGCTTTGTTTGGGCCCTTTTAATAGGTGATAAAACACATACACGGTGGCTGAAAACCCATAATATCAGCAGCTAAAACATACCGAACAACATTCAGGACACAGAGGCGTTCCCAGGTGTAATCTCTCCAGCGTGTTGTAGGTCTGCTCCTCCCAGCTGTGGGCCTCAATGGCTGTCAGGCTTTCAGTCACTATTTACAGTCTGTGGCTGTGCTGTAGGTGAAGGCAGGAATGGTGATCGACCCGAAAGTTGTTCTAAATACATGTTTTTCCCCTCACACATCCTTCCACACAGATATACACAGGTACATCCTCCTGTTAGGCCTTAGTGATGGATTTATCACTGCAGTGATGTCGCCACAGAGCTCAAAGAAAGCTTTTAGCTATTCTATGCTGTGATTGAGCAGGAGTCTCGGGGAAGTTTGGATCAGTTTTGCAACACTTCCAGCCGTAGATGTGAAAGAAAAGAAAAGGCATTTCGTCACTGTGATTCTAGTCTCTCACCACTAGATGTCAGAATTTACAAATAATCTTTTTCTGCTTCATCGTCTTGTTCTTCTGCCTTCAGCCTTTTTTTTTTATTTTTCCTTCATTTTGGCAGCTGCTGATGTCTCAGGTTCTGTCAGTGTGTTTCGGGGTAGAGATGTGCATTAAACAGCTTCTCATACTAACACCATGTAAAGGAAAATATAAAAAATGCAAAAAAAAAAAAAAAAAAAGAATATATTGAGCAAAGTTGCATTTAAAAAATCAGTGAAAAATTAAAATCTTGGATATTTGGGGTGGGAGCACAAAATGCACAGTTGAGCAATGAAGCGATGATTGTGCCTTAATGTTACCTCTCGTTGGTTTGAGGCTTGTGGTCAAGTTTTCACAGGTCTCTCTGCAGTGCTGTGAAAAACGAAATACAACCCACAGCTCAGCAGCTCCTTCAGCAGCAGTAAGTCAAAGTCATTGATGTCTGCACGACTTTATTGCTGTGGAGGAATTTTGTCTCACACTGCTTGACTTCAAAGAGGTTTTCAGCGTTCAGTTATGCACAGCTCTCTGAAGGTTGCACCACATCAGTTCTTTTTCTGCCATTTTCTTGTAGACTTGCTGCTCTGCTTTCATTTTCCTGTTGCATGACCTCATTTTGGCCAAGCTTTAGCTGTGAAGCAGGTGGCCTCACATTTGCCTCAAGAATAATTTGTTATGCAGACGAGTTCATGGTCAAATCAGTGACAAGGTGCCCGAATCATAGTGCCTACTCCACTGTGCTTATAGGTGCTGTGTGTTCTTTTTAGACAGCAGATGTTTTCTCCTGGCAGCCCTTCCAAACATGTTATGTTCATTTCCTTTTTTTAACTGTACCGGCATGAACATGAACCTTAACATGCTTGTAGTCTGAGCTGTAGCGCTCTCAGTTTGTTGCAGTCTCTCTGAGCGCTCCACGTTCCGGTCTTGGGTGAATTTGCTCTGTTCTGTCATTCTGTTAACACGAATCCTCCAAACCACCAAGGTGCAAAACTGATTGATTGATTAATGTCATTAGCAGCACTTACCTTAATTCCTGTGGAGGCAGCAAGGATGGAGTTTTATGTGTTTCAGTTAATAATAAATTATTACATTTGAATCACTGACTAAAGCACAGAATTGTTTTTAGCACGTATAGAAGATGAAAACCTTCACGTTTTAACTGATCTTTGAACAAGAAGCAAAGTTAAAAGACATTTTTTGTTGTAGGCTGTAGGTCCTGGTCTGTGTCTATATATATATAACACAGTTTTACTGTGTTTGTAATATTTCACACAGGAAGTCTAAAAGACGAAAACCAGACTGATAAGAAGATGTTGTTTAGAAGGGAGGGTTTTTATTAGAAATGCTCGCAGCCTTTAGTTTAGACAAATGAAGACAATCAGGTCTGAGAGAGGTGACTGTAAACACCGCCGGCCTGTGTGTGTTTGCACGTTTGTTCGCCCACCTGTTTATTCGGCTCCGTCCTCTGTGTGTGTGTTGATTTTGTTTTCTTCCTCCTCATCGTCCTCACAAAGAGACTATCCACACGAGGAAACAAATGAAACAACACCCACACACACACTTAAGGCCAGTGGGAAGTCCCCTGGTTGTGTATGAAATGGTATACAGATCATGTGGGGTATGCATTTACGTTGGATGTTTGCAGTAACATAAAACATTAAAACAAACAGTCATTCGTTCCAGGCTTCAGAATTGTAATATCACAGCTTGAAACGTTTCCCTGTGCACACAGATCTGGATGAATACGTCCTGCTGAAGAGCCCCTCTTAAGCACGTCGCAGACTCTGTGCTCGCTGTCCTTCAGCTGACCTGCTGACATCCTGCTGCACAGGGCCTCCGTGCTTACAGCTCTGTTATTGTTTCTGTGCATCTACCATAATCCTTTGCAAAGAGAGCGAGAGACGAGGAGGGAAAAAAACTTCATCTCAGTTGATTGGCTGGAAATCTGCATCAGGATCAAGTAGGAGTGTGTCACATCTATTCTCCCTTCAAAATAAAAGCAGAAATGTGACCATTCAGACAAAATTCGGACTACGTTTATATGTTTCTATGAATTATGAGCACTGGAAACAATATGTGAAAATTTTAAGAAAGAAAGAAATGTAGACCTATGTCAATTTATTCACCTGTCTGTCTTGGATTGTATTGCTATTTCAAAAAGAAATGTGAATAAAATATGACATCGTTTAAGGTTTTTCTTCTTTACAGCAGAAATCTGACATTTGGCAAAACATTCTACTCAGTGTTTGAGCAGTTTTTCCACCATAATCACTGTAAACTAGGAAAAGATTAAATAGTCTCCCCATTAGCACCCTTTAAATAAAACACATTTCCCCCCATAAATTAGAAAAATTGTTTCATTTAAACTTTGTGCATTAAATTCATCAAAGGTTATCGATGAGGTAAGATGACATCAGATGTCTGTGTTACAGGAGCTAAAACAGTGAAGAAAACAGTAACAAAAAATAAATAAAAAGGCAATAAAACAGAATTACAAAATAAAATATCTCATCAGTATTAAAATAATAATAATAATAATAATAATTTAAGTATTTTAAGTTTAGATAATAAAACTGAATGTAATCCCATACAATCGAGTAGGAAAGGCTCAATTTAAAAAGAGAGCAAAACTATTCTCAGACAAAAGAAAGAAAATTAAAGCAAACGTTTTCTTTATTTTGAAGTCCAGACGGACGTAACGCGGTCGTCAGCAGAAGCTTTTATTTTTAAAGGCTGTAAGCGGAAGCAGTGTGGGTTTTTTGTGGTTTAACTTGACGCTGGTGCCGGACAGCTGCCACACTGGACTCGGACTGAGCCGGACTGTGTAAGTAAACCTGAAATCCGTCGCTTTTCCAGCCTCCAGACGGTCAGACCGTGTTTGTAGGGATGGTTTACCCGGGCAGCAGCGGCCTGGTTCAGGGCCACAGGCTGTCGGAGAGACGGTTAATGTAGGCGGGAGAGGAAATGGGTCGATGTTTTTAGGCCTGTGACTACAGTTTGAGCTCCACGGGGAGGAATTGAGCACTGGTGACAGTTTAATAGGCATATTTACCACCGTGAATATTATATCTGTACCAAACACGACCAAAATGAAAAGCAGCGGATTTACAGCAGTGAAATTACACCTTAAATGATCCAGGTTGATGTGATTCATGAGGTGAACGAGCTGTAACATCAGGGTTTATTCAGCTTTTGTCTGTAAAAAATTAATATATCACCAGGAGTGATTGTAAGATTCTCATGGGGTGGCACAGGGACCAAGAACACTACTTAAATTTAGTGGACTTATATATTGTACTATTAGTGTACTTGATTTTTAATATTTGTGCTACTTATGTTATTCAGCTCTTACATTGTGTTTTCAGATTTTTTTTGTCCTTTATGTTTCCTTTTTCCTTTTTCTGTCTTTAACTTTATTAATGTTTAATTTTCTTTAGTTTTTTGTTTTACTATTTGTTTTCTTTTTGTTTGATTTCAGCTTATTTTGGCTGTTTTCCATCTTTTTTGATGAACAAGTTATTATATATTGAAGGCCCAGAGGAAATCAGAACGCCTGATCTGAAATAAATACAGTGTAGAAAATTAGTGTTAAAAAGATTAGGCGGTTTTTTAGGCCTGCCCTGTGGCTTCATGCAAATGTTCTTACAAGAGAAGAAGTGAATAATTTTTTGTTTTGAATAATTGTTCAGGTCGTGAAACGAGTATTTAGACTCAGAGCTTTCTGTGGAATATCGATAAGAGTGTCCAATCGAGTGTACTTCTTGTCCTTCCTTTGTGTGTATTTTAATTTATACTTTTTATTTTCCCTTTACTTTAAATTATGACATTCTTTTATTTATACATGTGTTTTATTTGTTTCATAAAGGAAGTCTTTGTAGGGTCTGTATAAAGTTTTTATTTGATGTGCCGTATTTGAATGCATCCCTCGGGCAGATGTTCATTGTACACCTGTACGATGACAAAAACATTCATTCTATTCTATTCTGTTGCTTAATCAAAAATTATAGTCCTATATAAGCACAGAAGTTTTAAAGTCAGAGTTAGGGGTCATCAGGTCGCCTCAGAGTCATATTTTAAGTAAATATGAGCATTATTGTGCAGCAGTATGTACTGTGACATCATCAGTCAGATGTGAGAACAAAAGAATAGCCGTGTTTTCCTCTGAGAACTTGAAGTAGCAGTTGAATGTAACTTCTTAACAAGTTTACAGTAACAATACATCAACCCTGTAATCTCAACAGAAAGCCTTCTGCACGTCGTAAAACTGAAAGTGAAAAATATCATTGTGGGGGATTTAAAGAAGAATCTTGGGTCAGGATTTTAAACCCCCATCAGTAATTTCCATGTACTGTTTGCTCTTCCTGTCATATAGAACACAGCTATAGTATCAATACAGGGACACCAAATTCCAATATTTTATTAATTAATAAGAAACGCTTAGCTAACAAATCTACCTGCTAATTCAGAGCGAGCTAATTACTTTGTCACAAGGGTAAACATAGACAGCTGAGGCCGAGAGTGTTGCACACTCTTTTTTACAAAATCATCATTAGGGGCTTAATCATTTTCAGTTGTATAAATGTTATAAATGTGAATACTGTTAAGCAAATAGCAACAATAATAATGGATTGCATTTATGTAGCGCTTTTCGAGACCCTCTAAGCGCTTTACAATGCCACTATTCATTCACTCTCACATTCACACACTGGTGGAGGCAGCTACGGTTGTAGCCACAGCTGCCCTGGGGCAGACTGACAGAGGCGAGGCTGCCATATCGCGCCATCGGCCCCTCTGGCCAACACCAGTAGGCGGTAGGTGAAGTGTCTTGCCCAAGGACACAACGACCGAGACTGTCCGAGCCGGGGCTCAAACCGGCAACCTTCCGATCACAAGATGAACTGACATCTCTTGAGCCACGATCGCCCAATACTTACTATGTAGTTATAAATATGCAAAATAATAAGAAAGGAAAAGCTGTGTTGGCACTAAAACACTAGTTGGTGGTAGAATTGCTGCCTTCAAGTTGATCCATTCTCTTCTAGTAGTTTGGACAGTGGAATAATTTGATGGAGATGCATCATCCACTTATATTTCTATTTACAGTGTAGGGTTTCAGAGTACAACACAGATTTAACACAGAACAATAAATTCTCTGTAATTTGTGCTAATTTAACGAACAAAGGGGGAGTTACCTGAGTGTCACTGGGTTTTTTGGTGTTTAAGATTTCAATCACTGAGGAGCTGCTGAGCCGGAAAAACCGTGGACTTAAAATAGCCACCATGACATCACTTACTGGTCTGTGGATTATGGTTTTGAAGCTTTGCATCTGCCATTGTTGAATTTGAGAGCTTGCATGAATGAATGACAAATGAAAGTCAACATGTGGTGTGACCTCTTTTATTATTGAACACAGTCTGAACTCTCTGAGGCGGCTTTCTTGTCCCTTCTTTAAGTAGTCTTCAGGAATAGCTCTCCAGGCTTCTCCACGAACATCCAGAGCTCTCCAGTTCCAGTAATGGGATTACATAATTCCATCAGTTTTGACAAAGCTGCCGTCAAACTGTTACAGAGCCTTCACTGTGTTTCACAGATGGCTGAAGCATGAGGGGTGTCTCGAGACTTTTGCACAGAGCCGTTTCTTTTACTTGATCCCAGTTTGTTTTACTCCTTCTCTACTCGAGTGCTGAATGTTTGCACATTTCCAAAAATAACCCAAATCTTTTTTTTGCTCGAGTAATTCAAAGTGAAAATTCGAGGGACTGCGTTTGTGTTTTTTAACACTTCTATGTTGGCGTCATCCAAACAGTCATAACTGGTGACACCAATACTTCCCCTGCTAGCTGAGGAAGGAAAGGCAACAGTATGAAGCTCCTAGAGACTTTTTAGAAAGAGAACTTTATGAGGGTCTGCCACTTATCTGCTGTACAACTCAGACCGGGGTAGGTGGAAGAAAATGAATGGATGGACTTGCATTGCTAACATTCATTCACACTTATTGTGTTCTAAATTTGCATTCCCGTGCCTTTGTTAGCTTTCTGTCTTTGAGCAACTCCCGTGTTATGTTATTTTCCTTTAATCAAACAAAAGGTTAAAGTGGAAAAAAGGCAAATTTTTACTTGTTTTTCTGATTTTTATGCTATTCTAAAACTCTTATGGCTTCATGTTTTCTATTGATCTCTAAGTCAATTAGGGCTGCCACGATTAGTCGACTATCAAAATCGTCGCTGACTGATTTAATAGTCGACTCATCGTTTGAAGCTTTGTAAGATCCCAAAAGACGCAGGAATAAGTAGTAGGATTTAAGAGTGTAATAACGGACTGAAACAGAAGGTGGCAGCACTGCATGTACAAGGATGCCAGCTGCTGTTAAACCCCAAAGAAGAAGAAGAAGCTGTGTCCCAGAATTCATAGCGCGGCCCAGCTCAGTTTCCAACAATGGCGGCAGCTAGTTAGTTTTAATATTACTCTTATTATTCTTTCTGGGTCACAAAATAAACGTTTAACATATTTTCAGGTGAGAATGTAGCTGTGTAAACCTCAAATATCTGCTCAGTTTATCAAGACACCACATATTTTCAAAAGCGCTCCGACGTTTTCGGAGACGTCTGTTACCCACTAGCTCGATAGCTAGCCGGGGGCTAGGCTAACTAGAGCCGTGAGAACACCGGACTCCCGGCAAATCGTTTTCAAACCCACCGCCGTCTTTTGCTACTCAGGTTAAACATGATATATAAGTAACTTAGATAACTTAAAAATGTTATTGTTTGGTTTTTTCAGTATTTTATTTGTTCCTGAGTAAATCGGTTTGGCTGAGATTAGAGTTATAGTTTTTACACAGCTGAATAAACATCAAGCAGACAGCTGATTATCAGAAGTGTGAGATGCTCGAGAATATACTCCGGTGTCTTGTTATATTTTAGATAGCAAGGAGTTTATTAAACTTCACCGAAACAATCTGCAAATTTCATTAAAATTTAATAAACTATCATCTTGTCTTTATTTTTAGTTAGCACATACCTTAAACACTTAAAGCTGTAAGCTAATGATAGTTATATAAGAGCAGATGCTGCTGGTCCAATAAGCTGTACTTTGTACGTCCAATGGATGATGATCTGATTAGTCGACTAATCGCAAAAATAATCGGTGACTAGTCGATTATCAAAATAATCGTTTGTGGCAGTCCTAAAGTCAATAGAGATCTTAAAACTGTAAGATCTCTATTCCCCCTTAAAACTGTAGCATCACCTCACTGTCAACCGTGTACATTAAACTAATATTCATACAAGTTTGTCATTGTTTAGGCATTTTCACCAAATTTAAAGAAAGTTGAAGAAATCTAAAGGCATGAAATCAGGTGTAAGATATATTCATCCTTTGGCGGTGCTCTGAACTGTTCCAACAGGAATTTTTTCACTTTGAAATTGAAAATGAAAACCACAAAGTTGAGCTCTGTGACAGCGAGCTGCCTCCGTGTGAAACCTCTAACCTGCTTCTGCTGTTTTTTGGCTTAAAGTCTGCTTTTACGCACCAAATTTTACTCATCCCATGATGGGTGGGTGTGCCTGAGACACTGAGGAAATTGCACGCTCTTACAGTGGTGACTCGTCAGCGACAGGGTAGTTACACCCTGAAGCAGTGGTTTTCAGGCTTTTTGTGCACAAGCCACAGCAAACTGTCTGCCATAATTTGAAGCCACACCTGTTTTCATATCTGCTCAAAATAACATCCGAGTCATCTAGCGTGCCATCAGTTGTTCTTTTGATTGTCTTTTGTGGTTTCTTGACCGTGCACGGCTCTTTTATGCCAACGCATTAGCATAAAGGTTGCTTATCAGACACACAGCTCAGTAGACCAGTCCTGCAGCGTCTGCTTCAGACTTGACTAGACCAAGTTTGTCTCAGAGGGAATGTTTGGTTTCAGAGTGGCTGTTTAGTTTGTTCGGCACTATGTTAGCATTACCCAGATAACACACTCTGAAAATGACTGACATCCCCACTCCAGCTTCCAGTAGCTTTAGCTTTCCCCCTACTTCTCAGTCAGTCGCTTTGTTAGCTGCACTAGCAAATTGCAGTTTTCCATTTAAGAAAATGATCTATTTCCCTTTTATTGTCAATCAGGGCCTTTGATGTTTTATGTTCTAATAATTCCCACCATTGTGCAATAATGGGAATGGGCTGTGGTTTTCCTTTGACACACATTTTTAAAGGAGTATTTTAGGGGAAGTGACTGTGTATAAAGCACTTGGACACCATCTGGGGGTCGGTCCCCTGAAGCATGCCTGGCCTTATTGCCTGTTTAAGTCCTAAGAAAAGTCTGCAGAAATGACAAAACGAACATCATTGTTGTATTGTTGTTGTAGCGATTGTAGCCTTAAACTCTTCAGGAAAATGTTTACTCAAGTACTAAATTAAGTTAGCAGTTGGACTATGTTTAGAGAGTTTTTTGTGGGTTGTTAACATTTATTTTCTCAACGTCCATCTTTGTTATCTGCTTTTTAGATGCTAACATGTGAATTAGGGCTGCCACAAACGATTATTTTGATAGTCGACCATCATCCATTGGACATAAAACATACAGCTTACTGCACCAGCAGCATCTGCTCTTATATAACTATCATTAGCTTACAGCTTTAAGTGTTTAAGGTATGTGCTAACTAAAAATAAAGACAAGATGATAGTTTATTAAATTTTAATTAAATGTGCAGATTGTTTCGGTGAAGTTTAATAAACTCAGCCAATTTACTCAGGAACAAATAAAATACTGAAAAAGGTCAAACAATAACATTTTAAGTTATCTAAGTGACTTATATATCATGTTTAACCTGAGTAGGGAAAGACGGCGGTGGGTTTGAAAACGATTTGCGGGAGTCCGGTGTTGTCACGGCTCTAGTGAGCCTAGCCCCCGGCTAGCTATCAAGCTAGTGGGTAACAGACGTCTCCGAAAACGTCGGAGCGCTTTTGAAAATATGTGGTGTCTTGATAAACTGAGCAGATATTTGAGGTTTACACAGCTACATTCTCGCCTGAAAATATGTTAAACGTTTATTTTGTGACCCAGAAAGAATAATAAGAGTAATATTAAAACTAACTAGCTGCCGCCATTGTTGGAAACTGAGCTGGGCTGTGCTATGAATTCTGGGCCACAGCTTCTTCTTCTTCGGGGTTTAACGGCAGCTGGCATCCTTGTACATGCAGTGCTGCCATCTTCTGTTTCAGTCCGTTATTACACTCTTAAATCCTACTACTTATTCCTGTGTCTTTTGTGATCTTACAAAGCTTCAAACAACGCGTCGACTATTAAATCAGTCGTCGACTATTTTGATAGTCGACTAATCGTGGCAGCCCTAATGTGAATATTAGCCTAACCATAGCTCTGTAGGTCACCAGGCATCACTAACCTTTCAAGTGTTGCAGGTTAGTTTTCATCTTTGTTTACGTCCAAAGTTAAAGCAGAACTGCATGTTTAGTTTTTTTTTTTTTTTTTAGAAATACTTAAGTCAGATATATCATCTTCAAATGGAAACTAATTAGATAATTTAATTGTAATTGTAACTTGGCTTAATGTTGTATATTCCCTTTTCTTGTGAATGTGAGAATATGTTTATAACATGTATTTATTGTAACACCCGTGGGAGAAGCTAAACTAGAATTTTGCAGGTATCTGAACTTGAATCTGGGTGTTAAAACTCTTTGTTGGCCAAAATGCTCAGGCAACAATTGGAAAGAAAGGGAACACGTTTGGCTTTTCCTCCTGCTTTAAAGGAAAATTGAGCAAAGCTGTCCATAACATGAGAAACGTGAAATGCAAAAATCTCGTTACTTCTGATAGCTGGAGCAAAGTTGAAGTTCAGTTTGGACCAGACATTCAAGGCAACTTAAACCAGTCATTGAAAATATTGATACATGGTGAGGTTTGAAGCCCACTCTGGAGTGAAGACACAAAATAAATGTCTGTATGGTTGATTTCAGCAGACATGTTGATTCTGGCATCGCAGTGTGAGAGTAAATCACAGAGCTGGAAATGGAAAACAATAGTCTTTTACCTCTTAGGGTGTGTGTGTGTGTGTGTGTGTGTGTTACTCATATTGTCACGGCATGAATCTGTTTGCATAGCCTCTATGGAAACAAAAGTCCCTGTAATGTAAATCATTAATTTTCATGCTGAAGTCCTGGCAGCGTTAGGGTAAAGGTTGGATTAGGATTAGTATAGTTAAGGTTAAGTCTGTTGAATGTAAATCAATTGAACGTCCTCTGAAGTAATGGAAAGACAAGGGTGTGTGTGTGAGTGTGTGAGTGCGTGCCTGAAAGTTTTCAGTGTGACAAACCACACTTTACATCTGCATGTTTCAATGACACGTTGTGTATTTGATGTGAAGAAAACTGTCATTTATGTATGAAAGGAATCCGGTGCACAAAGGATTCTGCACAGGAATGATCGTTCACGTTTTCCCTACTTGATGACAGTGGTATGCACTATGCATGAAGGAAACTGTTGAAGAAAAAGTAGATTCTGAATGTGAAGGTTGGATTGGTGTTATCTTCCTTATCTGGAAAACTTCATGCTGGGCTTCATTAGCTGTGAAAAGGCTGCAGGCGTGTCAGCGACTTACCTGCCAGTAGAAACTCAGAGGGGACTGAGGCTTTTGAAAACCATGAATGTTAGCAGCCGGCAGTAAATTGCTGTAATTGTTTTTTATTTAAAATTAAACTTTGAAGTTACAGTTAAAAGCAGGTGAAACATGCAGTCCAGTGAAGTCCACTCCCACTGGAAGAGTGACCCTTCAGAAACATTAAAAAACTTTGGGGACAGAGTGCACAGAGAGAGCAATTTATGTGGAAAGGTAAAGACGATACAGTAATACAAAGAAGAAAACAAAAAAAATGAGAAAGCCCAAATGTGCAAGCACTTGGCAAAAGTAGAAAGAAAAAACTCCCCTTTAGAAGGAAGAAACCTCGTCCAGAACCAGGCCAACTTAATTGGCTCCTTTTATTGTGGAGGAGTTGCAGCTCTCCATGAGTTCCTGCTGAAGGACTGAGCTCTGCAGCACCCACTCACAAACAGGAACCCTTCCCACTACAGAGTGGGCACTCCCTGACGTCACACTTGCTAATTCTCATTCCTGTCAGTTCTTACCTACTCAGCTGCAAACTGGACGTCACGAAAAACCAGATCTGGCAGGCAAACCAGTCTTCCCATCCTTACTGGAAAAATGGAACACAAACTTTCACTTTCTCTACATGTCTTTGGGATACAAGTTTACTAATAAGATAAAACACAAAAGCAACAGACTTGGTAAAAACAGAAAACACCCAAGCTGGCAACCACCGTTAATTAGACCCGTACGTCTGAGTCAGCAGTGTAAAGAAATGTGCATTGTTCACTAGCCATAGATCAGCCGTACAAAAAGTACAAATGCGACGTCACTGCATCTTTAAAATTCCAAAGCTAGCACCTTAAACCTGCCTTGACACTTGTGTCTAAATGTCTGTGCAGAGTTCCTGTGATGCCCCAGAGCGGGCTGAGCTGGTCGGGGTTGCGATGCCTTACGTGGACCGACAGAATCGCATCTGCGGCTTCCTGGACATCGAGGAGAATGAGAACAGCGGCAGGTTCTTGCGCCGTTACTTCATCCTGGACACTGAGCAGGGCAGCCTGCTGTGGTACATGGATAACCCCCAGGTAAGACTGTTTATGAGCTGTTTTTATAGGTGTTTTCATCTGAGATCTGGGTCATGATGTCTTGGGGTGTGTCTTTAGTAAGAACATAAATGTAGGCCTTTTATTTTGAAGTTCAGAAGCAATTACAGGTATTGACTTTGGTTTTCTTACCTCCAAGTGGCAATAAACAGCTCGTGAAAATCATCATGCAGGGACTCGAATCGCTTCAGGGATGTAATCCATCACATTGTTGCACAGCTCATATTTTAGATGCATCTTAAGAATCAGCTGCATGAAGCATCAAAGTCTTTATGTGTACTGACACCGTGAAGCTCGGCTCTCGTATTGCTCTGCATTTTTCTACTACCTGAAAAGATGCTGCAGATGTCTCTGCCCGTGACTCTGAAGCCCACTGCTTTTTTGCAACAGGAGGAAGTGGGAGCTGTTGCACCGGGGAATACATTTTAATTCACTTTCACACTCTGCTGTGCAGCAGGATGGTGTGTGTGGGAGTGAGTCGAAATTAACTCCTCTGTGTGCGAGCTCATTGTGATGAAGGGACATGTCAGACACGCGAATCACACCACTGATGTGCTTAAGCAGGTTTAACAGGAGCCGTACAGCCCCTGAGACCCTCTCTCCTCATATGAGGACATTACACTTTGGCTTTTCTGCACCTTATACTTCATTAAAGGGTTTTGTTAAGCCACGGTTACTTTAGAAAGAATGCATGATTAGGGCACTTCCTCCTTAGCTTCACTGTTCTAATCTGAAAGCTTCATCCTCATAGAGAGTAGTAAAGCTGATGATGTGTGAGAGATTAACAACTCAAGATAAAAAAGACAAACAAACAAAACAAAAGTGAAGACAGAATGAGGAAGTCGTAATTTTGTAGGACAGAAATGCACTCGGCACAGATTCTTTTTCCCTGCCGATGGAGTCGTCTCACCTCTGCATGAAACCAAGCAGACAAACAGGAACCAGAACAGAAACAGGTTAGCGACAGCGCTGGGATTTCCTACTGTTGGGGAATTTCTAAAACACGTCGCAGCCTCATGCAGAAAGCTGGTCGGACTGCCAGCGCACAGAGATTTGGTATTTTCCAGATGATCTTCCCACAAGTATTGTGAGATCAGAGAAGACTGAAACAGGTTCTGACCATTTTATTCATATCTGACTCTTTGGATAAAGTTAAGCACATCATCGTCTTTTACATTATTTTGTCATTTTTACTGAACATTACTGAAAGGGGAAAAAAGCAAATTTATGTTAATTTTCTTAAATTAACATAAATTTACGAAAAAGAATAATAAATGTTTTTAAATATCATGTTGTGAAATCTGTAAATAAAAGCATGACATACTGTTGTTGATTTCCATCATAGCAGGCAGCAGTGATGCTAGCAGTGATGCTAGCATAGAACTAGCATAGAACTAACAGAAGGAAACAAGGTAGTTTCCACTAGCATCACTGCTAGCATCACTGCTAGCATCACTGCTAGCATCACTGCTAGCATCACTGCTAGCATCACTGCTAGCATCACTGCTAGCATCACTGCTAGCGGAAACTACCTTGTTTCCTTCTGTTAGTTCTATGCTAGTTCTATGCTAGTTCTATGCTAGCATCACCGCTAGCATCACTGCTAGCATCACTGCTAGCGGTGATGCTAGCGGTGATGCTAGCGGAAACTACCTTGTTTCCTTCTGTTAGTTCTACTTCTTCTCGATACAATCACGAATGGCTGATGCTCATACATTTGTGCACATTTGTGCTTTTTCTCTTCAGAATCTGCCCAAAGGTGCAGGAAATGTGGGCTCTCTCAATCTTTCCTACATCTCCAAGGTTAGTCCTCGCTCTTCCACACACACCGTTTCACCTGCACTCTCTGTGCGTACAAACGTGCTTAAATCTGTAAAATCCGTTGTTATTTTGGCGTGTGATTTCTCTTGTTACCAGCTGTAGACTGAACAGAACATCTGCTGGATTATCGCCTCTTCCTTTTCACGACTCTATCCTAAAGCCTGTCGAATTCCTGTGGCTTCAGCCGGATTTTAAACTCAAAAAAATTAAATGTTATATCACAACAACCAAATAAATTCAGAAATTCATTTGAAAATCAAACAGTAAATAGATGCTTCAGAACAGGAAGAAACCTCCAGAGGAACAGGGCTCGGGGAGGGGCGGCCATCTGCCACGACCGGTTGGGGGTGAGGTGAGGGAGACAGGACAGACGATACTCTGTGGAAGAGAGCCAGCGATTAATAATAAATTGGACTTTTCTAATTTTAGAGATATTGCACAAATGCAAGAAAGAAAGCCTACAGTTTTTTTAATATGTGCATTGAAGGACAACACCAAGATTCCTCACAGTGTTACTGGAGGCCGAGGTAATGCCATCCAGAGTTAGCATCTGTTTAGATACCATATTATTATATGGATTTTGAAGCAGGAAGTTAAACCTTATTCTAAGATGGGTATAGAAGTGAAAATGTATGCTGTGCCTTGTAATAATACTGCTGAAGGGAAGCATGTATAATGTAAACAGAAGTGGTCCTAGCACTGAACCCTGTGGAACTCCATAATTAACCTCAGTGTGTGAACTCTCCATTTACATGTACAAACTGGAGTCTGACAGATAAGATTCAGACCACTGCTGTGAGTGTAGCATCTTTATGGTATGATATGTCGTTTTCTTGAGTTTTTCCCAAATAGCAGTGAAAGTGTTGGCCAAAATGTGGCTTTTCTGTAGGCCACATTTGTCTTCTCCCAGCCACAAGTCCACCTTACATCGGCTAAATCAGCACCGGGCCGCGAGAGTTGAGGCTCAGGTGTGAAATGTATAGTTTTCAGGGTTTTCAGTGTTATTTTGTTATCGTTTTTATCGTTTACTCGGTTTTCCTGGGTCTTTTAATGCGTGTTATGAATAAATCTTCTTTTTTTCGGTACCGGTACTAGTTTTATTTTGTTGTATTTATCCGCGACACCTTAAAGGCCGGTCCGTGAAAATATTGTCGGGCATAAACCGGTCTGTGGCGCAAAAAAGGTTGGAGACCGCTGGGCTAAATGACATTTATCCGTGCCGTACTCTGCCATAAGCAGCATAGAATTATCACGAATGTGTGGGTTCATGTTTTCGGTGGGTTGTGCTGACACATTTACCCTTTACTCTTCTCTCTCGCTAAGGTCAATGATGCCACCAAACAAAGACCAAAGGCAGAGTTCTGCTTTGGTAAGTTCATCTTTATCCCCTCTCAGCCTGCGCTGCGTCTCTCTGCCTCCTTCCTCTTTACCTGCATACTGACTCTGGCCACATGCATTTCTCTTTCCTTTGCTTTTGACCTGTTTGTGTGTGGCTTTGTTTCCAGCGAGAGGAACTATCGGCGCTCCAACACGCTGACGTTTCGAACAATAGCATGCTTGTAACTTTGTGGCAGCAGATTGTCCCTTTCCTGTTTCAACCTCACAATGTACCTGTGTGCAAACAGCTGTGTGCGAGAACACAACCGGCCTGCACACAGCCCTCAGACCCCACTCCTTCCTCACTTCCTTCCCAGTCTCCTTTGTCCTCAATCCTTCCTTGTTTCCTTCCTTCCTCGTCGTTCTGCCCTACCTCTTTTCTTTCTCACTCCCTTCCTCCCTCTTTTCCTCATCTGTGCGGTTTATTTCCTCTCTTTTGTCCCTTGCTACTTGTTGTTCCTCTGCTGTCAAACAGTAGGCCTTTGTCACTCAATAGGAGGAAACTGTACAATGACAAAGACCTGACCTCTGTGTGTGTATTTGCATCTGGATGGGATAATGGCACACACACACACATCCTCTGGCTCTGAAACAGAAATAAGACGATATTTTTAGACACCCATGGAGCTCGTTTCTCTTCTTCCTCTTGTGCTTTCGAGCCTCACACATTCCTCTCTCTCCCTCTCATTCGTTCACAGTTATAAATGCAGGAATGAGGAAGTTTTACCTACAAGCCAACGACCAGCAGGATTTGGTAGAATGGATCAGTGTTCTCAACAACGCCATCAAGATTACTGTGAGCCTCACACACACACACACATAGATCCATCGTTGACCCTGTTCGTCCTCTCGTTGTGTGTCGCTCTGTCTTCAGCCTCGGGCTGCAGCAAATGGAAAGTTACACATCAGGCCACTGTGATAAAGATCAGTGCAGGCGCAGCAGCAGAGACACAACAGCATTAAAGCCACCTGCAGCTGCTGTCGTCTGCGTCTGTGCACACTTTTCAAACTCCCTGCCTCTCTATAAACAAGGAATCTCCGAACTCGTGCGCCGATATCGACGCACGTGCCGCGCTGACCGCTGCTGAGTTGAGCAAGCAGGCAAAAATCTGTTGGGTTGCAAATGACGGGTCCTGTAGAGATGCACGGACAGCTGAAATGACACCGAGACGTCACTTGTGTCAGCAGATGCCATTTTCCTTTTTGTGCGCACCATCCTTTGCAAGGGCGACAACAGCAAGTGCATTAGCCTAACGAAAGGACTCGCAGCATTGGTTGGGTTATGTGCAAACAGTGACGTCGCCACAGCTCTGTACCATTTATACCAGCGCTAAGGTCCTTGGGTAATCTCTGGAGTACATCCACGTCAGCACAGGAGATGTTAAAAACCACTGAAATCACTTTGCTCCTTTGACTTTCCAGTTTTGGTGGTAAAAACTGACAGTCGTACGCTCTAAAACCCAGCAGAAAGGCGCACTTGCTGCCAAAACTACACCACAGTGTGGTTTCCACCAGCAGCTGTCATGCCACTATTGGCATGTGCAATCTCAGTAGCAGCTAGAATAGGCTGACCAACGCCGTGCTGTGGACGGATAACCTCAGACGCTCTGGCTGACGTCTGAAGTCTGTTTTCAGTGTTTACTTCTGCTTCTACTCAGAACGATCCTCGTCATGTCTTCCCTGTGCTGATGTGCTTATACTAGGCTAACAACAGCTCTATAACTAGTCACCAGCTCAGTCCTCATACAGTTTAGACCACCTGTACGTGTAATGTCATGTTTCCTGTGAGGCTTTAGCGCCTTAACACGCAGGGTGTTACAGTATTGGCTGCTAAACTACAAAGTCGAGGTTATTAAATCACAGGGGTGGAGGGAGCATAGTGGGAAAAGTAATGCCCATCACAGCAGTAACACTGCTTACTGAAAAATGATTAGCTGGCAGTGGCAGATTCACACCACCCATCCTTTTATCGTTTATCGTTTCCATCTATCTATCCAGGAAGGAGTCTAAAACAGCACCGATTTTAAAGTTAATTTCTGGTGTCTGCTTGTTAGTTTAAGCTGTGCTTTAGCCTGCGAGCACCTCTCCTTTAGAGGAATGGTACATATGTAACTTGCTGGTTGCAGAATGAGCTTCCTGTCAGACTTAGACCTCTGCTCCAGTTCATGGTGTGAAGATAACCATCGTCACTCTTTAAGACCAAAGCCAATAACTGATCCGAACAGCTTTTATCTCTATTTAATTAGCATTGCTAACGTAATGTGAATTCCTATGATAAATAACATTCAGAGAGTTAAGAAAAAAGGTGAACTAAAGCCCAAGCTCTTAAAAATAAGAGAAGACACAACTCCTGCTCTGTTTTCAGGTGCCAAAGCCTGGCGAGGGCCACAACACCCACGCAGAGACTCCCCAGGAGCTGCTGGGAACCATGAAACAGGTCTCCTACAAAACTGAGATCATCGGAGGAGTCCCCATCATCACGGCCACTCAGGTAACGCTCGCAGCTGCGAGCGGCGGGAGCAGCTCGGCAGGTCCGGTCCTGCCTGTGCTGGTATGCAGCTGCATTTATGAGTCAGCTCGCAGGAACACAGGCGAGTTAAGGCTGGTTTAATTATGAGTCGGAGGTTTTGAAAATATCGAGGGGAACGCGCGTCGACATTTAGCTGCTGATAGCTGAGGTTTGTTTTAAAGGGGAACTCTGACAGTTTTGCACATCTGTGATTGTTGTGCCGGTTTTAGGAAGTAAAACTGCAAAATCTTTGTAATCCATCATTTGTTTATGATTGAGACTAGAGACTCCAGTCAGAGGAGTTGCATTATGGGTAATATATCATTGAAAACAATGACAAGAACAGGAAGAATTCATGGATTAAAAATATCCTTATTTTTATTCGTGGACTCTCTTAGAGTAGCTTTGGATGATTCAGAGTTCATAATAATCCTTATTTGTCTTACACCGGGCTTTCATGCTGCCCCTCAGTTCATCCTCTGTGTGAAAACAACACGTTTAGCTCCTCCCTCTTAAAGTCTTTCTGCTTTATTCTGATTGGCTGCCCCTCAAAACACAAGATTGGATCAATAGGCTGGCAGGTGGCCGGTGTGTCGTGTTAGAGGTATCCCCTCTCGATGACATCACCGGGTGTCAGAAGTAAAAAAAAAAAACTGTGTGAAACTGAGTGTTCAGAGCAGTTTGAATTGGAGAAATGAAGTGTGGACGTGCTGACTGGACACGGCTCAGTGTGGAAGTAAAAAGTCCACAAACTCTTCAGCAGACTTTAGAAATCAGTTGAAACTTTAAGACTTCAGTGTTTTATATATGTGAGAAAATCACGTCCTGCATTAAAGTTTATAAAGTTTATTTCATCATTCTGATTATAAGCAGTTAAAATGAATCCAGATGAAGTCTAATGTTCGTGTGTGTGTGTGTGTGTGTGTGTGTGTGTGTGTTTAAGGAGCAGGGAGAGGGGCACAATGGAGCTGATCGTGGAGGCGTAAAGCGGGCTCAGAATCAAATGCCCTACTTCCTGTCCAGAGGAGCGCAGGATCAGGCCATCATCAAAGCGGGATACTGCGTCAAACAAGGAGCTGTGGTGAGACACACACACACACACTCAGGGTTATTCAGTGTCGTCATAATTAGGGATGGGTATGGTTTAGGTTTTATCCGATACCGGTGCCAAACCGGTACTTTTGAAACGGTGCCGGTGCTTAAACGGTGCTCAAACCGGTGCTTAAAGAATGGAGAACACAAACTTGGTCCAAAAACCTCTCATGTTCAACTGTTTTAACTGAAATAAAGCACCGAAATGTGCGCTGCTTTTCGGTCTGGTTACTACCGTTTATGTCAGAACCGGTGCCATCATGGCACTGGATACCGGTACCCATCCCTAGTCATAATGAACCATCACGTTTGGTTGGATAAAATCTCACACAGTAATCAGATAAAAATACTTTTGTGTTATTAATGAGCAACAATCTTTGAAAATAACTCGGTCACTGGTTTCAATCTTAGAAAAACAAAGTAAACCCTTTCACTGAAGTTACCCGCCAAATTAAAATAATGTTTTTTAAATGAACAATAGCCACAGGCGCAGTAAGAATACAGTCTGGTGCCTTATAAATACACCGTATGTACAGGTGCGCCACAAAAATGGTAGAAAACAGAAGGAAGTGGCAGGCGTAGAACTAACCTAACTGTATTTCAAAATAAAACAGGAAGCAGCTAAACAGAAACTTTGAAACATGCTTTGCTTCCTCCTCTCAGATGAAGAACTGGAAGAGACGGTACTTCGTCCTGGATGAAAATTCTCTCAACTACTACAAAACTGACATGGTGAGGAAACGGCGAAGAGCTCGAACACGGTGACATCAGTGTACAAAGACACATCACGCTGCTCCGAAACACCAAAGAAGAAGAAGAGAGTGAAAAAAATCTGTGCTGGTTGCAAAACTTGCTGCGTGTCTGCACATGCAGAGGCATGCGTCCTGAATACCTCCTCGTGTGATCTACGTGTTTACAGATTAGCCCCAACTATGGCCTGTCTGTGCACATATACGGGCACACCCAGTGTGTGTGTGCGTACATATATGTGTGTCTGGCTGAGTGTTCACACCTTTTTTATGTGTAATCATGTCCTGAGTGAGTGCAGCTGCTGCAGAGTGTTTGTTCTTCAACTGAAAGCTGAAGAAGGAAAGTTTGTTTGAATTTCAGGAGATGGAGAAGTGAGAGCTGAAGCTCAGTGATCCGTCTCACAAGCATTTCCCACATTCATGCAGGATCCGTATCCACACTGGAGGTTTTTGATAGTCTGATTAATCCTGTAAAGCGAACACCTGAAAGTTTCTGTGTCATTTATTTGCCGCTCTTCGTTAAAAGCTCGTGAAGCTGTCGTTGACGTCCATGTTTACTCATCGCCTTCCTCGTGTTCACGCTGACATTTGTTTGCATGCTATCGCCGCTGACTGCGAGTCACACAGACTGACACGATCAAGCATTTAGATCATGCATATCATCAGCACACGCGTGTCTTCATGGATGCTGATCCGAATGACACGCGGGCGAACCATCTGACAGTCAGATAACCCCAGCCTTCAACAACAGCACGCACTGAGCACCGTTTATAGGTGATTTACTTAGTTAGCGTCGTCAAGTGCTGATTATAGGCAGCTCATTAAGCCAGGTGATGCTGCACATCAGGGATGTCAGACTAATCTTCCATCGTGGTCACATGCGCCCCAGTTTGAGCTTAACTGGGCCAAAGCAGGGAAGGTGGTGTTTCTGACAGCGTAAAGACATTTAATTAAACATTTGATCCCTGAAATGTCTTAATACATGAAATATAAGTGCAGGTTCAACAATACATCTCAGTTTTCTACCTGATAAATGTGTAAAATTACAGAAAATGTTTTAACCCACCGTAAAAAAAAAAAATCAAAAACGTCTGTAGCACCATGAGTGTCCATGGGGAGGTCTTTATTGATTCAAAAATACAGTTAAAAGTCTAAAATTGATGCACTCGTTCACATTTTATTGCAGTGGGCCGGATTAGAGTCTTCGCTGGGCTGGTTCTGGCCCTTGAGCCTTACGTTTGACACCCTTGCTGCGTATGTTATGTATGTATGTTGGTGTAACCCGAGGTGATGACCTCTGATCAGTGTAAAAGCATGCCGCTCACGGCCTTGTGTGGTTTGACAGAGCGTGATTGTGAAAGTTCGTCAGCTCAGCCGTGGCGTGAGTCGTCCTTTGATTGCAGTGAACGCGCCGCGCTGCAGAGCTGTGTCGGATATCTAAACGTCTGACTCAGAGTTGCGTTTCCAATCGCTGTGAGACGACTGACGTTTTGTTCACTCGACTGACCAAAGCAAAGATTTAAACAGAGGTTTTTTTCTCACAGGTGAATGTGTAACGCAAGCTCAAAGTATTTAGAGAAAAATTTTAATGAAATCAAACGCAGACACTAAATATTACCCGACCCATCGTGACGAGGTCACGTGTTTCAGTTTGCTTTTGATATGTACTTTCTCTCCTCTGTCGTCTCAGGAGAGGGAGCCGCTGAGAGCCATCCCGCTGAAGGAGATCCACAAAGTGCAGGAGTGCAAGCAGAGGTCAGTCAGCCTCCCGGTTGGCTCTGTGTTTGGGTTGATTCAGGGGAAGTTCACTAAAACGTCTCCTCTGTGTCCTCCAGCGAGCACATGATGAGGGACAACCTGTTCGAGATGGTCACCAGCTCAAGAACCTTCTACATACAGGTAACACGCATGAGGAGGACGCGGTCAGAAGCTCTTTCTGCATCGTTGTCTCATCTGTTCTGCTTTGAGCCAAATGAGAGTAAATTAGATTCAACATTTGGATGATTGCTCCATGCCTCCATCATCTGAAGGATTTACTCTCTCCGCTGTCTCCACATGAGATACTGATGAGGATGTACTGATGGGACATTTGGTCGTCTTTGTTCTTTCCAACTCTTCTAACTCAACTACTGAGAAGGAGCGATTTACTGACAGGAAGCCTTTGTTTAATCGAGTTAAAGTCACTTGTGCATTCATTTACGTTCCTGTTTCTCTCTGTCAGGCTGACAGTCCAGAGGACATGCACAGCTGGATTAAGGCCATCTCGGGCGCGATCGTGGCCCAGCGCGGTCCCGGGCGCTCCGCTAACACTGTACGTATCATCTCAGGTGAAGCTACTTGGTAAAAGAGGTTTAGGTGACATGGATGAGTTTGATTTAACAGGACAGATGTAGCAGTTTTAGAACATGAATAATTCAGTTTAAGTAAGATGATACAAAGATGCTGCCATAATTGAAGATTCCTTCTTCTCATTGGTCTTTAAAATGACTCTGCAGTGTTTCTTCCTGCTCACTTCACGCTGCAGCAACATGTGGCTGCATGAGCGAGCGCAGCAGTGCCACCATGTGGCAGAACCGCAGCACTGCAGCAGTTTAATGAGGTCTATAACTCTGTAAAGCTTTATTAGATTTCTTTAATTAACTCAAAGATTTTTATTAACAAAACAATCTTCAGATGATTTGGGTGTTTAACCCAGTGTGGGAATATTTTAATTGTAAATCTGTCATTAGGGATGAGACTGAGTGTGAAGTCATTTGTGTGTTTGTGATTTTAATACCCTGCTTGTTCATGATTTTGTGACACTTTCACAGATGATGATGATGACCGTGACTGATGCATGTGTTTTTGTGCATTTCTGTTAAATCTTTCTCGCTCTCTCACACACACACACACACACACACACACACACACACACACACACACACACACACACACACACGGACACACATGCCCACCTAAAGAGTTTCCTTGCCAAACTACAAAACAATATAAACATTCAAACCGAAGCTCATCTGCATTACTGAAACGAATCTGGATCACAGTCTTTTAACTTAACGCAGCGGTAACTCCTGGAAGGATTTAAAGGAAACCTCCTTGTTTTGTAGCAAATGAGGCTTTTTTGACTCAGAGCCAGTTTTGATTTTAACTTTCAATATTAACCAGATACAGTTTGTTCAAAACCTGAAATATTGTTTCACGTGAGACCCAGACGCCAGACTGACATGAAGAGGAGTGGTGGTTCTGCCAGTGATGACAGCTGGAAAAGTAAAGCGATGCTGCGGTGGAAATCAAACTGGTTTGTAAGAGAAAAACAAACCAGTTTATAGAAAAGCTCTAAAAGACGTCGATTTCAGACATTTTAAAGGTTTCTGATGCAAAACAACATTGTTATCTTTACCCTTGTAACTGGTGGAAGAAGCAGACCACAGACAGCTTAGACAACAAGCACCTCTGGGCAGCTGTTATCTTAGATCTCTCTGTGAAACTCCCGTCATGTCCTCTTGTACTTGTGCATCTGTGATTGCTCCTCCAGTGTATCAGACCTTATAAAAACTCACCATTCTCCCGGTAACGTTCCTCGCCTGAAGCTATAACTAAGTTTGGAAACTATTAACTGTCCAAGTGAAAACGGCTCAGCTGTAGTCAGAGGTCCCCCCCTCAGAGGAAATTCAGGCCGACCAAAGCAGAAGTCCATGACTGATGGTGAAATCGCCGATTGCACAGTGCAAGTGTTCAGAACGGGACGTCCGGGCACAGATTTCACAAACAGCGGCAGAGCTGGAAGCTGTGTGAACGTGCCCGGAAGAGGATTATAGCCGCTGAAAAACTGGGGGAATTTGGGGATTTCTTTCTCAGAATTCTGGGGAAAAATTCCAAAAGACCCCTCACTCTTTTCATTGGCCCTAAACCTCCAGTAACCATGACCCTGAAGGGGGATTAGCAACTTTTAATTGAGCTGTCCTCAGATTGTTTGGATCACACCTCACACAGATGTTTGTCACAAGAAATAAAAGCAGGTACTTCTGGTTTCTCTCTGTGTAAGGTGTGCATGGATGGATGGGTGGATGGATGGATGGGTGGGTGGGTGGGTGGGTGGATGGATGGATGGATGGATATGTGGGTGGGTGGATGGATGGATGGATATGTGGGTGGGTGGGTGGATGGATGGATGGATGGATATGTGGGTGGGTGGATGGATGGATGGATGGATATGTGGGTGGGTGGATATGTGGGTGGGTGGATGGATGGATATGTGGGTGGGTGGATGGATGGATGGATATGTGGATGGGTGGGTGGATGGATATGTGGGTGGGTGGATGGATGGATATGTGGGTGGGTGGGTGGATGGATGGATGATATGTGGATGGATGGATGGATGGATGGATGGATGGATATGTGGATGGATGGATGGATATGTGGGTGGGTGGGTGGATGGATGGATGGATATGTGGATGGATGGATGGATGGATATGTGGATGGATGGATGGATGGATATGTGGGTGGGTGGATGGATGGATGGATATGTGGGTGGGTGGATGGATGGATATGTGGATGGATGTATGGATGGGTGGATGGATGTATGGATGGGTAGATGGATGGATGGATATGTGGGTGGATAGATGGATGGATGGATATGTGGGTGGGTGGGTGGATGGATGGATGGATATGTGGATGGATGGATGGATGGATATGTGGATGGATGGATGGATGGATATGTGGGTGGGTGGGTGGATGTATGGATGGCTGGATAGATGGATATGTGGGTGGATGGATGGCTGGATGGATGGATATGTGGGTGGGTGGATGGATGGATGGATATGTGGGTGGATGGATGGCTGGATGGATGGATATGTGGGTGGGTGGATGGATGGATGGATATGTGGGTGGGTGGATGGATGGCTGGATTGATGGTATGTGGGTGGATGGATGGATGGATGGATATGTGGGTGGATGGATGGATGGATGGATGGATTGATGGACATGTTGGTGGATGGATGGATGGATGGATATGTGGGTGGATGGATGGATGGCTGGATTGATGGTATGTGGGTGGATGGATGGCTGGCTGGATGGATATGTGGGTGGATGGGTGGATGAATGGATATGTGGGTGGATGGATGGATGGATATGTGGGTGGGTGGATGGATGGAAATGTGGGTGGATGGGTGGATGAATGGATATGTGGGTGGATGGATGGATGGATGGATATGTGGGTGGATGGATGGATATGTGGGTGGGTGGATGGATGGATATGTGGGTGGATGGATGGATATGTGGGTGGATGGATGGATATGTGGGTGGGTGGATGGATGGATATGTGGGTGGATGGATGGATGTGTGGCTTCGCTTGAATAGGGGCTCTCTTCCGCGCTGTAACTGAGTTGTGCTGTAAACTGTTGTTTTCAGATCCGTCAGGCCAGAAGGCTGTCCAGTCCTTGTATACAGAGGTATACACCATTCTGCAGCGGTGAATGCAGCACGTATGTGACCCCCGTGCCCTTTACCCCCAACCCCTGCACCCCGACCCATTCACCACAGCTTCCCCCTCACCGAGCCTTCACCCTGCGCACCACAACAGACGCGTTGTGGTCCTTCCTCACTCTGAGCTCTCTGTGCGTCGACGCTGTAGTGTTCATCCATCACTCCAGCTGTTGCTCAAGCAGCAGGTCTTTGTAGCCACATCTGGAGCCTGCAGTACGTGCAGCTGGATAGTTTGTGCGTTTGGATGAATCTCAGAAACATTCAGAGTTTGAGAGTTTACAGTTCATGCCTGGATCTCACCCAAACCTTTAGTCAGAACTCTGATTATCACAGAAGCATAAAAATCAAGTATTTCCTTCCTGTTTACGTGATTTATTCAGATCTTCTGTTGATTTAAGTTCTTTTCAGCTAATGAAAAGATATAAGACTAGTTCAGTATCAAAAACAGGTCAGAAAAAGTAAGAATAGTAATAAAAAAGGGATTTTAAATCCATAGCCTTGTTTCATTTGTTCAAATCTAAATGTTTAAGATTTATTCTACAGGATTATGGTATCTGAATCTAATTAAATAGTTAATTGAATTTATAAAGAAAAAGTTTAATTTATTGGAAATGACCTATGTAGACTCTTGTGCAGTACCTTTAAAGCCCACCAGGGGGTGACAGCCTGCACTTTGTGACTCATGGCTCTAAATAGTTCAGATTTTCTTTCTGCCTTCATCGAAATGCATTTTGTTCATGAAGAAGACACTTTATGGAATAATTCAGGGTTTTATTCAGGCTTTTGGGTTTGACGCTTCATTTCAGACCTTCTGAATGATTCACATCCAGATTAGACTGAACTTAAACTCATGATAAAAAGTTAACAAACTAGATTATCAGATTATTTCCAGTCTTCCTTACATATTTATATCCTGTGGATGCGTTTGTGCCACAGTGATGGATGTTGTCCAGTCACAGTCGTGCTGCCCTCAGCTTGATGCAGCTGGAAAAAAAACTCTGAAATTGAGTTGATCAGCTGACCTTTGACCTTTAACTCCAGCTCACAGGCTGAGATGCTTCCTCAACAGCGACGCTGACGATGTCTTCGTACACTGTTGTTTTGGCAGCGTCCTCCTCGTAACACGTTGACTTTTCTCTCTGGTCCTCCATCGACTGCCTTGGATTAACCCGTCGATCCTCTCACATCACAGCTCGTCTCTCTCTCTGTCTTTTATTGATCCAACACGTTCTCGTGTAGGCAGAAACTTCAGCCGCTCATAAACATCATCCTGCACCACCTGCACCATCATCTCTGAGGGTTTCCTGTTGTTTCATTCTTCACTCCTGATTCAGATTTACAGCGTTCCCGACTCGCAGCAGGACTCCACAAAGAGCCTAACTCATCCCGAGTCTCTCTTTTTTATCCCGCTAACACTTTTTGTCTTTCTGTTTTTCCTCCGTGTGTGCGTGTGTGTGTGTGTGTGCGTTTGCCTTACAGAGAGTAAGGTGTGACAGTGACGTACTAACCTTCCCCAAATGAGCCCCACCGCCGCCTTCTTCCCGTCCCTCCTCCGCCTGCTGCTGCTGCTGCTCATCGTCCAATCACCAAGCCCCGATGCCTCAGCTTCTTAGCACCTGCTGCTTGATCCCGCCCTGCTCCCTGGCCGCTGCGGCGCCACCCATTCGTACGTGTTGCTTGTATCTGCATGAAGCCTTGTTTAAACTCACAGCATTTCACTCGTGTGTAACTGTTTGTCCATTGAGAGCAGGTTAGCAGCTGGAGGATTGTGGGTACTGTAGTGTTTAGAACCCCCTCTCTCCATTAAAGAAGGTCACGGTGCTTTAATGCTGCTGCCCGTGCTGTTAAATCATCAAAGAGAACGTCCTTGGCTTCACCTGTAAGCTGTGTTTGCCAGAGTAACTTGGTTTGTCTGCTGTTACTGATCATCATCTTTTACAGTGTTCATTGCACCCTCCCTGAAAGCTTTCTGTCCAAGCACTGCCTAATAACAACTAATAACAACTAATATTATTATTATAACATGAGGAAGCTTCTTTGCTTTTGCTGCCATCTGTCTGCTACTTTTGCCTAGCGATAAGGATTATTGTGCATTTAACGGGACCCCTAAATATGCAGCCTGATCAATCAGGTCTGATTCTAATCTAAGATAAGGATTAGAAGATGGTGATGACTGATGAGCATCTTTAATATCAAGCAAGCAGCTTTGGTTTCACAGAGCCTGATCCAGATGTTTCAGATTAAATTGGCTGTAAGCTCCACGTTTTCACTGATTCTGTGACTCGAGCTTTACATTTTACTGAGCCAACACAAGGAGTCTAATGTCAATACTTTCCAGAGCAGCTTCAGGAGTTTAGTCGACTTTAATCCAGGCAGCGGACGAGGAAATGTGCTCACACAAAGACAGAGTTTTAGTTTTAATGTTGTTTTGAAGAAAATGTAGGAAACGTCAAGTTTTTAGCAGCAAAGTTTTAGTTTAGACTTTCAGTTTTCTTTAGAGGAAGAAAAATAATGTGGGGCTGAGCTGCAGCTTGATGAGAAGCTCGGGCCTGAATGACTCTGACAGCGTTTCCTCTTTTCCATCTCCATCACACACTCATCCATCCATCCACCCACCGAGCCCTCCATCCATCCATCTGTCATTCATAGTCACCACTTCTGCCTCACCTCCTCCTTCTCTTCCCTCCGTCTCCTCAGGAGCACCGTGACCACTCCCCTTCCATCTCCACCTTCTACCTCCCAGTCGATGAGGAACCCCAAGACTCGCAGTCCTCAGAGAGTGCTCAGCCTCGCTCTCGACACGCGCCATCGGGACAACTTCCTGGGCCTCCTCCCCTGGAGGCTGAGCGGCGTCCAGTCCGTGATGGTGCCCCTTCCCCCGGCGCGCTCCCGCCTGTCGCTGCAGGAGACGCTGCAGCCTTCAAAGTGAAAGAGGAGGACAAGCCGGCGTGGGGAAGCCCCAGCGGCGTCTCCGGGTCCCAGCGCCTCCTGGCTGAGGATCAAGATGTGCAAATAACCCTGATCTGACAAACTCTAATGGACACACACACACACACTTGTGCACGCTGTCAGACTCTGCGTGTCCTGCTGAACCTCCTGGGACCAGTTCTTTGTTTTGTTTTTTTGGGATGGGACCTTCCTCCGCTGTTTTCCCTTCTCCTTGTCTTCCCTTGTATCCTACAGTCTGTCACTCCAGGCAAACGACAAACACGGCTTGCTGCTACAGCGGCGCCACGAGTCTCACTTCCTGTGATGCACCAAAGTTTGTGTGTTTGCTTCCAGCAGCATGGAAGACTGACTGAGAGACTGACTAATCCCACATCTCGGTGTTTTTCATTTTAAACTCGCGTAGAGAAGCTCGAGGTCCAGATTCACTGAGCAGAGGTCCCTGAGCGGCCGGCTTTCATGAGCAGGTTTCCAGAGGTCACGCTTACTGAATATTTCCCGTCATCAGTGATGGAAAAATGTGTCATTTTCATAGATTATGAAAGATGCTGGTCTGTCTCTTTCATAAGACAACACTGAACAGAGTCACCCAGCAGGGTGATGCATCATCTGTGTCCGCCACAGGTGATCCCGCTGCAGGGAAAGTCCCGCATTGAGAAACTTTGGGTGGCTTCTGATCCCTGAAACGCAGAGGGACGGCCTAGCCTTCAGAATAAAATAATAGCTGTTTGTCTGAAGGAAAATAGAGGAAATACGCCTCTGCAGAAGCCTCCCCCGATAGATTTGATTAAGCTTCCAGCTTCAGTTCATTTACTTCATATTTGGTCACCACGGCTACAGTGCTTTAGAGCCTCTGCGATGAAAGACAATCATCTGCTTCATGTTTGCTTTGGAAGATTTAAAGCTCTTTAATGAAGCAGACATTCCCAAAGTGAAGAGTGCTGCAGCTCGTTTAAAGACAGGAAACTCACACGGAGCACGCCCAATCTTAAATCTTCACCAAAAATCTAAATACAAGTGATGTATTCGCTTAAAAATGATATTTAAAAAAAAAATACAAAAATCAAATTGGCTCCAATGTGTGAAACTTCAGCACCGAGCAGTAAATTCAGGTCAGAGTAATGAGTGATATCACTAACTGACCATGTCATTAGCAATTTTAAATCACTTGTTATATAAAGAAATACGTTTATATTAACTGTAGATACTGTAGTACCTCTGGAGTCCACCAGGGGGCGCACACTTTCGGGATGACTGTAATAAAGAATTCAAATAACCGGTAAAATTAGGCTATGATGGAACTTCCGTTTGTCAAGTGTATCGTGACCTCTGTTTGCAGCGTTTCCACCTCCTTCTTTTAAGCGCTTATTTAACCAAAGAAGTTTATTTGAAAGCTGCAGTCAGTGGAGGTAAAGTCAGCGTCAAGGTTCATTTCCGTTTCTCATCACCGTCCTTCGAGAACACTGCTAACGTCCGCGAGGTTACTTCTCCTTCTTTCCAGCATGCTAACTGGTATCTCCAAACCAGCAAGCTCAGCAAGCTTTTTTATTTGTCTCTCAGCACCAGCACGTTACCAGTTAGCTTGCTAAGTAGCCGCTCCAAACATCAGCAAGACTCCAGCGCAGCTTTGAAAGAAAGAAAAGCGTCTCTCTGGCCTGTTTTAAGCGAGCGAAGCCTGATCAAGGAGGTGAAAAATCTAAGATGGGCTTTAACAGAAAGCTTCTGCTGTCCTTTGTTTTTATCCAAGGTCAAGTCCTTCTCCTGGCTCTGTTGGAGGCCTCCAGCTGTTAAAAAATGAGTTTCTCTCCGTTTATTTGCTTGTAGGGGATTGTCTGGTCGTCTGGGTTTTAAGGCGCCTTGAGATGGCTTGATGTGAATCTGTGCCTCTTACTTTGATTCCTGTTCATGTTATCTGATCCTCAGACTTGCACATGAGCCTAAAATTCAACCATGATTACTAAATAACCCTGAAGCACCCGAGGCTTTATCCACACAGTTTTAGTCTTCAGACGTTTACGCCTCTGAATCCTGCGGTTGGGAATCTTTGTTCTGGCTGTTGAAACTGCAGCAGCTGTGATTAGTGAGATCGCACAGCGCTCTTTATCTCAGCTCTGTCCAGTTTCAGCAGTGAATTTAATTTCTTATTAATAAAGCCAATCCACGCCAAAAGCTTCCATCTGCGGTCCAGTTGCTGCTTTGCCACATTTCCAGATTTATGATATTTTTTTAAAATCCAAAAGAGAAAATGAGTCTGGATGAAGCTGTGTTCAGACTCCAAGTGTGACTGTTGCTTCTGTCCTCTCGCCTCACTGCACATTCGCGCCGCTGTACTGCTTTCTAACTGATGACCTATTTGTTTCTGTCTTTTGCTGTAAGATGTGGGGACGTGAAACCAAACTGGACGTGTAAACGAGACTCTAAAGCTCAGCGGCAGCTTTTCGTTCCTCTCGGCGTCCGGCTGCGAGCTCTGGTTGTGGGTCTTTCTTTTTCTTCGGTTTCAATGTGCTTTTAGTTTTTATGATAATATTATTTACAGTGATGAAAAATCGAAACATATATGTTGTTTACTGAGTTTTTTAAACACGTGTGCACGAGTGCACGCACACGGCCCTCCTTCCTGTTGTTCCCCGTTCACCATCAGCTGGTTTAAGTGCCTGCCTTGTTCTTACTAAGAAAAATGATATAACGATGAGCTCTTTTGACCCTTTTTAGTGTGAACATGATTCTAAAAACATGTGCTCTATTTATTAAAAGAAATTTGGAATAATTTGAACTGGGTTCATGCGTCTGCTTTACTTTACTTTTATGGACTGCACACGAATTATTACACAGACAACATTTCTGGCACTTTTGCCAAAGTTGAGAAGGAAATTTAACAAAACAAACAGGAAGCAGGAAGTGGAGAGACCATCCAATGAAGACAGAAGGAACAAAATAAAACAAAGAAACCCTGAAAAAGTGATGCAGGAGGTCAGTTTTTCTGAAATGTCATTGCAGCGACAGAAAATGGTCCTGAGTAGTTTGGACAGCCCCGATGTGCTGGAAGCATGTCTGAGAACATCGGGGTGTACTCCTACTGTGTGGGGCTCAGTCAGTGGCAGTGATTGCTTCATCCTCTAGAATCTACCTGCATACTCTCAGCACATGACTTGACCAGAGAGGAGGAACCCAGCACTCACTGCACCAGCGTGGGATCTGATTTCATCCTGACACCTGATGGTAGTCAGGGTGCCGTTGCCTGTAGAGGTCTGTACGTCATCGAGCTGAACGATGTTACAGCGTAATCTTCTCCACGGCTTCTCCAGACCCTTTCATGTCTCACATGTGCTCGGGGTGAACCGGCTCTCGTCTGTGAAAAGCGCAGGGCAACAGCTGATGTTCTACCGGCCTCACGGTGCCGGGCAGTGAGCACGGAGACCACTAGAGGGTGTCGAGCCCTCAGGCCATGAATTTTCTTTCTGATGGTTTGGTCAGAGATGTATACACAACAGTGGCCTGCTGGAGGTCATTTTGTAGCTCTGGCACAAAGGAGCAGATGATCCTGATGATGGGTTAATGGCCTCCTGTGGCCCTGTGCAGCTCTCCTGAAGTCACTGACTTTAAGACTGTGCTGAGAGACACAGCGAACCTTCTGGCTGTTGGACTACCTGTGCAACCGACCAGATCAATATCCCAGGAGTTTCACTGACGTGATTCTATAATCCAATTTGTTGCTTTCATTTTTTGCGCAGTATATAATGCGAAAACTAAACTTCAAAGTAAAACAGGAAGTTACTGTAGGACAACAGGGCAAAGTTTAGTCCTGCTGGAGCCCCTGAGGTTTACACCAACGTGCAGGCTGATTTCACAAGACCTTAAAAAGTAAAAGCTGCTTTTGATTTTAGACTTTAGCTTCTGAATTTTATCATGAATTCAATATTTTATGACATCTCTGCACCTATTGGAGACATATGAGAACCAGTCATTTAAAGAAGTATTCAAACAGGAAGTTTCATTTTCTGCAGGACTACAAAAAAATAAAACACCTGCCTAATGTTTGTGCGGGACCTGCATGCGCCTGTGCATGGAGGTGAAACCACAGGGATGTGCTGTGCTGGCTGAGACTGGAGAATGACAGCAGATCCTGAGGGTTCAAAGTTTGCACTTCTGCTCCTCGAGTGACTGATCTTTTGTATCAGAGAAAGATCAGAGAAATAGCCGTGCATGTGCAAGTGTGTCCACTAGGTGTCACCGAGCTGTATGTTGTAAACCTCCTCACACACATGTAGGTGCCTCCCTTTAGGCACTTTGTCCTGACTTACAGTTGGAAGAAGCCTCCATTCTTCATGCAGTGGTCTCATCGGGTGGAGGCTCTCCAAACGAACTCTTGTGAGGTGCTCGCTGGTCATTAGGTCATCATTTCCTGAGCATCAGTCCCTTAGCACCGTGAAGAGCTACATAAGATGTGTGATTAATCTGAGCGGACGCTCGATGCAGGGAGCACGTCCCCCATTGGCTCGCTCAGACTTCTGACTGCAGTAATGAATCTAAGTTGGACTGCTCTCTGAGGGGTGGGGGGCCTGACTGCATAACTGTGGGGAAGGATAAAGCAGCTCCATACAAATCTGTATCACATAAAAACTCATTGCCTAATAGTGTTGACCTTGTTTCACCTCAGCTATGAGCCATCAGGGAGTGTCTGTGTTCCCGTGCATGCTGAGGATGTTCAAGTTCTAGCAGACTTTAATCTGTTTGTAGTCTGGCGAGTATCTCGGTTTCTTTTTATGTCACGTTTCATGGCCATAAACCTGCCGCTGCCACGTGGGACAGTCACCAGTGTAATAGACAGTGACCGTTCAGAGTGTATGCTGCTCCACACTCAGCTTTAAAAGCACACCACCACCCAAGTAGTTGTAGTGTGACCCCCTGGGCTCAGACATGAAGCGTAAATGCCAAAATTGTGAGCGACCATCTTTGAACAGAGGCGGTGGTTTACGACACCAACTCTCTGCCATCTATAATCCAGTTTTGAGATCCCTTCCCAGACGCCTTAAGGCCCACTCACACCCTGGGCCATCTGACCTCAGGAATTCGCTTGATAAGGTGGGGCCAGGTTTCACAATGAACTGACACGAAACTCTGGCTGATTGGGACCCACACCCAGTTCCACACCTTGGCTCAGGCGATTAGAGGATCATCAGGGGGTCCTTTTGTCCCCCTGTGGGGGGAAACTCCCACCAGGGTTATATCTGGGACTCTCCACCATTTGACCTTAGAACTGAAGAAGCCTCTCGGATGAGAGGTGAAACGTCTTCAAGTAACTTAAAGAAGTCCAGACGCTTTTCTTTGCAAGCTCTTTTGACCAAAATGCCAAAATTGCAGTTCCTCTATTGCCCACTGGGGGCTCCAAAAATGACTCAGTCTCCATCGGTCCCCATAGACTCTCATGTTAAAATGTACAAGTTTAGAGCAGAAATAAACATGTTTAGCTCCTGCTATAAGTAATGGTTTTGATTTCTATGGATAATTTACTTTCATGATATCTGTGGAGAGGCATGACTTTATTCATAACGCATTCCTTTGGATGCTAGTAAGACCTCAAGTTCCATCCAAAAAGCTTCTGCCTCAGTTTGGGTGTTGCTGTCTCAGAGGAGGGGCGTGTAACACAGCCCAAAGACAGAGCTTACAGTTTTTTCTGAATGCTTAAACCCTAACTGTGATTCTTATAGCACATTTTCTAAAACTATTAATACTTATAGCAAAACCACTCACTGAGTTTGCAAAACTAAAAGCACAAACACTGCTTTGCACTCAGTTTGCCATTTTGTAACACACACTTTGAAAACCTGTAGCTACAATCCACTGCACAGCACTCTTTTTGCAGAACTGTAAACACAACTCACTGCTTTACACTCAATTTCCAAATGATCAACACACTCCTAGCAAAACTATACACGTTTATGGCTATTATTTACACTATTTTGCCAACTGTCTGGCACACTGTCACATGTAAAAACTTTTTTAGATAATTAGTTCACTTTGCAATCAGCCCAAGCTCTATAATACAGGTAAGCTCTGTGTGTGGAGTACAATGGAGGGAGCAGGAAGAGTGAGAAGTAGAGGAGGCCGAGGAAGAGGACGTGGAGGTGAAGAAGTAGGATGAAGAGGACGACAAGGACAAGGAGGAACAAGAGGAGGACGAGGAGGGGGGAGAGGAGGACGAGGAGGGGGGAAGAGGACGAGGAGGGGGCAGAGGAAGGGTAAGAAGAGTAAGAAATAGAATTGCTGATGACATCAGAGCTACAATAGTGGACCATGTAATCAACCGTGGAATGACCCTGAGGGAAGCTGGTCGACGGGTTCAGCCTAACTCGAGCCGCTACACTGTAGCAAGAATCATAAGGACATTTTGAAATGAGAATCGGTTAGTACAGTCACTTTGCACTAAGATTTGTAGCACTGCCATATGCTAATGAGAAACACAACAATACCATAGATGTAAAAATACTGAAATTGTTACTTTACAGAATTGCTAGATGACCAGATGCTGGGGGCAGAGGACGCATGTTCACTGCAGACCAAGAAACCCATATAGTCAATATGGCGATTGCAAATAATCCTATACTTGGAAATAAACACTTGTGTTTGTTTTGATGTGTGTAAATAAACACCAGTACTTGAAGTTTGGATCCCTCCATGTTTACAGACCTATGACAAAAGTATGAGCTCAAACTGACATGGCCTAGCTTGTGCACAGAGAAAGCAAAAGCCAGATGTGTTTTGTATTCATACCATCAGTGTGCAGTTGGCGCATTGTGTGCTTAGTAGATGATGGCTTGTGTGTACTGTTTGATACGAAAACACCATTTTTACGAAGGTGTGAAGAGTTAATCTAGCTGTGTTCGCTTTTGCAAGAGAACTACAATGTTTTGATAATTGGGTGACAGGTTTTCTTATTTGTGTGTAGAGTTTTGCAAAAATAGCCAATAGTTACAAAAAATGTGCTTAAGCAATCAGAAAAAACTGTAATACATACAACCAAGTATAAAATGAATGAAAAAAATAAACTTCAAGACTGAAAATAATAAAATCGGTTTAACATTATTTTAAAATAAAGACCAATAAGGGAAACGTCTTCACATTATTTAGATGTGGGAGTGAAAATAATAATAATATTAATAATCTCAGCAGCCCCTCTGCATACATCAGATGCTGCACATAAATGGAAACGTACAGCAGTTTAAACGTACATTCATGAGGATAAAGGGAAACTCGTTTAGTCTGATATGTAAAGGTGCCAGGAGTTAATGGAGCTGCTGGTGTCTAAACACTGTCCTCACCTCATTATGGAGCAGCTGCTCTTCTCCAGCTGTTACAGGCAGCTCACATCGAGTTTATCTAAACTTCCCTAAACCTCCGTTATTCGTTTCTGGGGATAAATCAGACACCTGGTGAGTCTCTGAGGTCTTTTAAAGCATCTAATCTAATGTTATTATTAGTTAGCAAGACACAAAACAATAAAAATAGATTCACTGCTTTGGAAAAACTGCGTGTTTCACTCAGTAAATACAGATGGAAGTAAATCAGATGAAGTGCAGGGTTTGATTGGAGGTCTGTCAACAAATCCCCAAAAGGGACTTTTTATTTCCCCATTTATCTGCCAACGACTCCTGACATGAGCTCTAAAACTGAATACAGTGTCGTCTTCTGTATTATTTTTGTGCTTCTTTCTCCAGTGACTCATCGATCCATTTAAACCCAAAGCTGTTCAAAGGTTGATGTGGCTGAAGTTCACTTCAGGTCAGCCCCTCAGCTCAGTCCAAGCCTCCGCTACAGATGCTTCGCTCGTGTGGACCGTCTGTTTCTCCTTATCAAAGAAAGACCTGAAATCTCCTCCAGATGAAGTTGTTAGTTTGTCAATGAAAATAAGAGGATGTGATGCAACACGATGTGGAGATCCGGCCTGACCTTTGATTCAAGTGTGTGTGTGGTAGATCTCTCAGCTCAGCATCAACAGAATACAGCGTCCTACTGCCGCCATCTTTGATGCTCACCAGTTAACGCTTATTTCTTGCTTGTGGTTCAGCAGACGTTTTCTTAGTTGGGCGCTGTTACTGCCTGGAGTGCTTTCCCAGTAAAACCACAGCAGTTCTTGGTGCATAAATGCTCCACCTCTGGTTTTAGTACTTGCATCTATGTTAAAGAACACCACATGCTGTACATGCCACTTTGATCGTGAGTGCTCCAGATGAGTGGAGCTCTTCTTTCTGTCAGTGTAAAGATGTTTAACTGCTGAGATATTTTATTATAAGATTAAAAAAAAGGGAGAGACCCGATTGGAGTCTTTGCCAGCCCAATTCTGGCCCTCAGACCTTATGTTTGACACCCCCAGCTTAAAGAGAAATTAAAGAGATAAATTATTTTTCTTTTAAGGCAACAAAGGACGTTCGTCTGTCCTCCCATGTTCTTCTAATCTCACCTTAAGCTCAGTCTTCTGGTCAGGCCGACCTGATCAGAGCTCGTCTCACAGTCTTAATCTGACACACGAGGAAACTTTCTTCTCCTTGTTGCACAACCTGCCGTCCTCCCCACGCTGGATTACATTCAGTCTACGCTGATGTTTTATTAGAGCTGGACTGCAGCCACCTCTCATCTGTTTAATGAAGACAAACTTAACAAAACAAATGGGAGTGAAGGATGGGCTGGCCCTGGATTTATACTTCAGTGGTCCCCTGCTAATAGGATTTAGGGCAAAGGACCTCGTGTTCCTTTACTGAAAGAGAGAGCGAGACAGAAACCAACCAGTGCTGCCAGCTGATGATTTAAGAAAAAACGGTGACACCGCCAAGAGGCGAAAGCCGCTGCTTCACTTTAAGACCCGTGAATCCACGTATCTCCACCTCAGAGATGATTTAGTATGTAAACAGAGGCGGTGATGAGGGAGTGAGCAGCTGGCGTGCAGGTGGGTGTGGAGGTAAGGTGATGCAGATGGCGAGAACAGCGCAGCAACTACAGCCTCTGAAATGACCGCACAGTCATAAGCTCTCCAAATAATGACCACACTGTTGTTTTGTTCCGACTCCACGGAACGACCACGCGGCTCCAGAATTCCAAATCCAGTGGTTGTGACGGTGGCTGCTGTCAGCACATATATATACAAAATGACCAGAGGATATTTAATAACCGATCCATGCCGATTTATTCAAACTGAAATCCTGACGAGCATCATTTCTGGCTGTTTTTGTCAAACTCTTGTCCTGATTTGACCGGCATGGTGAGGAAACCGCAGCTTCTTCTCTGGTTTTCTTGATTTCAGAGTTGTGACTTGCAGTCAGTGTGAGTAAGTGAGTAAACCTCAAAGACGATGCAGCCGGGAAGCAAAATGCTGCAGAGCGGCTCCAATGTGAAGACTTCAATCGGACTGTTTGAGCAGATGGGAGGAAGAGGAGGAGGTCTGCGTCATCGTACGGACAAACACACGTATACAAACACAAACACACATATACACAGCGCACTCTGTGCAGGCGCGACAGCTGCACGTTAACCTGTGCCAGCTCTGACTTTGTTGTTCTCTCTGTCTTTTTCTCGCTCTCTCTCTGAAACGCTGACATGCATAAATCAAATGGTTATTGCTGACTGACTCAACTTGATTTTTCACACGCACACGTGCACGCTCTGTGTTTCTGGGAAAAGCAAGAGTGTTTGAATTCCCTCCAACGGTCTTCACATCATAAACACGAATGATGAGCTGTCCAAGTGAAGCTGGAGCCGGGAAGAGGCAGGAAGGCCGAGGACAACTCCACCGGGCCTGGAGCTTCTTGTACATTTGTTATGTTTTATCTGTTTAATGTTAATTCTGACTCATTGCACACATGAGTCACGCTTCAAAATCATGCCTCTAAAGTCAGTCATGAACTTCCAATCCCAACCACAGGCATTTGTTAGAAAAGCTGGAATATGGTGAACGTTTGAAAACATCTTGTTCTGTTTCATATTCACTTAAAAGCTGCAGAGAAGTTAAATACTGCAAAAAAAAGTTATTTAAAAGCATGGGGTATTTGCCATGTTTGATCCTGAGCAGAGAGGAAGCTCCAAAGTGGACATAATTTCATTAAACAGTGGAAAGGTTCTGATGAATTCAGCCAAACTACTAAATGTTCTTTACAGCTACAGCACAGGATCGTGTAACAGCAAATTACAGATCCAGCAGTTGGTGTGCGAGCAGAAGAATCACATTATGTTCGCTTACTCTGTGCATCCAAGATTTAAAAACACGTAAACTCTTGGCAGGACCGACAGATGGTAAATTATTCCTCATGCTGCTGAGGATCCATGAACTCTTTGAAAAGTCAAAGAGCATCAAGATGACAAGTTTTTCACTCACAATGATTCCACATCCACAACTGAAGATGTAACTCTAGTGGTCAGTAACACCTCCTCGTAGTTCTCTGGTAACTCTTGAGTGACCACTGAGTGAATTGTTTTGGGGATCAAAGCCAACCAAGTCACCAGTAGCAGCCCTTAACTGTCCCATGGGAGCCCTTCAGTGATCACAGAAACCCATTAAATGACTCTCCTCCTTCAGTTAGGAGCAGAGATGGGCATCCGATTACTTTTTTCAAGTAACGAGTAAAGTAACGGATTACTATTGCAAAAACGGTAATTAGATTACTGTTACTTTCCTGTAGGAACGCTGCGTTACTGCGTTACTAAAAGCGTGATTTTTTTGCGAGAATGTCTCATGACGGTGACGTAAGCGAGTGCGACGTTCGTGACAACAGCTGTGTGCAGATCAACAATGGATCATATATCGAGTGCAGAGAGAGTATGAGCGTGCAGCGTTTAAAGCGTGGAAGTACTGACCTTACTTTGAGTTTGATTCCATAAAAAGTGACAAAAACATTAGTGTCCGTTGTGCGTGGGAAGAAAACTTCTTTTTACAGCGAAAAAACCCCTAAACTTCCAAGCAAGCACCGAGTAGCTACGACGTAATGGGAAACTCACAGAGAAACTCGCGGATTCTTCCACTGACCGCTGCACACCTGCACCAGGGTAAACCTCCGCCTACCCCACTCCTGCTTTACAGGTGAAAATAGAGCAACAGGACCGCTAGTCTTTGACTTTATTTATTTTCTGCTGTGTTTTACTTGCATCTATTTGAAAGACTGAGTGTAAACACACAAAATATTTTATTTTATGTGCTGGAATGTGCAGAAAATAGGTTTAAATGTTAAACTAATTTCTTCCAGTCAGAGAATGTTGCAGATAATTAAATTTTTGTTTGATACATAAAGTTAAAAGATTAAAACGAATAAAACAAGTGTTAAAAAGAGACTTTTCCATTTGATTACATTTTGTATGATGGATTATGCAGAAAAAGTAGAATTGGGCTGAAAGATCTATCACTTTATCACCTATTCAGGTTGTAAATCATGTTTTTAAAAAGTAACTAAGTAATTAATTACTTTTGAAAATAAGTAATCAGTAAAGTAACGGGATTACTTTTTGGGGGAGGTAATCAGTAATTAGTTACTGATTACTTTTTTCAAGTAACTTGACCAACACTGGTTAGGAGCGGACCTGCGTTAAAGTCCAGTGAGTGCTCTAAGGACCATCTGAATCACGTAGATGACGGCTTTCAATCATTCGGTGAGCACTGGATAAGACCAGGCACATTCAGGCCTGACAAAATGTGTCAGAAGTTCTTTGATTGATAGAAATATCAGGTTTATATTCACACCTGAGCAAATGGGAGCAATCAAAGTCTATCACCGAGCCTGGAAACTGTAGCAGAAAATCATGCAGGCCCTTCAGGCACCAAGCCCTCCATGAAACTCATTCAAGAACACGTGAAACTTAAGTTTCACCTTCAAAACCCACATGAACCCTAAGCTCCTTAAGCAATGACCAGCCCCCCACTACAGCATCACTGTAACATTTTTGAGGATAACTTTAACGTCTCCATCTCCTTCAGTGACCACTGCAGTCTCCCAGTGGTCCAGATTCCCCCTCCAACACCCTTAAACTTCCTTTAAAGAACATTAAAGCCTCTCGAGGTCTTGAAATACTTAAAAACACGTACACCCACATCTTCGTCTTGTTAAGTCGCTGAGCCCTGACTTCATCCGCAGACCCTCTCAAGTGCGTCTCTATGGCGATGAGGGTGGCAACAGGAACACACAAACACAGAGACAGAAAGATGGATGAAAATCCCCTCTGCATCATGTTTTTCTGGAGGTGAGGGGCTGCAGCAGGAGCAGCTGAGGGCTGACGTCTCGAGTCATTTGACAGGGTGTTTATGAAGTCACACCGAAAGCCTAAACGCCTCTCTACTGGCCTCCAGAGGCGGAACCGCTCATTACAACATCACCACACAGACCTTGCATTCAAACCCTTTGAGTTTTTAAGAACTCACCCATTATGACGTCCTTAGAGTCACGGTTACAGGTTCATTTGATGTGAATTTGTGAAAAGGGATCTGTGCTCCTCTATATAAAACAAATCATCCTTCTTATATTAAAAAAGTGTTTAATTAGTTTAATTTAAAAACAAAACGGTGACAAAAATATGGAAAAGCATAACAAAAAAAGATGTAGGTAGTGTTTGCTAGTTTTTCTCTACTTTAGCACAGGAAAGATGGAGGAATGACTTTGTTGATGGACTCTGGTGGGTGGAGACAAACGCCATCACACGGCAGGAAGAAGACACTGGAATCAACCCAAACTTCAGCCAAGCGAACATCACTTTACACGGGTGGATTTCCCATCATGCTGAGAGGAGAGAAAGCTGCTTGTTATCCTGTTTAACCAGATAAAATCAAACCAATCACGAGCTTTGATTATAAACCCAGCTGAACACCTGACGATGCTCTCCACCATCATCATCTTCATCATCATCAAGCTTCATCTCTCCAGAGAACTGTGAAGTTTATATGTGGAGAACAACACCGTCCCGAGATGCTTCATGCCAGCTTGTCCTTGTACTATAACACGTGTCAAGATCCAAACTGTGTTTCTCACACATTTTGAATATTTCATGGGGACAGTTTATAGTCTGGAAACAGAAAATTAGTTAAAATTTTTGTTCAGACACAAAAGTAGTTTGTGTCTGAACTGTTTGCCCACTAAAATGCAGAAACTATTTAACACATTAAAACCTGGACTTCAGCAAGTTTCAGCTGCATGTTCAGTTAACACACACACACACACACACATATTCACTCTTGTGGTCAAATAAGTACATAACTCACTGCAGAGTACACACACATACACACACTGTGTGAAGTCTGGTGTAGAAACATTAAAATCACTCACTTTATCACAATTGTGGGCAAAAATAAAAGCTCTCACTTTCACCCGCTCGCTCAGATTTATGTGTCACCACCTTCATTCCAACACACACACTCAGTGCACACACACACACACACACACCCATCAGGGATCGGACTCTGGGTGGGTTTCCTTGGCTTCCTCCTGCATCGATAAGTCTGCAGCTGCTGGAGAGGTCTGACTCGGCAGTGCGTCGAGTCTGATGAAACTCCTAAATGTGCTTCGTAAACATGAACTGAAACACCAGCCTGCGTTTCAGCACCTCCAGCGCTGTCGCCTGCAGAGAACCCAAAGATCTGTTTGTCTCGCAGAGTATCAAACACTGGCATGCATCAATCGGATTATGTCACGTCTGATGTCAGAGAAATGCTTTTCATTGAGCGTTCAGAGGTTCGGGACAATTGATTGTTTCCGTAACGAAGCTTCAACCCAGCTGTGACGTATCAGCTGTCCTCTGCACAGATGTTACTGCTGCAGTTTCTGAGAAGACCGGAGCAGAGAGGAAGCTAACAAATCAGAGACCGGGCTCGTAGAGAGCTGAGAAATGTGTTTTTTGATGAAGCTTATGTGATACGAGAACTCAGAGAGCAAACATCTGTAACTGTATCTGTTCGTTTCTGCTGGTTTCACAGTGTAATTTATAAGATTTATAGCTGCTTGAAGAGAGATTACAGGAAACATACGAACAGCCTCTGAGTTTAACCAAAGTCCTTCCACACCAAAGTCTTGCCACTTAGCAGATACCTTGAAATCCTGCCAGGAGCTTAACTGGGCAGCTAATTTTACATTCACTTAAATTTCAGCAGTTACAGGACATAAAGAGGTGTTTATAGACTCAGCAGCAAAATCTGAAACTCTGCTTACAAAAAAGTGCTGAATTTGCTCTAAACTAAGTTTTAAGAAAGCTCATTTGTTCCCTTGCAAGGATCATTTCTACCACAATCTCTGCAAATCCACAGATTTCAGTTTTCTTGATTCTCTCTCTCATGATGGATCTGTTCTTAAAAAGAGCCGCAAAACAACAGTTTTCTTGCACACGTCTGCAAAACAAATGCTGCTGGTACATTTGGACAATTCGAGCAGGCAAACATTTCCGTCACAGTGCTGATCTGTCTCTGTTTTCCTGGAAAAATCAATCGGTGTCGCATTAACTGACTGCAGGTCAATGATAAAGGGCTCCCAGCAGCAGCGCCTAATGCAGTATAAAATTAGAAAACAAAAACGCACACAGAGGAATGAGAAGAGGAATTATAAAGCATCCGTACACTTTGTTTTAGCACAGGAGTTTATAACAACTATCTGTATTCTTTTGCCCATAAAAACAGTTGTCATCCACATTTATATTAGTACTACTTCATACATGTATTTTTCTTTTAAAAACAAACAAATTATTAAAAAAATGAAATTTTCTGGAGATTTTTGAATAAACTTTTAGATTTATTAAGAACTTCTAAGTTGAACTAAAAAAACGAACCTTTCACTTCACTTTATTTATAAACTCCAGTTCACAACAGTTGTGTAATATTGTGTAAAACACTTGATTATCAGACAGAAGAGCCCAACATTTGCGTGATCCCCTTCCAACAGCTCTTGGCGATGGTGGAGAGGAAGAACTCCCTTCTAAAGGGAAAAGACTTCCAGCAGGACCCGGGCTCAGGCAGGGGCAGCCTTCGGGACAATGATTTGAATGTAAAGAGAGAAGATTTGACAGCAAAATTTATTTAAAGCACCAAAGGTCAGCAGGCCGAGTATGTGATGTAATCTGTTTTTATAATGTTTAAAATACTTTATAAACCTTTTATGAACCCTTAAATCAGTGGCAGCATGTTTCATAGGCTGGTCACATCATAGCTGCACAGCTCTGAAATCAGATCTGTGGAGTTAAATGTGCAGCAAGTTCGGGACAGTTTTGAACAAAATTCAATGTAATTTTTTCTAAATATGTGTGTGCACAGCTTCAGTCACATACACCTCCACCTCCTCCTCCCTAACAGACGTCACTCAGGCCCACCAATAGCCTCCTGTGTTTATCCTGCAGCTTTTATAAACCGTCACGGGGAGCGAAGCGCCACACTGCGTACGCCAGTCCTCCGGTGAAGGTTCCCTGAGCTCCACGCTGCCCCAGAGCACACCTTAAGACTCTTACTGCACAACTCCGTGTAAAAGTTAACTGCAGGTCTGAGTTTCTGTCGGACTGTCCCATCATGAGTCTCCGGTTTGTCCTGTGCGTAATGGCCCTGTTCGCCTCCTCTAGCCTGGTGGCCGAGGCGCTGAGAGCCAAACGCCTCGCCATCGGCTGCCCGGAGAAGTGCGACAAGTCTCAGTGCGCTCCCATCCCCGCGGACTGCCTGGCCGGCGACGTGCTGGACCGCTGCGACTGCTGCCCGGTGTGCGCGTCCGGCGAGGGCGAAAAGTGCGGCGGCACCGGAGACCGCGATTGCGCCGAGGGGATGGAGTGCGTGGTGACTGACGGCGTGGAGGTGTCGGCCACTGTCCGGCGGAGGGGCAGCGCCGGCGTGTGCGTGTGCAAAAGCTCCGAACCCGTGTGCGGCAGCGACGGCGTCTCGTACCGGAACATCTGCGAGCTGAAGCGCGTCAGCAACCGGGCCATGAAGCTGCAGCAGCCGCCGGTGATCTTCATCCAGAGGGGAACCTGCGGGAAAGGTACGTGTGAGTGCGTGTGCGCGTGCACGAGAGAGATTATAGCTTAAGAAGAAAGAAAAGGTGAAGCAGGACTGTGGATGTTTAAGTGCGCGCACACAGAGCCTGAAATAGGCAGCAGTGTGTGTGCGTGCGTGCGTGCGTGTAATCATATCTTTGTGGGGACCAAAAATTGGAAGTTTACTGTACTTGTGAGGACCAAAATCCTGGTCCCCACAAGTTTCAAGGCGGTTTTGAGACTCAAAATGTGGTTTTAGTGTCAGGGTTATAACTGGGTCATGGTGAGGGTTAAGCAGTCATTATTAATGGTGAGGGTTAGGGTAAGGGGCTAGGGAAAGCAACATGTCAATTAGATGTCCCCACAATAAACGAATACCCGACGTGTGTGTGTGTGTGTTGGCTCTGAACTTGTATGACCTCAGCAGGAGTTTGAGACTGAACTCTCGCCCAGCAGAAAATCATCAGACAAGCATCCAGAATGAACCCAAATCGCGTGAAGAATGTATCCTTAGATCTCAGCCAGACTGGAGTTAACCCTGAATCTGCGTCTCCTCCCAGCAGCAGATTAAACCATAACCTCAAACATATAGTGTCTGATTAATCTGGTGGCCTGTGGTCTAGTAAACATCAGGTTTGGTCTCCAGATACCTCGTTGTAGTTTTTCACATAGAAAGTAGAAGTAAAGCAGCAGAAGACTGTCACGTTTAAAAGCTGCAGTCACACAAACGGTACCATTAAATGATCTCCCGATAAATAATTTGACTTGTGACGTCACCTGTCTGAGTCAGAGCTGCAAGTGAAACTTTTGAAAAACATCAAAGCCAAAGTTGGAGGTTCTTCAACTGCGTTTCTTCCGATGACCACCAGATGGCGCTCCCAATGAACTCTGTTTGTATTGAAGAAAATGAGAAAACTATTTTTAAAGAAAAATTCTACCTTAAATTATATATATAATTATATTAAATTATATAAATTATACCTTCCAGGTGTCCACACACACACACACACACATGCTTAACTACATTTCGCTGTTTATACAGCTTAGAGATAACAAGGTAATTAGTGATTTCTCCCAGAAGACAATCATGTTAACTAAACCTAAATGTCTGCGGTGGTACAACAGGAAGTGTTTTGGAGGTTTATGGGAAAAAAAGCACTTTTGTTAGACGTCTATAGATAAAATCACAGTCTGTATATAAAAGATGGAAAGATGGATGTGGCCACTACAATGTCACCCACATCGTTCTTCTTGAGATTCTTTTTGAACATTTGAGTAAGAGATAAAATGCTTTCATTTAACTCTCAGTATCCTTAGTCCTTAAGCTTAGCCCCTACCTCTGAGAAGCAGAAGTCACAAGGCAAACTTCTCTTCACTACAAGTTTGTAGTGAAGAGAAAGGCGCGCTGCCATATCGTAGCCACTTCCTATCTGCTAGGCCTGACCCATCCTGATTGGAGTCACTAAGCTGGACCGCTCCACCATGTTTGAGTCTTGCTGTGTGCTACAGCCCATCCGAGTTTGTGTCACTCTGTTGCACCTGCACAGTTTATGAAAACAAGCTAATCTAACTGGTAGCTGATAACTTCTGCCGTCTTGTTCATGTTCAGCCAATTCTTTCTTGCAGGAAGCCAAAACATTTAAAAGTGAGCCTTCAAAGTCATGTCCAAAACCAATGGGTGATGTGAAGCTGGCCATCTTTTATTTACAGGCTGTGGTGCTTTGACACCAATGAAAACCTCTCAGTGACGAATGAGGCTCTGAGTTTTTGTAGCTGCATGTTACAACAGCAGACAGTTTAACTGCGTTATAGTATGTTAAGTTAAAGCATTTATCTGACATCTGTCATAGCAAACTCTCTCATTACATCAGCACCCTTCTCTCTTTCTCTTTACATCTGCTGATTGGCTCAAAACGCAGACATGGAACATGTTTCCACCCATAAACCTGCCTCCCTCCTTCTCTCGCAGGCTAATGTTATCTTAACGAGGCCATAATTTCTTGAAATTAGGCCAGGAAGTCCTGAGTGACTGCCCTGTGCTATGAAAACAAATAGGTTGTCCTGTGAGACTCAAAGAGTCATGAAAGGATTTTAAGAAGTGAAGCCACACAACCTTCAAAGCTACAGCTGTAAATACAGCAGTTTGCTGATGCAGTTTGATTCAGATTGTGTGGGGTGGACTTTCCCAAGCAAGGTCAGTGTCAGCCTCCTCCTGCGTCTTCTTTTCCTTTTTTTCCTTTTATCCATCTAATGTCTCCTGTTCCCTTCCTTCACCTCTTCCCTTCCCAATCACTTCTCTGACCTATTTCACTGAGAGGGATGTCCAAACCTCTAAAACGCCTCTTTGCATTTGATTTGATTTGAACTTGAGTTTAGGGGAAAAATCTGGACGATGCCACAATGAGTCTGTGGTGATTCATCTCTTGGAGCTGATTGGCCAATTGTATAACTTCCTAAACAGACACAGATCTAGGTCACACAGATATTTAACCCAGATTTGAGGGGATCAAAATGTCTTTCTCTCTTTTTTGTCTTTGACTGCTTCCATGTGCAGACTTGCAGGCTGTTTGCAAGATTGACAGACTTGGATACAGAGTCAACAAAACACAGTCGTTTGGTGATTCAGCTCCTTTCAGGAGCCGGAGGGCTCACGGCTGAAGACCAGGCTGCTGTTTGATGTTTGAGAACAGCACATGTAGCTCCGTAAAAATAAACCCACAAAAATACTAAAATCATGTTACTGGAACAGGTTAAAATAGTTTGGTACAGCTATTAAAAGCATCCATATGTGTCATTTTCATAGTGTCAGAGACAAATCTTGCTCTTATATAAAATAAATAGCCAATAAATAAGCATTAGTTACAGTTTTTAATTAAGTTACATGGACATCATGCTTTACAAACTATGTGAGAATAGCAAACAGTCTCTCTTTAAATATGTCCTGACTTTGTCACACTCAGAATTAGAGGTGCAGAAGAAGAACATTTCTATCTCTGCAAGTACAGTATGCAAAAATGAACGTCTACAGCTCATTACTGTACGTCAAGGTAACCATCTGCACCTTTCTGGGGGGAAAAACAGCACATATCTGCACTGAGGGCAGGTGTCAGTAGATGTCTTTGCTCAGACAAATAATTTTTAATATCTGGCAAGTTTCATTCTGCACTTGTCTTCAATATCAGCAGCGCAGTGGGTCGGTGGCAAACACTGTCTCCTCATAGACCATCTTTGTTCTCTCTGCACCTGCTGGGATCTTTCCAGCTGCTCTGGTTTTTTCAAATTTACTTACAAAACACATTTAAAGACAACTTGCTTTGACCAAAAGAAAAGACTAAAATAATTGTTAGTAGCTGCTAAACATAGATGGTTGTGGGCACCACAGGTTTAAGGCTGGTTCCTAAGAACAGGTCCATGCATATCTGCTTTAAAAACACTCAAGGTCATCTTCATGTGCACTTCTGGATTGTTTTCAGTGGCACTTCTATGGATCGCCCACTACTTGTTCACATTTCCCCTGAGTGTTCTCCAAAGGACAGCTCAGCTCTCGGCACACTGCCGCGAGCAGCGGTATCACTGCAGAGGCTGGGTTGGCTTAAATGAACAACAACAGCCATATCCATTTAAACTCTGTCATCATTTATGAGCAGAAACTGAAGTGAAAGCTCTCCTTGTCGGACCATTCGGGGTCGCTGACATGTGAGCATTGGTTGTTTACAGTGTGCCGGCTTCAGCGTCGCTCACTGCACCAGTGTGGACATGACCTCTGTTGACCTCACGGCATGCAGCGCTGTTACCGACACCTGCAGTGCGTTTCTGACCTGACTGACTCCATTCAGTTCACTTCAAAGCTGCAGCAGCTAGCAAACCGCTAATCTGCAGCCAAACGGCCGACCAGCCAAACCCACATCAGCACATACAGACGGTCAGCTGCAGCAGAGGCTCAGGAAAAGTCATCACAGACTCAGACTGACTCAAGCCTGGACTGATGTGAGAATGTGACAGCCTCAGACCTGAGTTGTGTCCAAGTGCGTGTATCCATAAACAGCTTCACAATAGTCTTTCTTCTTCTTTAACACTTTTTATGGCACATCTGCAGCATCTGGACCTAGCATCGCACATTCATTGTTTTAAGCACACATTGTACCTTTATCACGTTTTAAGACCACATTCCACCAAACAGTCTTGTTGCCTCTGGCTCCTTTTAAAGGGGATCTTTGTTTTTTAAGTGCCCACCATGTTAGCATTAGCCAACCTCTGATAGATGATGCAGTCGGGCTGAGGGCTGTTGACATCCTCAATCCAGCTAAAGCCTAAAGCTTAGGAGTTGCTTTCACCATAGTTTGTGCTGACAGCATTTCTTCTTATCTTAAAAAAATTGGGATTTGTGTGGATTTTTTGGGGACTGGTTCACACAAGAAAGTGATCTGTTTCCACTTTGTTTTCTTTGTCATGAGTCAACGTCTTTAATGTGTCCATTCATTGCTTTTTGCACAGCTGCAGTAAAAATTGTTTGCCTGAAAAAAGTTCGATCTTCATGTGGCTGTCAGTGTTTCCTTCCCTCCTTTGTTCTCTTTCCTTCCCTCGTTAGTGTCTGATTGACTTCACCTGTCCCTCATTGCCCTTCTCCTCTTGGTGTTTGCATTTCATCAAAATGGCTCCACAAGTTTTAGTACCTCCCAACAAAAACTCGAGAGGAGAAACACGAGGGCAGAGCAGCAGGAGACTAACAATATAATTGTTTCTTGCCTTTTTTCCAAGTGAAAGCAGCGTTATCAGCAGAGCTGGTATGAACTGCAGCGAGGTGATCGCTATGAAGAATGAGGTCGGGATTCTTCATGATTCATGGAGATAAAATCTGCAGACATCTGAAATATGTGGAGGGAGTCAGCTGAGATATGATACAGTATGATCCTGAGACCAGTGACCCTGAGGACAAACAGAGATATGCCTTCACTGTCGCTCTGCTCTGCCTCGTGTAGTTCTTTCCAACGGTTTGCTCAAAAATGTCAAAAGGAACTCGGGTCTGTTCACACAGCTGCTAGATGGTGGGTGACGCTTCAAAGGCCCCGATTAACATCAAGGAGGTTAATGGTGGAGAAATTGATCACTTATTGGAGCAAACCACAACTAAACACCAATAAAGATGAATCACCACTTAAAAAATGAAAAAGGTATTGTGAAAGTCTCTTTTAACTTGATCACACGGCCCACAGCCCACCACATGGTGGGAGGAAGTGGCCTATTACAAAGATGGTGCCACAAGTTAAAGGAAGCACTTGAAATCAAACATCTCTTCTGAGAGAAACCTGGAGCACTTAAAAAGAGCCGGAGACCACAAGAAGATCCTTTTTTTAACTTCAGTGGTCAAAAACTACACGTTTGGATTTACCAAAGTGGATCAAAACAGCTTTACAAAAACCATCCATCCATCCATCCACCCACCCACCCACCCATCCATCCATCCATCCATCCACCCACCCACCCATTCATCCATCCACCCATTAAGCCCTCCATCCATCCACCCGTCCATCTGTTGATCCATCCATCCATCCACCCATTAAGCCCTCCATCCATCCACCCGTCCATCTGTTGATCCATCCATCCATCCATCCACCCATCCATCCATCCATCCATCCACCCATTAAGCCCTCCATCCATCCACCCATCCATCCATCCATCCATCCATCCATTAAGCATCCATCCATCCACCCGTCCGTCTGTTGATCCATCTATCCATCCATCCATTAAGCATCCATCCATCCACCCGTCCGTCTGTTGATCCATCTATCCATCCATCCATCCACCCATTAAGCCCTCCATCCATCCACCCATCCGTCTGTCCATCCATCCATCCATCCACCCACCCACCCACCCATCCATCCATCCATCCATCCATCCATCCATCCACCCACCCATTCATCCATCCACCCATTAAGCCCTCCATCCATCTACCCGTCCGTCTGTCGATCCATCCATCCATCCATCCATCCATTAAGCCCTCCATCCATCCACCCACCCACCCATCCATCCATCCATCCACCCTTCTGCCCACCGTCCTACCTTCCATCCATCCATCCAAAAAAATCTTTTTTTCTCATAAGTTGTAATTCTTTAGTGCATGCACACGATTTCACTTCACAGCTTCTTTAACAGCAGTACGATAACGAGACTGCATGCCACAGAGCTGAACCTGTCAGTGCAACCATGTCACTGGCTAATATTTTTGGTCACCATCTTTGGCATTACTGAGTTCACCTGTATATGTCTATGCAGTAGCTCCATGTCTCCTCACCTAAACAAAGAAAGCTCTCTCTAGTTTGTTTAATGGTCACACAAGTGAAGTTTGAATGGTGACTGGACTGTAAGCACTGCTGTTTAACAACTGCTTTTATGTCACACCGCTCTGAGGAATCATGTTGACGACACACACAGATGGCAGAGGCTGTCTGCTAACTGGCCCCGGCAGATCTGAGTTTCCAGATGTTGCAGCACCTCTGGGTTGAACCAGGAGGAGGTTATGTAAGGCGACAGTGACAGTTATGCAGGAATAGCCCCGCCTCCCTCCCCTGATACCTCCGCATCTTCTGAGGTGCTGAGTCATTTCCTTTGTTTTCTAAGCATCAGTGGGAGCAGCAGACAGGCTGCAGCTGCTCGCATATGTGCGCTTCATATACACTGCAGTCCACATCTGGATGTGGTTTAACACAGCGGCTACGGTTCGGGTCTCCTGAACCTCATGCAGTCACCACACTGAAGCTGAAAGTCTGACTAATACTAGATGATGATTGTTTGCAACATTTCGATTTTCTTATCCAGCCTCTTTTCTCCTCTGTGACTGCGGTCGGCCAAAATCCACCAGATCTTTATTTAAGACCACAGATTTACAGTCCTCCCCTGCAGCTGCTGATCGCAATCCCTTTCAGAATGCTCACAGTGGATTACTGTGTGTGTGTGTGTGTGTGTGTGTGTGTGTGTGTTACAATACAGTGACATGGTGTTTTACTCCCTTCAGGTCAGCAGAACCCCGACAGTCTTCGCTACAAGTACAACTTCATCGCTGATGTGGTGGAGAAGATCGCGCCTGCTGTCGTTCATATTGAACTGTTTCGCAAGTGAGTGATCCAGACATCTGTAAACCTTTAAAAGATGGATGGGAGCCTTTATAATAAAGTTCTTAATTGTCGGTTTAAGCAACGCATTGCCTCAGTGGTTGCTTGCCTGGATTTTTTCCAGGAGTTTCTTTGGCCAATGAAAAAACGCTGGGTTAACCCGGCCTGTTGTTACCGGGACAATCTCAGAGAGCAGAATTTTCTTTTTCTGGTTAAATCAATCAAAACAATCATAATGTGTTGAGTTCTTCAGGGTTTTAACTACCAGTTCTTTTCTAGAACGATCAGCATTTGTTTGGTTTTGGTAGCTTCGCCACTTTTAGTCACAGTGAAATGTGATGTGAGGTTCATGGATGCTGTCTTAATGATTTTAATGATCCTTGGACCTTTCTTCTGTGGCTTTAACAGAAAATAGCTATAGTTGAATGGATTGGAGTACATTTTTCGCTGATGTTTATGTTCCAGAAACAATAAATCGAGACATTGTTGGGTCACTGAGTCAAAGCTCATTTTATTTTACAGCCAAATACCTTAAAACTAATGTCACATGTTCGTTTCTTTCCATGCTGAAGAGTAAATGTTAAAGCTACAAGCAGAACTTTAGACTTGGTTTTTCTTAAATACAGTTTAAAATACCTCTTTACACCCTTACATCAAAGCCTGCCCTTTAGTGATCGATCCATCAATTGATCATGTCCACTTGATGTTGTTTGAGATCAGAAGTCAGAGCAAAGCCTTTCGTCTCTCCCTCTTTCTTCTCAGGATGATGTTTTCCAAGCGAGAGGTTCCCGTAGCCAGCGGCTCCGGGTTTGTTGTATCAGAGGACGGACTCATCGTTACCAATGCCCATGTGGTGGCCAACAAGCACAGAGTGAAGGTACGCAAACTGTTGGAAACGTCTTCACAACATCCTATTTTACTAGCCATTGTGTTAAAAATGTATAGCAATGTGTTCACATCATTACTTTATGACTTGAAACAGCAATATATGAAAACTAACTGAACTCACTTAAGCTACGATCCTTATCTTGTAAGATGCAGTGGCTGCACAACCTGCCATATAGTCAGGACCAATAGAGAGTAGCATCAGTGACAACATATGAGACTAAAAAACAGCATGAAAAGAACAAGCTGGGGTTGGGTGGGTTGCAAATAAGCTTGCAGACCTGCAGGCAGGATTGTGTAGCTTCATTTTGGTTGGATATGTAGAAGGTTTGTGGATAATGGCCTGAAATCCGTCTATGCTGCTTTAAACATCATCATCATGAGACAAGGCGGATGCTGTGGACGCATGGACTGTAAATAAAAGATGGAAGTAGCTTTTGATTCTACTGTACTAAGTGAAGCCAGCGTGAAACTGTCGTAAAGCTGTGTTCTTCTTATGGGCAATTTCTTTGGCTGTAAACGATTTATGGTCTCTGACCATTACATACCATTAAAACAGGACTTTGTTAACAAACTGGCAACATCCTGGTGGCCTCATCCATCTTTTATTTACAGTTTATGACCATTTTGGATCAGGACATTGAGTTCTGATCAGATCTTTTAATTTCCTCCAGGTGGAGCTGAAGAGCGGAGCCACATATGATGCCAAGATCAAAGACATCGATGAGAAGGCAGACATCGCTCTGATCAAGATCGATACACCGGTAAGCAGACAGACGCTTGGAGAGCGAGGACGCTGCTATTTCATTTTCTTTCTGTTCTTTTTTCATCTTCACGTCAGCTCCATCTCAAGAGTTTGTAGTTGTTGGAGCAGAGAAAGCGATCCGAGCGAGTTAGCTGGAAAATTTTGCATCTTTATTTTCCACCTTTTTTTCCTTTTGTGTATTTCTGTATTTTCTGTTTTAAAATTTAAGATAGAGTTTCTCATAATCCCTCATTTCTTCTCGCCTCTTTGCGTTCTTTCGTCTCACTCGCTTTTATTTTGCAAAGCAAGCTGCTGAATTTGTGCATTTATACCCTGTTGTGAAGCAGGCTTTTTGTGAACATTTATCTGAACTTCTGCCTTTGATTTTGGCTCTGAATGATTGTTCTGGGGCAAAATAAAGTGATGAGTCACGAGAGTGGGTGTGAGTGGGGCATGTGGAGACAAACGGAGCAATTTGGTTTGGGGCGACTTTGAGTTTTTGCTTTCTCACACTCTTTGTTTTTTTCTCTGGGATGACCGGGCAGCCAGATTCAAGCCAGGAAGAGAGGTTTTTACCGACATTTATGTCATTTTTAGAATGAGAGGGTGGGTGCGTCCCATTTTGTCCAGACAGTCAGAGCTGCTACATCCTGTGCAGAAGTCTGTCCTCAGAGGTCAAACTCATGTATTAAAACCTTTTATGTGAAGTTTCAGATTTAATACTAAAGTGAAAACAGGACAGATGCATCTGTGTGCAGTCTGTGTTTAAAGACAGGTAGTTAAAGTCATTAATCTATAAATATAAAAAGAAAAAGAATTAAGGAAAATGATGTCCAGCTGTACTGAGTTGCATAAAGCAAACAGAGTGTTTTATGCAACTGTGATCTGGACTGCTTTCATAAGGCTGGAAAGAAGGAGAAAAAAAAGCCATAAAATGCAGATACCACAAGACTCTGAGTCCGCACACGCAGGAGCTATAAAAGAATCACTGTAGCAGTTCTAGGGGCTCAGAAAATGTGAGAAAACAGGAAATGAATTGAAGGAAATGAAGTCCAGCTGTACTTATGAAAGCAAACAGGGCGCGTTATACAAGCTCTGAGCCACACGCCGTTTCACAATGTCAAAAACACAGAATCCACGTGTTTATGCTTTTGGAGATTAAATCATTATTGCACTACTAATCACTATTACCAAAGAAGAAAAGTCCACAGTGACATAAGAAACACACACCAACATAAGGGGCTGTCTACAAGGGCCGGTGTCCTGCAGGTTTTAGATCTCGCCCTGGGTCAACACACCTGAATCACATGATGAGTTCATTCCCAGGCCTCTGAGGAGGTCATTTAACTATATGAATCAGCTGTGTTGGATTAAGGATACATCTAAAACGTGCAGGACACCGTCCCCAAGCCTGGAGTTGCCGACCCCTGCCTTATCAGGTGAGGATGGTAGCATGGTGAAATTTCTTTTCCAAAGAACAAAAATAACACAACGCTTTTGCAAATAAGACAAGGTTATTAGACATTTTGAGCTGGAGTTAATTAATTTTATTGCATGTGTGCTGTGTGGTGCTGTTTATGTCTAACACACTGGGAGCTCAGAAACTTTAAACATTAAAGCTTAATGCCGACAGCCTGATAAAGCAGAGGTGGAATTCCCAACATGTGGGAGAACAACAGCACTAAACAGACATTAGCTGTGTCCCAATTTAGGGTCTCAGTGTGTATATACACACTGAGGTCTAACTGACAATTAGACACAGGTGAAGACAATCAAGCCAAAGACGACAAGATTGTTGCAAAACCCTGGAATAGGACTTTCCATCCTCAGACTGTGGGTTTGAAATCACTTGTAGAGCTGAAACAATGTGAATCATTCCATCAACTTCTTTCTCGTAGTCAAAGCAAATCAATCTGAATGTAAAGTCCAAAACAAACGCTGGCACACGGTCTCTGCTCTGTGCTCTGTTAGACGTTTAGACCTCCAAACATCAGGAGCATGCAGGAAGTTTTAGGAAGCTTTAAACACGGGTGCGACTGGGACCCTGAAACTGACGGTGCAGCTGACTTTACGATGAGCGAACAGGAAGTGCAGAAACTGCAAACTCATTTCCAGATTTGAGGGCTGCTGAATGTGGCACGATTTAGAGCTTAACCACAAAATCTCATGAAATTAAGCAGCGTAGAGTAAAGCCTTATGAGTACTCAGAGGTTTCAACAGTTTATTCTGGCGTTTCAGCTTCGCAGCTTTCAGAGTGAGACATGATTGGACTTTATTCCCAGAAAAAAGCCTGAATCCAGTTACGTGTTCCAGTTCTTCACACTTACGTGATAAAGCTCCACACAGAGACGCCAGAGAGTCAGAATCCACAAATTGCTGAGCATTAGCGTTTTGTGGTTTACATGCACACAGAAACCAAAAAGGCATTTGTACTCCTGTGCAAGTAACTTTCAGCCCTCCACCCATCCATCTCCACCCTTTCCCATTGTGTTACACTCTGACAGCAACGCTTACCTGGTTCCATCTGCTTTCATTAAAGAAGCACAAAGGCTTGAAGTGATAGCTGTTTGGCACGGCATGAAGAAAACCAGAGATTTTATTTATTTATTTTTATTCACAGCTCGCTTACCACAAAGAAAATGTTCACATTAGGCAGCGCCATCAACCTCTCGTCCTGCCTTCAGCACTGCAGTTCCAAATAGGAAGTTTGGATGCTGTGGAAAATGCAAATAAAACCAAACTACATGGGTTTGCAATTTATTTAAAAGCTGGGTTTACTGAAAATAGGATATGCATGCTTCCCCTCGATGTTGCAATACTCTGGGAGCGTTTGGGAAGTCAGGAGACCAGCCCACGTCAAACTGGGCCTGCTTTGAGGTTCCCAGTTTTTAATGTCACAATTTGCCACATTTCTGTTCAGCGTTAATGACTCCATCACAGACGAGTAAGCTAATGCTCTGTGCAGGAACACTGCGCTGTCTCCTCTTTTTAGCAGAGGGCAGTTTTCCTCTCGGTCTGAGGTTCGAAGTTCATGCGAGTTTGCAGCGATGAGCTGCATTCACTGACTTTAGTTTAAGTTTGTGCAGAATTTCTGAATGACGTCAAATTAAAAATTTCCCCTCGCTATCTTTTCCTCCTGAAAGACTCGACCTCTCCGGATCCTTTTCCCACACAGACATGACATTAACTGACCTGAGTGGTTGGGAGTTGTCTCCTCCAGGTTTTTGTTGCATCTTTTCCAACATGGCATGCATCCAACGCCAGATCGTTATACATTTTGTCATTTACAGCATTTGATATTTTGTCTTATGTTATTCAAATTAAAACACTTTATATTATTTGCAACCCATTGCATTCATTGGAAACATGGTTATATGATATGTAGGCAATCTAAGCTACCGTGTGTCAGCAGGACAAACCTCTAAAATGTCCTTAAACTGACCTCTGACCGCCCAGATGTGCGTTCACGGTGTGCGTCGGTGTTAATCGCAGCAGTCAAGTGCAGACGTGTAGCTGCATGTTGATGAGCGATAAGAGTCCTGACTATCTGTAACATAATTACATATCTATATTATTGCTAATATATATTGTAATATATTTATATCACTAAAGCACTCCTGGATGGATGCAAACTGCATTTCGTTGCCCTGTACCTGTGCATGTGCAATGACAATAAAGTTGAATTCTATTCTATTCTATTCTATCAGAGGAGGTTGGATGAAAGCAGGACACAGAGAGACGGAGGTTTTGTTCACTTCCTGTTATGCTCATGTCTGATCGTCCACTTCATTCTTTTCCACGTCAGGACAAAAATGCTTCTCACCCCAACGACAGAAACTGATACAAATTTGAAGGTTTTTTTTGACTTGTAAATGCATTTCTAGCTGCCTGCAAACGAACACCATGGGCGCATGATTTCAGCGTCACCACCACTAAGCTCCCGTGTGCGCTGTAATGATGCTGAATGTACCGATAATGTCTTACTCGGGTGTTTTATGTTGTAGAACAGAACATGAGTGTGTCTAAAGCTCGTGTTAAACACAAAGCTCATTTTAGGCACCTGACCAAAAACCCAGAAAAAAAGCTGACTCGAGGCAACAGGCAACATTTCCAGGTTTTCACACTGATTTCTCTGGTTTTGCTTCAGCACCTTGATATGAAGCCCCAGAGTCTATGAAAAAACAGCGATCAAAACTCTTGGATGACGAGTGTGCAGTGCTGTCTAATTTATCGTAACACAAACGCTTATTATTCAAGTTAAAAATGTTCATATGAGGTCCAGTTAACCTGCTAACACCCAAAACGTTTCCCCTCAGAGCATTTTCAACTAAAGCACTGCAGAAAAACAGCATCTTTTTTATTTTAAATATTCCTATTCTGACTTTCAGGGACACAAATTTTTTTCTTACTTTTCCCCGGATCTCTCCTGTTCTTTCCCGCCCATCTGCCACCAGAATGTGCGTGCACCTGCAGTGATGTAACCGCGACATCCTCTGCAAACTGGTCTATAGTCACTCAGGTCTCTGTGTGAGGATGCACAAACTCACGGGGTTTAGGAACCAGGGTTTTAATAGTTTTGCAATTTTCATTAGTTTTTATTTTTATTTAGTTTTGACTTCAGATTTTCAATTTTATATCAGTTTTAATTAGTTTTTACCAATTGTTTGCTAGTTTAGTTTAGTTTTTATTTTTTTGAAAATCCTTAGTTTCAGTTTAGTTTTGATTAGTTTCAGTTATAGTTTTAGTTGTGTTTGCAATAATTAAGTGTAACAAAATCCCAGTTTCATCATATCAGTCATTCTGCTCATCCTTGGGTATGTTGCTATTCCAGCTACCATACTGCACCCTGGACAGGTCGCCTGTCTGTCGCAGGGCTAACACGCAGAGACAGACAACTCACATTCCCACCTATGGGTTCTTTAAATAAATAAATAAAGGCAGATGAACAACCATTGATACCAGGCAACTATAAAATGTATATCTTGGCCCCAATGAGACTATTAACTCTCGCAGCACCGGGTGTTCGTAATTTTGGTTCAAGTGAATTGATAAACTTTTTGAAGGTAATTGACTCACACAGTTGTGTAGATATCCCCGTCCTGTTGTCTCGGGATGCATCACGCTGCCTTGCCTGGGGTTAGCTTCTGTTTTCTGGGGATGAGGGTTGAGTGTGCTCCCTTACCTTCTCAAGCTAAGCTAGGTTAGCCTTCTTGTGTGAGCTTTTCAAGTGCACTTTAAGGTTTGTGGGATTTTTTCCCTTTAGAAATGTCCCTCATAATTTGTCTGTTTCCACTACAAGACACTTGCTTTATCCAAAACACAGTCATATCCAAAGTAATCCCAAATTGGACTCTGGCTCCCGACTTTTCCTGACATGATTCTGCGCGTGGACGGAGCAGCGACACAGACGACTCGACTAACGTGCTGCCACCTGCTGGCATAATGAGACACAGCAAGAAAAAAATCTGGAAACTAAACTTCATTTTCACCCTTGACTCTTGTATGACACGCACACATCAATGAAAACTAAACATTTTTGCTATAAATTCAGTTAATTTTAGTTAGTTTTGTGAACACTCATTATAGTTTTAGTTAGTTTTCCTTTTTTTGTTTTTATTTTTATTTCCATTAACGAAAATGTTTTTTCACTTCTAGTTTTCGTTATTTCGTTAGTTTTTGTTAACGATAATAACCTTGTTAGGAACATCACATAATTTGCAGCACTGTTTCAGCAAAGGTGACTGGAATCTGGCCATCTGCTGCGACCCCAACCGGTCGCAGCAGATGGCCCCGCCCCTCCCTGAGCCTGGTTCTGCTGGAGGTTTCTTCCTGTTAAAAGGGAGTTTTTCCTTCCCACTGTCGCCAAAGTGCTGCTCATAGGGGGTCATATGATTGTTGGGTTTTTCTCTGTATCTATGAAGCGCCTTGAGGCGACTTTTGTTGTGATTTGGCGCTATATAAATAAAATTGAATTGAATTGAATTGAATTGGAAGCACATGTGTGTGTGTGTATGTGTAACTGTGTATTCATGTCTTTGTGGGGACCAAAATCCTGGTCCCCACAAGTTTGAAGGCATTTTTGAGACTCAAAATGTGGTTTTAGTGACAGGGTTACCATTAAGTTATGGTGAGGTTTAGGGTAACGGGCTAGGGAAAGCATTATGTGAATCAGATGTTCCCTGTGTGCTTGTGTTTCGGGCAGTGAGTGGTTCGTGTCCAGTGAAGCAGTGAGCTGGACACGAACATCAGAGGCTTTATCAGCTTCTTTTTACTGTTAAATCTGATCAGAAGAATATCGAGCAGCGTGCAGAAGAATCCAGAAACGTTCAGCTCAGTGGAGACAGATTTGCATTTGAATCTTAAGTTCATATTGTTTTATAAGAATCCGTGTTGCCTCTCAGGTATGCATCATGGAAGCATGTGCAGACAGGAGCTACTGGGTGTTGTTTCTAATGAAGCCTCGCGGTGATATTCCACCTCAGTCCAACACTGATCATTTTCCCTGACACGTGCCCACGAGCAGCTTACGGGAAATGATCAGCTTTAACAGGACGTCTGAAGGCCGATTTGATCTGTTCTGTTAATAACACGGCACCAACAGCGCCACTGTAAACACTCCAAGCTTAGCATATAAGATGCATCAGATGAAGTGGTGATAATAAGGAGTTAATGTGAGAGAGGGAGAGAGATCATTTTAGGGTTACAGAGACCTGCAGGAATTCTGCTGACACCGTTGCTTCATGTCATTAATTACGAGCTTTGAATTCTCTGGTGTTATTTTTCCTTCACAGGCTTGATCCCCTCGGTGAATTCCTCAAAAAGTTAGCAAATCTCTGCTCTGTTTGTTTAATTCAACAGTTGAAAGGTCTGTCTGTGCCCTGCATGAAAGACAAGAGAGCGTGAGAGATGAGAGGAGCGAGAGACAAAAGGAGAAAACAAGGAAAAGATGATGTTTTATTTGTTTTACATGTTCGTGAGATGTCAGGGCGCTGAGACAAACTGGGTCGAACTGCTCCATTAGTCATATTTATACTTCAGCTACACTTTTCATACTGTGACATGTTGTGTTAACCTTTATCAGAGTAAGAGGCAGGGTGGTCTCAGTCAGGAGCGGTCTTACAAAGGTCTTCTTCCTGCCCACCATCGCCGTGTGCTGCTGATCGGGGCTCGTCTAATTGTTGGGTTTCTCTAATGTTGGAAGATCTTTACTTATTTAAATTCTCTGGTCCATTTCTTCATACACAACAACAATAGTTTTCTTAACAGGGACTGATTCTGCTCATTTCCAGCTTATTTTTGCTCATGACTCCACTACAGTTCAATTCAATTCAATTCAATTCAATTCAATTCAATTTTATTTATATAGCGCCAAATCACAACAAATGTCGCCTCAAGGCGCTTCATAGATACAGAGAAAAACCCAACAATCATATGACCCCCTATGAGCAGCACTTTGGCGACAGTGGGAAGGAAAAACTCCCTTTTAACAGGAAGAAACCTCCAGCAGAACCAGGCTCAGGGAGGGGCGGGGCCATCTGCTGTGATTGGTTGGGGTGAGAGAAGGAAGACAGGATAAAGACATGCTGTGGAAGAGAGACAGAGGTTAATAACAGATATGATTCAATACAGAGAGGTCTGTTAATACATAGTGAGTGAGAAAGGTGACTGGAAAGGAAAAACTCAATGCATCATGGGAATCCCCCGGCAGCCTACGTCTATTGCAGCATAACTAAGGGAGGATTCAGGGTCACCTGGTCCAGCCCTAACTATATGCTTTAGCAAAAAGGAAAGTTTGAAGCCTAATCTTAAAAGTAGAGATAGTGTCTGTCTCCTGAATCCAAACTGGAAGCTGGTTCCACAGAAGAGGGGCCTGAAAACTGAAGGCTCCGCCTCCCATTCTACTTTTAAATACTCTAGGAACAACAAGTAGGCCTGCAGAGCGAGAGCAAAGTGCTCTAATAGGGTGATATGGTACTACAAGGTCATTAAGATAAGATGGGGCCTGATTATTTAAGACCTTGTATGTGAGGAGCAGGATTTTGAATTCAATTCTGGATTTAACAGGAAGCCAAAACAGGAGAAATCTGCTCTCTCTTTCTAGTCCCTGTCAGGACTCTTGCTGCAGCATTTTGGATTAACTGAAGGCTTTTCAGGGAGTTTTTTGGACATCCTGATAATAATGAATTGCAGTAGTCCAGCCTGGAAGTAATAAATGCATGAACTAGTTTTTCAGCGTCACTCTGAGACAGGATATTTCTAATTTTAGAGATGTTGCGCAAATGGAAGAACGCAGTCTTACATATTTGTTTAATATGTGCATATACAGTAGCTTTGCATGATTCACAGTTTGAAATAACCCTTCTTTATCTGGCAGCCGCTCATTCGTATTCTGCTTATTTTAGATGTCTTTGACTTCAGGCCACTTTCCTCTGATTGGTTGCCCCTCATAAGCAGAAGGTTTGAACAGCTGGTGGGACTGATGTGCCTGACATGACCATGTTTGCCAACAGTAGAAAAACTGTGAAGTTTAGTGTTTTGAGGAGTTTGAACTTCGGGGTTACAGGAATTACTTTTGGAAACTTTGTCCACCACTGTTGCAGAAGATTTCCGTCATTTCTGACAGAAAATGAGGAAAAACAGAGCAGATCCTCTTCAAAGACTGAGCAACACACGAAGAGCAGAGGAAGCAGTGACGGATAATGAAAAGGAGAGGGTTGATGATGACAGCAGAGGATTAAAGGGATGAACCGAACCGCTGCTGTCTCGCTTGTTGTGGTTCGTCTCGCTCTCTGCTGTGTCGCTGTCTCTTAAATTAATACCGACCCCGGCCCGTTGACTATGTAATCTCAGCCCGGACAGCGCGCCGTCATCCTGAAAACCACAGAGGGGTGAACACGGTCATTTTCCTGGTGGGCGGAGCTCGGCGGGCGGTGCGTTGGATGGTGGCTTCAGATGTTTGTGGTTTAAAGGTCTGATTCGAACAGCTGAACGAATCCTTTCGTAACCTGACTCACATTGTTTATGCCTGTATATGTTTGACAGCGAGTGCGTTAGCGTGTTTGTTTATGGGGACTGACCTCATTGGAATAATGCCCACAGATTCCTGTTGGGATTCATTATTTTAGCTTTCTGTTGTTTACGTTTTCAGCTATTTGGGTCACCAGTTTAAATGCACGTTAGTTTCAAACAACAAAGAAAAGGAAATAAGTGAACAACTACACTGGATTTTTCTGCTGCCACCTTGTGGTGTTCACTGCATTTTGCAGAGAGCTTTTACAAAATGTACCTTTAAAGCAGGGGTGTCGAACTCCAGGCCTCGAGGGCCGCTGTCCTGCAGGTTTTAGATGTGTCCTTGATCCAACACGGCAGATTTAAACGGCTAAGTTACCTCCCCAACATGTCTTGAAGTTCTCCAGAGGCCTGGTTATGAACTGATCATTTGATTCAGGCGTGTTGACCCAGGGTGAGATCTAAAACCTGCAGGACACCAGGTTGTGTTGAGAAATCCAGTCGTCACTTTGTTTATTCCTCTTTCAGTCATGTCAGCTGTCGAGATGATCCCACACTGACGTCTGCTGTCAATCAGATCCTTTGACCACACTTTTCCAACTTTTCCATTAATTTTTGCGAGATCAGCTCCACTGGCTGAGACGCAAACAATGGCAGAGCTTCCTGTTTTACAGGCTGTAGACACTGTTGTTCCTCTCTCGTGGCCTCTGTGATGATTTGAACCAAAAACATCACATTTGGATTCATAACTGCATCAGACCCGTTCCCCACTTCTCCCTGTTTGCCTTCCTTGTGAATAGCTTCCTGACAGCCGCCCCTCCCTGAGATCACTCTGATCTGTTCAGTGAACAGCAGATCGATCAGCGGGAGCTCCAGATGTGTCCGGTCTTTGCTGGTTTGCTGGTCGTGACATTCAGATACTGTTCATCTGCTGTACATTCTTTTTGCAGGCCTGACAACTCTTCTTTTGTCCTCACTTGTCCAGTTTCTTCAACTTTTTTAAGAGCACGCTGCACCCTGTGCCAAGAAATGCTACATTTTTGGCTAACAGCACTTTGTGAATCACCTTCTTGGCACCAAAATACAACTTACCGGTGTTATGTCGGGCATTTTTCATAGATTCAACTAAAAAGAATGTGAAAAGGGTGTGCTCTTGCATTCATATGAAAGCACAATAACAGTTTTACAATACAAATACTGTGAACATTAACAAATAATAGAGTAAAGCAACATCTGTAACAGTGAATGATGTTTTTACATGTGCTACTAATTATTTTTTAATGATTTAAATAATTTGATTTGTGCAAAATTTGGTATTTTATAGAATTTATACACTTTTCAAGCTCATTTCAAGCACTTCACTGATCTGGGTGAGCAGGGAGACTGAAATAAAGAACAGATTCCGATCTCACACTCAGCTTCTGTTTCAGGTTTCACATTTTATTTCGTTTCGTCACCTGCCGTGACTCATCCAGACGCAGCATCCACGGGCCCGGGCAGCAGTCATGTACAGATGTGTCGAGCATACCTGTGCTTTCACTGCACGCCCGGTTTCTGCTCGAGCTGAGATGCCTCCACATCTGTCACATCTGCTTCATTTCCTCTACCCTTCATTCCTTTCTGCCCTCCTTCTCACCTTGTCCCTCCTTCACTCTCTCCCTTCAGAGTTTTTCTGAGTCACTCTCTCGCTTACAAAACCTTAAGCAAAAGTGGGTCAGAGCCTTCAGGCTTGTTACTTAACGGAGGAAATTGGCAACACATGTGTCTGTCAGCAGCAAAACAAACCACACACACACACACACTTACAGAGAAACAGACGTTTGTCATGCTTGGTGGAGTGTGGTGTTGATGAAAGTTGGGTCCGAACATCAGGACTGCTTTATGTCTCAGTTTTTCTGTTCCACGTCATCCATGTGGGGCTGAAGTAGGTTAGTAGGACGGCGTGAAGTGGGCCAGCGGGCAGTTCACGGAGGGTTGGCCTCCAGACTGCTGCGGTTCACAGGATTTTAAATGCATGGAAGAAGGTGGGAATTGAACACCGAGTCAACGAACAACATGAAGCTACGCTGTCTTTAATAGCCAATTTTTAAGTTTTTAAAGTATAAATATTTTTATAGGCAGAAAAATTATGTTTTCAGGTACCTTGTGACTCAGTGATGTCCTTCTTCTCCAGCAGAATATCGGTCTTGCAGTTTGATGGTGAGGTTTGGGTTGTTTTACGGTTAGATTTTGGCTGGGATGTGCTACAGGAGCACCACACAAGCACAAGAAGTCTCTGCTGTGATATTTGCAGAGGACAGCAGTTTGTCAGATAAGGTTAAACCCAGATTCCACTTGGCATCACCACAGTGCTGACATGCCTTCGCCTCAGAAGACAAATTCTCGGTAAAACCCGTGTTGAGCTTTAGGTGATATCAGCATATCTGAAAACCAACTGCATGCCTCTAGATAAGAATTATGTGCATGGAAGGAAGAGGAGGTCCCCCAGGAATGAAGCTTGTGGCGTCAGTCTGCAAGGCAGCCATGACGACCTTCGTGTAAAAAAATAAACTTTAAGGATGGAGAAGGTGAGAAGTTCAGGGGGAAAATGCTCTGTGGGGTCAGTGTGAGTCAAGCAGTTGGAACTGGGTTCAAATCATCTTTTGGACATTAAGTCATCGCCTGTCGAGATCAGCCCAGCATCTCCTCTGGGGGAGTGTGAGCAGTGTTTGCAGCAGTGCGACTCTGTGCATGAGATGCCAACATTGTGTTGCAGTTTTTGAACTGCGAGTATACCAAAGATGGAAGGAGACCATCCTTTTTTTGCCTTTTATGAATATGAAGAAATTCACAGTGTAAGGAGGTGGTGTCCCACGTATTAGTCTCGTAACATTAAGGTCAATGTTTCCTTGTTTTTTTCCAAGTGTTTCACTGTGTTTTCCTCAATGAAACTTTGAGGTCCTGAACTTTAAGCTTCCCTGAGATGGAGGAGGAGAGAGCGACACTGAGTAAGTCAGGGAGTAATAAGAATCTATTAAAGTGCATTTAAACCAATTATTACTCATAAAAGTCCAAACAGTTCACCTTCACTGGCAAAATAAACTTAATAAGCATTTCCAGTAGCAGAAAGGTGCACTCCGCTTTTCTTTTGCTAAACTGCAGTAACGAGGATGGAAAAACTCCAATTTAGGAGCCAGCTAATCAGAAGTGCAACCTGCTGCCGTGCAAGCAGTACAAATAAAAATCTGCTGGATTTAACCAAATGCATCCAACTAGATTTGCATCCCAGCAATTTGTTCGAACTCTAAAAATCACCTCACACTTGTGCTTTAATAACACAGCAGTGTGACTTAACTTTTTTGGCAGCCTGAGCTCGATCATATTATTTTATTAATTTTATTATTTTCATTTTTTGCAGTTGTACATGTGGCAATAAAGCATCAGCCAGTAGTACTGCCACATGTTGGTGGGATCGATCGATATGATGGAGAATGATGTGGAAACTGTGCCGAGGAATAGAATATGGACACCAGCCGGCCTTTATGGAAGATAGTTGTAGCAGAACTTCATGTCACTCTTTAAAAGAAAGATTAAGATCAGGAAGAGTGTGTTTCATGATCAGCACCTTATAAAAGTGCTGTGTTTGTAGTGTTTTCAGCAGCTGTGAAGCAACTCATTAATGTACAGGCAAATGAGTAGTGGTCCCAAAACTGAACCTTGTGGAACCCCCACGAGTACTGCTCCTATTACGTTACAACTGTCTGGAAATATTTAATATTTTCCTTTAAGACGACACTTTGCCTTCTGTGTTGGTCATCTTAATCAAAGTCCAGGTTTTGGGGGGTTTTTTTTCGGAGAATTGAAGAAGCTTATTTCTTTCAAGAAAAATGGATGATGATGGTCAGTGGTGTTAGTGATGCTGAGGGTGAAGGTGGGGGCGTAGTCACTAAAAGACAAACTAAGAGGTGTAGCTCCAAAGAGGAAAATCTAACTAAAGTTACTCCAGCAGGGGGCGGCATTTTACATAAGCTGAAAAAAATATGTTGTTTTAAAAAGTTCTGTTTTTACTTCTAATATTTCTTTCATATTCATTTCTTCACAATGTTTTGCCTTTTTCTGGCCGCCATCGTAGCTTAGTCTCCATGGTTAAGTCCACAGACTCAGTGCACCACCTAGTGGTACGAACTGGCATTACACTAAAGTACAACCTGGTCCTAGTTCAACTTCAGTTCACACCTCATTAACCCAACACTGTTGAACATTATGTCATAACTGTTGTTTTGTCATAGTCTGATGCTCGGTTTGGTTTTGTAAGGTTTACATCAATTTGCAACACAGGTATATACAATAACTGCCTTTAAGGATTATAACTGTTAACTGGCAAACCTCCTTAAAAGATATATTAGAGAATAAGAGAATTATCTAACGTTTTTACACATGTCAGATGTATTACGGTGAATAAGGTGAACTTTGCAGGCATGATGTACCAGAACAGCTACAGAGAACGACTGAATGAACCTCAGTTTATGTAACTGTAGGGCTGAATAACTAAATACTTGTTACAGTTTGAGGTTTAACTGCAAGAGAGCGGTGATCCTCAGGGGCAATGAGGCTGCACGACTGAAACGGTGATTTGTATTTAAGAGTTTGGGTTTTGGGGCTAAGAGGAGGCTTCGTCGGAGTGAGAGAGCTGAGTCAGCTCTCCACAGGAAACGCACGTCTGTCTCCACCGGCCTAAAGAGAATAAACTGCTGTTTACCTGTGTGTGTGTGTGTGTGTGTGTGTCTGGTAACACACTGGGCTGCTGTTCCTTCAATCATGGTGCACCATCAAGGTTTTTCCCAACATGGAGGCATTTGTCATGTTCAGCAGCTTTGAAGTGAAACTGTTTACTTCTTGTTAAATGGGCTCAGTCGTAAAAGTCATTTCTGATAATCCAACGATTAGAAAAAAAAATGGAAAATGCAGATTTCTGTCAAACAAAGAAAGACACTCAGAGATTTTTACAGTAAGAGGATCAAAGCTGTCGCCCTTTTGAGCCAGGAAAAACTCGGATCATTTGTTTCACTTTCTGTTTTCTTTGCCTAATTTAGAAGAAAAACGTGTAAAAGAAGTCTTTAAACAAATCTAATGTAGCTTTGTGCACCAAGACCAGCACAGAAATAACCCCTTCCTTCTGTTCGATCAGCTGATTCGCACGTGTGGTGTCTCACTCTGTGTCCTGTCCGTCTCTTCTCTTTGTTGCAACAGATGAAGCTGCCGGTGCTGCTGCTCGGTCGCTCGGCAGACCTTCGTCCCGGCGAGTTTGTGGTCGCGATAGGCAGCCCGTTCTCCCTGCAGAACACCGTCACCACCGGCATCGTCAGCACCACCCAAAGGGGAGGCAAAGAACTTGGCCTGCGCAACTCAGACATGGATTACATCCAGACTGATGCCATCATCAATGTAAGGGAGGGGACAAAGTGTGTAGGTCTTATCAAGTCTGAAAAACATCTCTAATAATTCAAATTTAAGTGTTAGAATAATTTCAAAAGGGGAGACATATTTATATACTATACATGTAAGGAAGAAATGAACTGTTACCAGTGCCTAAAATCATGCATTCCACCTGAGCGCCACCAGATGGCGATAGTTGCAAAGGATCTCTGGTCCTATAGAAGTCTATGGGAAAATGACACGTTAGCCTGACCTCTGTATACACTTACTGCTAACTTTATAAGCTCGGTCATTCATCATGGGTTCACAGTTTCACCCGCCCCTCTCGTCACATGATGGCCACAGTAAAAGAAACACTAGTCCTGAGGCTTCAGAGCTCTTCAGAAAAATAATGTTGCCTCAAGTGGCCACTAGAGGAAGTGCACTTTCCAAAGCTTCTATGTTTTCGTCATTTTTCAGCCATGGAGGTCGCTCTTAAATCTTTCCCCCATAAAGACCTCCCCTGCACCCTTAATGACAAATTTTGACACCTCGATATGTCAATAAGGATGCATTTTGATGACCATTACAATAGGAGGGTTGCTGGATAGGAAGAGGCCACCCTCAGCATCCTCCGATGCACACCCAGTCGTTTTGTTCTATGAGCAGGTCTGAAATATGACAGAAACCGCTCAGCTCAGAAAAAGAGCTGCAAAAGTTTCTCCTAGTAATCTTTCAATGGGTAAAGCATTAAATAATAGTTTTAATAATATTCACTGAATTCACGTTAACTGTTTGCTTGTTTGTTTTCTTGCAGTACGGCAACTCTGGAGGACCACTAGTCAATCTGGTAAGTGAAGGAGAAAAAGTGAGATGACCTGTTTGAGCTGCGTCCGTATCATTAAGAATGATATCTGTGAAGCAGAAACTGAGCTCTGCATTTACTTGGACCACATCCACGTGTTGCAAAACGGAGAAACACATAACCTCATATAAATAAAGACCAAGAAGCATAAAGTCCTTATTAGGAAAGGTAAATAAAGAGTTTAGGTAACGCTTGGCGCAGGGTCCCGGTCCACAGCTGACTCTGATTAGAAGCTTGTTTTCAGTCAGCCACAGAAAAAAAAAGAGGCGTCAGATTGGCTGTTTCACAAGCTTCATGTGGGACGCTGGCAAATTAAAGTTTGTTCCTGTGTGTGTGCTGCAGGATGGGGAGGTGATCGGCATCAACACTCTGAAGGTCACCGCAGGAATCTCCTTTGCCATCCCCTCGGACAAGATCAGACAGTTCCTGGCAGAGTCACACGACAGACAAGCTAAAGGTTTGTAGCAGTGTTATCACAGAGCTGACGTCAGAGAGACGGAGCAGACGAGGCCAAAGAGAGCAACGTGGCACAAGTCTCACATGCTCGAACACTCACAAAGCTGTGGATCCAGCCATATCCCCTCATAATTTACAAAAAGTAGACAAAGGTCTCTTTAAATTATAGAGAAAGACCCGTGCAGTTTAAAAAGCAATAAAAGCTCAACACAGATGAAGAGAAATTCCTAACTGCTGTAAACATGCAGTAACAGAGTTATATTAGGAATATTGAGGTCATTCCTTACGAAATCAAAATAAACGTTCACACCTGAAATCAGATTTTTTAAAACTACATTTTCAGCTCAGATTTACAAGGAAACACTTCTTTATGAACTAAAGTAGTTTTGTCATGTGACATAAGGGTTAAGGTTTCTCTCCGTTGTTCAGCTGCAGTAATCATTCATTACTTTTAAATTGAATCCAAGTTTATTTAAATGGCAAAATCACAGCAGTCCTGTCATCATTTGGCGAGAGCGTGTGGACGTCCGTGTGCCTGCTCAAGCTTGTCCGTGAAGAATTTTCATTACAATGCACAAGCACGCACAACACGCCCCCACGAGCAAGCATTAGGTGACAGTGGGAAGGACAAACTCCCTTTTAACAGGAAGAAAGTAGAACCAGGCTCAGTATTTAAGAGGCGAGAGGAAAGAGGAAATAAAAAGGAGAGTATCGGGAACCACAGATAGAGGATGAGCCTGGGATTAAATGTGGGTAAAAGGAGACCATATAACTTAATTTGACGCCCACCTATCCCAGGTGGAGATGAGAGCCCTGAAAGTTTTCTCCAGTAAATGCCCAGAGAGCATCAACATTATCGCTCTAAGAGACCATTTTTTTGCAATTTAGCTTTGAAATTACAAACAAAACCCAGATTTTGTCTCTTTAGATTGAAATACCTAAACTGGATCTAAAACTGACTTAAGTACAGTTTTTTAAAAAGGCTTAAAATCTGTTTTTCCAGCCCAAATAGTTTCATGTGGACATCTGTGGATTTTAGCTGCTGTTAAATAAATCTCGGTTTATTTTCCCCCTTGATGAAGTTTGTTTGTTTCGGTAATCATGCTCGGGTGCGGACCAAAACAACTGCACTGAGACAACTAAACGTAACTCCAGAGTGGTTCGCTCACGACCAGAACGCGATCTGACCAAACTGTCAGATGTATGCAGCAGATTTGAGATTTGAAAAACACAGCACCTTTATTTCTCTCACCCCAGACTGATTTAGCCAATAAGAAGACTGATGGTGGTTTTCAGTTTGAAATGAAACCAAATCAAGAGAAAAAGCCACACATTTACACACTCATGAACTGACTCTGACCAGAGTAAACAAGCTCCAGGCTCCAGCTCTCGTACCTGTACCTGAAACTCTGAGATGTTTCCATGGCTATGTTAAGTTACGGTACTGTAGCTAAAACTCAAAGATAGATTTCAAAGCTGCCTGTTAAACATTTCACTTTAGACTCGTTGATTTTAAAACTAGATAAACGTGATAAAAGAGGATGACGATGTTGACCGTAACATGGACATCATGGGTTTTTTTGTTGTTATGTTCTGCAGGTAAAACACCACAGAAGAAGAAATACATCGGCGTCAGAATGATGAGTCTCACATCATCGTAAGTCCCAGCTTCCCCTCCTCTACTTCTGACATCCACAGAAAAATCATCTAAACTGCATTTAAACAGGATTAAATAGAAAGATTATTTAATGTGTTGATTTCTGTGAGAGCGGCCTGGAAAATCTAAATCCTGACTCAGTGTGTTGTTGACGCTCCCTGGATCCCTAAAATAATGATTCTCAATCCTGACTTTCATACATAATCAGGGCGGTGATCATATCGACGGGGTGACGTTAGCTTTCGATACCCGCTGCCAAATGATCGCTTTAAGCAGGAATGTAAGCCGGGCCAGGCCGCGTTCACAGCCTTCGGGTCAGAGTAACCGCCTCAGCTGGCCGAGAGTCACAGCAGGAAACTCCCCAAATCACCAAAACAACCCTCACTTTATGACAGCTTGTTAATTTTGAACATGCCCTCCGGCACTTTTAAAATGATCTGCCATCACATTTACGCTTTTCAAGTTTCACCCTCCATCCAAGTACCGATTTTTCTACATTTCACAACACTGCGCAAGAAGCCAAGATGATAGGTCACCTCCTCGAGTGATCATCAGTCAGCTTTATTCATGTCAAACCTATCATGTGGTGATGCACTTTCAAGCCTGCTGCAAGTGAAAACATGCTGCTGCTGCACATCGGGACACGATTGGCTGATGTATATCAGTCCTTACATTTTGGAGCTTCCTTAAATAAAACAGCCGGAAAAAACATAAAAGCTGAAATTGATCAATATTCATAAAAGGCTGAGTGCAAAAATCCAACGAGCACACTTGAGAGTGTAAAAGAAGGTTTGAGAAAGGGAAGGGATATACACTCACCAGCCACTTTGTTGGGGACACCTGCTTAACTCCTTCTTAATGCAAATATACAGTCAGCCAGTTGTAACAGCAGCTCAGTGCATTTAGGTGTTTGCACATGGTCAGTATGACCTGCTGAAGCTCAAACTGAGCATCACAATGGGGAAGAAAGGTGATTTCAGAGACCTTGATTATGGCGTGGATTAGAGGTGGGAATCACCATACAACGCACGATACGATATTATCACAATACTTAACGCACGATACGATATTATTGCAATTTTTTAAAAATATTTTGCGATATTCAGATTCTGTACATAAAGGTAAACTTTATCAATATTCATTTTATCTAATATCAAAGTCTCACACTCAGTCTTTCCCTCATTTCAGTTTTATTGTTGACAAACTGAACGGTTTGTATTACAGTCTAGTCCAACTTAACTGAATCAACCATCTGGTACAATTATAGCTATTCTGAACTATGCAGTTTATGAAAACTATGCAGCCCCTTCAGCAACTGAAGAATTTGAAAGTAAATTAAAACAAAATATAATTTTACATTAAATAAAAAAGTTTTAAACTTAATTAAAATAAAACATGTCTTAAATTAAAATAAGTAAACTGTCATGTTTATTGCTGCCAAAAACAAGTTAAACACATTTGGACAGTGAAGGAATGTCAGGATTCTTGCTCAGAAAAAGGATCAACATGCTCTGAAGTCAGAGCACAAAAACCTTTTTTGTAACAAAATATCGATTTCTGCTGTCCCTGTATCCATACATTATTAGCAAACAAAATATCACCATGCTACACAGTATCCATTTTTCCCCCACCCCTAGCGTGGATGCTGGTCTGAATAGTTCAGATCGTCACAACCATCTCCATGTTTACAGAGAATGGTCTGAAAAACAGACGATGTCCATCCCAGTGTAACCACAGTGTACCATCTTCTGATGGTTGCTTCCAGCAGGAGAAAGCACCTTGTCACAAAGACTCAAATGGCCACCACAGCCACCTAAACTTAATCCTGTAGTAGATCCTCATGATTTGGTGGAACGGAAGATTCACATCATGGATGTGCAGCTGCAGCAGCTAAACGATGCTGTCGTGTCAATAAGGACCAAAATCTCTGAGGAATGTTTTCAGCATCTTGATGAAGCTTCGGCACAAAGAGCAGTTCTGAAGGCAAAAAGGAGTGCTAGCAAAGTGCAGCTAATAAAGGGGATCCAGGTGAGAGCAGGAGGTCGGTAACATCAGGGGAAAACAATCAAGGAATCAGTGACTCACTGGGATATAATCCAATCAGAACAACCTCCACAGAATCACTCAAAAAGAATGAAAAGAAGAATCAAAATTACCATAAACTCAAATACAATCATACTGATATTAAAATACTGGTATTAAAAGGACACAACAATTAGAAAACATCTCCCAGGTTTGAGACCATTTCTTGTGAAAGACATTTTCAGAGGGATTAATGCTCTCAATACGGCTCCAGTGTGGAATACTCTGTTTTAGTGATAATGCAGCGTGAAGCACAGATGCCATTCTGACTGCTGTGAATCACGACTGGCAACACAAATGTTATTACCCAGGATAGAAAGTATTTATATCCTGGGTAATGTAAGATATATATTAGATTACAAGACAATGAGAATATTATATTTTTCATTGTTTCTACCCTATCTGAGTTATTGTGTTGAAGTATGGGGGAATACATATGTGACTAATATGAAACCATTATATTTCTTACAGAAGAGAGCGATTCGAATTATGCATAATGTTAAATATAGAGAACACACTAATAGTTTGTTTATAAAATCGAAATTATTAAAACTAGAAGACATAGTGAAATTACAGACATTAACTATTATGTTTAGAGAAAAAAATAAAACACTACCTCTTAAGTTACAAAGTTTATTTGTATTGTGCTCAGAAAATGGGGCTGACAGAAGGAAGTTTTATTTTAAGCACCGGTTTGCTCGAACCACACAAAGGCAAATGTGTCCAACAGTCACAGGCATAAGAAACTGGAGTTCTCTCAGTGAGGCGACTTTTGTTTTTTGAAATTGAATTTAATTGAGTCATCTTAAGTGTTGCACAAATGTTTCTCAATTCAAAATCTGCTATAAGAATAAAATGATAAACCAATATGAAGAAGTTGAAAATAATAGAATTTAATTGTAGAAAAATGATCCTTTTAGTTTGATATTTAGTGGTGTTGCTCATTGTTGAGTATATTGTTCTGTTTGTTTTGTTTTGTTATGTGCAGAATATTGTCAGAGTGTAATTTTGGTCGCCTACTTGTATTATCACAGATATCACAGGCAGGCGTCAATAAGAATTTATTCTTCTTCCTGCTCCTTTTCATGCATGGAAACAGTGTTACTTTAATTGAAAGGTTAGGGCTTGTGTTGAAGGTTGTGTATGGGAAATGAATTACTGCTGTACCATGTGTGAAACAAAAAAAATAAAAATAAAAATAAAATTATGACTGAGAAGATAAAACGCTACACAACATTTCTGCTGGTTTGGAGCACCGTTTAACCTGCTGGAGACACCAAATGTCCTTTCGCTGATCAGCATAATGAGAAAAATGATACATGTGTCATATTTTGCAGCATCTTCATCATATTTGGGGCAGTTAATCTCTTTTATTTTTGCTTACAAACCACAGAATACTTGACGGAGCCTTGGGCACTTCAGAACAAAATGCTCTTTCTGACAGGCTTTAATTATGCTGACAGTCAGCGTGGTTCAGGCACCACAGACATTTAAATCTGGGCCTGTCATTTCAGGCATTTTGCTCCAGAATGGTGGTGACTGCATGATGCAGGTCATAGTTCATCGCCGTCAGAGTTTGCCCTGTCCTCAGGATGTCACTTCTAATCCGAGTGAAGTTTTAGAGCCCAGAATGAATCAAATGCATCAGAATGACGTGCTGAAAACATTCGGTGCAGAAGCTCATGTTCTCACTGGTTTTCTCCTCTTTTCTCAGGCTGGCTAAGGAGCTGAAGGAGCGGCAGTCAGACTTCCCAGATGTCACTTCTGGGGCGTACGTCATTGAAGTCATCAGCAGAACTCCAGCTGAGGCGTGAGTGTTTCATTTCACCCTCTTATTCCCATTTTATTTTAGTCTTCACTGTCTACTAAGTTCACATCGGGGTATAAGAGTTCAGGATATGGACAGGATAGCTCTCTGTCCAGAGAGTTTTATTTCCAAGGCACAAGTGGCACATTTGGCATCGGAGGGGTCCTCGTATGTTAAAGCAGGTACAAGAGTGCACGCTGGGTGGTTACAAACATGCTTCTGCAGACGCTTTTTGCTACTCAAGCGTGCTGAAAGCAAACCGCAGCGGCCCACCTGAGGAAACAGCAGGCAGAGTTTGTTTTCTTGTTGTCTGCTTGGTTCATGCAGAACATAGACGGCACTCAGGAGGAGCCTCTGATCGTGCTGACTGCGGGGTATGGAAAGTTCACTTCTGATTTTAAAGCTGCTGTTTTGCTTTTTGGAAACGTCCTGGACGTGAGTGTTTCCCACCCAGAGCGTCCAGCTCGCTCTGGCAGGGAGGACAAACTGCTTCAGTCATAGCTGCGCAGATCTGGGTTTCTCGTTGGCATCGTTTCAGCTCTGAAAGTAGAGCGTCTGTGTTTAAAGGACTATAAGAGGTGGCTTTGGGTTCGTGGCAGGAGGATGACACACGTAAAATGTGTTTTACCAAAAAGTAACTTCTTTGTCTGTACTTTTTTTTATTTTCTGCTGCTTCTAAGTCTAACCAAAGATGCCTGACGTCCCGCATTTTCAGGGGGACAGTAAAGTATTCCCAGTATTGCCAGCTAAGAGCTATAATCTCTGAAGACTCTGTCCTTGGGCCTCGTCCCAGCTGTACATGACTAAAACATGTCACTTTGCAGGCATCCGAACCACCTCAACTTTTGGTGTGGAGGACAAGGTGCTCTACTGTCAGCTCCTCGCAAATTAGTGAGCTCCCCACCTTTTCTCTAGGCTGACTTCAGACCCCTTTAGAGGATGTAGAGGAAGCTCATTTCCACTACTAATGTCAGTCTCATATTTTCAGTCACTACCACAGCTAATAATCTCTATGAGGGCAGAAACACAGACACACGTGTCATTTCCATCTGTACATTTTTATTCTTGGACTCTACTACAGCAGCTTTGTATGATTTGCAGTACAAAATAATCCTTCTTTGTATTACACTGGATCTTGTGCAGCCCTTCAGTTCCTCCTCTCCCTGGAATAAGGTGTGTGTCAGGAACAGAGATGGGCAGTAACGCATTACGCGTTACTGTAATCCGATTACTTTTTTCAAGTAACGAGTAAAGTAAGGGATTACTGTTGCAAAAATGGTAATTAGATTACCGTTACTTTCCCGTAGGAACGCTGCGTTACTGCGTTACTAAAACCGTGATTTTTTTGCGAGAATGTCTCATGACAGTGACGTAAGCGAGTGCGACGTTCGTGACAACAGCTGTGTGCAGATCAACAATGGATCATATATCGAGTGCAGAGAGAGTATGAGCGTGCAGCGTTTAAAGCGTGGAAGTACTGACCTTACTTTGAGTTTGATTCCATAAAAAGTGACAAAAACATTAGTGTCCGTTGTGCGTGGGAAGAAAACTTCTTTTTACAGCGAAAAAACCCCTAAACTTCCAAACAAGCACCGAGTAGCTACGACGTAATGGGAAACTCACAGAGAAACTCGTGGATTCTTCCACTGACTGCACCAGGGTAACCCTCCGCCTACCCCACTCCTGCTTTACAGGTGAAAATAGAACAACAGGACCGCTAGTCTTTGACTTTATTTATTTTCTGCTGTGTTTTACTTGCATCTATTTGAAAGACTGAGTGTAAACACACACAAAAATATATATTTTATGTGCTGGAATGTGCAGAAAATAAGTTTAAATGTTAAACTAATTTCTTCCAGTCAGAGAATGTTGCAGATAATTAAATTTTTGCTTGATGCATAAAGTTAAAAGATTAAAACTAATAAAACAAGTTTTAAAAAGAGACTTTTCCATTTGATTACATTTTGTATGATGATTATGCAGAAAAAGTAGAATTGGGCTGAAAGATCTATCACTTTATCACCTATTCAGGTTGTAAATCGTGTTTTTAAAAAGTAACTAAGTAATTAATTACTTTTCAAAATAAGTAATCAGTAAAGTAACGGGATCACTTTTTGGGGGAAGTAATCAGTAATTAGTTACTGATTACTTTTTTCAAGTAACTTGACCAACACTGGTCAGGAATGCCTTTTTATTCTTGGAATAACTCGTCGTTTCTTTTCATTCTTTGCAACAGAGCCGGCCTGAAGGAGAGTGATGTCATCATCAGCATCAACGGCGAACGAATCACCTCTGCCAGCGACGTCAGCGCCGCCATAAAGCGGGACGACACGCTTCGAATGGTGGTGAGGCGAGGCAACGAGGATGTCATCCTCACCGTCATCCCCGAGGAGGCCGACCCTTGACCTCTCAGCTGACTGGGCTACCATTCAACGCAACACCTTAACCGCTCACGCGATCTCGAGCTGGCTCTCAGTGTTTTTCAGCCAATCATGAACACTTAAAAAAGAACAAATATGTTAGGGTGTGTCTGGGGCCACACCTAGAATTTGTAATTATTAGTACGGCTACTCGTCTTCCATTTTTATAGCGCTGACACACCTTCGGAGGTTCGTCACTCTGGGATCTGATGCTTCACCCCTGTCATTGTACGGCTCATATTAGCTCTCATCTTTCCTCTTTTCCATCCTCACAGACCGTTTATATCCTACTAACACCACCTGTCGCTACAAAGAGGTTACTGCAGGTTTCCGTAGTTTCACTGTATGTTCTCCATGGGATGTTTTTAATAGTGGTTTTTTTCAGTATGTGTTTGATGACAATGTTTTCAAAAAAGGGAATAAAATTATTTTTAAAAGAGTCTCTTTATTAATACTTTATTTACCCAACATTTGTACAAATATTCACTACAAATGGTGCATCGAGGGAAACCGCTGACCTTAGTCACAGCCAATCTCAATAAGAACGCCAGGCTTTGAAATTTGTGTAAGATTTTTGCTTTTTCTCACATTTTAACTGTTCCTGAACTCCGAGGATCCGTGCTGGAGTCCCCGAGTATTCCTCTTCCTCTTAGTTTCTCTTACGTAAGTCATCATGATGAATTTTCATCACTTCCTTGTCATAACAGGAAACTTTTCAAGCTTTACTTTGTTATCTTTACAAACCAATAGGAGCTTATTTAAACTGACTTTTCCTAACATGACAAATTCTAACAAGAGTTTCGTTGCCTGAGGAGACTTTTAAAAAAATACGGATTTAGTTCGAACAAGAAGTAGAAAAGAAGACAGTGGGTCTCGTTCACTAATATGGGCAGGTATGTATGACCAGAATATTTATTCTTAACACTGCGTTTGTGTTATTGAATCAGTTTTATTCAAAATCCTCACACTTGTGTCCACTCTTGCATAATGTCATTCACCCAGTTCTATATTTATAAGGAAGAACAAATATCTCACGGTGCATCTGGGAGAAAGTGGTGGAGTTTCTCTGAGAGAGAAGCGCGCACAACTAAACAACAACAGCTGGAAGAAACTCCAACAAGTGTCTGAGAAGTAAAGTAAGTAAAGTAACACTTTATTTATATAGCACCTATCAAGATAAAAATCACAAAGTGCTTCACAGAAGCTGAAACCTAAAAATAAAAATCAACAAAAAGCAAGTTTAAAAAGATGAGTTTTTAGCTGTTTTTTAAAAGCGACCACTGAGTCCACAGATCTCAGGCTCAAAGGGAGAGACTTCCACAATCTGGGGGCCACAGATCCAAAAGCTTTGTTGCCTTTTGTTTTCAGCCTCGTGTGTTGGACGGCAAGCAAGCCCTGGTCACATGACCTCAGGGACCTGCTGGGAATGTATGGATGTAAAAGTTCACTTATATATGTTGGTGTTTGTCCATGCAGAGCCCTGAAAGTCAAGGTCAAAACCTTAAACTGGATTCTGAATTTAACGGGGAGCCAGGTCAGCCAAAAAGGCAAACCTTTCCCGAGCTCTTCCTCCAGAGTGCAGATGGCTTAAAAATTCAACTGACGCCAGACTGTGGCTCGAGTTACAAACAAAAGACTGATGTGAAAAAGAGGTTCGTGAATGAGACCTTTTACGTTACAACAGTAGGAGCCCATCAGCGACTCTGCCTCCCTCTTTCTGGCCACTGAGGACAAAGGTCAATATTTGAGCATAGGCTGTATATTATACATGCAGAAAGCTAAAGGGATGCCACATTGTGATCTGTGACGTCCCAAAATAAAGCCATCTTCATTTTGGTGTTTTGAAACCACACATGACAAGTGACCACCCAAAACCATTGGATCCTGCTTTCTGATTCTAATGAGGAGGCTAATTTACAAAGTCAACTTCTTTATATATTTAATAAGAACTGAAGCTGTTATTTGAGCTCATAAACTCATAAGGACAGTGTTTACTGGTGGCACAGAGTATAGCGTGAAGTGTACAGGTCTCAGATTTATTCCTGCAAAACTGACTGAAGATAAAAATCTTCACAATGCAAAAGACAAATAGTAACAATTGCTGAATAGTATATAGTTGAGTTTTACAATACTTACACCAAAAACAAAACTATCAGTAGATTGTCGGATCCAAATAGAACAAAATTCTGGAGTTTGATGTGCATATTTTTGATTTTCGTGATTTGGGTCATTCCTTCTCTAATGGAACATGTATGTAACATATGTATATGTACATATATGTACACAAATATGTAAAAACTAAACTAAAATACGTAAATTTTCAGTTCTCTGTTAATGGTCTTTTTCCACATCTCAGTGGAGGAAATTTGGTGAATTCCTTGAACCCAGGCAGTCGATCTGACTCCTGTGGGTGGCGCTGTCACTTGGTGGAAGCCGTGAGTCCAGCTGTATTGTAAAGAGGTAGCTGGTAGTGATGGGTCATTCTCGAACGAAATGGCTCTTAAAGCCGGGTCTTTGACGTGAACGACGCGAGCCGGCTCCTTATCGCGAGCCGTCACGTGAGTTTTTTTTTTTCTTTCTCTCAGCCTCTCGCGCTTTTTTTTCGCTTCACTCCGCACGCGAGCCTTGTGCTTTACGCTGGGCAGAGGGGGGAGGGGCGGTAGTTACACTCAGTAGCACAGGAACAGAGCGGGAGGGAGAGAGAGAGAGAGGCAGGGACAACAACGTCACATTAGAAAGGTATAGTAATCATCCAGAACTATTTTCAGTTGCAGATGATAAAGGATTCAGAAAGTTTATTCATGCGGGCCCATATGACAGAGAATATGCATCTTCTTTTTGTTTTCATATTTTCATTTATATTTAATTGTGTTGTGGTTTGCAGTGTTTTGTGTTGTTTCACTTTAAATTTGTAAAAGGAAAAAGCTGAAAATTTAAATAGTTAAAATTTGAAATATGAATAGTTGATTTTTGTATTATATGATTTATTTATTACATTTTATGTGGAGTGAATAAATAAAAGTATATTTACGGTGGCCCCTAGAGACAAAGCACATACAAACTTCAAATCACGTACAAACTCCGAAGTACGTAAAAACTCAAAACACGTACAAAAGACAACAGAAGTGCTCCAGGATGCTGGGTGCAGTGTTGAGCTTTTGTTACCTAGTGGCTACACAAGCCAGCAAGTACCAACGACCGATTTGGTGTGTGGTAGTAACAGGTAAATGAACTTTTTTTTTTTTAATTATTTGAATATATATGAGTGCCTGTGTATAAATACACAAACAATACACACATGCTTTCAATTGTGTAATTTAAGTGATCTAGTAGCTCTGCTTTGGAAGTTCAGTTCATGCTAGAAACGTGTTTTGGAGTTTGTACGTGTTTTGTCTCTAGGGGCCACCGCATATATTTATATATAAACATATATAAATAAAACCACTTTTTTTTACATTAGTAATTCCTTTTGTGCATAATTTTATATTATTGTTAATAATAAATTAATTAAAGCAACAAAACAACCTGAAGAGCCGGTTCGGAGCCGAAAGAGCCGGCTCTTTTTAGTGAGCCGAACCGAAAGAGCCAGATCTCTAAAAAGAGCCGGAAATCCCATCACTAGTAGCTGGTATTATTACAGATGTTTTATTTTGTGAATAAAGTCGCTCCGAGACACACCTCTGCTATCCTGACGTTACTGGAAGGTTTGATTGAGATGATTTCAACAGGTCGTACTCTTTGTGTTGTTAAAACTAAACAGTCTCATGTATACTGTTTTTTGGGCAATCGTGGCATATGTTTGTTTATTGTTTGCAAATGTTACATATATGGTTGAATCTGTTAAGATATAAAGAATTTCCAACAGTAATCATGAGCAGATTAATCGTAGTGTTAACATTACTGCACAGAAATATTGTTGATGCTGGACAGCAGCAGAATTTAGCTACAGATTTATTGTAAATAAGGAGACGATCAGAACTGCTATTGTTCCAGGAAGCTGGACCCTGCCCCTCTTATCAGATACCTGCAGGGCATCCCAGACGACTCAGAGCATTTCACACCTCGACCGAACAAACCCAAATGGGTGAATGGGTGGGTCAACAACTCTCTGAGGCATCAGGAGAGGTTAAAAACCTGCAGATGCTGTGCATTAAAATACTGTGACTGCAGACTTTAACTAATTTACAGTTTTTTCTGATGGCTTGAGCACATTTTTGTAACTATTGGCTATTTTTGCAAAACTCTACACACAAATAAGAAAACTCTTCACCCAATCAGCAAAACATTGTAGTTTTCTTGTAAAAGCGAATAACCCTTTCTTAACTCTCCACACCTTTGTAAAAATGGTATTTTTGTATCCAACAGTTAACACAAGCCATCACATTATGAAGCACACAATGCACCAACTACACACTGATGGTATGAATGAAAAACATCTGGCTTTTGCTTTCTCTGTGCACAAGGTAGGCCATGTCAGTTTGAGCTCATACTTTTGTCATAGGTCCATAAACATAGACGGATCCAAACTTCAAGTACTGGTGTTTATTCACACACATCAAAACAAACACAAGTGTTTATTTCCAAGTCAAAACGAAATAGTAATTTCACTGAGGAAAGAAAAGAAATCAGTCTACATCGTGTCGTCTCTGGATCTAGCCACAGAATTTCGTCTACATCACATGTAGACATGTACATGTCCTCGAGTCCAAGGGGAAAATATCTTCTGGAATTTTACATCTATGGTGTTGTTGTGTTTCTCATTGGCATACAGCAGTGCTACAGACTCAGTGCAAAGTGACTGTACTAACCGATTGTCATTTCAAAATGTCCTTATGATGCTTGCTACAGTGTAGCGGCTCGAGTTAGGCTGAACCCGTCGGCCAGCTTCCCTCAGGGTCACTCCACGGTTGATTACATGGTCCACTATTGTAGCCCTGATGTCATCAGCAATTCTATTTCTTACTCTTCTTACCCTTCCTCTCCCCCCTCCTCGTCCTCCTCTCCCCCCTCCTCGTCCTCCTCTTGTTCCTCCTTGTCCTTGTCATCCTCTTCGTCCTACTTCTTCACCTCCACGTCCTCTTCCTCGGCCTCCTCTACTTCTCACTCTTGCTGCTCCCTCCATTGTACTCCACACACAGAGCTTACCTGTATTATAGAGCTTAGGCTGATTGCAAAGTGAACTAATTATCTAAAAAAGTTTTCACATGTGACAGTGTGCCAGACAGTTGGCAAAATACTGTAAATAATGGCCATAAATGTGTATAGTTTTGCTAGGAGTGCGTTGATCATTTGGAAATTGAGTGTAAAGCAGTGAGTTGTGTTTACAGTTGTGCAAAAAGAGTGCTGTGCAGTGGATTGTAGCTACAGGTTTGCAAAGTGTGTGTTAAAAAATGGCAAACTGAGTGCAAAGCAGTGTTTGTGCTTTTAGTTTTGCAAACTCAGTGAGTGGTTTTGCTATAAGTATTAATAGTTTTAGAAATTGTGCTGTAAGAATCACAGTTAGTGTTTAAGCATTCAGAAAAAACTGTAATGTATGTACATGTAAATCTTCTGTATTTTTGGTGTGTAAACATTGTAAACATTGGTGCGTAAAATGTACTTGATTGATATACATTAAAATGATACCACATTTGCCTTAATGATTAAATGAACCCATTTCAGCTCCTCAGGATTATTGCTTCCTGTTGACTGAGGGTGAAGGATCATTTGTTGAGTGTGTGAAACAAACTGCCTTTCACATCAGGACAACATTGGACACTTTTAAAATCTTTCTAAATGTCTTTTACTCGTCTAACTGTGGACGGTTTGGTTAACGGGGGCTGTTTCTTTAAACTTGACTTGGCAACAAAAGCTGAGGTCAGGACCCAAAACTCCATCTGCACCTGAATGTAAAAGCACATCAGAGCACAACAACTGGACCATTATGGCCTGTTAAGCTTCACTCATGTGCCTTTAATGTCTCCCACTGCTGTCGGGTGTGTCAGAGTTTAACACAAAGGCAAAATGAGTGAATCAACGACTCTCAACGACCCGATCAGATGAACGACTGCCGCCCTGCACCAGCTGTAGAGCCTTTGAGATCTGAGTTGAAGGGCTTCAGAAACTCAAGTCCAGTTGCCTCGTTTCAGCACAGTGTAGACCCAAATTCTCAAAATTATTTAACAGATTAATTAAATTATGTTTTTAGAAGCTCTAATCAGCACATGTGACATCAGGCACCACAAGAGGTCGGCGGTTTTTAAGGTTGACCTGTCGATCAACAGACGATGGTGAGTTTTCATTCATTCTGTTGTCTAAAACAACTTCCTGCTCACATTAACACGCAGCTGAGGAAATGAAATATTGCTTTTGTGTAAATGATTTAAGGATTACATTAGTACTTGGACTAGTTATAGTGGACAGGAAATATTTGCATTCAATGTAATGTCCAGTTACGTTCAACCCTCTGCAGATCTGGAAACTAGGACACTGATACAAACGGCTTCAACAGCCTCTTTAGCAGATAACGAGGAACCTTTGTTCCAGTGATCACATTAACATTTAAGTGTTCACTTTCAGGTCACGGCTGTGGTGTGAAGACGAGTGAAAGAAGTAACGACAGTTATGCTGGAGTAACTGCTATTGTTCCAGGAAGCTGGACCCTGCCCCTCCTATCAGATACCTGCAGGGCATCCCAGACGACTCAGAGCATTTCACACCTCGACCGAACAAACCCAAATGGGTGAATGGGTGGGTCGACAACTCTCTGAGGCATCAGGAGAGGTTAAAAACCTGAGAAGTCACCAGAAGTCAGTCAGAACCGCAGGACGAGAGGAAAGATGTCTTCAACCATGGGTAAGTCCAGGCTGCCTGTTTTTTAGCACTTAGATGTTCCCTAAACTTAAGTCATTACAAATGTACAAAGTGATTCTTTTAATTCTATCACTACTTTCATCATCATCTATTCCAGACCGAACCTCATTTCTTCCAAAAAACTTACCAAGTTCAGAAATTAACTTAACATTTATATTTTTCTGAAGGCTTCTTTTTAAAACAAAGTATTTTATTTTTAATAGTTGCTGAGATGAAGTGATGCAAAACCATCAGCATACACGTGATCTTGTCCTGTATCTTGGTGTTTGCCAAAGAAACATCATGCAGGCAGCTTTGCTAATGACACAAACGTCCAGTTTGACGCTCCAGTCAGTGTACGAAACGATAACTAACGGCGATAACTCGTTTTCCTAATGAGTAAAGAAACTTTGATTGTGTTTCAGGGCCACACAGAAGAATTTCTTTGTGTTTCTCGTTGCATTGTTGCTCATACGTTTGTGATGTTTGTACCTTTCAGATATTCAGCAGTTGTTGCCAATCAAAGAAGAATCAGATGACTGGAGCCCTGATATGGAGCAGCAAGTCCCACAGCTCCTCAGCATAAAGAAGGAAGAGGAGGAGGAAGTTGACATCACTGATTTCCCGCTCGCTGCTGCTGCGGTGAAGAGTGAAGATGAAGAGAAAGTGCACGCACTGTGTCATCATGTTAAAAATGAATATAAGGACGAGGAGGAGACTGAGACATGCAGCTCAGGTAAAAAATTCAATTGAACTATGAAACTGCACCAACATTTTTTCTCTGTGAGGAATCAGGTTTTATATTTTGTTAGTTTCACTTCAGTAATGTTATTAAATATGGAGGGTATTTTTAGGGCGAGGTTTAAGAACAAGTGATGAAATCCATTGAATACAGTCGCCTCACTAATTTGATTTGTTTTATTTTAGTTTCTCTTCGTTTTAACTGAGTTGGCTGTGATTAGATTGGATGATGTAACTCTGTGAGATGGGCTTTAGGTTAGAGTCCATTCTGCAGGATACTGGAAACCAGTGTCCCCATACACTCAGCATTTTGGCCTTTTTAAAATATGCTCATCCACCTGTGTGTACCTTGCAGGTGTCCATCATCTGTTTGATGAAGAAGTTTCCCATGGATGGGGCCCGATTGAAGACTCAGACTTCTTCAAGGAAGAAGAGCAGGAACGCTGCATTGGCCAGGATGGACTGCAGGAGGATGACACACGTGCAACAGCTCCCAGAACCTTTCCCATGCCAATATTCAGTGTTGCGTCCCGCAATGCACTGCAACGCCTCAAACTTGAACAGAGAGAAAGAATCAGATTCTGCGTGAAAACCAAGATATCTGTGAAGAAAACCTTCCAAATGCTTCAGAAAGTTTACGGCAGCAAAGCAATGAGCCGATCAAGATGCAAAGATTGGTATTTGCGTTTCAAAAATGGCAGAACATCCGTCGATGATGAAATGAGGTCAGGGCGACGCAGCACGAGCACAACTCCCAGGAATATCCGAGAAATCGATCAAGTTGTGCACCAGGATTTACGGCTCTCTATGGGGGAGATTTCTGCCATTCTCAACGTGTCATTCGGAACGGTCCAGGCGATCCTGACGTCCACTTTGAACCTGCACCAAGTGGCTAACAAGTTTGTGCCCAGGCTACTGACTCCCGAGCTGAAGCAATATCGTTTACAAGCCTGCGAGGAGTTCCGTCAACAGACGCGAGATGACCCAACGTTCATGTCCCGGATCATAACTGGCGATGAAAGCTGGGTGTACGGCTGCAAGCCTGGAAAAGCAAGGAAGGCGAATCCGACAAGGAGCAAGTTCAAGGTCAAGCTCATCGTCTTCTTTGACATTCACGGGGTGGTGCATCGGGAATTTGTTCCCGACGGTCAGGCGGTCGATGCCCCGTTCTACCTCAGCGTTATGACGCGTCTCAGGAAGAACATCGAGGCCAAACGACCTGAACTGTGGCAGAAAGGCGACTGGCTGCTCCATCACGACGACACACCCGCCCACGACGCGCTGAAAGAGTGCCATTATTTCTGCTACACCAACACAAATCTCATTCTTCACCCACAGCACTCACCAGATTTGGCCCCCTGCGACTTCTTCCTCTTCCCCAAAATCAACGCCAAGTTGAGGGGACATTTTTTTGACACAGTGGAAGAGCTCCAGCAGGCGTCACTGATAGTACTGGATTCACTGGGAGAAGAGGACTTCCACAGAGCTTTCAGAGCGTGGCAGCAGCGCTGGGTGTGGTGTGCTGCTGTGCAAGGCAACCGCTTTGCAGATTTGAATTGAATACATATTTTTGTATATTTGATTCTTTTTTTTTTTTTTTGCATTAGCATGCATTTTTACTGATGTTTGATCTTGTTACATATAACTTTTTTTTATTGTTTAAGTAGAGTGAAAATGGTAGGTGTTACATTGCCATTGTAAATATGTCAGCATGTGCATATTTACAATTGGATCACTTTATAAAATGTAAATAAAAACAGAACAACAACAAAAAAGAGAAGGATGGGTCTTATTGTCATGATCAGAGCGATCCAATATTAATTCTCCAGATCCTCTGAATCTTTTGATGATAGGTGGTGTTGATGTTTAGATTAGTCTTCAGTTTTACATTGATAGTTATTCTGAAACTGTTCCACAACTTTTAGATGTTTCTTGTTGTTTTTTGCAGACTGGTGAACCTTTTTTTTTTTTATTCCAGTCATGTTGTCGACCTGTTGCTGTAATTAGTCATGAAAAATTCCTCCAGCTGTTTATTTTTAGTCCCTCTTGCTTTCCCAGCCTCTTGTGTTCCTCTCGCAGCCTTTTTGAGATGTGCTGCTGCCATAAAAGCCAAACTGAGCGAATGTTTTTCATCTCAGGTCAAACATTTGATGTATTTTGTTGGGTTCTTTTGTCAATAAAAATATGTGAGATTCGGAAGTCACTGCATTCAGTCTTTATTTTACACAGCATAGTTTTAGTTTGTAGTTTGCTGGGCTCTGGGAACATAATAGAATATAATAGAGGGTAGAAAGAAATTCATTCTACTACTGTCAGTAGGACTGAGTACTGCTCCCCTCACACTCCTCTTCCACATAATGAGGAAAAAACTCTCCTGTGTTCAAACTGGACTAAAGTAAAAAACATACCGTAACTGAAACATGATGGACCAACACAGAAAGACAACCATTCATTCTCACACTCATATCCAGTTTGGAATAACCAGGTATTCTAATCCAAGCATGTCTTTTGACTGTGGGATGCCCAGAGCCCACACAAACCCCGGACCCTGTGACTGTGAGGCAGTGCTGTTTAACATGAGAGCCTAAATTACTGTCAGTACTTCTTTTCTGTTTTTTGTACACAAATAAAAATATTTTTTAGATATTATTTGCAAGATGATACTTAATCCTCTAAACTGTGTGAAAAATCATTTAAAAATAAGCAAATGCAAATGTATCATGTAACCTGGTCTCATGGCAGAAAATGCCCATATCTGAACAATCATGCAGAGATTTTCTTCATGTGGTACCAAATCACAACAACTGTTGCCTCAAGGTCCTTTATGTTGTGAGGTAAAGACCTTAAAACAATACAAAGGAAACACCAACTATCATCAGTGTTGGGGAGTAACGGAATACATGTACCGCCGTTACGTATTTAAAATACAAAATATGAGTAACTGTATTCCGTTACAGTTACCGTTTAAAAAGGTGGTATTTAGAATACAGTTACTTTGTTGAAATAAATGGATTACACGGCGGTACTTCCCTGTTTCATATTGTGGCGGGTCAGGACTGTTTGGGTTTTGTTTGACAGCTACGTTCTGTTGTTCCAGGCAACGTTACGGTTGCCATGGTTACAGGGTGACTCTCTCTGCGTGTTTCCTGGGTGAGAGAGCGCCTGTTGTTGTTGTTGTTGTTGTGCTAAGCTAACAGGCAGAATGCTACAGGTATAGCTCTAAAGAATGTAGCATCATGGGCAGTGTAGTCCGTGCTGCAGGGAGAATGGACTGCCATACACGTTATGTGTCTGTGAGCGAGGGAGGGAGAAAAAGGAAAAGTACGAGCTGTCATCGAGCAGAAACGGGAGCTGGAAGCATGTAAATATAATAATAACCACTGCAGCCAAGAAGAGAGCCTGACGAGCCCAGTTGTAAGTAAGCTATTAAGACTCGACTGTACACCGTGTTCGTGTTTTCCTCTGAAACAATAAGTTCTGTTGGAGCAGCCTTTCAACGCCTCTCTCTGTCTCTGCTAGCAAAGTTGACCCAGACAACAAAGTAAAGCTAGTTTTCAGCTACGAGCCGACACAGAACCCACCGTATTAGCCAGAGGTCCCTTTACTACGGTTCGGAGCCGCGGACCTTCAGTAACAGTAATAAATCACAGCAATAGTACATTCATGTAGTTGTAAACAGCATGATAATATATTAAGTAATCCAAAGTATTCAGAATACGTTACTCTCATTGAGTAACGTAAAGGAATACGTTACAGAATACATTTTGGGGCATGTATTCTGTAATCTGTAATGGAATACATTTTAAAAGTAACCTTCCCAACACTGACTATCATATGACCCCTATTAGCAAGCGCACATAGGGGTCAAGGAAAAACTCCCTTTTACAGGAAGAAACCTCCAGTAGCTCAGGCAATCAGCCAACTTTGACACAAATGGATCCCAGCTTTTTATATCTGCAGACAATCTGAACAAGGCTACAAGGGAAACAGCTCAGGGAAATAGGACACAGGTGAAGTCAATCAAGACAATAACAGAGGCGTAGCAAAAGTCAAAGCCACAAGAGACGACTATCAAAGCAGAAGAGGAAATAACCCAAAAGATAGCAAGAAAGCACAGAGACAAGAAACTACCGCTGACCACGAAACACTGACGATGCAGGAAGAATAAAGAGAGGATAACTTACAAAACTGAGCGATCATCATGATTAAACACAAAGCAAAACTCAGTATTCCCAGAGATCCACAGCATACTGGAATTTAAATGGGAACAAATAAACATGAGCCTAAAAACACAATAAACAGAAAAGTGTAAACCTTGAACACTGGAGACGCAGGAAAAACCCCAAAGAAGCTCAAATTCAAACATATAACCAAACACTTCTAAACTCCAGAGCACAGTGAAACCCAGAGACCTGCTTTGCACCGAGCAGACATTTTTTCCCATCATTCTCCACTGCTGACTCAGTGTCTGTCCTCCACATGCCCAAGACAACATCCACACATCATTCTTTAATTTGGCATCGTCCTTATGTAATCTGTGACCCATTTCCCTTCTGCTGACTCAGCTCGCAGCTGCCAGTGGTTTGCTGCATACCTTGGCAGCGTCCATCCGCCATTTCTTTTCCTTCTCTTTGGGAATCAGACCTTTAAATCTCTCCTGGACTGCACCGGCAGCTTTGGTTAGCGTGGAGCACTTTCAGTGACCTTCATGGTTGGTTTCTTGGCCATTTATGACTCAGCTGTTGGAATCGCTGACGGGAAACATCGGCTAATTTGATTTTGTCTTTTGGGAACATCTTGTGCAACATTTTCCTTCAACTATTTTTGTCAGTAATTTTGGGCGTGTGTTACAGCAGGAAAATGCACCGCTGGATCCCATAGAAACCAAATCAACCACCAAACTGTACTGACTGTAATAGCTGCCACTGTATTCTTCAGTTTCCCCTCATTTTTAGATCTGAAACTAGGTGTTACTGTCTCATGTCACCGACAGTCTGAAATTATTTATTCACATATATCTCTGGTGGTGGCACCAGAATGAGAGATGTGATCAGAGGGATGCACACGAACACATCTGGAGCAGCTCACCGGCCTCGCTCGCTGTCTTGCAGCCTTCTCAGGATTTCATGAGAACTTCTTTGCTTTACCAAATTCTCCAGAAATAAGAGAACCTGCACAACGTTTAAAAACTTTATTAAGCTGTATAAATACATTTACTTTGACTCACATCAGTACAGGTAAACATCACAGGTCAGCACAGCCGTTTTAATAGTTTACAGACATGTACAGTACTTAAAACATTACAGTGCCGTATTAAAATACAGTTACACGTTCGATTTAGTCGCCTTAACAGGAGCAAGTTTTAAAACAAACTGAGCCGAGCAGGTCAGGCCCGAAAAGCCTTCACATCACATCAGTGTCGTTTAGAGCTGCGTCAGTTTAGTCGTTTCTAACGTAAACCGTGTAATGTTCTCTGACACGTGAACAGCTGATTAGACAAACCGAGACTTTTGAAGATGACTTTGTTTTAGTGCCGTTCAAAGACCAAACCATTAACTGTTTAAATAACTGGTACAATGATGAGTTTCAGTGCAAATACAGAGGAAAAAAGAAGAGCAGGGAGAGATAAGTGGGTTGCATTTCAGCTGAACACTTAATGTAAGTCAGCTCTGCTGCACATCAACACTTTGTTGAAAGAGTCTCGTCCTCTTCCTGTACACTTCTCATGTTGTTCAAAATGCAGTGCAGCCATTGAAGTCGCGCTGACGAGACAGTCACTTGTTTTGTTTACAGGAGATAACATTTCTACAGAATATGAACTTACAGCAACACTGCTGGTTTTACACGTTAACCTCATATTTCAGGCTTCTAGTTTTATTGCTCCGTCTTTGTTGGCGTTTCTGTCCCGGCCTGCTTCCATCCGACGCTCGGGTCCGGTTTGAGGACGATGAAGAAGAGAGTTAAGGCTTCCGGGGTTCGATGTTAGTCTTTTTAGTGCTTCTGGACTCAATGCATGGCTGGCGTCGGGGCGATCTGCTCCGCCGGTCCGGTATCTGCTGCTCCTCGTGCTGAGCTGCTCATGGCTCCGTGGTTAAGGGTGACCAGCGGCAAAGCGCTCAGCAGGGCCTTCTCCAGCTTCTGCTCCAAAGCATCCAAGCGGCGGTCCATGTGCTCCTTCAGCCTCTTCTCCATCTCCTCCAGACGGCGCTCCATAGCTGAGTCCAACTCCCTGAAGGGACATAAAAGAAACAGTAACACTTTTTGAGAAAGTTGGACTTAATAAAATCTGGGTGTATCAGCCGCTGGTGTTGCCGATTTATGAGGAGGTATACAGCTGAAGTTGAAGTGTGCAAGCTGACACTGAGTTAAAATAAAGGGGACTATTTAAGGTCAGTCAAACCTTTGCCTGATCGTCACTAATCAGAGATGAAGTTTTTTGACCAGGTTGCTGGTCTGTATGTGTATTTCTTCTCTACTGTGTGATTCTGACAGAGCGGAGTGACTGTGGGCGATTCTTGAAAATGAAGCCACATCAAGAGACAAAAGCCTAAACATAAGCTAAACCACCCACACAGTCGGTGCTGACCATCATCCTCAGACCTCACAATCCTGCTGCTTCCACACTCTGATTCAGCCAAACCACCAGGAGGAAACTTTCTAAACTGAAAACACTAAAAAGATAAATAAATTTTAAAAAAATTCCACCTTAAATATTTTCAGTCTTTTTGCAACATTTCTGTTTTGGAGGGTTTAAATGCAGAGTCCAACAGCATAACTATTTTGGCCTCAATGATTCTGAAAAATCTTTCTTTCCTTGATTCAGTCACACCAGTCTGGCAGCTCCAGTAACCAAACCAAGGAAACTCCTGTTCAGTCAGTGAGCGCTGTCTCTGATCCTTGTCTGCACACTGATGGTTACTGACATCCTCACAGGGCACTCTCCTGCTTTATGAAATATCAGAAGGTAAAAGTATGACAGGCTTGATGTACTGCCCTTCCATATCGGTAATGAAGGCCTCGGTCATACAGGCCTAGAGGTCGGTTGCTGACAATCTAGCAACCAGGTGCTGGGAAAAATGAGTATTCCACAACAAGCTGGCAAGTAGTTGCTGGTTATTGCTGTTAAGCTAAAGCCCCTTCACGCAGGCTTGGAGACCAGTCAGTCACCGCCGAACAACTACTCACCACTAGAGAAAAGTGTGTATTCTGTGAGTGATCAGCAAATAGTTACTGGAAGTTTCAGGCAGTCTCTAGAGTGACATCCATTGTAAAGAGATATGCAGAAATCCTTCTTTGGTCGTTAGCAGAGGGCTGCAGTAACCAGACGTTTGCATGGAAAACACCAAGTTATCTGCAAAAACTCAAAAACGACTCAACAGCAGTGAATCTTTAACACAAACTGGAAATGGAAACAATCCGCCTTCAATTTTAAAGCTGCCAATCAAATTATGCATAATGAAGACTAGTTTAAAATGTCTCTGTGAGCAAATAAATGAACCCATCTCCGATTACAGCAGACCTAAAGTCAGATAATCTACAAACAAGCTGTTATAAAAAATGTTGTTAACCTTCACGCTGTGATAAAAAGGCAACAAAAGGTAAATGTGCACGTGAACTCCAGACAAACAGCATCAGGGGGAAAGAATAAACAAAGGAAGTAAACACACAGAGAGAAAACACAAGGAGCTAAACTTCAAAATAAAACAGGAAGCAAACAGGAATAATCTCACATAAATACAAATAAACACAAACACATGAGAACAGAGGAAAAACTGCAAAAACACAAAGGAGCAGAAAAACTAACAACAGCCAAAGACGATTATAAAAACCGAGATAATTAACATCTACTGTTCAAAGCAAGCAAAACCTTTAAGTAATCTACACCATTTATTACTTTTCCTCAGTTTTCCAGCATCACGCCTGAAGTCTTAAACTCTTTAAATATTTTAGTGCGATGACTCGTGGGAAAGACGTACCGTCGTGTCGCTGTCCTCGATGTGGAGTCACGCTCTGTCAGCCCACATGTGCTGCACAGATCTGATTTATTGTGCTGTTTAACTCACAGAGACATTTTTATTTGAAGAGTGACACTAGGGTCTGCTGGGAAGTTACTCCAGCCACAAATAAATAAATAAATAAATAAAGGATTGTGTTTGTTCTGATGCAGCTTTTCAGATATTTTAATGAGTCACACAAACAGCGGCCCTGATAAATGACCTCTATTGTTTCAGCATCAGCCAGCCTCTAACCAACGCCAGCGCCTTCTGCCTACCTGTGCCTGTCAGCTGTTTAACAGCCAGAAGGATTTTTGGGAATCACCACAGGAGAGATCCTCCCAGCAGATGTCATGATATCCGTGAATATTCCAGCATGTAGGAAATGTTTGGGCGTCTGCTCATTCTTCACTAACACTATCAGCTAGAAATGTGACCTCAGACAATCAAAAGCATTGTTCTGTTGGATAAACGAGTCTCTGTTTAATCCACACGCTCAGAGCCTCAACAACGTGACTGTGCAACAATCACACAGCTGTGGTGACCGAAACACAGCAAACACAAATGCTTACTGTTCCGATAACAACAGCCATACCTCACAGCTTTAGATCATTAACAAGAAGAAAGTTTCACCAAGTGGCTCCACAGTCTGAGGAAAATGTGACAGGCATGTGGTGAGCAAACACAAGTGTGAGTATGTTTAATGACGCCAGATGCAGGAGGAGCTTGTGGGAAGAAAACAGTTAAATCAGAAGAAAAAGTCCCAAACACAGCAGCAAAAACAGGAACGACTGACAGATCCGTGCACGTGAAAGGCCACAGCTGATAAAGCCGTCCAGAAACACACATGTTAGGTTAGGTGTTTATTCGAAATGAGCTGGGTGAGGTAGACAGAAGTGCGTCAGATAAAGTGCTGTATAAATGAATGTATGGTTGAAGTGTTGAAACAGCTGGTTTAATGTGGGAAAAAGTACAATTATGATGCATTTCTGCGTTAAAAAAGAGCGTCCCTAATATTCCGTCTGTGAAGACTTCTGCAGCATGTACACACAAAAAATGAAAAATGAACACCTACCAAGGAACGTGCATTGGACTCGTCCAATTTTAAGACACAGCTCCAGTTAAAAGCAGAAATCTTTGAGCCACTAAGAACCAAAGTCTTTCGTATTATGCAAAAAGCGGCTGCAGGATTCCTGTAATGATACTTTTCTAACACAAGGTGGAGCCAAATCATCTGATTCCAACATGGAGCTGCTGTAGGAAAAGTGCTCGCTACACTCGACTCACCACGTGCCGTTTCTCATCATCTTCTCCTTCTCTGCTGCAGCATCATCCAGTCTCAGCTGGGTCACCTGACCGCAGACGTTCTGGAGCATGGGCAGAAGCTCGGGACCGGAGCCGAACCCCTGGTTGACCCCCTGTCCCTTCAGGAAGTGCGACAGCATCTCTGTCAGCTGAGTGTAGCTCACCGGGCCGCCGTTCTCGCTGGGACTCGCTGGAGACGGGTAAAAGGTTTTATCCAGGTGTTAGAAAATCTACCACAAATAAGTTTGTCTACAAGTAGAAGCCCAAATCCACTCCTTATTAACTACCATGTTCATGTATGTGACCATAACAGACGTGATCATCCTTACTAGTGTTATCAGTGCTGACACTGGACATTGGCAGGTCTACGGAGGAGGGGGTGGAGCCCTCCGACATCACTCCGTTCTGGGTCTCTGAATCTTCATCTGCAGGCCTCAGGAGGCTGTCTGGAGGCTAGCGACATTGAAAAACATCTGACTTACAGAGTGTTTAAACATCTTCTGAACACACATGATATCTGCGTCGAGCTGACAGAAGCATACAGAGATGAAGGTGGATTTGTGTGCATAGTCTCTAAAAGGATATCTGACTTTACTTAACTTTAGTTGTGACTCTGAGCAGCTGGTGGAAGATTACCTGATTCCTTCACTGCTTTAAGCTTAAATACACTCACTGCACATGTGGACAAAACAAGCTAAAGCCTGAATCTGACTTTCAGATGTCTCTTATCATACATGTAAACAAGACAAATCTGACATAATACTGTAGCACAAAACTAGCGGGACGAGAGCCTCTGATCACAGTGGCTTCTTTTTTTATGCTACCTTTTAGAGGTGGGAATCACCATACATCCCACGATACGATATTATCACAATACTTAATGCACGATACGATATTATTGCAATTTTTTTAAATATTTTGCGATATTCAGATTCTGTACATAAAGGTAAACTTTATCAATATTCATTTTCTCTAATATCAAAGTCTCACACTCAGTCTTTCTCTCATTTCAGTTTTATTGTTGACAAACTGAACGGTTTGTATTACAGTCTAGTCCAACTTAACTGAATCAACCATCTGGTACAATTATAGCTATTCTGAACTATGCAGTTTATGAAAACTATGCAGCCCCTTCAGCAACTGAAGAATTTGAAAGTAAATTAAAACAAAATATAATTTTACATTAAATAAAAAAGTTTTAAACTTAATTAAAATAAAACATGTCTTAAATTAAAATAAGTAAACTGTCATGTTTATTGCTGCCAAAACAAGTTAAACACATTTGGACAGTGAAGGAATGTCAGGATTCTTGCTCAGAAAAAGGATCAACATGCTCTGAAGTCAGAGCACAAAAACCTTTTTGTAACAAAATATCGATTTCTGCTGTCCCTGTATCCATACATTATTAGCAAACAAAATATCACCATGCTACACAGTATCCATTTTTTCCCCCACCCCTACTACCTTTAAATCACATTAGAATTTATAGCTGTGGCATCTAAAGGTTCCAAGAAAACAGAGTTTGATTCCAATACAACATAAAAACCTCTAAACGTCAAACAGCTTTCTTCTTTCTGTACAATTATTTTCGGACAATTAGAATCACTCAAACATTTCCCATAATAGAAAAACACGATCATCACAATCACAATCAATGAAGTGGTCCAAGGTTTTTCTTTGAGTTCATCAAACAGGCAGCACTAATGGATTAACGTTCTGGCAGACACTCCAGACCAAACCTCAGACTCCAGCCAGTTTAGTTTTTCTGAACTTTCTTTGTTAATCCAGGCTTTCTGCTTCAGGCTCTGTTCACACTCACAAAATCACTTCACTCCTTTCTTCTGCACCAAACTGGTGTGGGCCGAGTTTTTAAATGGTCTAATCTAAGAACAAAGAACAGCACAAATGGGTTTCGTACCTTAAATTCTGCAGGTCGAGGCAGAATATTGCCAGCTCCTGGACACATGCTGACTTCTCTCCCCAAACCAGAGAAAGCTCCACTGCCCATCAGGAGAGGCAGGAAACCAGCCAGAGAGCCGGTCTGATTCTGGAGAGACAAACACCAACACATGCTTCAGTCCCTGTTTCATTCTTTATGTCCGGTTAGTTCTTATGCTTTGGACACTCAGAGAAGCCGTTCCAGTAACAGTAACAGTAAGATCTGAGACAGAGGCCTGACGAGGTACACAGAAACTCAAATCCATAAGGCACACTCTCATCTGCACTTTATCAGAAATATTACTGGTCAGCAGGAAACACCCACGTTATAAATGTCAGAGAGAGCATCTCTGAGCTAATTTACCTTCTGCTGGAACTGCACCATTTCCATGAGATTCTGAGCTCCTGGCGACAGGCTCGTTCCCATCTCCTCCATCAGACACTGCACTCGCTGCATGTCTATGCCCGGGTTTGGGGCTGGGCAGGACTGCAGCAGCTGAAGACTCACGATGACTTTAGCCACCATAACACTGCTCCTACCTGCCAGGGAGAGTAACTGGGAGAGAGAAGCAGCTCGTTAGATTCTCACACAACCACGACTGTGTAACAAACTGCATAAATTAAAATGTTCTGTTTCACCTTCACTTCACAGGCAGAGGATGGCTCCTCGATGATCAGCTGCTTCTTATAGAAAGGCCCTCTGTCAGCACTGTGATTCACAAACAAAAGAAGAAGCATCACTTCTTAACATCAGACAATCAGCAGCGTCTTTATCAGAAGACCCTTTGCTCATTGGCTCTTCTGACCTGTGCCGCCTGTGTACCTGTCTAGCTGGATGCTGTCGTCCTTCGATCCCCGTGCAGTCCCACAGTACTCTCCGGTCTGGCTGTACACCTCCATGGTTCGAGCCTCGCTTATAACGAGCAGGTGGCTGATGGTGGCAGGTAAGCTGGGGTTGCAGTGGAACTTCAGGACACAAGGAGAGCCTTCCTCCATCTGCTCTAGCAGCACTGGATCACCACTGTGTGTGGCAGATAAGTGGGAAATGTACCATTCACTTAAATAAAAGGAAAATCCACTTCTCGTCTTTGCCTTCTGTGCGAATAGACAAAGATTAATTGCAACTGCCTGTTAATTATAGCACTAACTGCTTCTTAATATCAGCTAGAAGCTTCTTACCACTGAGTTTCTTCTCTGTCCAACTCATCTTCTTCTTCGGTCGTGTTATTGATGTGAACAGGAAGAACGACGTCAGCCAGGTGACGCCCCTGAGTGTGACAGACCCAAGCAGCTTCACTTTTCACAGAGATGTCCACCATAATGCTGCGGCTTGCTGTAACCTTTGACCCAACGACCTAGGATACAAAATTGGAAACAATTAGGAGAACAGGTTACAGATTCAAGACAAGATTAAAGACTGATTAAAGCCACTGTAAGACAGAAACAATAAGAGTCATGTGCTTTTGTCTTTGGCAAAGATAGTGGATATACTGGAGCTGCAGCTCCAGTATATCCACTATCTTTGCCAAAGACAAAAGCACATGCCTTCCTCTGCACACATCCAAACCGTCCCAGCCTCACTCTCTCTGTCTCCAAACCGCTCAGCCTGAGCGGTCCCTCTGATGTACTCATTTCTAATCTTGTCCATCTTTGTCACTTCCAGTGAAAATCTTAACATGTTTTGCTCGTGTTGTCTTTTTGTCTCCATCTTCTTCTTGTGCACTGTCCGTTGCTTGTATGGTTGACCCTAGGTATTTAAACTCATCCACTCACTCAGCCTCTTCCACTTGTCTCCCTCTCATTCATGCATGTATCTTTCTCGCTTCTTCCAGCTCCCTCGTCTAACTGCGGATCACAGTGTCGTCTGCAAACATCATAATCGACAAACACTGCTGTCTGACCTCATCTGTCAGCCTGTCCATCACTACTGCAAAGGAGCTCAGAGCAGATCACTGGTGTAATCCCACCCTCAGCCCACCTGTCTCTCTTACCGCAAACCTCACCACTGTTCTCTGCCAGAGTTCATCTTTTGACAAACTATTTTCCGCTTTCGCTGATCCATAAATAAAGAGTGAAGCTCCTTATGACCTTCTCTATATTTCTCCATCAGTACTCTCAAACATCACATCTCTAGAGTTCTTTCTCAGCATGAAACCATACTGCTGCTCACCGATCATCACGTCGCTGCTTAACCTAGCTTTTACAACTCTGTCCCAAATCTTAAGATATGACTCGTCAATTTGTTTTTACTCTCTGTAAACTTTTATTTCAACTAAAGTTTGCTTTTATGGCCGTTCTTTTTCTACTTTAAGTAATAAAAATGCTGTGCAGTCCCACACAAAGCGGGACCGCAGGTCTCCCTGGTCCACAGTTAGTCAGGTGGGCCAGATTTCAGATTTAAATGAATATGATGATGAATATGTGATATGTTTGATTTCTGACAGTTTGTTTTAAACTACAGGCACAATGACGTGTAGTGCAGGAGTACACGCAGTACTGATCGGTTGTATGTTGTCACATCCGATTCTTTGCTACAGCTGCAGTAACTCTGAACGTCTCGCTGTGGCGGGAAATAAATCGCGTTTACCTTCAGAGTGCCTCCTGAACCCGCTGAGAAGAAGCTTCCAGGCTCTTCTTCTTCACGTTTCTCCAAACATGTCTGAAAATCTGCTAATTTTAGCAACAACTAACGGCTAAACGATTAGCTGAAGCTACAGCTGACACGCGACGCTGGATTGCAGGGTTGTTGTGGTGTGACGTCATCAACAGGCGCCGCTCGGAATGTTGTTGTTCAGTTCCTAACGTCTGTTTGGTAACTAAAGAAACGTTTATTTCCTGATTTAAATTAAAAACTTTTCAGGACCCAACAGAAACGTGTACGTCGGGTTGTGTAAACTCATCCAGAGTAACTCTGAGGTTGTGTTTTGACTGTTAATCCTTGTTGAAGTTAAAATAACGAATGTCTCTGTGAACCTGGGCATGGACTTCACTGAGTGCTACCGAGACATGGTGTCCAGTGTGGCCGCTGCTGCTCGCTCAGGCGGCACTAGGTGGCTGAGGGTGCTGATTCAGAGAGGCTGCAGTGTGGACTGTCGGGACAACCGAGGCTGGACCGCCCTGCACGAGGCGGCGGCAGCTGGCAGCAAAGCGTGCGTCCAGGAAATCCTGTCAGCTGTCAAAGGTAAGAGAGGCTGCTGCGCAGGTATCCAGTACTACTTCCTTTAGGTGTCTCCAAAGGCGGATCATCTGCCTTCCTTCGTCTCACCCTATCCCAGCATCCTCCTCTGTCACACCAACCCTCTTCATGTCCTCCTTCACATGAACCTCCTCTGAGGTCTTCCTCTTTTCTTCCTGCCTGGCACCTCCATCTTCGGCATCCTTTGGCCACTGTCCGTCCTCTGCACATGTCCGAAAGGTCTCAGCCTTGCCTGTCTAACGTTGGATGCAAAGTTAGAAGAGACCCTAGTATCCAACAGTCCCCATCGCTCCAAACAAGAAGGGGCTCAGAGCCAATCCCGGATCTTATCCCACCCTCACCTTCAACCCATCTGTCACTCCTTCCCTCCTCCACCACTGTCTCACTGCCCTCTAGCATGTCTTGCACCAGCCTCACATACTTCTCTGCCACTCCCGATGTTCTCATACAGTAACACAATAGGTTTGGGCCCATTACAGTCATACCATGTTTGACTGGCAGATGTACCTGGAGCAGCTTCAAAGGGATGCGTGTCTACTCCCGGGATCGAACCAGGCAGCTTTCACTTGATAGAAAGTGAAAACTGAGATTCTTTATTGCTTTTAAACTTTTAAAAAGCAAAGTGCTTTCACATTGTTGCTCGATGTGGTATTTCAGATGGACGACAGGTCGGGACTACTCAAGTACATTACACAAGTACTTCTTTACTCAAGTAAAGGTGAAAAAGTACACTGATATGTGCTCAAACTTCCACCTTCCATATTAATATTATAATAAAAATATTATTTATACAAACTTTATTTCAACTTAAATTCAAATTCTAATAAATTAACTCAGCTTGAACTCCTGATATGCTGATCAAAAAAAGGAAAGGGGATTTAAAAAGCTCTCTTTGCTGCTGACTGCACTTTAGATGTGTGACTTTGTCGTGAAACCCAAACAATAAGATGACTATAGTGAAAGGTTAAAGTGGGATTTTACAGATTTTGTGCACAGCCTGTCATCAGCCGGCCTGTCCTGCTCCTCTTTATGGATTTATCCAGCAGGATATGAGCTGATGTTACAGGAGCTGTCGTTTTATTGATTTACATGGATGCTTCTTTGTGAAAAAGATGTACTTGTACTTGTATTGACAGGCAGAATCTGATACTGTGGAGCCTTTCACTGAGCCAGGTCAGCTTGACACTGAAAAGAGCAGAATCCTAATATTTTCCATTACATGCCCTTCCCATTGACAGCATAAAGCTAGTGCAAAGGTGGAATCCAGTGTGGCTTTGATGCATCTGCACCAAAAAATACCGTTCCATATCATTTAAGCCAGGAGTGAGGAACTCCAGGCCTCGAGGGTCGGTGTCCTGCAGGTTTTAGATGTGTCCTCGATCCAACACAGCTGATTTAAATGGCTAAATGACCTCCTCGACATGTCATGAAGTTCTCCAGAGGCCTGGTAATGAGCTAATCATGTGATTCAGGTGTGTTGATCCAGCGTGATATCTAAAACCTGCAGGACACCGGCCCTCGAGGCCTGGAGTTCCCCAAACCTGATTTAAGCCTGATTGAAGCCCAGAGTATACTGAATAAATAAATGATGCAAACTGTATTTTTTTCCTCTCTGATCTCTTCATGTGCGAGCACCGGTGATGGATATTGTTCCTTCTGCTTGGGGTCTGATTAGTTCGATGTCTGGAAAGTACCCAAAGACAGGAAATAGTAGCTCACATATGTTAAACCTAAAAAAAAAATCAGCCCGGTTAGAAAATGTAAGAAGTAGAGATGTTTGTGTTAAAATTAAGAGAGTAAAATTCAAAGTAAAGTACAGAAGCACAGTATCTGTACTTCATTACTTCCCACCTCTGAGGGTATTTCTACTCCTTCTACTTCTCTGCTAGACCCCAGATGGATGGGAATGATTAATGGATGAATCAGTCACTTCAGCAGCTGTTTTAAAGTTATATGTGCGTTTCTCTCATTTGCATTTTGTTCTTCCTCTTTGGTTTCCGCCTGTGTGCAGCACGCTCCTCCAGCTGTCGGCGTGTTTATGTGAACCATCTGACGCATGAGGGTGAGTCCGCCTGTTACCTGGCAGCGCAGCGTGGACACCTGTCGGTGGTCCGACTGCTCCTCAAAGCGCAGGCTGATATCAACCAGCTCACTAACGACTTGTCCTGTCCTCTTTATGAAGGTATTACAACTGCGCTTCACTGATGTTTCATTTTTTTCTGTGTTTGCTTGTTTAACCCTTTAAGCTCCTCTAACCAAATGAATGTCCCAAAATGTGCTTCCAGCTGTTAGCCACGGGCACACAGATGTTGTAGAACTGCTGGTAAGCAAAGGTGCTGAGGTCAACAGAATGCACTCAGAGTCCGGCTGGACCTGCCTGCACCAAGCTGCATATAAGGTAGGCATTAGCATTAGCACTCACGCTCTTAAACGAACAGTTTTCATTTAACAGTAGATTTTTGGTTTCGATCAGGAAAGCATGCTCACATCTGTTGGGGATGTTATTATGTTTGTTGACTTTGTGCATGTATTAACCTTTTTATTACATTTCACTTATAAATGAACTAATTTTTTACCTTTAAACACCTGCAGAAAAGGTGCAAACTGCCACATAAAATTTCAGCAGAGTGCAGGGATGCGGTGATTTCTTGTGATGCTCACTGTGAAGAACGTAGGGCTTAAACGTTCCTGCTCTCTGCTGCCAGCATTAGCTGTGGGCTCCTTGTGTGTTTGCTGATTGTATTTAAGATCATGTTTCTCTCAAAGGGCCACACCGAGATCGTGCGCATTCTCGTTAACAAATGCAACCTGGAGGCAGTAGACGATTACAGGATTTCCCCGTTATTTGTGGCTGCACAGTACGGACAGAGGGGGTGCCTGGAAATACTCGTTAACACCGGTAAATATGATTTACTTTTAATGGGAGCTGTACATTTGTTTTCCTCCTTGTTAAAGGATCTCATGCTCCATGTCCTCTTGGCCTCTTCTTTAGGAAGTAATTAAGTAAAATAGATTACACAATAAATTTTTTAACCTGCTTTCACTTCAGGTGCCAACGCGAACACGCAGGCAGTCGATCTGAGTACACCTCTGTTCATCGCCTCTCAGGAGGGACACCAGGCCTGCGTGGACTTCCTGTTGGACCACGGGGCTGACCCTAACATGGTCTGCAGTCACGACTGGCCCCAGTTTGCCATTCACGCCGCAGCCCAGTTTGGTCACATCAGGTACTGACACATAACTTAACGTCTTTTAAAACAAGGCTGATTGTGTATTTTTGACGTTTTGACATTCTGTCACTCCAGCATCCTCAGGAGCCTCGTAGCTGTTACGGACCGTGCGTGCGACCGCGGCGAGAGCATGGTGAGTCCGGTGTATGTAGCTATTAACAGCGATCAGACCAAGAGTGTGGAATTGCTGTTGAGGGAAGGTTACAGCCCAGACGCCCAGGACTGCTCGCACACCCACGGCCTCCTCTCACCGCTCTCCCTGGCCTTGTATCGCACACCCCAGAAACCTTACAGGTGTGTAAGAACGCCGATTTTACCACCTTGCACATATTTGCAAGATAAACCAGATGGTTTATTTTAGTTTGATATTAAAATCTCTTTCAGTGAGTCGGTGAAACTGCTGATAGCTGCAGGAGCAAGGTTGAATGAGGAAGATTGGATTTATGCTTTGGCCACTGATGAAGCAGACCTGCTGCAGCTGATATTTGAGCACCGGTGGATACCTCGCCCAGAGGCTATGACCAGCGACGAATCTGTGCTGCAGCACGATGGGAAAACTGAGCTGAAGCTGGGAGAACTGAACGAGATGCTCTGTGTGGCTCTAAACCAAGTACATTTTGCTGGCTGCTGGCTTCCTCTTCTCCTGAAGGCAGGACTGGAACCATCTTTACTGCTTCAGCCCCACATGTAAGGCGCTTAGTTATCAACAAGCTGTAATAGGTTTGTTCCAGGAATGGGCCTCTAAAAATCAAAAGCTTGACTTTGTTTAATTTGGCCAATCACAGTGTCAGGGTCACCCTCTCATGCACAGCTGCTGTTTGGAGAAATCACAGAGGATATTCTAAGTAAACAGTTCTCTAACTTTCTGACTCGCCCCACTTCAGAAGCCAAAATAAGGTCAAACCCCACAGTTAACAGGTTTTATTAGTCAGTGATGTTAAACGAGGATCCCAATTAAATTTTAGTGACATTAAGATTAGCACAGTAGCATTTGCATCAGCCTGTTTTTGCCTGCCAAAATCAAATTCACTCGTCTTAATTGCTCTTATTTTATTTTCCTACCTTCACTCACCAGCAGTGGCCGTTTTCCCCCACCAGAAGAGGACTTCGGGGGAATAATCTTAACACAAAAAAAAAAAAAGCTTCCATATTTAAAGCTGTCTGGATATGCCTGAGAAAATTCTTTTAAACAGGAGATCAGCTAAATTTAAGTCAGGATCCAAAGCTGGTTGATCACTCATCATCATTATCTGTTCCTTTGTGTCATCTGTTCTTTGTAGGTTGGAAGAGGCAGACAGCCAGGTGTTAAATTACCTCCTTGAGTTTGTAAACTGGTCGACTTTATCTCCCCATTTGAAACATATTCTGGATCGAAGGGTGGCAGAAAAGTCCTGGGATCCGCATCCGTGTTTCGGTACAGCAGTAAATATGCACTGCAGAGTTTAAATAACCCGCACGTGGAAACACTGCAGCGATTGATCTTTTCTCTCCACCTTCTTTCAGACTCCGTCCCCTGTCTTTCCCACATCTGCCGGCTGCAGGTCAGAGCACTGCTGGGACCAGATATCCTGATGAGGACCAATGTCGTCCAACAGCTTCCTGTCCCCAACCTGCTTCGCGATTTCCTTAAATTCAAGGACATCCCAGAAGCTTCGTACACACACGCGCCACCATTGGCAATTTTACAGCGAATCGAGGAACATCGCAATACACACCAGCACAGACATGTTCTATGACCACATCGGTGTCTTATGTTCAAACCCAAGAAAACATATTATTCCATTAAATGCAAATATTCAAGCCTGGCTCATCATTTTATGCACATTCCTACTTGGAGTATGGATGGATTGGAGGTTTAAACAGAAGAATGTCAGGTACAGAAGCAGGACAAATGAATAGAAAAACCAAAAAGCCTCTTACTAAGGTGTTGGACCACCAGAACAGCACTACTGCTCCTTTATGTTTATTCTTGAAATGTCTGGAAAGTCACTGGAGCGCTGGACACTATTCTTCCAAAAGATATTCCCTCATATGTTTTGATGATGTTGGAGAGGACTGTCTAATGGTCAAACATCTCCCACAGGCGTTCATTTGGATTGAAATGTTGTGACTGCACACCATTTTTATATTCTTCAGTGACCCTTGTGCCCTATGGATGAGGGGAATTCTCACTCTGGAAGAGAGCATACATAAGGATAAAAGCCAATCACATTGATTTGCAGTGATCCCTCCCCTTTTTGTGCAGGAAGTACAGCTAGTGTCAATAAACAGCTCACTAGTGGTTAAAATAACAACAAAGCAGCCAAGAAATATATAACATACAAATAGATGTAATTATCCAAAGTCATTCATATTCTTCCTCCGTTTTATTGGCACCAGATCATCAAAAGCTGTACGGGGACGATTAGATGGCTCGTACGAGTCTACGCACTGCAGGCGTGAAGGATTACGGGGCGTTTTTTTTCCTTTAATTTGTCATCTATCCGTAGCTTACTTCACCTGTTACTTTCTAGAAATTGTATTGTACTTAAGTGATTTGTAATAAATTTTATGGCTAAGCCTTTGGCATTAATGCTACGATTTAATAAAATTATTTTTCTAATTAAAGTGAAAATTTCCCCAAACAAGAGATATTTGTTCGCTTCATTTATCAAACGACATGCTCTGTTTGTGAAATGAAAATAAATGCCTGCTGCTGCATTCTGATTGGCGCAGACTCGCGTCAGCATCACCGAGACCAAATCTGATTGGCCGACATCACATTTCGGGGCGTTGCATCTGACAGAAGGAAGTAGAGACGCAAGAAACCAGCTCGTTTAAGGGGTGTTTACCTGATACTTACAAAATAAAATCTGTAATGTAATGCCGTTAAATCGCGAGCTGAGGAAGGATATGTCTTAATGTATTTCATACGTGAGTATGCTGTGCTTGTTTTTCTGGAGCGGACGTGTTTTTAGCCCGGCGTACACACGCTGGCAGCTGTAGCCTGTTAGCTCGATGCTGCTCCGTGTGCCTGTGTTTCCATTCAGCGCGTCAGATTAGAAAAATACACTCAATCAGCCGCGGTTAATTCTGTGAAGAGGCTAGCTCACTCAGCTGCCTACACCTGTTCTGTTTTCCAGTCCGGGTGAGGACGAAGCGGCGACGCTAATGTCTGTCGATTATTTTTTCTTCTTCTTTAGCATATGGAAATATCAGCAGGTAGCAGGTTAGCCAGTTGTAGCTAACATCGGAGCGCTGTTGGCGAAAACAAGAAAAGCGGGTTTAATTTGCTTTATTAGAAACTTCTGACAGGTGTCATAGTACACCTGTATACACCGATACTGGGTCTCGGTTAGTTAACTAATATATAATACTATATATTACTGCAGCAAACTCTAAGCGGAGCGGAAAGTCCTTCAAATGAAAGTTTATTGTATGAATCAGCCAGGCAAAAAATAAATAAATAATTTCCTATAACTATATATTTGTAACCACCAACATGATGCTTTTGTTGTCAGAAATCCTTTGTAAAAGACCCAGATAGGCAGCACTTCAGTCAGCAGTATTTGTGCAGACCAGTAATGTAACGAACACATAAACACCACGTCACTGGATTTTACATTATAAAGAAAATCAAGAGCTAGATGGTAAAACATCCAAAATTTAAACAAAGTTTGGGAAACCTAGATCATCAGAATATGTTCAGGGCTCGCAAAATCGCTAGCCCCAGGACGTCGGGCTAGCGATTTTTCCAGTCGGGCGACCAAAATCTATCTCTGCCCTGCCCGTCGGGCTATCGTAGGAAGGAAAAATATATGTCAATGCTTTTGCATTCTTTGGGAAATGTAGCTGGGTAATTATGTCATTGGCATCGGTGAGGCACTGTCAATATGTGACATATTGAAATCGCGTTTGAATTTGCGCTTGTTTTTTGCTTTCACTTTGCAATCGCCCGAACTGTGTATAGAGAGCGACAGTACTGATGGTGAAAAATGATAATTTGCGCACCAATTCCTCTGACATCGTCTTATCAATCGTTAGCTTACTATGCAAACATGACAAGTGAAATCTCCCGCAGCTTAAACATGTGAGAGGTTGATCGCGCAGAGAATCGCTGAGCGTTATGTGAGTGCCTGTGTAAAAGCAGGATATATATTTTAGCTCTGCTGAGACAAATAAGACAGGTCAGGGTGAAGAAGTGACAAAACGGAAAAGTTATGACAAATCAGACTATAAGGCAAAAAGAAAGTGCAGCTTTATGGTTTCATGGACAAAATAATTTCTGTGGCTGCAATATGACGAGCTAAATAACCAGGGCTGCACATAAGTGGTCCGCAGGTGCACATTCGCTGTCAAAATAAAAAAACGCGCATAAGATAAGAAGTTGCAACGCGTGTTTGCGTACATAAGATTTTCTGGAGGAGGACAGACATTTGTTTAGAACTCTTAAAGATGTCGAAGAAGCAAAATCCTTCAAGCAATTACTGTGATGTTCCTCCACCTCCAAAGAAATGTCAGGAGTCCGAACCACAAAAGAAGCACGTATTCTCGGGAAAGTGTTTGCAGGAGGTGAGCTGGCTTCAAACAAATGATGAACGCACAGAGATGTGGTGCAGAATGTGCCGTGAAAATCCCACTCTAGCGGACAAAAACAGCCTTTTATATGGACGCAAACGCGCGTTGCAACTTCTTGTAAATAACATAATGTTCTGCCGGGTGTGTTGTTGGTTTTCCCTCAATTTCTGAGTCGACAAGCGCCTTTGTTACTGGGACCAGTAATTTTAAGAAAGGCCCCATTAGAACCCATGAGAAATGCAAGAAATGCATTATTGCTCAGTCTGCAATATCTTTCCTGGAACAAACACCAATTGCAAATAACATACTAAAAATAAACCTGAAAAATCTGTTTAGAGCAGCTACTATGTTGCAAAGAGTGAACTACCACTGGCAAAATGTAGCAGTCTTTGCAAACTTCAAAAAGCACATGGCCTCGATCTTGGTTCCACTTGCCTCTTACCCGTGACTTCAGTGAAATTTCAGATTGAGGATCTGACACAGACTGATTCATGTTCTACACAGTTCTTACAATTTCATAGAAATTTCTGTTCAATTAGAACCAAGTATTTGAGTTGATGATTGTAACTTTTATACAATGTTGTAATTTGTGTTTCAACAATTTTTTGATTAATGTTTTGTTTCCGTTACAATAATATACTTTAATGTATAATATTGTAACGGAAACAAAACAGGAAACAAAACATCAATCAAAAATTTGCTCTCTTTTTTATTCGGGCTACTTAAATTTATTTTGGGCTACCAAAAACTTAAGAGTCCCTGCCCGAAGGGCTACCAGGGATTTTGAAATTTTGCGAGCCCTGATGTTGCAGTTTGAACAGACATTCTTAAAGTAACTGCCTCCAGGTCACATAAATGAATCCTCCACCTGAGAATTTGTTAATATTTTTTGCAGCAGTTTGGAGTCAGAACGAGCTGAAAGTTTAATATTTCATCATCACAAAGCAAAGCAGCCTTTAAGATGCTAGAGGGAAATAAAGCATCAGTTAGTCTGCGGGATAACTGCAGACTAACTGATGATTGCTGTATTGATTCACTGTCTTAAGTCCTCCTGCTCGAGTGCATAATGTCCGGGGCTTTTAATTTCTTCTCTGCCATCTATGTCCCTTGCAGCTGAGGCCAGGATTAGTGAGAGGACCTCTCGTCCGTACGTTATCCACATGAGGAATGCTGGGAGCATGCAGCCCGTGTACAGAAGAGACGCTGGAGTCTGGAACCAAACGAGAAGTCTTCTCTACAAGAATCTGCTCATCAAATGGAGGACCAAGCAGCAGAGCCTGCAGGTGCAGAAACATTTTATTTAAATCCAATAAATAACGAATGTTTCCAGAGTTTCTGAAACATGCGATTTTTACCATAATCTAGCAGCCTGATGTCGAGGTGTGTTCTGGTTTCTGGGGAGGTCTCGGCTTGTGTCACTAAGTCGTTGAAAAGGTCGTGTTTTTACACCTGTGTGCTAAAAGTCGCTAAAAGTTGAAGTCTTCTTTCTGCTTTCTATTTCTGCTTTGTTAGACCATGCATTTTTTATTCGGATTTAAGTTGCGTCTATGCATTTTTTATGTGCCTGTGTATCAGCTTTTCTTTTGACTCGGAGCTCTCTGGGACCGCCTCCATCTTCCTCAACAGCAGTCAGGGCCGCCCTGAGCTCCGCTGTGAATAATACAGCCTGTTTATTTCACTCACAGACCAGCCATTACCCCAAAGACTGGATTTGTTCTACATTTTTAGAATCTAGTAATCTGTTGCAGTGTTTTTGTGAGAAGTGTAGTTGTTCAACAAGAAACTTGAGCTTTAGTTGGGAGAAGAAAATGTTGACACCATATTTAGGTTGAGTTTTGTACACAGATGATGCCAAATTACCTAGAACATGCTTCACACTAGGGCTGCCATGATTAGTCGACTAGTCACAATTAAGTAGTAGGATTTAAGAGTGTAATAACGGACTGAAACAGAAGATGGCAGCACTGCATGTACAAGGATGCCAGCTGCCGTTAAACCCCGAAGAAGAAGCAGCTCTGTCCCAGAATTCATAGCGCGGCCCAGCTCAGTTGTCAACAATGGCGGCAGCTAGTTAGTTTTAATATTACTCTTATTATTCTTTCTGGGTCACAAAATAAACGTTTAACATATTTTTAGGTGAGAATGTAGCTGTGTAAACCTCAAATATCTGCTCAGTTTATCAAGACACCACATATTTTCAAAAGCGCTCCGACGTTTTCGGAGACGTCTGTTACCCACTAGGTCGATAGCTAGCCGGGGGCTAGGCTAACTAGAGCCGTGAGAACACCGGACTCCACCGCGGTCTTTCGCTACTCAGGTTAAACATGATATACAAGTCACTTAGATAACTTAAAAATGTTATTGTCTGCCATTTTTTAGTGTTGTATTTTATTTGTTCCTGAGTAAATCGGTTTGGCTGAGATTAAAGTTATAGTTTTTACACAGCTGAATAAGCGTCAAGCAGACAGCTGATTATCAGAAGTGTGAGAGAATATACTCCGGTGTCCCGTTATATTTTAGATAGCAAGGAGTTTATTAAACTTCACCGAAACAATAAGCAAATTTCATTAAAATTTAATAAACTATCATCTTGTCTTTATTTTTAGTTAGCACATACCATACACACTTAAAGCTGTAAGCTAATTATAGTTATATAAGAGCAGATGCTGCTGGTGCAATAAGCTGTAGTTGTACGTCCAATGGATGATCTGATTAGTCGACTAATCGCTAAAATAATCGGTGACTAGTCGACTATCAAAATAATCGTTTGTGGCAGCCCTACACACTACATAATCATCTCTCTTCTCTGGTCCTGTCTACCACAAGCCTCAAACTCCAGACATGCTGCCCTCTGAGTTCAGCCTTACAGGTTGTTTATCAATAGGAATATAATTTTTTTCTTTTTTTTATCTTGCGGTTTGGTTTTGCAGTTAGAGCCGCTGTGTGCATGCAGTCATCAGTGAAAGGAAAGTCTTTTCTCACTAAAATGTACCTGTAAATTCATTTCCTGTCCCACAGAGCATGAATTTTCACCAACTTTGGGTTGTAATGCTTTGGACATACAGAAGAAAACATATTTAAGAGATGACGCTATATCTGATCTGACCTGGGGGATATCAGGGTTTACTGAGCAAACCTATTCACATTCCTTCTGTGTCCCTGTCTGTGCAGGAATTGATCCTCCCTCTGCTCCTGTTGGGGCTCCTGATACTCATCAGCACCCTGAATCCTCACGTTTACTATGGCGGCATCAGCACGACGGAGCTGGAGAGTGACAGCCACTTCTTCAAAGGCCTCGGCTACACACCAATCAGCAACATCACCACTTACATCATGGAAGAGGTGGCTCAGAATATGCGTAAGTCTGAAAACCATCTGCGGGGTTCTGTGTCCGTTAGGTTTGTGCAGAGGGTTTGAAAAAAACAAACCCAGCATTTTTTCCCCTCCTTCAGTTATGCAGGATCGTCTGGAGATGTTCTCCAGTGAGGAGGATCTGGAGAACGCCAGCCTCTACGAGCCCTCCAGCTACGTCGGCGTCGTGTTCATGGACAGCTCGGCCACATCTTACAAACTCCGTTTCCCGCACAACCAGCTGCCTTTACCCAGTGACTACACAGAGTCTATTGGTAAAGCCTAATTATTGAAACTATTATACTTTCTCCCGCTTTATTTTTATGGATTGGCTTAACTTTATTTTAAATGGGTACAAAGTTTCTACACTTTGTCCGTCACAGTGACAGATCAGAAGCTCATTTGTGTTGTAGACTTGCATACATCTTCAGATGTGCTGCTAACTGCCTTTGAAAGAGTCCTTTGGTGTAAAAAAACCTTCATAATGAATCGTTTAAAGTACTCGTGCTAGTTTAAAAGGAACAGCAGTCAGTGGGGGCATTGCACATGATCTTGGTGGTAAAATCCTTAAATGAGTTGTCATTGTAGCCCTGGCAGGGCGCAGCAATGCTCTGCTGTGATTGGTACTTATTTCTTTGCCCTGGTGAGTGCGTCTTGCTCTTTCTCCATCTGTAGTTGCCGCCCTTCTACTGCTGGAGTATTTGTTTGTTTTTTTTAAGGGTTAAAGGCTGCTGACTCCTGGGCGTTGGTGATTTTTACGGTCTTGACTTATTATTTTGTTTAGTGGCCAACTTCTGGGTTTTCCTTTAGTTTTGCCTCCTTTATCTCCTTTTTTTTAACCCACTTTTTGTTAATCTCCCTGCTTCACCTGGACACTTAGGGGAACATAACATGGACTAATAATTTGTTATTATGAAGATGTTGAAGAGAAAATAAGTGGGAAGTATCAACACTGGATCTGGCTGTCACCCAGAGCATCTGAGAGCGTTTCCTCTCCATTAATCAGACATTGAAGAGAGAGAAAAAGTCGATTTAAACCTTAAACATGCTTCAGCTTTCTGGATCCTGACTTGTAGCTCTTTTGGTATGAAGGAAAATAAAAAGATGGAAGAACACATGACTGTAAAAGAGATGATTCCCTCTTAGAGCTGAAGTGTGACGAGCTGTGGTGTTGTTTTATATTTCATACAGAAATTATCAAATTTAAAACAGAAGTGTTGAAATCTTCAGACTTTTAGCCTGGATTTATATTGATTCTTACACATTTACTTTAGTTTTTTGGACTTAAAGTGTATTTATTCTATTTTTCCTATATTAGATTTTTAGATCATTTACTTTTGATTAATCTTTCCTTGTATTATTTTATTGAAAAGCTAGTTTAAATGTTATTTTATTGCTGTGATGTTTCATCTTTCTAATCTACTCTATATTGATGGTCATTGTATATTATTTGTTCTGATTTATATTATATTGAATCGCCTTTAACAAAGGTCCTTTACAAATACATTTTGATTGCTGTCGTTGCTTCGTCTCCTGCAGCCAGCTGCTTGTCGAGCTCGGTAAACTGCAGGGCTGCAAATTACTGGTACTCCGGCTTCATTCACCTCCAGTCTCTGATCGACGCAGCCATTATTCAGGTGAGACCGGCTGAAGCTCAGCTGCTACCGTGTGTTAACCACAGATACGTTATATGGTGGGACTTTAGTTATTTATTACAGCAGACACTTTTTTTTGCTGCAAGCTTGTGCCCGTCTTCTGTTTTGTCTTGTTGAATTTCGGACATTTGAACTGCGTTTTTCACACGTGGATTTTCTTTGACTACGTTCCTGAAAAAAGTCCCAGTTTTAAACTCTTTCATCATCTTTTGTGCTCAGATGCAGACAAAACGTTCGGTGTTGAGCGAGCTCGAACTGAAGGCGGTGATGATGGGTCAGCCCGGCTCTGTGGAGGTTCAGAAGTTCCCCCACGCCCTCATCTCCATCTACCTGGTCCTGGCGTTCACGCCCTTCGTCACCTTCCTCATCGTCAACGTGGCGGCTGAGAAGGAGCATCGTCTCAAAGACACCATGACCATGATGGGGCTTTATGACACAGCCTTCTGGTGAGGAGAAACGGCTTCGGCCGCTGCACATTCGGACGCTCGGACCAAAGAAACTCACGTTCGTGTGTACGTGTGGTTTGACAGGTTATCATGGGGCCTCCTGTACGCTGCTCTGGTGACCACCATGTCCATCCTGATGGCCATCATCGCGACGTACACAGCGTTGTTTCCTAACAGCAACTTCCTCGTCATCTTTTTCCTCATATTCCTGTATGGAATATCATCAGTGAGTAGAGCTGGGATGGAGGGAAAGCAAAGAAATGAAGAAATAAAACATAACTGTGGCTATTTGATTCCAGCCTTTGTGTTGTTAGTAGTGAACGTTCGTTCCTCTCATCCATATCCTGACTCTGTTCCACAGATCTTCTTCTCCTTCATGCTGACTCCGCTGTTTAAGAAGCCCAAGTTCGCCAGCACGGTGGGATCCATGCTGACGGTGGTGTTTGGCTGCTTGTCGCTCTTCACCGTCCTCGTGAAGGATTTCCCGCAGCCGCTGGTGTGGCTTCTGTGCCTGCTGTCGCCCAGCGCCTTCTCCATCGGCATTGCACAGGTACAAACACGCTCTGCTCTCCTCTGGAGGACTTTCCTGCTTCTGGAATAAATTAAATCGCAGCTTGTTGCAGTCCTCTCTCACCTCAGTGTTGATCCTGCTTTTGTTAATTTAATTAAAAATCATTTTTCTATTAATTGCATCATAAGTGATATCAGGTTCTTTCTGCAGCTTGCTAAAAATGTCAATATAATCTCTGCAGTTTTCCAGCCTTCATTTTTCAGAAAGATGAAGCTTCGTGCAGTAAATGCCACCGAGGCTGATCTCAGTGCGTATTTGTCTAATATCTATTTTAGGTTGTTTACTTGGAGGCACAGGGAGACGGTGCTGTGTTTTCTTCTCTGACTAACGGGCCTCATCCTTTGTACGTGCCGTTGCTGATGCTGGTTGTGGACTGCATCCTTTATCTTCTGCTGGCTATCTACCTGGACCAGGTGCTGCCTGGTAAGGGCAAACATATTTGAACTCAGTGCGTTTTTGCCAGAACAAATCCAGCAGCTATTAAGTTAGTAAAAGTGTGTTTTTGTAGTCACCTTTTTCTCTTTTACATAGTAGCAAAACAGCTGAAAATAAAGAGTGTTTACCCTCTATTCCCCCATGTGTCATAAGTAGGGGTGGGTTTTTATAATCGATGGGTTTTTATAATCGATTTATAACGTAAAATCGATTCATTAAAATCCTGAATCGATTTTTTAATATAAATTAATTTTGCCCGAAATGCCAGAATCTCAGGTTAAACCTCACAAAATTTCAACAACCACCAAACAGCTAAAACAGTAAATGAGAGCAGGAACACGGATTCTGCACAAAGACTTAAACACACAGCGCAACCCGCGGATCAGAATCAGTGAGATGTCGCCTTTCTCACGGTCGGGGCTGAAAGCCGACAGCTCGCTGATTCTGATCTGTCGGCGGGTCGGCGCTTTGTGTTCACGCCCCTTTTGCGCTGATTCTAAAGCTGTTAGTTTGATGTCTCTCCAAACAATATTGACCGAACCAGCAGCAAAAGAAGATCCAAACTACGCTTCACATAAACGCTCTCTTTTGCTTCGACCACGATGCACAGCTCTCTCTCTCTCTCTCTCCCCCCTCTCTGTACTGTTTTCTTCATTATTCGCTTGCTTGTTACGCACAAGTCTACCGTTGTTTACAGGCTGTCGGCCGACGTTTTTTCCTTTTACTTGCTTCCAAAAAGAAAACCTAATTTCTGCCGTTCAATACTGAACAAATTTAAACTTTTTAAAATTATGCAAAATGCAAAACGCTCAGCTGTGTCTCTAATAAAACCGCTGTAACATCAGAGGTAATGTTCATGTGTTGATTAATGGTTTTCTTTTGTTTTTGATGTACTGCAGAATATTTTTATAAAATCCCAGAACAGGAAAACTTTCATGTTTTTCTGTGTTTTATCTTCAGCTACTTTGACACAAAGGCCTCTGCTGTGATGCTCACACCTTTGATAAAGTCTCGAAAGTGTCAGCTTCCTTTTTATAGATACAAAAATATGTAAATGTACTGATCTGAATTATAATATTTCTGACTGTCAAAATTTCCCAGATTCAAATCGAAGTGAATCGAATCAAATTAAATTGAATCGATTCGGGACCTTGTGAATCGGAATTCAATCGATTCTAGAAATCAGTGACGATACCCAGCCCTAGTCATAAGGCCCTCCTGGAATTATTTTGGTTGTAAAATTAGCCAAACATGTAAAATTTTCCATTTGAATTTTCTCTTTAGTTCAGGATTGGGGAACTCCAGGCCTCGTGTCCTTGATCCAACACAGCTGATTTAAATGGTTAAAATGACCTCCTCAACATGTCTTGATGTTCTCCAATAGCGCTACAGATCAGTAGAAGCTTTTGGGCATTGAGGAAAAGAACAAACTGAGATCCCACAGCAAGTTTGAAAAGCCCTCCAGCGGTGTGCAGAGTGGGAAATAAACTGTCAGATGTTTCCCTTTTCACCCACTGAGTGTGTGCAGCACTGCTCTGCAGATCCATCTGTACTTCAATTAGCGTTCCACCACATTGATCGTGCAGCATTAAATCGCCCCGCTGCTGGTCGAAGCTGATTGGGTTAGCAGTTCTGTTTGTTTTGTGTTTTCATTTTATTTTCATGATGATTTTCTGATACGCAGGTGAGTTTGGAATGCGGAGGTCCTTGATTTACTTCCTGAAGCCGTCCTATTGGTCCAAACGCAGAAAGCGCTATGTTGAGGTGAGCTCGGTGTACGACACCGAGCTGAACGGCGCTCCTGGTGGGGACGAGTCTATCGAGCCGGTTTCTCCCGAGTTCAGAGGGAAAGAAGCCATCCGGTAAAAGCCTGAACTTACCAATATTTCATTTTATTTTTATGTCAGTGCTCACAGAGTTACTTTACTAGAAGTATGGATTCAGAGGACTGAGAGATGGAGGCTCTGAGAGCTTCGGGTAGATCAGCGTTAGGCTCAGCTGTAGCGTCAGCTGAGGAGAGCCTGCAGGTCCAGCCTGTAACCTGAGAGCTGCTCTTCAGCTGACTCTGCTGCTGCGTTTACGCTTCTCTCCTTTCAGTTTCACTGTTTCTTCATTGCTCACTTGTTTTGTTTCCAACAGCATCAATAACATCCGCAAAGTGTACAAAGAAAAGGACAACGTGGTGGAGGCTCTGAGGGGTGAGTGCTTTTCTATGATTATACGTGTTGTTCAAGGTTACAGCATGAGTCATGTGAAGGTGCTGAAGATCCAACCTCAGTAATAAGCAGAAAGCCTGATTTACATGGTTAGATTCGATATTTTTCCACATTCCTACAACGGACTGAAATAACATCCCGTATCTCCTCCTGTTTCTTTACCTCTCCTTCTCAGGTTTGACCTTTGACATCTATGAGGGACAGATTACAGCTCTGCTGGGACACAGCGGAGCTGGAAAGTCCACCCTCATGAACATCCTGTGCGGGATCTGCCCGCCGACGAACGGCACGGCCACCATCTACGGCTCGCCCGTGGCAGAGATTGCCGACGCGTCCGAAATGAAGCAGCTGGTGGGAATCTGCCCTCAGTTCAACATCATCTTTGATGTGCTCACGGTGGAGGAGCACCTGAGGATATTTGCTGCCATCAAAGGGATCCCACGAGCAGACATCGACGCCGAGGTAAATGTGACGATCGAAATGTTCCCGCAGTGCAAAGTCTGAAACATTCTGACATTTATCAAAGTTAAAACCACACGTTTGAAGCATGACATCAAACCTATAACAAGACAAAGCATGGAAACACTGACACATTCTCCATCAGATGAAGGTATGCTTAAATATAGAGTAGAATAGAAGATCCTAATACAAGATATTTGTGCCGGAGCAGGGAAACTATCGGTGACACCAGGGTTGATCGACATTAAAAGGTGATTTGTAGTTCTTATAAACTAAATGGCTTAAATTCGACGGCAAGCAGAAACTTGAACAGTGGCTGCGAATCTTGAGAAGAAATCTTTTCATCTTTAGCTGATGAAACCCATCACCACAGAGCTAATAAGAAACCAGGAAACTATCAGCCAATCATGTTGCTGCACTGGCATATGCACAAACACACAGTAGTTTCATTTCCTATAATTTCAGGGTGTGTGGTAGCAAACGTCTTCTTATCATCCTAATCTGTGGTTTCCACAGCAAAGCTGGTAGATTAGAAATGTTCTTTGCTAATCATCCGACTGACATTTGTTCAGTGCTCTGGAGGGTTAGACTGTTTTAATGAAGTTTTAACAACTGTTTTAACTGTTTAATTAATGAAGCGCAGATGTAGTTGAAGTATAAGTTAGAAGTATGTATAAGAAAAAGCGCTCTTTGTGAACAAATTTGACACATTTTGGTGATTCTATTCATGCAGTTAATATATCCAGTAAGTGATGATGCTTTAAATTAGATGGGAACCTCAAATTTATTGTAAAGATGACAGCAGAGTTGTGAGAAGTCTTTAAATCCACTGTTTAAATAGTAAAAATGACACACGGATGGGGTCTGTGTCTATTTTCCTTAAGATTTAGATTTCATAGAAAGATGTGGAACGTGGCTAAACTCCAGAGCATGTTGTTGTCATAGTTTTCATGTATGTGCATTAGTGCTTCCAGCAGGAGAATATGTGACATTCTTGAGGTTGTTTAAAAAGCTGTTTCAGTAACAAGTGCTTGTTGGGCCTTAGTGTGACGTTTCCTTCTCTGACAGGTCACAAAGGTGCTGAAGGACCTGGACCTGGAGAAGATCATGACGGCTCAGGCCAAGAATCTGAGCGGAGGCCAGAAGAGGAAACTGTCTGTGGGCATCGCCATTCTAGGAGATCCCAAGGTACCTGTGCGCAATCTTACTTCAGCTTTTTTCCAATCCAGACACCAGTCCTTCTCGGATAACGTGGGTTTGTGGTCGTTTCTGTCAGATCCTGCTCTTAGACGAGCCCACGGCCGGCATGGACCCCTACTCCAGGCACCAGGTGTGGTCTCTGCTGAAGAGTCGCCGGGCCGGCAGAGTCACTGTGCTCAGCACGCACTACATGGATGAGGCAGACATCCTTGCTGGTACGAATGCTCCTCGTTGTGTAAGATACACAAACCCACACTTTGGACTGGAAATATAGACCAGAAATTGTGCTTTATTCTTATCCTGGATGATGGTATCTCAGGATCTTCTAGCTTGATCAATATTTTCATCAGGAGCTGGTGTTGCAGAAAACTTTCCGTCTTTTCTTGATGATGTTTAAAATAAAACCGTTTGACCGGATGAACAGTTTTCACTCATGCATATTTTAAAGTATACTGCTAACATGCTCCAGCTTGGTGATATTATTCATCAGGAGGTCAGCGCTGAGTTTGCTTCCTTGCTGCAGGAGAATTTCAAGAGTGAGATTGAAGGTGCAGAGGCGAGCAGAAAACACCAGCACAGCTTTATGTAACCGAGCAGCAGCTCCAGTTTTATACTTGACCCATATGAGAAGAAAGGTTTGTCTCCACGCGAGTTGAAAACATGTCTGATTTATTTCTTTTGAATGTTTGTTTCTGCAGATCGCAAAGCTGTGATCTCTCAAGGTCAGCTGAAGTGTGTTGGCTCCTCTCTGTATCTCAAGATCAAGTGCGGTGTGGGCTATCATCTAAGGCAAGGACCCCTTTATTGACTCTTACAAGAACCCAAAAGGAATAATTAATTCGATTGTTTTTGTTATTGCTGAGTTTAGAACGTGTATTAACCGCAGGCGTCTTTATCGAACTAGATTTAGATGTTTTTCTTCATCCTTTGCAGAATGTCTATCAGCGAGGCATGTGACGCGGAAAAGATCACGTCTTTGGTTAAGCAGCACGTTCCCAAAGCCAAGTTATCCCGACAGCACGAGGCGGAGCTGACCTTCACTCTGCCCTTTGAGAGCATGGACACGTTCCCAGGTTCGATTCACAGGAACGTCCGTCGGTCACATTTAAAAAAAGTTAAAGAAAAATCATGACATGAGTCGACCATACAGAGGTTTCCTTTGTGCGTGTTTGTTTTTTGAGTATTAAATTGTACTGATTACATCCATCCATCTTTATCCGCTTTATCTGAGGCCGGGTCGCGGGGGCAGCAGCCTAAGCAGAGAGGCACAGACCTCCCTCTCCCCAGCCACCTCCTCCAGCTTATCCGGGGGAACACCAAGGCGTTCCCAGGCCAGCCGAGAGATATAATCTCTCCAGCGTGTCCTGGGTCTGCCCCGGGGCCTCCTCCCAGTGGGACATGCCCGGAACACCTCACCCAGGAGGCGCCCAGGAGGCATCCTTGTCAGATGCCCGAACCACCTCAGCTGGCTCCTTTCGATATCGAGGAGCAGCGGCTCTGATTATATTTTTAGTTTACAGTCGGGTCACGTTTTTGCACGTTTATCCCGACTCTTGTTTTGTGCAGAAGGCTGATTCTCTGATAGCTGCCTGCTTTCTGTAGCAACACGCATGCAGCTGTGCACAGACATGTACTCCTAAATGTGCCCATCAGCAGCTTTTGGTTTAGCTGCCTTGCTTTGACATGTGCGTTGTATAAAAATGTTTTTAAATCATAACTCCAAAGCAATCAACTGCAAATAAAGCAATTTCCTGAACCTCTGAATCTGCACTGGGGCAGAGCAGAGTGATACTGGAGCAGTTGTTCCTGCTCAAAGGGGAAAGTTTACTTACTCCTGGCCTTCATGGTTTCTTTAATATCCTTTAAAAATATCCAGACAGCATTTTAAAAATAGAGTATGACTCAGTCATGATTCAGCTTCGACTGCGAGCCACGCAGCGCGCTGAGCGGTCCTGAATTCATCTTTCGCAGGCTTGTTCTCGGAGCTCGACTCTCAACCCAGACTGGGAATAGTCAACTATGGTGTTTCCATGACAACGCTGGAAGATGTTTTTCTGCGTTTGGAGGCGGAGGCTGAAGTGGATCAGGCTGGTGAGTGTGTCGCCAAACTGAAGATTGCTGCTGATTTAAGTTTTTTCGAACGGCAAAAGTCTGCAGGAGCTCTGGTGTTGAGTGAAAGTCGTTTCATGTTTTCAGACTACAGCGTGTTTAATCGAGAGCAGGCGGACGACGAGTGCGACGCCGCCTCCCTGGACGACACGGACCAGAGGCTGCTCACGTTCTCCGACACAAAGTCGGACGTTGTGACGGGTCACGCCCTGTGGCGGCAGCAGTTCAGCACCGTGGCGTGGCTGCACATGCTCAACATGCGCCGGGAGAGGAAGGCCTTCATTTACACGTGAGCGTTCTCTTTATTTTGGAGATATCATGGGTAAACCGGGCGTCTTATTTATTACCTTAATACAATATATGTTTTTTGTTTTTGTTGTTTGTATGTTAATCTGTCATATGATGCACACACATGCTCCATCTGCTCCTGCAGCTTAGAGTTAAAGAACTAAATGACATCCATAGTTTTCTGCCTCTTTGTTTGTGTTTTGAGGCTTATTTCCTCCCATTTATCGAGACTTTCCTGACTCTAACCTCCCCCTTCCTCCTCTTCCAGTCTGGCCTTGTTCCTGGTGTTTGTGGCTGCAGTCCTGGTTTTGTCGCTGGCCACAGGAAACATCCAGATTCACTCCTCAGACCGCCAATTTCTGCCAATTTACCTCCTCAGGAGGAACCAGGCGCCGCAGAGATATGCCACAAGCCTCCTGGTTCAGAACTCAACTGGTGAGTGTCGCAGATACAAACACGGCAGCCTGACAGTTTCTGTGTAGCTGAGTTAAAAGGCTTGTTGCACTTTCAGTGGGTTTTTTCCCTGAATAAGACTCGAGATCTCAGCTCTATCACAAAGCACAACATGATGTAAACACTGTGATGAAGCATTGCACTTCTGCACAAGTGTGAAATATCCCACTAACCATAATCATTACAATATGTCCCGTGGGTGGAATTTAACCGACCTCCTTGATGTTGATTTGAATTGTTTTTATTGAGCTTCTACATGATGCAGTTTTATAGTTGCAAGCTGTAGCCCCCCAACCACAATTAAGCTTCCTCTGAGGGGAGTCTGGGCTCACGCTGAGTGGCAACTCTGCCCATCTCTGCTTGGCCCGCTGCCCCTGTGACACAGCAGAAAATGGTTGTATGGATGATTTTAGCTGTGCCTTTTTCGTACCTGCAGGCTCTGATATTTCCGATTTCATCCACAACATCGAGTCTCAGGACATCAAAGTGGAAATGATGAAGCAGAGCGACTACATGGCGGCGGCTCCCCACAGCGCTGCCATCAACGTAACAAGATCCAGCAAGGTCACTTTAATATTGCATAGATTGAATTTAATTACTGATATCAGATTAGATGAAACTGGAGCACCTCCACCTACATATAATGTGTCACGGTGCTCGTGTTGCAGGCAGAGTGCTCTTTGTTTGAGGGCTGCTGGCTCCTCTAACTGAGAGCTTTCTGTTTGGATGGAGTGCTGAGTTCACGATGCTGTTGACACTTTGTTTCATGTGTTGTTAACAGGGTTTTAGATACAGCGTTGCATTTAACAGCACGACTGTTCACTCCCTGCCCATGACTGTCAATATACTGAGCAATGCTCTTCTAAGAGGTCTGAATGGGACCGGGCAGATCCGAACGTGGACCAAACCCTTTGAATATGTGAGTGCCTTTGACCAATATAGAGTCAGATAACAGAGGTCGTTTCCAAGACACTAAACGTTCCCTTTGTGATGCCCATCAGCAAATCCCTGATGCTACATCCTACGCGCTGGTGTACATAGAGGCGATCATACTGGGAATGCTAGCAGCTGGAATGCCGGCATATTTTGCAATGGACCACACTCGAGACCGAGAGGTAACCAGTTAGTCACAGAGATAAAGACAGATTCATCTTTTCAACAAAAGATTTAGAGCACAGTGAGAACATCGGGCCACACAGTCACATTTCTCACATGTTTCTCGTCACTTCTGTGTTTTGTTTTGGGGGTTTTGTCCCCTTTGCAGATAAAGTGTCGCTCAACTCTGCGCATCTCTGGTCTCGTACCGTCAGCGTACTGGTGCGGTCAGGCAGCGGTGGACATCCCCTTCTATTACCTCATCCTGTCCTTCATGTCCATCATCCTTTTCTCCTTCCACACCGGAAACCTGCTCAACTCCAGCAACCTCTCTGCGGTGGTGCGTCCAGCTGCTTAAAGACTTTATTCCTCTATAATACAACACATATGTGACTTCATCTCACAGCTTCTGCCCCGCCTTAGGTTCTCTGCACCGTTGGCTTCAGCCCAGCCATGATTCTCTTCACTTATGTGTCGTCTTTCGGCTTCGCCCGAGTCCAAAGCAACAGGGATTTTTTCTCCGTCATCTCCATGATGGTGAGACTCAAACATGCGATCCTGAACAAGCCTGCTGCTGCTGTTTCTCCTTCTTTCTTCTTCTTCTTCTTCTTCTTCTTTCTTTTTTCTTTTTTCTTTCTTCTTTCTTCTTCTTTTTTCTTCTTCTTTCTTTTTTCTTCTTTCTTCTTCTTTCTTTCTTCTTCTTTCTTTTTTCTTCTTCTTTCTTCTTTCTTCTTCTTTCTGTATTTCTTCTTCCTTCTTCTTTCTTCCTGTATTTCTTCTTCCTTCTTCTTCTTTCTTCTTCTTCTTTCTGTATTTCTTCTTCCTTCTTTCTTCCTGTATTTCTTCTTCCTTCTTCTTCTTCTTCTTCTTCTTTCTTCTTTCTGTATTTCTTCTTCTTTCTGTATTTCTTCTTCTGTATTTCTTCTTCTTTCTTCTTTCTTCTTCTGTATTTCTTCTTCTTTCTTCTTTCTTCTTCTTTCTGTATTTCTTCTTCTTTCTGTATTTCTTCTTTCTTCTTTTTTCTTTTTTCTTCTTCTTCTTTCTTCTTCTTCTTTCTGCATTTCTTCTTCCTTCTTCTTTCTTCCTGTATTTCTTCTTCCTTCTTCTTCTTTCTTCTTCTTCTTCTTTCTGTATTTCTTCTTCTTCTTCTTTCTGTATTTCTTCTTCTGTATTTCTTCTTCTTTCTTCTTCTTTCTTCTTTCTTCTTCTTTCTGTATTTCTTCTTCCCTCTTCTTTCTTCCTGTATTTCTTCTTCCTTCTTCTTCTTCTTTCTTCTTCTTCTTCTTTCTTCTTTCTGTATTTCTTCTTCTTCTTTCTGTATTTCTTCTTCCTTCTTCTTCTTCTTTCTTCTTCTTCTTCTTTCTTCTTTCTGTATTTCTTCTTCTTCTTTCTGTATTTCTTCTTTCTTCTTTTTTCTTTTTTTCTTCTCCTTCTTCTTCTTCTTTCTTCCTTCTTCTTTCTTCCTTCTTCTTTCTTCTTCTTCTTTCTTCCTCTTCTTCCTCTTCCTCCTCCAAAATGCTTTAGATTGAAAGCTTTATTAAAAATAAATGAGTTGCTTGTACCTCAGGTGTGCGTCGTGTCAGCCTCGGTGGTTCAGTTGTCCTTCGTAAACAACAATCCAGTTTTGACAAGAACCCTGCACAACCTCTTGTGTTTGTTCAACCCGCTGTACCCTCTCATGGGCTGTCTCAACTGCATCACCAAGGTAGGAGCTCAGGGCAACAGCGGCTTTCTCTGTCAAGCATACAGCTGTGTTTTTCAAATAAATACACGATCATATATCATTGGGGCTCAGGCCGTTATTGGAGTCGTGTTTGAGAGCATCTCTCCATTTCTCAGGCCACCTTCCTCCCGACTGTCTACGAGGAGAACTTCCTGTGGAAGAACCTGCTCATTTCAGTTTTAGCTGTATGTATCATGTTTCAAGACGTGGGGGAAAAATGTGATAAACAAATGTCAGAACTGTATTTAACTGTGTGTCTGTGCTCAGCCCTATCTCCAGTGCATCGTTCTGCTTTTCCTGCTTCGCTGGCTGGAGATCCATTCTGGAGGAAGGACGATGAAAAACGATCAGCTCTGCAGGTGATGATCGCTTTCATCACTCTGATTACAGGAACCTCTGGTTTATTTATACTGAGCTTTATTGCTTTGATAAAGGTAGAAAGGTTTGTGAGGCTTTTGGAGTTACCCACATCCCTGAACAAAATGTGGTCGCAACCGTTTTACTGCAATAAAAACATATAGGTTTCGATGCCTACATTAAATGCAGCAGACCTGATGTTCTTTTAAAATGTTCACAGGATCTCATCCCAGTCCAAGGCCAAGGTGGAGAGGAACCTGGAAGAAGGCCAGAATGAAGACGAAGATGTGCAGATGGAAAGGGCCAGAGTCAAAGAGGCCCTCAGCTGTCAGTCCTGTGAAGAGGTAAATGTTTATAATACATAAATGAAGAATGCTGTTGAAGTCCCTGTTGAAGAGTCGAGGTGTAATAAAGATTAATTTAGCCAGGCATCTTTAGTTTTTGTTTCTCGTCAGTGATCTGAAGGCATTTTGCTACTTTTTCTGTCTTTTCTGTGTCTGTTTAGAAACCGGTCGTGGTTGTGAGTAACCTGAAGAAGCAGTACAAGGGCAGGAGAGAAGGATTTTCTCTAAGCAAGAAGAGGAAGCTGGCCACAAAGAACGTCTCTTTCTGTGTCCGTAAAGGTACGCTTAGTCTTGCTGCGTGGTTCCCAACCGGCCGACTTCACCCACAGTCTGAATCCTAACTTGATGTTTCCTCAGGTGAAGTTCTTGGACTGTTGGGTCCCAACGGAGCAGGAAAGAGCACCATCATGCACATGTTGGCCGGTGACACTGACCCCACTGCAGGCCAGGTACAGTAGGATGATACTGAAGCATTCCTCGGTCTGTTTATTTAATCATTTCAGTCATGTTACTCATGGAACACTTTTTTTTATTTATGCTGTTTTTGTCAGCTGAAACCCCCCCTCCCCCCCAAATTAAACCAAGAAAACACTGAATGTTTGCTCGTCTTGGTCCAGGTGCTGCTGGGAGACTACAGCACTGAGTTTCGCTCAGTGGACAATCCTCTGGAGCACGTGGGCTACTGTCCACAGGTGAACCCTCTGTGGCCTCGGGTCACTCTGCAGGAGCATCTGGAGATCTACGCCGCCATCAAAGGCCTGAAAGGAGAGGACGTGCCGGGGATCATCAAACGGTAAAGTCTCGGTTTCCCCCTGACGTTCGACCACAGTGATTTCTATTTTTAACAGTCAGACAGTCAGAGATGATGTAGATCTTTAAATCTTTTCGAGAGAAAGAGAGTGTAAAGTTAATAACGGCTGTTGTGTGTCTGCCGTTGCTGTCAGTGTGGTGAATGCTCTGGAGCTGAAGGACCACTTACACAAACAAGCCAAGACTCTGTCTGCAGGACTCAAGCGGAAGGTGAGGAGACCCTCCGCCTGCCTATTAGTCTGCTCGATTATAATGTTAATGCTGTGTTTATCCTGCCTGATAATAAAGTATTTCTCAGAAACCTGGTGTTAACAGCACTAACGAGTCAGAATATTTTAGCCTTTTAAGTTTAATTGTATTTTTCGCGGCAGTGGCGTTTAAACATCTCACTTCAAATGTAAAAGCCTTAAATTTATGTTGTGTCATGAAACACATGAGGTACTTCGAATCTTTTCTGTTATAGTTTTACAGTATTTGTATGATATTATTGTGTTGTATGTCTGCAGTTGTGTTTTGCCTTGAGCATGATCGGGAATCCTCAGATCGTCTTACTGGATGAGCCTTCATCAGGGATGGATCCAAAGTCCAAACAGCGCATGTGGTGAGATGATGTTTTCCTCACAGAAACATTTTTCTGCCTTTTTCTTGTTTCAGATGTGAAGATGTGAAGTTCTCTCAAATAAATGTTTCTTTTCTTTCACTGCCAAATAATGTGTTTAATTTCATTAACAATGCTACCGTTAAAAAAGCTAAAGTACGTAAATCGTTCGCGTTTCTTCGTGTAGGAGGGCCATGCGAGCCGCTTTTAAGAACCGTCAGCGCGGAGCCATCCTGACCACTCACTACATGGAGGAAGCCGAGGCTGTGTGCGACCGCGTCGCCATCATGGTTTCTGGGCAGCTGAGGTTCGCTCCGCAGTTGCTTTCTCGATAATTTCTCAAACGTCCGAGTCTCGGCATAATGCCTCTTAACGCTTGGTCTCTTTCCTGCAGATGTATCGGTTCCATCCAACATTTAAAAGGAAAATATGGCCGCTGTTACAGTTTGGAGGTGAAACTGAGAGAAGAGCTGACGGGGCTCCAGCAGGTGGCGCTGTTGCATAAGGAGATCCTACGAATATTCCCTCACGCCGCTCGGCAGGAGAGGTGAGCCCTGACCTGTCTGTGTCTGTGTGCAGTTCAGGGATCATTTTGATCTTAAATCTTTGGATTGGTAAAAATCCTTTTTCTGTCACATTTAATCCTTGTGCAGTTTCAAGTGTGTCTCAGTGTTTCTGCATGATAAAGAAATGCTGCTGTAGTTAATGAAAGACATCTGTGTGGACGCAATAGAAAAGCATAAATATCTCCAGAGAAGAAAAAAGCTGCAACTTTTCAGTCATTTAACTGTTCGTTACCTGATTGGATGGACTTTGGTGTAGTATGAATGAAAGTGGGAAAGGTGTTTATCAGGACAAGCTGTGAAATTCTTTAAAAGACAAGACAAAATGTATATCCTCATTCACGTTTCCTAAACGTGTCCAGTGGGCTGGATTGTATCTTTGATCATAAAGCCAGCGAGCACCGATGGCGGTGAAGAGAGCACCAGATGGGAGTGCGGTCACATGACTCCACAGCAGCTAGTCCAGCTGTGAAACCTTCAGTGTTTTCTTCCTGTAGATGGCTTCAGTTGATTAACACCTGTCTTTCTTCCACTTCAACTACACAGTGACGGACACTTAATGAATGCCAGCAGCACACTGTAAAGGAAAGCAGTGAACCTTATAAAACTGAGAAAGCAAAAATCTGATCCAGAGTAAGAATTTTGTCCTGACTGAAAGACAGAATCGTGCTTGTGATTAAAATATGATTAACGGAACAGCCCAGTTTCAGCTGTTCACAAAAACTGTGTCAAACGTTAGAATGAACCGTTAGAAGTTAAACACTTTGTAAAGTAAAATAAAATTAACTTTTCCCTTAAAATAACAGTTGGGAGTCGATATCCTGTGCTTTCACGTTTTTTTGCTCAACGTGTGGGACGTGTTCGAGGTTGATTGAATTTATATATTTAAAAGAGACAGTGCAGTTAAACATAGTTCAGGTGCAAGACATGAGACTGATGTACCGCACACAGGTTTATAGCTACTGCTAATTGTCAACAATTTGTCCCTTGTTGGGCTTACAATCTAAACAAATACATATTACAATAAAACATTTTCATAAAACCAAATTACATCATAAATACAATTACAATTGATAGACAATAATTTAAAATAAAATTAAAATCATCAGATAAAACGACTACAACTTTGGTTTCCCTTTAACCTTCAATGTAAAAGATCTAATGTCTGTGATCAGTTTGATATCGGTTGGAAGTTCCACAGACGTCAGGCCTTTATAGAAAAAGCTGACTGACCGAATGTAGATCTGCGATATAATATCTTGCAGTTGCCGTTCACCTTACTCCTAGTAACACGATTACTTGTCTCTGAATGTATCTATTGAGACACTCTGGGGCCATCCTATTTATACATTTAAAAACTAATTTAGGATAACACCAATGATTAAAACTCTTAAAACTAAGTTATACTTCTGTAAAATGTGACAATGATGCCACCGAACCGATTTTTTAATCCATTATTTTTAAGGTTTGATTATATAAGGACACCACAGGCTGAAGTGTAGATGGTGCTGCTTGGGTCCAAACTGTCATACAATATGAAAAATGCGAAAATATCATAGAATGCATAAATAACTGAGCTGCTGAAGTGGGTATATAGTGCCGAATTAACTTAAAACAATTCAGATTAGCCTCGACAGTCTTAGAAATCTTCTTTACATGCTTGTCAAATTTAAGATGTGAATCTAAGATTATTCCTTGTTTTAGGGGTAGAAGTAAATGTACCTACTGAGGGTGTAGCAGCCCTAAAGACTCAAACAAATGCAAAAGAGCTTAAATAAAAATGTTAGAAATCAATAAATGAGGCAAAACATGAGCTTTTATATGATATATGATTAAATTCAGAGTCAAAACTAGAAGTCAACTAAGAGCGAAAAAAGAGAGGAGGAAGCATTATGGAAAATAGAGCCGTGGAAACACCGACTGTGTGTCCCAGTTTAATTCTGTATGTGTGCTGTTTTTCCAGCTTTGCTACGCTGATGGTTTACAAGATCCCCATGGAGGACGTCCAATCACTGGCCAAGTCTTTCTCCCAGTTAGAGAGCGGTGAGTGAGTGCTGACCCGTCGTTTCTCCTCCACAGCTCTGCTCTCTCTCCCGTCTACTTAATCTTCTTTCTTTGTGTCTTCAGCCAAGCAAACCTTCAACTTTGAAGAGTACAACTTCTCCCAGTCCACCTTAGAGCAGGTAGGCTTACAGGTCACGCGGCCAGTTTGTACTTCCGATCTGGATTATTCACTCAAAGCTTTCCTTGCTTCCTTTTGTCCCGCAGGTGTTTATGGAGTTCGCCAAGGAGCAGGAGAACGAGGAGGACGAGGTGGGCTCCCTCAGCACAACTTTCCAGTGGCAGCGGCTGCGCCAGGACGGCTCCGTCTCGGTCAACCACACAGACAGCATCGTGCACCAGCTCTGAACTCCACCCGAGAGGGAGCCGCCCGGTAACTGACCAGAAACCCGAAACTGCCAGGCTTCAGCGCCTGAGGGCTCACGCCAGCACTGCCCCACAAACTGCACGCCCACCGCCTTTAAAATGATCGTCAGACCTGCGTGGGTGGAGGGGGCGGGCCTTGCATACACTGGGATTGACTGTGTGTTTGGGCTGTTGTGGCCTCTTCCTGCGGGCCTGTGGGAGCGCATGTGTGTGTTGCTGTCGTCCATCGGTGCTTTCTGAATCGCACTGACCGAGGGGCCTGCAGTCTTTCTCAGCACGCTGATGCCACACTTACTCCTCTTTCTAATGTTTTTTATCTTCACAGGGAGTCTGTTAAATGACAAAAGAAAAAGATTATATATATATATGTGTGTATATATATATATATAATTAATTTAAGCTTTGTGATCCTTTCCGTCCGTCCTCCTGAGCAGGAGTGTTACTGTAAATGTGTTTTCTCGTCTCTTCGGGTGTGGGGTTTTTTTTTGGTTTGTTTACTACCGTCCATAATGGTAATGGTACCAAAGCAGCACATCTCTGAACCACACCTCCTCACGTATTGGCACTGACGAGTATCTTTGGTTTATTAGTGTTGGTAGCACGTGCAGAAGTCGCTCTGTCGTTGATGTGAGCCTGTGAAGTGAACCTCTATCTACTAACATGCCTAAAGAGACATGCTACAGCTCTTTAAACCTTTAAAAAAACAACAAAAAAATAAACTTACTCCTTTTTATTCTTCTGAGGCTGAAGAAAAGGCTCATCTTACACCAGCATCCTCATCTTAACGTCCCGACCTTCGTTCTCCACAGTGTTTCAGCATGCACGCTCACAAAGAGGAGGCTGGTTATTTTATGAGCGTCGCCCGGCAGCAGGATGCAGGAATATAGTGTAGAATATGCACACCAGTACATGTAGCACTCCGCCCTCATCTCATGACACTAGAGAGACGAACGACCTCCGAGGTGGCGCTAGATGGATCCAGACGGGGCTCGTTTAGGCGTTCTTTTCGTAACAGATGTTGAATGTACGCTTGGCCTCCGGTGAGAGGAAGGTTCGTAACTCAGTGACCGCTCCGTGGAGCTCCTGGCGTCACTCGTGTTTCACGTTGGTGCCACTTTGGATCATGCAGCTGTGTTTTGTTAACTCTGTTTAGCTTATTTGATGTGTGTATATTGTGCGGTTTATAGTGTTTGTGAGTGTATTCTAGCACAGGGGTGTCAAACTCATTTTAGATTCTGGGTCCAGTTTTTCTTGATGCTGTTTCTTACAAACGTGTAAAGAAAGCAGATTTTTGCCTTTTTAAAGACGTTTAAACTCTTAAAGAAATCATCTGTAAAATAAGAAAGTAGCAGCTGATCATTGCCTGGACTTTGATCTGTAATGAAAACAGAAACTTTTAGTTAATTCCCAGAATTTTACTTTGTTTCTTCTTTTTGCACAGTGGAAAAAAAATGCACATTTTCCCAGGATTCCTCCTGGATCATAATGGGATCTTTAGGTGGTGACGATGCATGTAAGCACAATTACTCCACATACACTAATAAGACGTCTGTGCTACTTTACTTAACAAATCTCTCTTTCCTTGTTATTTCAGTCATTTCATGAAAAAGGGGAGGGATTGAAAATATGTTCTTTTTTTTTTAGGGAAAGTGGTGCCAAATTGCTTTATATTTAGGAAAAACTCTCCTTACTTTATAGGCATAGTTTAGTTTGGGGGGGCAGAACTAGCTTTAGGAAGAAGGCGGTGAAGTGACCTCTGGCTCAGATGAACTGGACGAGTCAGACTCTACTTTCTTAAGCACAAAACGCAGTCCAAGCTGTAAAGCTTCTTTTAATCTTCACTTTATGTTTGACACCTCTGATCTAGTAGATTTGTACCAGGGAGTAACATTGTTGGTGCACTACCTATCAGCAAACCGACAAATTGTAATTCTTTCATGACATTCAGGTGTGAGGATTTTGGGTTAAAGGGAATTTAAGACACTTTTTACGATGTTTGTTTTATTTCTTTAGTGATCATAAATGCAGCCAGGAAGGAGATTTTTCTGCAGATCGTGACTACGTGTATTTTTATTTAATTTGAGAGCGTTGCAGAATGATGTGCCGGCACAGGGGTGGATCAAATATCTGGAACACAAGTGTTGTGCAGCAACATCACAAACTCAGTCCTCACAGTTGGATTACCTGAGCTCACAGAGGATGTGTGGGTGTGTTTGTGTGTTGCTGGCGTGTTGGTGTGGTCCAACATTTATTCCAGCATTTATTCTATTTCCTGTCCTGAGCCCGGTCGTGTGTGTGACTCTGTTTTTGAGGTGTCAGGGATAAGTTACCTTCATGTGTTTATGCAGGAGGTGAGTAGGAGCTCAGTGTCAGAGCTGTGTTTGTAAAGATGTATTACATACAAGAAACATTGAAATATACCTTTAGTGGAGGAAATGAGTGGGATTTCTGCTATTATGTCCTTATTAAATGTGAAAACTGAAGCTCTGTGGGAATGTTTGTGCACACATGTAGCCTTTAGTCTGCAGACTGAGTAGAAACACTGGCTCTGCTTTAAGTTAAATGTGTGTGCTGAGTATCGACAGGTGGGCCTCTCTGGACTGTCCCATATACACTATTGTATAGAAACTCATTTTATATTCATTTTCCCAAGTGCAATGAAGAGTTTGTTTGCATGTGTGTGTTGTGTCTCAGTAACATGTAGCCATCCAGAAACATCTGCTCTCTTTTCACTCCGAGCCCTGCCTCCGTTCGCGTGACGAAAACCAAAATCCTCTCCGGCGGAGCGTTTAGACGACTGGCATCGACATTGGGGCAGCTTTTATTTTATTTTCCTGGTGGTGGTAAAATTGCACTATTTCTGGGAAATTTTATAACCTTTCTTTATATTATGCAATCTTTGTAAGATTATTTGTGCACTGACTTTATTTTTTAAAAGACTGTGGTTTAGCTGTGTGCCGTATTTTCCTCCTATCGCGCCCCTTTGTTTGATTGGACACTCGTCCCTCTATGGTCTCTACTCGACCTTTTCATGATTAAATGTTACTGTATAATATTTCTTGGCCTTTTATTTGTAACAGACCATCCAGCCAGAGACAGTTTGGTGGATTGTGGAGATTTTTAGAGCGATGCACCGAAGGCAGACAGTACGGAGAACTGTGCACGTGTCGAGCAGCTCGTCATTTCTTCATATTTTGCAAACATGTGGAAATATAGTATACGAGGCAAAAAGAGTTTATACAAGTATAATTAGCTAGAAAATGAATGTTTGTGTCACCAGATTTATTCTTTTACAGTCTGAACTCTGAGGCAGCTTTCTGTTGTTTCTTTCTGGAATAATTCTCCAAACTTTAAAGGACATCTGGCCCATTGGAAGCACAATATAAAGAAATGAGGGTTGGCTCAAGACTTTTGCACATCGGTTTATTTCATAGCAAAAGATCACACACTTGCAACAAAGTTTATAAACTCAGGAGTTCAATTATTCTCTCTTTTTTTTTTAGCTATGCACCTGAGTTGGTTTCTTTCACAGCGTCACCAAACAGCAGGTAGCACTAAATCCTGACTGTATCTAAAAGATGGAAGACATAACCATGATGTCACTCGCTGTTTTTGGACTCTGCATTTTGAAGCCTAAATATTACTGATTTGGCTGCCACTGAATTAGGGTTCTTGGAGAAGTTATCATAGTTAAGTGGTGTGTTAAATTAGCAGCCAGTGGTGGCGTTAATGCACAGACACAGTTACCTGGTGGTTTATTAGCAACAGACGAATAAAATACTATGAATTTCAGTCACCAAAACAAATTAATGAGCTTCTTTTGTGGTTATTATTTGTCTGATAATTCCATTAAAATGCTCCAGAAGGGACCAGCACCACATTTCAGTGAGGTGATGAATAGCAGACAGATGTGTCCTGTCACAGGCAGCTATAGCATAACACTGTCAGACCAGCCACGTCCCCAACTGTGAGTCTCACCATTATCCAGATCAGCACAGGCTGTCTCGCTCCCACCTTCAACACACAGCAGAGCAACGCAATGACTGACTCTGCCTACAGAGATTTTGAGATTGGAAAACAAAGGAGCAGCGGTGCAGACCTGGCCCCCTCTGCATCAGGGGTGCCAACCTTCAAATTCCTTGGTACCTTCATCTCCCTCAGCAGGGCCAAACATGTTTTCTGGCAAACGCTACAGACCGCTGAGACCAAGAACAAACAGAACACCAGCACCACAGTGACCCTCAAGACGCACCCAGGGACTCTGAACACAACCAAGACCAATATTCTAATTACTGAAAAAAATCCACTGTGAAACACTACATCAGTAATACTCCTTCGCCTAGCATGATTGCATCTTACATCAATACCTTATTCTATTAATTCACGCCCATTCATCTTAGAGATGTCACCTAAAGGAACAGTAAAGTATTTTTGTGCAGATATATTAATACTTTTAAACTAAGATTAATTTTGAAATTAATCTGGAATAGAAAAGTTATCCTGTTTAGAACTCGATTATATTACTTATTTAAAATTACAATAATACGAATTTATTGACATGTTATTATTATTGGATTCATGTTTTTTTTTTTTAAATATTAAACTTTATTAAGAAACAGTATACAGAACATGTATACAACCAGAACAAAATTAACATATACCAGGGGGTGTAATACAAAGAATTACAAACATTCAAATAATTTGTAATTACTACAAATAATAGTTTTCATAGCCTTTTTGTTAAGTGATCCACTAATCAATTTTATGTAACATAAAACATAATTATAGTAATGTTTAAAATTAGGTTTTTTGTTACTGTATTTGCATTTGTGAAAATAAAATTTAGCTAAGATAACTAACAAGTTTATTATCGGATTCATGTTTACACGTCTCCAGTTACAACGCATGACGTCATCTGTAGACGCAGGACCCGAGCAGCAGTGACGTGTAAGTGTGCGACTGTGATCTTTTGTGCTGACTCCGAAGGAGCCTGCAGTTTATTGTGAAGCAGAAAATATCTGCGGACACCATGAATGGAGCGGATTATCTGCAGCAGCACAGCGCCGAGAGTCTGTCCTTCGAGGAGATGCAGCAGATTAACCCGCTCAGAGTCCATCAGCAGCAGAAAGACGAGGGCAGCCAAACCTCCGGTGAGAATAACGACAGATTTAATGTGGAGGAAACGGGCTAGCTGCTAACACCAGACAGGGATGGCCGTGTGTGGTTTTTTGGGTGGTTTTTTTTTCACATCATTAAATTAGTTCACATTATCCAGCTCGTAGGACACAAGTAACACCGGTGTGAGTTAAGGTTGGTTACGAGGAGGAGTGCAGCGATCCAATCTTCCCCAGTTTCCGATCTGCTTCAGGGTGGAGGGCTGATTATGCATCTACAGCTGTGGTTACAGGTTTACATCCACTCATCATGGTCACGATGTCACTGTGATATGGAGTTTATCTGATCCTTTTGCAGTGTGGAATGATTGTATTTTAATGCGTGTTTTTTTTCCCCTCTTCATCCACACAGGGTCAAAAATATACATACAGATTCAAATATAAACATAAAATATAAACCTTTGGTTGGTTAAATGTCCCTTAACAAACTGCACTTCAGTTTTTTGTTGCTTTTATATCCATCAACAAGCTTCTGGCATAATTCTGACTGAATATTTGACCACTCTTCCTGGCATAATTTTTGTTTTTAAATTGGTTTGTTTCTTGGCACAGAGCAGCTCTTAAGTATAGAGCTCAAATAGGGTTGAGGTCGGAGCCACGTAAATCCAGATGTTTAATGCTAGCCTGCTTTATCCATTTCAAAACCAGTGATGTGTTTGGGATCGTTCTCCTGCGGAAACATCCAACCATGTCCAAGCTTGAACCATCAAGCTGTTGATCTGATGTGAAGTTGAGGGATTTGGAGGTAGTTTTCCTTAATTATTCCATTCACGTTGTGTTATATACCAGTACTACTGGCAGGAAATGGGCCACAGCATGTTTGACAGTCAGTCTTCTTAGGTTTGAATTCAGCTTGACTCTTGTATTTGTGACCAAACAGCTCAATCTTTGTGTCGTCTGACCACAAAAGTTTTCTCGAGAAGGCTTTTGGCTCGTCCACGTGGGCAGCTGCAGATTTCAGTCGAGCTTGAAGGTTTTGATTTTGGAGCAGAGGCTCGGTACCCTGTAACCCTGGCTTCACTGTGGACAGTTGTGCTGGTGTTACAGTAGTTTCCAGTTCGTGGCAGGTATGAGCCTCGATGGTTCCTGGGCTGTTCCTGAACATCCTAACCATAGTCCTCCTTTCTGAGTCTGACAGTTCTTCAACACCAAAGTGGTGACACATCTGAATAATTTGTACTTGCGTATTGATCTTGGAATTTGCAGCTGTCTAAAAATGGCTCCGAGCGAGCTTCTGTAAATCTATCATTCTTCTCAGAACCGAATTCTTTGTACTTTCCCTACGTTCTCAGTATCCGTCAGTCCACTGAGCGGTGTCAAACAAATCCTTTTTATGCTGCAAAGAGAAACTACCAGCTGTCATCAATCATGATCATTAATGAGAAGTTAATAGAAAACATCTCTGCAGATCTTGTGGGGATAGGTTAATTGGATAATCCAAATTGCCACTAGGTGTGAATGTGCGAGTGAATGTGAGCACAAATGGTTGTCTGTCCCTGTGTGTTGGCCCTGCGACAGACTGGCCACCTTTCCAGGGTGTACCCCGCCTCTCGCCCTATGACAGCTGGGATAGGCTCCAGCCCCCCGCGACCCTGAAAAGGAGAAGTGGAAGCGAATGGATGGATGGATGGATCTCTGCAGATCCTTAGACATCCTGGTTTAAGCTGCAGCCTTAGGTCAGCTTCTACAGAGCACTGTTTACAAAAGCAGTCATCACAGCAATGGCTTCTTCCCCCAGGCTGGATGGACACTGAAAGAACCCACTGTTCAGGCCATGTGCACATTGTACTACACAATTTGCACTTTTAAAATTAATATCTAAGGTTCATCAAGGTTGCACTCACCAGTATACAGACGTTTGTATAGTTTTTTAAGACTTTCTGTTACTTGTATCCTCATATTTATGTCTCCTTGTGAATATGTTGCTTATTTAAAATGGTTTCTTTTTGTATACAGAGAGCAAAGGGAACCAGAGTCAGATTCCTCATCTGTATGCACAAACTCGGCCAAATAAAGATGACTCTGAATCTGAACAGGCTTTGATCCTGACAACTTAAGACATTACAGAACCTTTGGCATCACTCATTAAAAGGCCAAAATCACCATGGTGTTCATGGCCTTGATGAGTGGATGGAAACTTCTGAGCAGAACTGTAACCATAGCAGTGTTTTCTTCTGACTGAACACTCAAATTACTTTTTACTTGCTTTACAAGCCACATTCACACATTTACACACCACTTCTTACTGTGTGCCTTTGTGTGCCTGTGGAGCAGGGCATCAAATTAGCTCCACTTTTAAGGTGCAGCAGTCTAAGCACAGAAGCCCACGCTGTCTCTAAGGGCTGATTTGGATTTCTGTGGGGAGCAGGTGACGTAACCTACATAAGTGGCTGACATTTTTTGCTGGCATTTACACTTGTGCTGGTGCATTATGGATTAGTTGTGGTTTGTCCCGGTGTTTCATATGTAGTGCCAGCCAACTGAAATAAATCAGAAAAACATGTTTTTCCCTCTAGTTTTCCCCCGTTCTTTGTACTTTCAGCATTCTCCTTCCAGGAATCTGCTGGTATTTGTGAGTCGTCATGTTGATGCTGTAATTATTATTCCTTGTATCAAGACAGCGATTGTTATTCTCTCACTAATCAACAGTGCTGCACAGAACAATCACATTAGTTGGCAACTTTGACCTGACATGTAGTTACATTCCCCAGGAGGTGCATGACAGGATTGCACACTTACACAGAGAGCAGAGACATCCTTCAGACGAGTCCTGTTTCTTCTTCTACTTTTATCTGCAGTGTCATTATTTCACTTCTGTCACTGCCCACAGCTCGTTGCCATAGCAGCATATCATAGGGGTGCACCAAACATAATGAGAAAGACAGGGAAGGTTATGAAAAAACCATTAGCAAACACACAAATAAAAGTTGTTGTTGGTGGTTGTTGTTGTTGTCTTGTTTGTTTGTTTTTGCAGTTTGCAGTTTTCAGTTTACAAGTCAAGTCCATGCCAAATAGCGCTAATGGATATGTAACCATGACAAAGTCATACAAAGAAAAAATGGGCATGTTTCTCTTGAATTGGACTGAGTTATAATTTATATGCAGTTTATTTTTCCTAATGTGTTGTGTCTGTGTGTTCTTAATGGTTTTGCTTGTTTGTTTAAACTTCTGTTTTAATATGTAAGTGACCTCATTTCTTATGTTTGTTTGTTTTTATGCCTGTGAAGTTCTTTGAGCCTCTTTATGTGATTATGTATGAGGCAAATAAAAATTAATTGGACTGAATTGGATTTAGTGACCATTTGAATCTGTTTTTTTAAACGCACATATAATGCAGTGCCAACTGGTGGCCACACTGGAAAAAAAAAACTAAACTAAACTGAGCAGTTAGCTCAGGTGATGAATATGTTAACATTCTTTATGTATTTATATCAGTATGTTAAATATATTTCCTGGGACAGAGTAGATTGCAGTCAGCTGTGTTCTGTCATCTTACCCCTCCCAGTTAAGTGTATAATCCTAGCTCTCCGCCTATTAAGTCTGAGGTCATTAGTCATTTCCGGGTCCAAACTCCTCTTCAGGTACCAAACAAACACTGAGAGATAAAAACTGTCTAAATTCTTTCATCTTTAATAAAATGATCCGTGTGGCTGCTCTGCAATAAAGTTTCAAATCCAGGCATCCATGAGAAACAGGATTTATGAAGTTTGAACTTCTGAAAAATTTCTGAAAAATTAAAAACATACAGCTCTGTTATCACTTCCAACATAAATGAAGACAGAAAACTAAACAGCAGTGACGTTTGTAGGGTTGCTGAAGTTGGGCTAGCTGGTATATAAGGATGTGGTGGCTAGCTACAGAGCTATGGTTAGCATAATACAAACACACAGTGAAGCTGTTATCCCATCGATAAAAATTAACATGAAGGTTCACGATTTTTAGGGACAAATGCAATCACATGGCAGGAGAAAGATGCTCTAATTGGACCAAACGTCACTCAGGAGATAATCCATTCAGAATTAGTCATTAATATACTGCTGCATGGTTTGTATTACTCATAATTGAAAAAATCCCGATCCTCAGCTTCATGTACCCATTCAAATCTTTGTTAGCCTCAGAATTATTTTTTTCTAACCTGATCAAATATTTGATGCCTGGCAAACTGTGAGCTGCTGGGCTGTAGTTACACCGTGAGGTTTTAAAAACTGAGCTTTAAAACATGTAATTTTGTAATGGTTTTGTAATTGATTCATTCTTTGCTGGAAGACATAATTACACATTATTCAATACTCTATATTTATGAGTATAACATATATATCTAATTTTATGGCCTGTACCTTTAAATTATTATTTATATGATGGCTTTGAAGCAGGAATTCTCTTATAAACTCTGGTGAAGCAAAGTGAAAAAAAACCCAACTTGTTTCACTTTCACAAACTCCATCCTGACAGCATTTCTTTTAAAACACTCACTGGAAGTACAATGATAAAGCATTTCTTTTATTGCAGGCTGAAAACCGACTAGAAACACAAGCTTGCTAAAGATTTTCACTCATCTCAGTATAGTTTCATTCTTTCTTCTAATTTCTATCGGATTCCTAGAATACTCCAGTGTTACAATTGCCTTTATAATAATTTAACTCCACGTGTTTGGCTGTTTTCTGCAGAAGTTCAGCAGCTGCTGGAGATGAAAGAGGATCACCCTGAATGGAGCCTTGGTCTGGACCAGCAGGACCGAGAGTCTCTGCAGATAAAGGAGGAACAGGAAGAACTCTGGACCAATCAGGAGGGAGAGCAGCATAATGGATTGAAGGTGACTGATGTCACCACTTTCCCATTCACTATTGTTACTGTAAAGAGTGAAGATGATGATAAAGAGAAGTCTCAGTCTTTGCAGCTTCATCAAAGCCAAACTGAAGACAACAGTGAGATGGAGCCTCTGACCAGCAGCCCAGCTAAACAGGTAAAAACAGAGCCTGATGAAGAGGACTGTGGAGGACCAGAATCAGAAGGGAACCTTGATACACACATTTATTTACAACCAAAAACTGATGTAAAGGCTTCAGACTCTTCTGAGACTGAAGTGAGTAATGATGATGATGACTGGAAGGAGCCTGTATCAGATTCTGGACCTAAAACCAGACACAGTGATGATGTTTGGAAGGTGAGCAGGGAACTTGAGTCAGGCATAAAAAGTCAGGGGGCATTTAACATTTTAAACAAATCCTTTAGCTGCTCAGAGTGTGATAAAGAGTTTCTCCAAAGGCAGTCTCTTCAAAAACACATGACATGCCATTCAAAATAATTATCCTCCAGCTCCAGCTTGGAAATTAAGAAATCTCATACAGTGAGGAAAAATGTAGAGTCTCAGAGGACAGACCACACCAAAGAGAAACCATTTGGCTGTAATGTTTGTGAAACAACTTTAAGACAGCGGTATAGTCTTGACAGACACATGAGAGTCCACACAGGAGAGAAACCATTTAGTAGCCATATTTGTGAAAAAAAAAAACATTTGGACATTAGTCTAATCTTACTCAACACATCAGACTCCACACAGATGAGAAATTATTGGGCTGTGATATTTGTGGACAAAGTTTTAACCAAAAGGCACAATTTAATACACACATTAGAGTTCACACAGGAGAGAAACCATTTGGTTGTAATGTTTGTGAAAAAAGATTTTGAAATCAATCTAATCTCAAGAGTTCACACAGGAGAGAAACCATTTGGTTGTGATGTTTGTAGCAAAAGATTTTCATATTCAGGAGATTTGAAAAGAAACCAGAGTGTCCATACAGTAGAGAAACAATTTAGTTGTGATGTTTGTTGTAAAAGATTCAAGCAGAAGATGCATTTCAAGGCTCACAGAAAAGTCCACACAGCAGAGAGGCCATTGGGTTATGAGCCATATAGCTGCGAGGTTTGTGGCAAAAGATTTAACCAAAACACTCATCTTAAGTATCAAATAAGAATCTACACACGAGAGAAACCTTTCTGTTGTAAGATTTGTACAAAGAAATATAGACATTCTTCTACTTTCACTAAACACATAAAAATTCACACAGGAGAAAAACTGTTTAGATGTGATGTCTTTGGTAAGATATTTACTAATCACGAAAGTTTGAAGATTCACAAGATAGTCCATACTGGAGAGAAACCATATGGCTGTGGTGTTTGTGGCAAAGGATTCAACCGAGGAGGCAATCTAAAGAGACACATGCAACTTCATGTGGGAGAGACAACCATCTGGCTGTGAAGTGTGTGGGAAGAACTTTACATGATCAGAAAAACTGAAAAGACACATGAAAGTTAATGTAAAAGAGAAACAGTTTGGTAGTGCAGAAATGTTTACGTGACAGGGAAGTCTGAGACACATGGGGACATGTTAATAATGTTTCCCCAGTTGTTCACATTTCCATTATTTTGTACAATTAATTGCTACATAAATATAAAACAGTGATAATAGTTGTACTTGGGGTAATATACAATCTATCATTGGTAAATCAGTACTTATAGGTAAGAAATTAGACCTCAGTTAATTTATATCAGGAGAGATAGTTGGAGAAGATCGCCTTTAGGACTTTCTGTTAGCTTCCTGGAAGTCATAATGATCAAGAAAGCCACTACAGGCTTTGGTGACTAAATGGGTCAAAGACAAGACTTTTACAAATTAGAGTGAGCCTTAATCCCACTGTGAAATGTATCTATTTCTGTGTTTACTATTTAAAAGAATTTGTTTGACATGATTTGAGTTGAAGCAAACTTTCTTGGGAATATAATTTTATTTGGCCTTGGATTTCTACCAAAAGAAAATCACCAGTACTCTGCTATATATAGTTTTAAATAAGGTTTAATGTACTTAAACTTGGAATATAATTTTATTAATTATATGACCAACAATGTGAAACTGTATATAGTTTTTTTTGTTGCCTTAAGCCCCAGTCACACAGGCCTAGAGACCAGTTGACTATCATCCTGCCAACCACTGGTCACTAGGGTAAAATGTGTAATCCCTGACTGCTTGGCAAGTGGTTGCTGGCTGTCACGAGCTAAAATTAATGGCAAAGAGGTGTGTTGTGTTGCACCAAAAACCTCATAGCGATTGCTTTGGTTGCTAGCAGACTTTTATTGTTTGGTTGCTAGCAGATTGTTACCCATAGTTTGCGTGGACACAGACACTCTGCAGACACTCAATAACTACTTGCCGAGCGGTCAGCGGGACTGGTTGGCGACCTTCAGAGCTTTTAATCACTTGACCTCTAACTGTAAATACAGGTGTGCCGACAGCGCCAACAAGTCTACAGCCAGTCACCAAACATGATGCAAAAAAACGTGTCAAGATTCAGCATCCCGCCAATGGAAAGGAGGACTGCGCGTAGATCCATGAAGGGAAGAGGGAGATGGCAGAAGTGCCTGCCTGCCAGTTCCAGTTCGGACGTCACTCTAGCAACCTCTCAATACCAGAAGGACTCAGATGAAAACAGTGACCCCTCGCTGTCACTCATTGCCAACGTGTCACACACAATGCTGGAGCCGGGCTCCTCAGCCAGCCTGCACGGACGTGTTGGCCACAGAGTTGTGACCGGGGAGCCAGAGTTGGAGATAGAAGATGAAAAGCCAATGGTGTCGCATTGGCCCGGGGCCAAGAAGAGGATCCGGATGGAGCCAGAGGCGACTCTCTCGCCCGAACAGGAAGACCACCTCGTAGAGTGGTTTGCAGCTCACCCGTTCTTCTACGACCAGACAGCACGCGACTTCAAGGACAAGCGCAGGCGAGAGCAGCTGCTGGATCAGAAGGCCGAGGAGCTAGGAGTTACCGGTGAGCTATGTTTCTGTCATTTCTGTTGATGCTCAGTATCTTAAAACACTCTAACGTTTTTTATCTTTTTTTAAACGGGACATTTATGTTTGTGTTTTTTTTCGACTGTGCTCAGGGAACTTCCTCTGGGGGTGGTTCCGCAACATGCGGACCGTCTATGGTAAACTAAGGAAGAAGAAGAATGAGCAAGCGACACGACCACTGACAGCCAGGCAGCGGTGGACTTCAGATATGTTCAAATTCTTGGACAAGCACATGACCATCCGCAGGAGCAGCCTGGGAAAGGTAGAGTAATATGCCCTTTTGTTTGTTTGTTTTTCTCCCTTGTAACTGCTCTGTTTAAAGGCGTTTCAGCAGCAGGGGAAGTAGTTAAGCAAAAGTAAATGTGCTATTAAATTTCTGCACTTGCCTTGTATGCATTTGATATTTATGTTAATGTTTGTTTGCTTGTGTTTAAAAAGCTTCAAGGGGCACAGTCCACCAATACCGGAGTGGAAGAGGAGGAGGAGGAAGAGGAAGAAGAAGAAGGAGACGAAGAGCCTGCGAGGTCATCAAGTCGTCCTGGGTCTCCGTCTCCTGTTCCCTCCAGTCAAACCCCAAAGTTAAAGGGCAAGAAGGCCAAGCTCGCCAGCCGCTGCGTCAACAAGGCAGTTCTTCAAATCCCAAACAGCATGTCGTCACTGCAGACGGCTATGAGGTCCCTGCAGGTAGCTATGGAGTCCCTGCAGGCAGCCGTTGGGGGGTTGAGCAACAACCGAGTCATGTACTGTCAATACCTGAGCACCGAGGTGGGCATGCTCACAGAGGAACAGTGGTCAATGTTTCAGCAGGAGACTATGGGGATGCTTATTCGTTTCCGTACTGCCCGTCAGCAGCGGCAGTCCTCAGTTCCAGTCCTCCTCCCTCCTGGCTCCATGGAGTCGATTCCAGGCCCGAGCAGCACTCTGCTCAGTAGTTCCTATTTCCAGTCCCGGCCAGCACCGCCCCAGTAGCCTCTGTCCCAGCAAATTAATTTTTTTATTGAATTTGTGAACTATTTCACAATTTATTTACTGATCATAGTTGAGTGTTTATGTTAATAAACAATCATGTTTCACTGGTACTTACTTCTTGATTCCTTGTATCACAGTAGTAAAACTTGTGCCTTACAGCTGCAAGACATTTTAATTGGCGCAAATTTTACTTTGAGGCGGAAAGTCTCAGTTTCTTGTCGGTGTTATGTGTAAACTTGAAAAATAGAAAAAGCAGATGTTTCTCATTATATTGTACTTTATACATGGACCATTGTGACCTTTAAATTCTTATATTCTAAATTTGAAATTAAAATTTCAATTTCTTTTCATGTGAGTGAACTATCTTGTATTTTGTATTTATTACACTGGGATATAGGGATACCAAAAAAGCTAAAAAATAATTGCCTTATTCATTCAAATCTCTCCACAGCCACAAGTTAGCCTACCTGGTTAGAGCTCCAGCAGTGTTATAGTCATGCTTCAGGTAGACTCGCTGCCTTTTGTCATCATGACTTCCTGCTACGAATATCTTGCATGACTGCCTCGTCTCTCCAGGCTTTTGGGATAATGTGTTTGGCATTTTCCTCATGATCCAGGACTGAACACAACATTTAGACACATGCGGACACAATCAAACTGTTGTTGTTGAAGTTCTGTGGAGAGACAACAGAAGCTGTGGCCAAGTATCTCTTTTTTGTTTTCCACTATATTTATGCTTGACGAAAGTTGGTAGCTAAGGATTCTCTGGTGAACTGTCAAGCATTGACTGTCAGTCCTCCACACTCCATCAAGTGCCAAACTTCTTACTCACCTCCTGTCAGCTGTCAAGGGTGCCTGGCATAGACGTGACACCATCTTCAGGGTGTCTACAGTGGCACCACAGAACAACACCAGAAATGGCGCTATACTAATCACAGACAGAAGACTAGAGTGCAATAGCTGCTGGTAGTCACCAGGTACTGGGAAGTCGATGCCATTTTCAAGCCAGGTTAAAAGGACAGCTGCAGTTAGAAGATGTCTTTGTCAGGCAGACGATCTGCAGAAACACGTGATACATGGCAGACTTAATTCTCAGGGATTAAACAAAGACAACCCTCTTGAATTCTGCCATCAAGTTTTCTTATTGAAGTACTGAATTCAGCATGTTACCAATGCCTGAGGATAGCCATCACTACATTAAGGATGGAGAGTAAAGAGACATAATGAGATCTGAATTGTACAGTAAGGTGAGTAGGACTGGAGTTGCTCTGAGGATCCTGCTACATATACCCAGTCTGGGTTGATCTCCAGGTGCTGACCACTGAAGAGTAGTTACCTGCCAATTGGTAGGGGAGGTCCACAACCAGCAACCAATCTGAGACGATTCAGTTACACAACCAGTCGCCAACCACCTAGCAAATGAAAATATGAACTTCACTTGATTTAGTGGTTGCTGGAGGTCATGAGTATTTGGGGCTGTCCACAGGTCTCTACGCCTGTGTGACTGAAGCATTAAATTTATCTGCAGCACTCGTGCTTACCTGCATTGTCAACCACTGAAGACACAATTAAAACACAAACTCGATATATTAGAAAACCTTTCTGGCAGAAAACCCTCAGGTTTGATTTCTGCAGAAGGCAGCAGCTGTTTTCGGCTAAACCGAACACAGTGAGTGGGATCTTTAATAAAGTTGAATAAAAATGCAATACTTGTTTCATTATGGATATAAATCAGCAGCACCTTAGATAAAGCTTTACCAGTACCAGTATGTTGGATGTATCTGCTGAACCAGTGCTTATTTTGGGCATCAGGTTCGCCTGGGAACAGTTTTAAACTCTGAACGACACAGTTTAGTGAGCAGAACTCGATATCAGATTAATTCAGTGGTGTATTTCAATGTTTTTAAAATTTAGTTTATAAAATTTTGATGACTTTTTTTTTCATTTTCAAGATTTTTCATGAGCATTGTAATTTAAATGGCAAAAGCAGTGTAATTCTGGGTGTAAAGGTTCCTCCAGCTGACTGAGTGTATTTGTTAGCAACTGGGTAATCAGTCATGTATGTGTAATGTCAAAGAGTATGATTATGACTGTGGAGGACCAGAGCTCCCAACAAAAAATAAATAAAAGACTAAAACAAACAAATTAAGTTGCCTTTAAAACAAAGAGTGCTAAAATAAAAGTAGGCATGAATTAACACGTAAAATGTGACCAGTTGATATTTCTCTTGTATTTGCTTTTTGTGTTTATTTCTCAGTTTGCCGTCGCTTGTAATGTTCATTTAGATAGATCTGTTTCATTTTCTTTGTTTCTTGAAACATTTACGTCCGTCTTCTTTTTGTGATGATGAAATGTAAACTAGACCCATTTAAATTCTTAACTGTTGAGCAACTAAAATTCTTTAAGAAGCAAAAATTCAAAATGTGTATGTCATGTTGTTGAATGCATTTTCTTTCATAAAACAACATTAAATACTTGACCTGTGTTTTGTAGGCACCAGTCTTCTTCTTTAATGGCTTTGTTTGTTTGTTAGGAGCTGCTGTATAGAGCTGACAAAAACTCCACAGGATACCTTTTAATAGAAGAGGTAATGCCTCCTTTCCCCCAGCTGTTTTGAAACAATGTAAACATTTTCAAAAAGCAATGTTACTGATATCAACATTTAATGTGTTTTGTTTTTAAACTATTTCAAGTTTTGAGGTTTTAAACTCTTTTCAAATGGCCTCATTCTAATTTTATTTACATGTTGTATTCCAACATTTGGAAACAAGTTTAAATAAAAAAGTGGATAGAAGAGGAACTGCATACTTTATAAACAGTGCTTCATTATATCTAATTTCATTAAATGGACTCTCAGTATAGTTACATGCACAGACCAGTTACGAGACACCTTCAGAGAAAGATTTGAATATTTAAGATTAAAAATAGCATCCACCGGATTGTTTTTTTAATGCTCAAATTTGTATTTTGAAGAAAGAAAACGGTTTCTTTTGGGGTGTTTTTATTCTTTAATTAAGAAAATAAATTTTTAAAAATAATGACTGAAAATAAATTACAATTTAAGATAAACCGTTTTATTAAACAGCTAAGAATGCAGCAAAAGTAAAACAATAATTGTTTTTTTTACATTATGCATCTTAAATGTGTTCTTGTATTTTTTTGTGCGCTGTGCACAAAAAAAAAGACAAAAAAAAAAAAGACAAAAAGACAAAAAGACAAATAACCACATGTGTTATATAACCATGTGTTATATAACCATGTGTGTTTATTGTATGTTAATAACTGTATTTGCATTTTTACTGTTCTTAATATGGACGTTAAAATGCTTTGTCTCTGTGTAATGTCTTGTTGTTGTTTTTTACATTAAAAAAACTTTTAAAAAACTGTAAGTGCGAATGACCTCACGCACAATATTAAACCACAATTAGAACACATGTGCTGTGTGTGTGCTTAAGTAGTTCCATGTCATACTACTCGATATATTGAAACGACATAATGTATTCTGTGTCCACTACATACAAATACATAAAATATTATTCTACAAATGTGTTGTACAGTAAATGGTAAATGGCCTGCTTTTGTATAGCGCTTTACTTAGTCCCTAAGGACCCCAAAGCGCTTTACACTACATTCATTCACACACTGGTGATGGCAGCTACATTGTAGCCACAGCCACCCTGGGGCGCACTGACAGAGGCGAGGCTGACGGACACTGGCGCCACCGGGCCCTCTGACCATCACCAGTAGGCAACGGGTGAAGTGTCTTGCCCAAGGACACAACAACCGAGACTGTCCAAGTCGGGGCTCAAACTGGCAACCTTGCGATTACAAGACGAACTGCCAGCTCTTGAGCCACGATTGCCCTGTACAGTGTTATCATTAAGCTTGGTAGCAGTTTATTAAGTAATTAAAATTAACTGCTCGGATTTTTCACCATGGTGATAATCCCAAAATGATCCCAGACACACTGCCAGTGCAGTAAATACATACCTGGATAGAAAAGCACAGAGTGGAGCCCTGGCGGTCATGGATCAGCCTCCCCAGAGCCCGGACCTCAACATTACTGAGGTAGTGTGAGATCATGCTGACAGAGAACAGAACAAAAGGCAGAAACATCCGAATGTTCTTAAAGAAACCTGGAGTACTATTCCTGAAGATCCTTTGAGAGCTGATAAATGAGCGACTCAGAGAGTTCAGACTGAAGAATAAAGGTGGTTGTGATGGCTGCAGTTACAGCCAGTGGTAATATCAGTGTAGAGGCTTACACACAACACAGCATTCACATTTGTCTTTCTTTAAATATAAGGTTTAATTTACAGGATAATAAATTACTGGTTTGGTTTAGAATTAATTCACAGGACACAGTATTCTAAAATAAGTGCGCACATTTTAGTTTACACTGTTATGTATGATTTAATCTTTGTTTTCTGAGTTACAGCAGCTGCTCCAGTCCCTGGAAAAGGGGCCTTGATGGAAAACTGCGTTGCCTCATTCCATAACTTGGGACCATGGAGTTCGTTATGTTAGTTTCAGTTAGGCTTTTTGTGTGTTTTACCCCTCTTTGTGTTTGTTGTGGGCTGATCAGCCGCTATTTAATTTTCCCCTTTGTGTTGTTTAGTTAGGTCAGTTTGTTTGAGTTATCAGTATTGTTTGTTAACTTTGAGTAGAGTTCTGTTATTTTGACCTCTTTTATGGGCCCAAGATTTTGATTTTTTGTGTGATTTAACCAACTGTGTTTGGATTAAATAAAAAAACCTTTTTTTTTTTTTTACTTTAACCTCTGCCTGACTTTCCTTCATTGCTCGGTCCATCACAGTGATCACACCAAATATTCCCTTTTAAGCTCATTAGAATGAAAACTCCGTTTTTATTTTGTATTTTTTATCCTTATATACTAGATATACTTATATTCCATGCATGCTTGCACGTTTTAATAAGTCACTGCACCTATTTTATGTTTTCTTGGGGGATGGCTCAAAGTTTTGCACAGAGCTGCACTTGACCCATGAGAACATCCTCTCACCATCATCTTTTCGATGAGCATCCTCATGCATCCCACTGAGGAAACCGTTTAGCCAGCAGAGACTAGGTAGGAACCTTCTGCTGGTTCTCCTGTGTTGCTAGGGGGAACAAAATACAGATCGGGTTGATCATCAAAGAAAGGTCGGCTCTGTGTTCGTGTGGACCCTCCTGATGGAGGGGTTGTTTTGTCCCTGTAGAACCGCCGCTGGAGCTGGATAATCGCTTTGTTTGGAAAGCCGAAGCCTGGAAAACAAACCGAGGATGAAGAATCATTTTTAAGAGGAAGAAAAGCGATGGAGCTGCAGACCTCACCGTCAGAGCAGCGAAAATACAAAGAAGCAAAACTAATCCTGGAAAGGACGCCTCAGGGAAGCACCAGGGTAGATCTCGGGCTTGCTTTCTCCAGGTGGGCTGCACTGAAGAGGGACAGATGCTTCCAGACTGACGCTGAACTGGCCGCCTTTCTGCTGGACTGGTAATTTAAACTACCTGTGTGATTAAAAATAGGGTGTAGGCATCAAAATAAGATCAACAACAGGATCAAATTAACCGAATAATGTAAAATTAATATCTGTGCGCATTGGTTGGGATTGATTTAATGATCAGTTTATTCAAATTATTTAAATGTTTAAATACTGCACGGAAATGATGAAACAAAAGTGTCAGCTAGTCCTTTAACACCTGTGCTGCTACATGATTGGACAGATATTTATGTCCCAAACACACATGAATGTGACTGGTTTGCTTGCTGGTTAGAGATGGATAGAAAGGAGCCTGCAGAGGCACACACACACACACACACCCACCCACACACACAGACACCCACACACACACAGTCACAGTCGCTCACTCAGCCTGTCAGTCAAGCTGACCTGCATCCTGCAGCACAGACTGCAGGAGAGCGAAGCATCTGCCCGTATGTTCACATGTAACGCTGGGCCTAAATCTCGGTAGTGTGTATGAAAATTTCACACAAATCTATGTGTCGTTTCTACTTTATTACCTGAACAACAACCACATCTACGAGTATGCTTTGCTTGCCTGCTCCCTTTTTCTCAGACAGCTGCTCGAGCAGATGGATCCGCATGTTTGATTTACAACAGATGGCCTCCACGACTCAACCCTCGCCAGGGATTGCTCTCTCCTCCCAGTCTCGAACCTGGAGATTTGCATGTGTTCGCCACAATACTGCTGATCTGCTCTACACTGTGGATCCTACTGTTCAGAATTAGAATTAAAAGTAAATAGATAAAAAGATATTAAATTATATGTAAAACAAACAAACAAAAGAAAAGTACTAACAGTTACATTTTGTTAGAAAATGACACATATGTGCAGTGATTTATTGAAATATGTGCAAGCATATATAGAAATGCAGGATATGAGGCAGAAACAAGTGAATATTTGGTGTGAGCACCTTTATTCTACAACACAGACTCAGCGTTTCCTTATTTATTAATATAGAAGCATGGCGTTTAATTTTTTTAATAGTACCAGCTGTCTGCTGCTGCTCCTCGGAGAATGACCTCCAACTCTGACCGAACTTCTTGAAATAGAAAAGGGGTCAGATAAACAAACTGTTGTTTGCAGGGTCGTGCTGGTTATCAGGAGCACTCTTTTCATGGTCATTGTGGCCTGCAGTGATCAGACTGTGTGCTGTGGGTGAGGGGCTCAGTGTTGGCACGATGCTGGGCTTGAATTCACCGGCCAGCCGGAGCCTTTCTCTCCATTCTCTCCTTTGCTTCTCCCCACAGTCCACAGACATGCATGTTAGGTTAACCTCTGATTCTAAATTATGTTCAGGTGTGAATGTAGCCATGCAACCTGGCAGTCTCTCTAGCACGTATCCCGATTTTCACCCTATTATGGCCGTGTTAGGTCACAGCTGGTATTTCAGTGTTATGCAGATGAGTCGTGTAGCTCTTGAAACTCTTAATTTGCTTTTGTTTTTGCAGTTACGAGAGCAGAGTCACAACATCAAGTTCCATGAATGGAAAACCTCCATCAGTCTCTCAGTGTGATGATTCTAGAGGGACAGAAAGGTGGGTCATCGCTCTGAAATAGCTCCTGTCATGTCACACGTGTGTGAAAGCACAACCGTGGGCGATGTGCTTCATTCATAAACTGTGCATATGAATGTCTCGCGCACAAATCTCTGGGTCATTAACATGTTTTGGTTTTTTGTGTACCTACTAGGGATGCAACGATACCAATTTTTTCAAACCGATACGATACCGATACTTGGATCTGAGTACTTGCCGATACAGAGTACAAAAAACGATACTTCTACCACACACACACACACACAAATGCAATGAATTGGAAGACAGGTTTTATTATATTCCCTGCCGATAAAAAATAAAATCTTAATAAAAATGACCACAAAAAAATTTCAAGTGAAAAATAAGCACTTCTGTTAAATTATTGCAGAGTCTCCTCATTGTAATTTTACAAAATATCACTGAACTATTGGCACTGTCTCCAGCTTTCAGAATAATAAATAAACACTTCTGTTTGGAATAAAATAAATACAATTTAGGTTTGCGAATAAATTAAACTTTTAAATTATTGCAGAGTGTCCATATTGTAAACAAACAAACAAAAGAATTATTATAAAATAAATAATAAATAAAATAATAATTGGCCCCCTAGTGGCCAAACTAAAAAACTACAACAGAAATGACAAGCCACCCTCTGATTAATGAAATAAGTTGGTATCGGTTCATGGTATCGGTTAACTTTTACGAGTATGAGTACACACACATTTTACAGTATCGGCCCCGATACCAGTATCGGTATCGGTGCATCCCTAGTACCTACAAATGATGCAGGGCTGAGTTTCTCAAACTAAGATTAACAGCAATCATGTTCATTTAGTTGTCTTTACAAGTTTTTAAACAATGTAAACAAGAAAGCTGGGAACAGGATGAATTAAACAAATGACTGAGGTCAACCATTCAAAGGAACAGACAGTGCAAGAGAGGTGAAGAAGATGGGGCAGGCAGGGTGGATTGGGTGGAGACGAGTGTCGGGGTGATTTGTGACAGATGGCAGTGAGATCTGATGGTTTGGAGACGGTGTGTCCTGCAAGCCGGGGTAGAAAGAGATCGAAGTGTGCGTCGTTTTATTGGAGCCTTCTGTCCAGGCCACTAAAATCATCACAGGAGTTAGAAGTGAAACGATCAATAGGGGAGTTACCATTAACAGGTGGGGCTGATAGGATTCGACCTGCAGGGCTACTCAGGTCGCTTCATTTCAGGGTTAGCAGGGAAGACACCTGGACGATTTTGAGGTAGTTAATACTGGACGAGTCCTCTCACCCACATCAGCTGAACTCTGCAATATCTACTGGGTAAGACTCAAAGGATCAGAGATTAGGACTTTTTATTCAGAGAACCAAAATCAACTTCCTGTATAAATGTTTTGTCGGCCTGCGAGGCCGAGCTGATGTTAAAATTGTCATCTGGGTTGAGCAGCATGGGCAAGGTTAGAAATGAGTCCATCAGAGTGACAGCTCAGAGTTAGAGAGGCGAGGCTGAGATGGTTTGGAGAGGTGACGAGGAGGGAGAGTGGATATTTTGCACCAAGGATGTAAAAAATGGAGCTGCCAGACAAGAAGGAAAAGAGGAAGACCTCAGAGAAGATTTGTGGATGCAGTGAAGGAGCAACATGTAGTGGGTTAGTGAAACAGAAAAAGGATGCTGGCACAGGATGGGATGGAGGCAGATGATCTACTGTGGTGAACCCTAAAGGGAGCAAATTAAGAAGAAGAAATCAAATTAAATATAATGAACTCCGAAGTCTGCTCTCTGTCACATATTCTGAGAGGCAACCCTGTCTCTACCAGAGGAAGAGATTTAAATGGGTTAGCAAAGTATGTCAAGCTTAAAGTCAGAGGATGCTGTCTCTTTATGTGGCTGGATCACCACGGCAACCTGGTCTGAACGTGTAACTTTACCATCAGCAGGTTCAGAGTTCGAGTGTAAAGTCATTACGTTTTATTTATAATGTCCTCTAAGTGTAATATACAGTTAGGTTTTAGACAGTGACACTTTTTAAAATATATATATTGGGGGCTTTTCAGCCTTGATTGCAGTCGGACAGTGGAGAGAGAAAACGGGAAAGTTGGGAGAATGACCGGGGAAGATGCACAGTAAATGGTCTCAGGGTAGATTGGAAATACATCATCCTCAAAAACCTCACTTTTTTGTGGGTCCCCCAGGGGTCCATTTTTGGCCCAGTCCTTTTTTCAATTTACATGCTCCCTATGGGTTCATTTTAAAAAAAACATGACATCTCTTTCCATTGTTATGCAGACGACTCACAGGTTTACCTGCCACTGAAACATGAATTTGTGAGTCCTCTGAAGGTTTCACTAGATTGTTTGGAGGATGTTAAGGCATGGATGGCTTTAAACTTTCTTAACTTGAATGAAGAGAAAACAGAGGTGATTGTGTTTGGTCCCTGTGACCACTACTACACTGGCCCTTTAGAAACTTATTTTAAAAAAAACCTTTGCAAAGAGGAGTGATTTTTGTCTGTAATCTAACGTTTGATAAACAGATTAATGCTGTAATCAAGACGAGTTTCTTTCATCTCCAGCTACTTGCAAAAGTGACGCCATTCCTTTGTTTCAGAGACTTTGAGAGAGATGTCGATGCCTTCATTTCATCTCGCCTCGACTTTTGTAGTAGTCTTTACTCAGGTGTCAGTCTGTCATCAGTTAGCTGTCTGCAGCTGGTCCAAAACGCTGCAGCACAGTTAATAACTGGCACACACAAGCGAGGCCACATATCTCCCATACTAGCATCCTTACACTGGTTGCCAGTTAGATTTCGAATGGATTTTAAGATTTTATTATTTGTTTTTTAAGGCGTTGCACAGGTTAGCACCCTCATACTGTACCTTCTGATCTTTTAAATTGGTACACTCCTGCAAGCTCACTGAGGTCTGCGGATCAAATGCTCCTAGCTGTCCCGAGGTCCAGTTTAAAGCACAGAGGAGACCGGGCCTTTGCTGTGACTGCCCCCTTCACATCAGGACCTCCCCAACCTCAGACACTTTCAAAACCCGTCTGAAAACCCACTTTTATTCCTTGGCTTTTAAATCAGAATGAGTTTTACTACTTTTATTTGTCTTATCTACTCAAACGTTCTCATTTTATCCTCCTTTTTCTTGTTTTTATTTCTTTTGATTATCTTAAATGTACGGCACCTTAGTCAACAGTGTTTTAAATGTGCTATATAAATACATTTGGCTTTGACTTTGATGCAGAGGCTCGTTTCTAGTCAGTCTTAGGTCAAGTGAAAGAGAAACTCTTTTCCACTGTTTGACTTAAAATCCGCTCTCTTGGTGTGCAGAAGTACTTACGGACCTAACTATGGATCTTAAGCTCAGACTCTCTCACAAATAGTTGTGGTACACACTTGTATACTGCATATATATTTTGCACAAGTGATGAGTTAGTTACATTCATGCCTAAGGTTTGCCAATTGTAAGAAATACTAATATTAATGATTGATATTCATGTTTCAGGCAGCTGTATTCAAAAGTACAAAGCGGAGTGTCCGAAATAGAAAATCTTCTCCCTGATGAGCCCAGAGATGATATTTTTATGTCTCCCACACTGGTCAAATCAGAAGAATCAGCGCAGATACACACCAGGAAAAGTCTGGGTAAAAGACGCACACATTTGTTTGCCTTCGTTTTAGACTATAAGCATAGAAAAAATGTAAATTATTGGTAAAACAGTAAAATGTTACAAAACTGCATGAAATTGTAATTAAATTGATTTGTAACTGCATTATCTTTACCCCAGTTTTTCCAGTCGTGATAGTAGATGTGGTATACTGACAAAGAAGCAGTCTTTTTACATTCTAGACTGTGGCTCAGTGAGTAAATGCAGTCCTCCAGCCACAGAGACACCTTAGATACACCTCAGACATTAGTAGAGAAAGACGTGTCAGAGTTCATAGTCATTATTGGCTAAATAGCGTAAAGGCAGACAAATGCTTGTCCATGAAATGTTTGCTCCTTAAAATATTATTAAAATCTCTGCTAATGTTTTAAATATTAAATGTATGCGTGATTTTGTTGTTTTAGTTTTCCCTTCAGAGGACGAGCAGGTCGAGCAGGACCAGAAGGACTCAGTCCTGCTCCACATTAAGGAGGAACAGGAGGAACTCTCGACCAGTCAGGATGGAGAGCAGCTTAATGGTCTACAGGAGGCTGATAACGCCACACTTCCATTCTCTCATGTTGTTGTGAAGAGTGAAGATGATGAAGAGAAACCTCCGTGCACACAGCTTCTTCATAGCCAAACCGAAGACAACGCAGAGGCAGAGAGGCGTCAAATCAGCTGCTCAACAAAAATAAAAACAGAAACTGACAGAGAGGACAGTGAAGGAGCAGAGCCAGCTGGGAACCCGGAGTCAAATAACCTGTTACAGCAAAACACCGATGCAAAGACTTTTACCTCTGGTGAAACTGAAGTCAGTATTGGTGCTGATGATGAGGACGATGACACAGATGATTGGCAGGAGCCTTTGTCGGATTCTGGATCTGAAACTGAAGAAAGTGACAGTGACTGTAAGAAGGGCAGGGCCAAAGCCTTCATCTGCTCTGAGTGTGGTAAACGGTTTCAGTACAAGTGGTCTCTTCAGAGACACGTGACACGCCATTCAGGAAAAGCCTCTTTGGGCAGCTTCACCAATAAGAAATGTTTTCCAGTGAAGCAAACGGCAGATTTACAGATCAAAGTCCACACAGGAGAGAAACCATTTGGCTGCAGTCTTTGTGAACAAAGGTTTAGAGATCAGTATAATCTTAAAAGGCACATGAGAATCCACACAGGAGAGAAACCGTTTGGCTGTGGCATTTGTGGTAAAAGATTTAATGGCGAGGGAAATCTGAAAATACACAAAAGAGTTCACACGGGAGAAAAACCATTCGGATGTGGTGTTTGTGGTAGAAAATTTAAGCAGAAGTCACATTTTAAGAAACACATCATGGTTCACACTGAAGAAAGACCTTTTAGTTGTGATGTGTGTGGGAAAGGATTTAAATGGAGGATCCACATGAAGACTCACAGGAGAATCCACACAGATGAGAAACTGTTTGGTTGTGACGTTTGTGGTCGAAGATATAACTGTGAAAGAAATCTTAAGATACACATGAGAGGCCACTCAGACGAAAGACCGTTCGGTTGTGACATTTGTGGTAGGAGGTTTAACTGCAACAGAAATCTTAAGATACACAAGAAGGTCCACACGGGGGAGAGACCATTCGCCTGCGGTGTTTGTGGTAAGAGGTTTTCACAGGTAGGGGCTCGGAACAGGCACAGGAGCGTCCACACTGAAGAGAAACCATTTGCTTGTGATTTGTGTGGACAGAAATTTAACCGAGAGGGTAATCTTGAAAGGCACAAGAGGGTTCATACGGGAGAGAAACCATTTGGTTGTGACATTTGTGGACAAAAATTTACCCGAGAGGGAAGCCTAAAGAGACATATGAGGAACAAGGCAATAAACCATTTGCATGCAGTGAAAGATTAACTGTAATCTCATAACTTAATGTTACATTACTAATACACTGCTCAAAAAAACTTAAGGAACAAGGATCAATATTTATACTCATATGGACTATGTAGTGTGTGAGGAATGAAAGAGTGCCTGAAAATCAAAGTGACATAATTTTGCTGCAGCAACTCAAAATGATGCTCAGTCGTTTGTACGTTCTGCACGTGCTTGTATACATATGGCGTTATTTTTGTGCCACCATCTGGGCGCACGTAAAAAAAAAAGTTGCAGGTGCAAGTGTTGCATTTTGAGGAGAAATTTATTTTGAGCAAACAAAAGCTAAATTTGAGTGAACAAAATTCATTGCTGCGTGCAAAAAATGTATTTCAGTGTTTGCTGTTATCCACACACACACAATAGCAGCCCCTCTCGCTCAGTTTTTGCATTTGCGCTCGCTCGCAATGTGTTGCTCGCGCTCTCAACATTTCTGCCTGTGCGTCATTTCGAGCTGATTGGAGACCAAAACAGCCAATCAGATTTTTTTTTGCATCCAAGTCTGTGATTGGCTGGTTTTGTGGCACAAATATAACGGTGTAGAGAAAGAGTTGAATGTGCACGGGCAGAAATGTTGAGAGCGCAAGCAACACATTGCGAGCGAGCGCAAATGCAAAAACTGAGCGAGAGGGGCTGCTACTGTGTGTGTGTGGATAATAGCAAACACTGAAATAAATTTTTTGCACGCAGCAATGAATTTTGTTCACTCAAATTTAGCTTTTCTTCTCTCAAAATAAATTTCTCCTCAAAATGTAACACTTGCACCTGCAATTTTTTTTTTACGTGCGCTCAGAATAGTGGCACAAAAATAACGCCATATATACATGCCAGAGGTCTGTGCGTCCCTCCAGGGATACGCCTCCCCAGACCACCGCTGACCCACCGGTAAACCAGTCATGCTGGACGATGTTACAGGCAGCATAGCGTTCTCCACAGCTTCTCCAGACCCTTTCACATCAGTCACATGTCCTCATGGTGAACCTGCTCTCATCTGTGAAAAGCACAGGGTGTCAGCTGTTTCTTTGTTTGATCAGACATTCACACCTGCTGTGACCTGCTGGAGGTCATTTTGTATCTCTGGCAGTGCTCATCCTGTTCTCCTTGCACAAAGGAGCCGATCTTATTTCTGTCCCTGTCCAGCTCTCTGTACTGGTAGACACGTATTAATGTGCCATCTTGGAAGAGTTGGAGTATCTGTGCAACTTTTGTAGGATCTAGATTTTGCCTCATGCTACCAGTAGTGTAAGGGTATTTGTTCACTGTGGTGCAATTTTATTCACCAATTTTTCCCAGTTCTGAATGTCACACCCCTCTGCAGCAGCAGTAATCGGTAACTGTTTGCACCTAACAAGGTGTGACTAAAGACATGCCTGAGGTTGGCTGTTGGGCTCTCCTGGCTGTCATTTTTTTTTTTTACCAGAGAATATTTAGTCATTTAAAATAAAACCAAAGTTTGTACAAACTCTGGTGTCAGTCTGTTGTGGGCTTGTTTAAAGGCTCTGAGTGGTCATACATCAGCATCATGTTGTTATTATGGATGCATTTTGAATAATGACCTGAGTGTTTTGTACTGTGACCTTTAGTGTTGTGGAGACGTTAGTTCACTTTTGGTGGACCATGTGGCACTGGTATGTAATGTGTGGTATTAATGCTGTTTAAGTGGCTAAGGCTGGCTAGACCCCATCATGCTCTCATTTTAGTCATTAAAAATAAAACCTGGTTGTCGATGGTCTTTATTTATGTGAAGGAAAACATAAAGTATAATGAAGTAAATTGTAAATATGGTTCCACATTTTTATACTCTTGTAGTCTGCACTGTCCTCTTTTGTATCTTGTGAAGGTGACCCCTTTAAATGTCTCTCTTCATATCATAATGAATTTTATTTTTTTTAATAATTTATTAACACCTGGATTTTTGGATGTTCTAATCTGTCTGCACATTCACAACACGTCGTATATATCTGTGTTTTTGTCAGGAATCAAGTTCAGCTTCATTTTAACTGAATCAGACTGAAAACCAAAAAGGGCGGGCGATGTGACCTCAGGATTAGTCAGTGAACTAGCAACAACACTGCTAAAGACACAAACAGAAATAACTTATTGCTCAGTGTTGTGGAAAAATAAACAGAGTTGAAACCAAACTGTCTTTCTGAGATTTATTGATGAAATCTTTGGAAAAGGATAAACAGCATGAACGTGTTTCATGACAGCTCCTTTGTACTTGCAGTCTTTCCATGTTTACTTGATAAGAAAGCCTCAAAACGTGTATCATGACCTTGAATACCGCTGACTGCAAGTTTAGTTTCATTACTGTATGAACCGGTTAAATAAGATTAAATGCAAAGTTCCCATTACATTTCCATCTTTTTGGATGCAATCACTTTACTCTTTTAGTAATTTTATTTTTTAAAGTAAGGTAAGAAACAGTAACATATAATATTAAAACTTTGAGAAACGATGCTTACATGAGTGAAATAGCCTTACCCGTTTTGTAGGGCATAGGTGTTGGCATGGATACTAGAAGCAGATCGATCCAAATATCAGTAGTATCAAAACCATTGGTACTGACATCAGATCAATAGTAGCAATGTAGGATACTTTATTTCCATCCTTCAGGTATTTATTTGGGCCAATGTTCGAACCTCGCTTTGGGAGGAGAAAAAAAGCAACAGAGCACAAATACTGCCAAGGAAGTACAACAAGTTCAGTTTTTATTAAAGAGAGGTAGCCTATCAAACACATCGGTGCTGTCACAGAAACACTCTGAGATTAGTTATTCTAGAAATAAGGAAACTAAAACTGACAAACCTTCCTTGTTCTTGTGTCTGGAGCTGGTGTAGCCTGTTGGAGACCATCATTGGGATGGGGAAGTTATTTCATCTTGTAGTAAACTTTGTCATCTAAAGGAAAGAATAAAAGCTACAGCTTTGGCCTGGATATAGAATATGATGAAATCTGAATGACCCAGTTAAGTTCAGGGAATTAGTTAAATACACTGTGTCCCTCTGTGACCGTCTCAGCAACGGCGCAATACGTAGTCAATGTCACCATCAGCCCTCGATGGAAGAGCTGATCCAGAAATGATGACGGCAATGGTTTGGCCACATCTGCCGCATGAGCAACCAACGCATGCCACACCGCCTTCTGCTGCAGCAGCGCTCCGCCCACTGGAGAATCAATCACGATGCGCCCAAGAAGACTTGGATCAAGCAAAGGTCAAGGCCACAGATAACAAGGCCTGGTAGTGCATCGTTGACCAAGATGGAAACCCTGCGTTACCCATGGCAACGTATTGGCTTCGTGGACGACCTCACTCGCTGACCACCAGCTAGAGACAAAAGAAGAAGGAAGAAGTAAAATACATTGCAGGGCATTTTATTTTTTTATAATCCGAAAGTAAAGAAAGGTATAATCCTTTATGAGAAGTGAATTGAAATACACCCACATTCAAATATCATAAACTTTCACATGCACATCAAACGAGGTGTCTGTAAGTCTACACTTAAATATTTTACTCATTGTAAACTACATTTTGTTCTATAAAGATAACAAGATGGTCATTTGTGACAGAATCGTGAAGGCTCAACTACTATTGATCTTTCTTATAAAACCTGTCATCTCTGTTTGGGAAATATGTGAAACCACAGTAATTCATGCAGTTACAGATTTCTACATACGCTGATCGCTGGCTGCTTCAGTCTACTGAAGCACTTTTCATTTCTGAATGCTCCTTCTGGTTGTTCATGCGTAATAAAATCAAAAACGTTTCTATTTCTCTTTCTTTCTGCCTGCTCCACTTCCCTCACACACATACACAAACTCAAGGTCACAGCTGCACAGATGCATACACACACACACAGTCTGGATTGAATAAGATTTAAACATTGCAATTATTTAATTGCAATGATTATATTCTTATTTAAGTTTATTGATTCTTGATTAGATTTCTGATTTGATTAAAGCAGGAAAAACTATCAGCAAAAGCACACACATAAAAATCACTCTGTGCTCTGTTACACCCACAAAGACTGAATTTTAGGCCTTTTACTTCTGGTTGGAGCTGAGCTGAGGGAGCTCCATCTTCTTGACAGGGATTAATTACTTCTTCTTGTAAGGCTGGCATAGCAACCATTATTCCTGACACTATGCGCTAAACTCGACTGTAAACCTGTCAAATTGACTGTAATGAAGATGGATGATAAGGTCTGGCAAAAATCCCCAGGAAAGAGCAACTCGAGGGTTAAGATTAGGGTAGAGAAGGCAAGTGTCTGTCTGCTGCTTGTATTCAAGGCTCTACATCCCGGGGTTGCTTGACTTTGTGGCTCTGCTCATTAAACTCAACAAACTACTCAAAAGATAATTTTGAATAGTTTGCTTTTTGATTGGAGCTAAAAGACGGAAAAGTGATGGATCAGATGGAGTTTATTATTCTGGCTCCAGATTTGCAACCCTGACATCAGGTTGGTGGAGAGATTGGAATGTGAGAAACTGACTCTGTGGACAGGTGTGCTTTATACATATAACACGTTGAGATCAGGAGTATCTGAAATTCATAGATTAGTTATAATGTATGTGGCACATGGGCACACAGCCAATCTGTGAAAAGTTCATTTCTTTTTATTGTTTTCTCGATAAAGGTAAACAACTTATAGTGCAAGCTTTTAGACAATATTGAATCTGATGAAGATCTGTGAAACTTGCAAATGTCCAGCAGATATTGCAAATGAAAGAAGAAAGAAGAGTAGCCCTGGAGTCTGGACCGACAGGACCCTCTCCAAAAGAGAGATTTTGACCATTAACTGATGAACCATTATTTATTTATTTTTTATCTCTAAAGGTTGTCTTAAAATGTGTTTGCTTTTGTAGTCGAAAAAGTTAATGTTAGAATTACATGTTGACACTGTGATTAATGGTGACACAATATCTAATACAAAAACCACTCAGAGAGCGCAAACCTCTGCAGCTCCCTCCTGTGCAGTATTTACTTTTAAGGGAGTAGCATTGTATTTTGTATATATTTATTTTGTTTTCTTTGTTCTTTTTAAATGTAATTTCAAAACTTTGTAGTGAAATAAAAGAAGGGACATCTCAGGCCCTCCATGGTATGGAGGCCTATCTCCCCCACCACTTCCCCTGCCAGTGCAAAAAACAGGTGTACACACGGGTGATCACACACACAAACTACACCCTTTTTGGCTCCAACCTCAAAGCACAATGTGCGCTGTTGATCCTACGTGCTGCACAATAATGTTTAATATTTAGTATTTACTGTTCTATTCACATAGATCATCGTGATGTTGTTTATTATATTGCTCTCTTTTTTTGCTTGTTTTCTCTTTTTTCTTTCTCAACAGGTGATCCAGGTGATTGATAGATGTATTTTTTGTCTGTTTATTTTGTTGGTTTTTGTTTTTTGCCCTTTATCACCGTTTCTCTTCCCCGCTGTTTTTCTTTCCCTCTTTCTTTCTCCCTTTTCTTTCCCCCAGTCATGTCTGTCCCGTATGTAGCAAGTGAAAATAAAATACAATAAACAATAAAAGCAAAGGTGAATCAAATAGACCAATATGGCAAGTAAATCCGTTGGGCATCTTTCTTTGCCTTTAGACAATAATTCTGATGGCAAAAGAACAAAGCAGGACATGAAATAATGTGATAACAGATGTTTTTCTCCAGAAACAAGTGCTTTTAAACCTAAAAAGAATCACTGACTTTCATTTATTAATGTCAGATAGGCTCTTTATACATCCTAAATAAGAAAGATTTTAGTTTACATATTTATTAGGATGGAATTCTTGACCTGGGTCGAAACTGATCCACACCAAACTGTGAAAATATGAAATATGAACAACATGTAAGACTTGAAGTTATCAATAATTAATGTCGCTTCAGGAATGCTGGAGTTATAAAGTACATGATCACTGCAGCAGGAAACTAAAAAAGGCGTGTGTAGGAACCTTCGGTTTGTTGTACTGTATTGCGAGGGGGAACAAAACAAAGGACGGACGGAGCTACAGAAAAGTGTCGGTCCTTTCGAAGTGTTTTTATTTTTCCACGTTTTAGCAACTGCATGCAATACTTCATATTTAACCCACAGAAAAACGACAACTGTGGACATTAAAGGAGCGAAAATAGGAAGAAGCGTCAAACGCAGGAACCAGTGCGGCTCCCACAGCTGCACCACAGCTGTTGCCACAGTGACGCGGAAGTTACCTGTTTGCTGCTCAGCAGGTATTTCTACAGTCTGCTATGAGCATAATTAGCAACGAGAGAGAAAATATACAAATATTTGCGCTGAAAATAAAGGAAAAAGACCCGCCAAGGTGTCACTGCTCTGCCCACGGCTATTACTGCAAATAAACCCCACCCAAAATCTCCGTAGCTCGAATCAGCCAAACATGACAGCCACACGTTACAATTACCAGTCCTGTTGCACAAGTGTTTTCAATATCTGTTCATATTTCTAATTAATAAATCAAAACAGTCAGGACGGTCGAGAACTCATCTGCAAAGTGTCTCAATGTTGTTGGCAAAATTTCTGGGAATTTCACAGCCAACATTAAAACTCATTTATGCAAATACAGTGCACAAGCCTAAATATGAATGCAACAAAAGTATCTGCACATAAGTACAAAGTAATTGAGTAACTTTACTGTTATAGTAGATTCGTGTTGGATAATGTGGCAAAGTACATGTACAATATTATAAATTTATTATACACTTTTTGTCAAAGAAAGATTGAATATATTCAGCTGTTGATGACAGGGGTGGCAGGGAGGGTGTATTATATAAGGTGCTCTGAAAAAAAACTAAATATTTTAACTGATCATATTTATTAACAGCAAGAAAAAAACATGCTTCTGTCATGCATATAGCTTTCTAACTTTCCAGCTGCCACTCACACACACACACACACGATACCACCTCAGGTCCCAGCACATCTTTTACAGGGGAGACATAATCAGCTGATGGAGCTCAGGTGTGTATCAGACTCCCCTGACACGACACCATGAACCCACTGCTCCAGCCGTATCCTGCACCTGAGCCACAAACCACACACAGGATGTTTTACACACAGAGAGCTGACACAGTGTTTTTTATGCAAGTGATCTGTCAGTTATATCTGCACGGATATACAGTTGATATTAAAATACTGATGTCTGTTTAATTACACTTTCAGAAATTTGTACCTGAAAAATGTCAGTGGAATAGAGATGCCTCAAAGAAAGAGCCATCAACTGGGTGACCTCCAAGGGCTGCTGCACCCGATATCTGCACCAACCACATCAGACACGGCACCAACACAAGTTAGGACAGGTCTCGGTAAGACAGATATTTTTTTCTTTTATTTTAACACACTACTCTGATATGTAATTCAAATTTTTGTCCTTTCTGGATATCATCTAGGTTTTTCCAGCACTGGGCACGATGGAATCTGGGAACCTGTTAAAAATTAGTTAATTTCTTCTCTTTTTTTCTTTTCCCTTCAGTTTTGTACATTTCAGTCAAGAGCCCGAGTGAACTACAGTTATCAATAAAGTTTACTTGCCAAAGCATGAAAGAAAAAACATTTCTCTTTGTGTTCTGGACCATGTGTGACTGCAGTCATGGCTCAAATGCTGAGCTAATTAAGTCTTGAAGGATACTTGGGGGAAGGTGAAAGACACCTCCAGCACAGCGAGGTGATGAATTCATCACAGCGTGTAGCTCTCTCCCGATCACAGCTTGTCCTTTGTTGATGAAGAAATTTTAAAACAGGATTCAGGACATCCCTACAGCTGCAACAAGTTGCAATTTTTTCTCACTGGAAAAAAAAAAGAAAAATGTTAGTCAAAGATTTAAAAGAATTCTTGTCATAAACAAAGTGAATAAATTAAAGAGCTCCATGAAGAAATATCTAATAAATAAATACATGCAATTGTTTTTATATGAGGGGGTGTATTTCAGCATTTCAGTACCTGTCCTTCTGTTGTCTTCTTCCTCTTCAGCCTTTTTAAAATATATTAAAATATTGTTCAGAAATATTGTCAGGCAGGATGATACACCTGTTTTAATGTGAGGTCATTGCTGGATTCATGGACTGGCAATGCGTTCTGTGGTATTAGTGTGTTATAGGACTACTTTTTGGGTAATGAAATCTGAATGGAGATGGAAACGTTTTAGTTCTTATTGATTATTAAATTATTATTTATTCTTTCTAAACGGGTGACAACTTTCAATCGTATTTAAGCTGCTGGATAAAAGTCTGAATGTAGTCACATCTATCCATAATATAAATGTGTGTTTCAATGTTGCCTGCAGATGTCCAGCAGATGTTGTTACTTAAAGAAGAGAGCTCAAGTCATGATCAGCAGGATTTGGTCCTCCTCCACATAAAGGAGGAAGAGGAGGAACTCTTGACCTGCCAGGAGGGAGAGCAGCTTCGTGGTCTACAGAAAGCTGATATCACCAGTTTCCCCATCACTGCTGTTTGTGTAAAGAATGAAGATGATGAAGAGAAACCTCACCTCCTACATTTTCATCAAACACCAGCTGAAGACAACAGAGAAGCCGAGCCTTCAACCAGCAGCTCAGTCAAACAGATTAAAGCAGAAGGTGATGGAAAGGACTACAAAGAGCCAGAACCAGCCACAAACCTGAATCCAAATAATAATTTACAACCCAATATTAATGTAAAACATTCAGACTTGTATGAAGCTGATGATTGGCAGAAACCCCTGACAGAACCTGAACCTGAAAGTGAAGATAGTGAAGAGTCAGGTACAAATAGTGATACCAAAAAGCCCTTTATCTGTTTTGAGTGTGGTAAGCAGTTTCTCCATGACTGGTCACTTCAGAGACACATCAGACTGAAGTCAGGGAAAAGAGCTTCAAACTGCGATGTTGGTGACAAAAGCTCTGGAGTGAACCAAAATGCAGATTCACAGGGGACAGTTCAAACAAAAGAGAAACCATTTGGCTGTGATGTTTGTGGACAAAGGTTTCAGCTGAATGCGAATCTTAAGGTGCACATGAAAGTCCACACTGGAGAGAAACCATTTAGTTGCAATATCTGTGAAAGAAAATTTAGACATCAGTGTAACCTTAAGGCACATGTGAGAATTCACACCGGAGAGAAACCATTTGGCTGTCGCCTGTGTGATAAAAAGTTTACACAGAGTGTACATTTAAAGACGCACATGAGAAGCCACACGGGAGAGAAGCTATTTTTTTGTGACGTCTGTAGTAAAAGCTTTTCACGACTGAGGATTCTGAAATCGCACAAGAGAATCCACACAGGAGAGAAACCATTCGACTGTGATGTTTGTCATAAAAGATTTTCACAACTAGGTGATCTAAAGAGACACAAACGCGTCCACACGGGAGAGAAACCATTCAGCTGTAGTGTTTGTGGTAAAAGGTTTGCACAGAGGATGCATTTCAAGACACATATGAGAATCCACACAGGAGAGAGACCTTTCGGTTGTGATGTTTGTGGCAAGAGCTTTAACTGTAAGAGAAATCTGAAGACACACATCAGAGTCCACACGGGAGAAAAGCCATTTGGTTGTAATGTTTGTAATAAAAGATTTTCACAGCCAGGAATTTTAAAGAGACACATGAACATCCACACAGAAGTTAGGAAATTTGTGCCCGGTAAATCAAGAGGAGTCTATTTGAGGTTGCTCAAATCTAAACTGGCTACATCAGAAATGGAGCAGCTAGCCATCAGAAACAGACAAGGTAAGGCATTAACTTTCCTCATACTCTTGGTTAAATACCATTTAAATAACAATTTCTCCCAGTGCTGCTTCTTTAATGTATGACAGCACTTTCTTCAAGAAGGCTCGGTACCATGGTAATCTTTCCAGTGTCAGTGCCATTTAAGGTTTGGGACTGAGACCTAATTGAATCACAAATCCAAAGGGAATGGATTCATAAGTCAGATTAATGTGGATGTCAATGGAACCACCAGTGAGACACAGTTTAGAAAAAGGCCAGCAGTGAAAATAAGATTAACGATGTGCCTGTGATTCTGTGTGGGCCCAGAAACATGTTTTCATAGGAGGAAATGACATTTCAGTGTTAAGAAACCTTTTGCCAATTTTTAAATATGAGCAAACCCTAATGACAACAACGGCAGCACTTACTCTACAGTAAAATTTACCCAGTAAAATTTGCTATGTCTGCCAAACTGATTTCATATTTTAAAATGCACAATAAAACAGAACAGCAGATTTACATTTTTACCTGTAGTCTGAGATGCCTTCGTAGCCTATGTATGTATGTATATTTGTATGATTACAAACACAAATGCATAGTATGCATGTAGCCACACCTGTAAAAGTGCAGAAATATCAGTTTTTATATCCATCTAATAATGCAAAGCACCACTCAAAGCACAGCTACATTTAATACATTCATTCCCATCTGTGGCCAGGTTATAATCCCCAGTTAACCTAACCTGCATGGGTTCAGATTTTTTATCCTTCTTTTTCATTTTATTTTGTATCTTGTTCTGAACGCAGCCTTCTGATACTACCAGGTGCAGGTGATGTCCTTAAAGCAATTTTAAAAAAGATAGTGGTATTTTCATTTGCAATTTATATGTTTGCAGATGGCATTGTGATCATTGTGAGAGTAGCTACCAGGCAGAAGAGAGCATGGAGGGGTGGTCTTATGCTCTGAAGAGCAATATAATGAAAGGAATGTGTGAATAAGAAGGAGACATGGAAAGGTGAACCTGCAATGAACACAGGTATTAAAGATAGATGAGTTTAAATACCTGGGGTCAGCCATCCAAAGGTGAAGAAGAGAGTGCAGGCAGGGTGGAGTGGTTGAAGGCAAGTGTCAGGGGTGATTTGTGATGGAAGTATCATTTGGAGATGGTGGGACTGACAAAAAGGTGGTAGACAGTGGAGGGATAGTGGATAAGCTGGACAAAGGATGCTGAAGATGGAGCTGCCAGGCAGGTGCAAAAGAGGAAGACCCCAGGAGAGGTGAAGGAGGATGTGCAGAGGGGGTGATGTGACAGAGAAGGATGCTGGGATAGGGTGAGATGATCTTCTATGCACCCCTAAAGGGAGCAGCTGGAAGAAGAAAAAAAAAGAAAATTGTAATAAAATATTTATTTACAAATGCATTTTATGCTATGTGATCCAAAGTTTGTTATAATTTGTAATCCAACAATGATGACTAGCTGATTAAAAGACAACTGTTGGAACCAGGGAAAAAGACTTGGTCCAGTTTTGTTGTTAAAATCCACAAAATAGATCAGCAACAATTTGTTGTTCATTTTATTTCATATATTAAAGCTGCTGAGGATATGTGTACTTACACCAGGTCTCCATAATGTGCATTTGTTTAATTGTGTCCTGCAGCTATCCAGGTTGGTGAAGGTGTTTCCTCAAACCCCAGTCTGGAGCAGAAGGACCCAGACCTCCTTCACATGAAGGAGAAACAAGCGAAACTCATCACCAGTCAAGAAGGAGAGCAGATTAATGGTTTGAAGGAAGCCAGCCTCTCACAGCTTCATCAAAGACTGACCAAGGACCACTGCGAGGCAGATATTCCATTCTTTAGCTGCTCTGAGTGTGATAAACAATACCTCTACAAGCGATCTCTTCAGAGGCACAAGAAAAGTCATTCAGCAGAAAACTCTGCCAGCTGTTTGGTTAATAAGAAAGCTTCCAGACTGGAGGAAAATGTAGTTGACACAAGCAAGAAAATATTTGGGTGTGATATTTGCGAACAGAGGTTTCATCAAAAATCCCATCTTAAGACTCACATGAGAATTCACACAGGAGAGAAACCCTTTAGTTGTAATATTTGTGGAAACATATTTAGACATCAGTACAGTCTCGACAGACACATAAGAGTCCACACAGGAGAGAAACCCTTTGCTTGTGATGTTTGCAGTAAAGGTTTTTCACATCTGTGGGATCTGAAAAGACACAAAAGTGTTCATACAAAGAGCCTTCCACCAGAGGAACCCAAAGATCTTGATAAGGTGGCCCCTATTTCACCATCAGCTATATCAGAATTAGTGCAGACACAAGTCAAGAAGGATGTAGATAAGTGAGATATTTGTGTTTGCTGGAGATTAAAGAAATGTAAACTATTTCCACAAAACTGTGTAAAAATTGCTTTGTCTATTCTTGCTGTTACATTACTGGCAAAGATTACAAAGTGTTACTAACTTTTGCAAGATTAATTTTTGGATTCCTGCTTCCTGTTGTTATGATAAAATTACCTCCTACTATAAGTCCTCCTTAAAGATCATCTTACCAAACTACCAGTTTAAAATTGTTAATAAGATCTGTTAAAAACATTTGCAAACTGTGCTGAATATTAGGCTTAAAAAAAACTTTTTTGTATGGAAGTTAAACCTTCTTCTCCCAAAGAGTCATTGGGTGTCTCGCTCTCTTATATTGTCTATTATTATTTGAAATATTAGAATCTTTAAAAAGTTCTTAAATTATACAGGTGTGTGTAAACAAGTGAATAGCACTTTACACTTAGTAATATTTATACTTTTATTTATCTGCTTTGTTGTATTGCCAGAATACAGATAATTTCTTCTAAACAATTATGGAAAGATGGGAAGTCTGGGCTTCTCTGCTCAGACTGCTGCCCCTGTGGTCAAAACCAGCAGTGGAAAATGAATGGATAGATATTATACAATATTATATTAGAAAAGAAAAAATAGACATACCAATTATGGTTAACCCAGATGATGACCAATATAAAACTATTAAGATAGAATTAATGAAATTGATTTAAAAGAGCCTAGGGCTCATAAGATCAGAAAAATATTTATTAGGGGTATTTTAAAATGTTCAAACTCTGTTTCATAAAGACATGGTGTCATGTATCGCACACACATTGATAAATATATATTTATATTCCATCCCTGCATCCATTTTCTTCCAGTTATCCTTATTTTCCTCAAATATAAAGCTATTGCTTTTGTCATGTGACCCAGTGGTTCAACTTCTATTGTCAAATGTACTCTTAACTGGCTAACTAATAACTGACCTGACTTGAACCAGCAAGTTCGAGTACATTTAATAATAGATCTTGAACTGAGGATGGTTCAAGATGGTTCACTGTTCCCTGCAGATGTCCAGCAGATGTTGCCAGTTAAAGAAGGGCTTCCTTGGACTCCAGGTTTGGACCAGCAGGACCCAGACCCACTCCACATAAAGGAGGAAGAGGTGGGACAGAAGAGTGACAGAAGAGATGCTCAAACCATCTCAGACTCACCTCTCTATTTTTGTCTCGGTCGGGTTTTTATGTACTTGATGTTATGTATTTCCATGTTAAAATACTGCACCTAACATTTAGTACAAACGTTTAGTTGCTAGTTTAGATTTAAAAGATATGAATGAACAAATTTAAATAGCACCATATTTTTTATATGTGAAACTATCCAGCAGTATCTAAAACAATCCAGTGCATCACCAAATACAGTAGGAGTGTGGGCTTTATTAGTCATCATGACTTGGTAGTTTAATATGACTCTAATACTGATTATTTTTATACTTCCACCGTCATAATGCTGGTCGTCTTCTATGATGACACAGCACGGGCGTAGGAACAGTCTGTTGTCTGGACTGTGTTGCAGGAGGGAAGAAAATAAAAGCGGGACTTGCTGTCATGAAGTTGGCCTTCTTGCTGCGGGATCGATGCTGCAGATAGATGCAGGAAAATCCTCGTGATTGATTAACACGGAGCAAAGTTTCGAAGCGTCACAAACACAAACCTGGAGAGGCATCCGCCGGAAGCGGCTCACCCAGGTGGGCGTCAGTGAAGACGGACCGAGGTCAGAGTGACGCTGAAGCTGTCAGGGTCTGCTGCACAGGTAATTTATTCTGTCTGTGTGTGGATGCAGTTTGTTCTTTGGTAGCTGCTCATGTGCACGGGTGAAAACCTGCAGCAGGCAGCACATGCGCTCAGAGACATAACGTAAGGAGGAGACGTGGCACTCGGGAAATCCTGAGGAGAAGTCTGTGGGCGTGGTCGATTAAGCCGAATAATAATAATAGTAATAATAATGTCCTACCTCTTTTTTTAATCATTCCCTTCGACCTCAGTGAAAAACGTTAGTCCAGGTGTGAAAGAGAAGTCAGATATTAGTGTGAGGGCGGAAGTGGCTCTGCTGAGGTGAAGCTGCAGAAAGAAGCCCAACCTGTCTGCAATATGTTGTTTAATGCATGCATTACCACCTCATTACCAGTTTTGTCATTTTAAATAAATAGAAACATACATAAAGTGAAATTTATTACCCTGTAATGTCCTGCTGAAGAGATGATCCAGTTTTCCGCTTTCACTGAGATTTTCTGTGAGTCCGTTCTGTGCTGTTGCATGTTGGCGTCATCTTATATTTAATACTGAGGTTAAGTGTCACAGGGTTTAATTCTGGCATGTTAAACCAATCGTATTGTTGTGTTTGATTGTACTGAGTACTCTGCATATTAATTTAACCAACTCTAACATACTGTAACTTTCACGTACTAAGACAGACTGGTGAATAGCTGCATTCACAGATATATGTTATGTAACAGTGCTTATTAATGTATAAAGTAAGTCATCTTTCTGTTATGGAGAAATTAAAGAAAGAACGAAACATGAATGCCGCTCTGTGTGCTCACTGCTGAGAAATCGCTGACCTCTGAAAGTCGACATACCTGACACAGACCTTAGAAACTCAGGTTTGAGTGTTTCCTTATTGATAGAGTGGGTGAGTTGACTCTGAATGATTCCAACATGGTGGCAATCTGTCTGCTTTCATGAATTTCATGACAGTTAATTGAAACCTTTTAACAATCTTTGTGAGAGTCATCGCAGTCAGCAAGAATCAGAGCTGGACAGGTTTGGCTTCCAGCAGGCGACGGTAAATACTTACAGTCATTCTCAGATGGCAAAAATGTGTGCAGTGGCAAAAAAACAACCTTTTTTTAAATAATTTTGAGATACAGATATTTATGTAATTAATTGTGTAATTACAGTTTCAAATCATTATAGCTGCAATTTATGCATTGAGGACCTGTTTGAATACACAGTGTGCATGTGTGTTTCAGTGTTTCCTGCAGATGTTGCAGACTGAGGAAGAGGTTCCCTGGAGCATGAGTCTGGACCTCGGCAATATTAAGGAGGAACAGGAGGATCTGCTCAATAACTCGGACGAAGCTGACTTCATCGGGTTCTCAGTCACTGATGTTGCTGTGAAGAGTGAAGATGAGGAAGATGGACCCCAGTTCTCACAGAGTAATCAGAGCCCAGCTGAAGAGAAAAACGAGGGAGAGCCTCCAGGCTTGTCTTCTTCTTCTGCTGCTTCACAGCTTGCAGGTATCAGGAATGTGGCTCATTTGATCTTGCAAACATTATTTTTGCAGTAAAAAAAATAAAAATAAAATTCCGCTCCCGCGTCTGTTGGAGGTCTTTATCCTTCAAGCTCGGGTTCTCTACCAGAGGCCTGGGAGCTTGAGGGTCCTGCGCATAATCTTTGCTGCTGGAGATCTCTGATGTTGTTCCTGGGATTTAAAAAAAGAGTCAGTAAGATTTAAAAATTCCTTTGTCATTTGCTTGTCAGGGCAGCACACGTGAATATTGAAGTCCCCAACAATAAGGACATGATCATATTTTGGCATAATTTCAGCCAACAGATCAGAAAAGTCATTTAAGAAGTCCTTATTGTATTTGAGGGGTCTGTAAACCACAGCACAGAGCACTGTGTGAGAGCGCTCTAGCTCAAACACACTCAGTTCAAAGCTACTAGGTGATGTTGAAAAGGACAGAGGTTTACATTTATACTGCTTCTTAAAAACGCTGTTCCTGTGCTGCCATCATTAGTGCCTCTGTGCTGTCTTTCAGTCCAACTTTGTCCAGCCACTGGTAGAATTTCTGGATGTTAGCCACTTCCTCTATCTGCTGGTGGTACATACCGTGTTGGGACCTGTCCTTCCATGATGGTGCCTCCTCTTCCTCGTCTTTCTTGGGTTTTTGCTGTTTGAGGTGTTGTGGCCATCTTCTCGCCACCTTATGTACTTGTCTCATCCTGGATTGTGGTACTGACACTGACCAGTCCCCGGCCTCCTTGCTTCCGCTTAGCGTACGGTCTCTAGGTGCTGTACTTGGGGTGAAACCCTCCATGCATGATCAGAAGCTTTCTCGTATTGATGTAAATATCTTCATGATTAACTCTTTGAACAGGAGTTCTGATAAGACTTGTATTAGCTCATTATATGTTTTCAATCATTTCATTTGATCTGTCTCCTGGTCAAATCCCACCCATACATGAATATGAAAAGATATCTGTTCTGAGCTTAATAGTCCTTTTTTTCAATTGTATTTATTTTTTGTTACTCAATTGAAAGGCTAATATTTGAAGTCTGCGGATATCTTCAGATCAAATGTTATAATCTAAATATCTTACACATTTTATGGAAATGTATAACTTGATCTACATAGTCTTTCATTTTTTTAAAGCCCTTGTCAGTGTTTTGATGAAGCAACAAAGGTGAGATGAACATAATTACACAATTATTAATTTTACTCAGTTTCCAAGAAAAGTTGCAAAAAATATTTATATTGCTCTAAATATTAATAAGAGGTTTAGAGAAATGTGTCAGTACACAGTCACAGCTGTGCTTGTGTCTTTATTGCTCCCTGCAGATGTCCAGCGGATCTTGGTGATTAAAGAAGAGGTTCCTTGGAGCTCATGCCATGATGACCTCCTCCACATTAAGGAGGAACAGGAGGAACTCCTACCTGGTTGTGTGGGAGAACAGCTTAATAGGCCAGAAGAGGATAACATCACCAGGTTTCCATTAACTGCTGTTTCCATAAAGAGTGAAGATGATGAAGAAAAACCCAAGTTCTTCCAGGCAGAGCCTCTAACCAGCAGCTCAGCTAAGCAGATAAAAACAGAAAGTGATGCAGAAGACTGTGAAGCAGCAGAAACAGCCTGGAACGCAGATCTGAACAGTCATATACAGGCTTCAGACTCTTATGAAACTGAAGTCAGCATTGATGATGATGATGATGATGATGATGAAGACGATGACTGGCAGGAACATTGGTCGGATTCTGAACTTGAAACAGAAGACAGTGACAGTGGCTGGAAGGAGAGCGGTACTGATGAGTCAGGAGTAAAAAGTGATATGAGAAGGGAGTCAGGAGAAGGGTCTACCAGCTGTTTGGTTAGTAAGAAATGCTTTAGGGTGAAGCAAAATGCAGAGTCACACATGACAGTCCTCACAGGAGAGAAACCGTTTGGCTGCAATGTTTGTAAAAAACATTTTAGAGATCTCTACAACTTTAATAGACACATGAGAGGCCACACAGGAGAGAAACCGTTTAGCTGTGATGTTTGTGAAAAAAAATTTAGAGATCAGTATTATCTTAAGACACACATGAGAATCCACACTGGAGAGAAGCTTTTCACGTGCAGTGTTTGTGACAAAAGATTCACACAGAGTTTAAATTTCAAGACGCATATGAGAATTCACACGGGAGAGAAACCATTTAGTTGTGAGTTTTGTGGGAAACGGTTTAACCAAGAGGGAAATCTGAAGATGCACAAAAGACTCCACACAGGAGAGAAACCATTTGGTTGTGATTTTTGTGGCAAAAGATTTCACCAAGAGGGAAATCTGAAGATGCACAAAGCACTCCACACGGGGGAGAAACCGTTTGGTTGTGGAGTGTGTCATAAAAGATTTTCACAACTAGGTGATCTCAAAAGACATGAGACTGTACATTCAGTGGACAAACCATTTAACTGTAGTATTTGTGATATAAATTTTACCCAGAAAAAGTATTTCGAGAGACACATGAATGTCCATTCAGGGGAGAGACCTTTTGGTTGTGATGTTTGTGGTAAAAGATTTAACACTAGGCGAAATCTTGAGATGCACACCAGAGTCCATACAGGAGAGAAACCATTTGGTTGCGATGTTTGTAGTAAAAGATTTTCACAGATGGGAATTTTAAGGAGGCACATGAAAGTTCACATGGCAGAGAGACCATTTGGTTGTGACACTTGCAATAGAAGATTTAACAATAAGAGGAATTATGAGACACACATGAAAGTCCACACAGGAGACAAACCATTTGTTTGTGAAGTTTGTGGCAATCAGTTTGCACAGCTAGGAATACTGAAGAGACACATGCTAATTCACGCAGGAAAGAAACCATTTGGTTGTGACATTTGTAAGAAAAGATATTTACGAGTAGAGGATCTAACAAGACACCAGAGTATCCACACATAAGAACATTCAGTTGTTCTTAATATGGTGAAAGATTAAAATGTAAAAAACATTTCAAGACATACCTGAGGGAAATCGTTTTGTTGTGATCATGTTAAATACCACCCTCTGGTTGTGATGAAAGATTAATGAAAATTTGTTGGGGATTTTTTTCATTGGAAATGTTTAAAATGACCAAATCTGTGTTTACTGTATGACAGTTACATATCTTAAATATGCAACATTGTTCAAAGCAAAGCTATAGTGGGAACTGATCTGGAAATACATATAGAATTTATTTTCAGTGTTAACTTTAGGGACGAATGACCAGAGCCTTTATTAAATCATACTAGAAACCTCTAGCTATAGGTTAACATGAATACACTAAGAGTGTACTCACACTGGGTGATCAGCTAACTTCAATGTGCTCGAGCTGAGATGTTCAGAACAACTGAAATGTGCTTGGACCTGTAGCAAAGCACAGTGTGAGCTCACCGTAAGGCTGTTAGTTCTCAGCATTAATAATGGCAAAGAAGCTCTATTAACATTAAATTTAATGTCGAATCAGTGACTAACATAACAATGTCAAATTGGCCTCGCTTGATCTGATGTCCAGATAAATGTTCGCTTTGTTGGAAACTTTCTGCCTGGTTTGCTTAGAAAAAATGGCAAATATGACTTTGATTTATGAAGCTGTCACTTTAAAAGCAACAGGACATGTTTGGAAACACCGTTCTTGAAAATAAAAGCTGTGTATGGGGGTTGAGAAGCAGAGCAGAGCACAATGAAGAGCTTTTTTTTCAGTTGTGGTATTAAGCATACGACTTTAAATAAAATGTGATGCAAAGCGACTGCTGACTGTCTAAGAAATGTAGAAAAGTGATATAAAATATGAAATACAGAAAGTTAATTGCATGCAGTTGAAGGCAAACATTTGCATTCATAAAATGTACTCTGGTATTAATCAAGTCACAGCTATATAAACACATCTAACTAATATAAGACACAAACACTCCTGTAGCAGAAGAACACAAGATGATCACTGATGTATAATGTTTACACATATAAATTGCTGATATGTGATAGTCTTCTTTGTTCTATGTGTAGCAGTCATCTGACTTGTGTATGCACACAGGAGCTGTGAAACATGCTCTCCCTGTGTGAGCTTCTAGGGAGAAGGAGGAGATTCTTCTGTGGTTTGCTTGAGTAAACCGCTAAAGTTTTGTTTGATGATGAATTGCAGACATTGTGCTTTAAACGCTGAGGGTTTCTCTTACTTTGGCCTTTGTTATCAGGCCTTCACAGACCTTGTTCGGTTTCTATCTGATCCCTTTTCAAAGGTTCATTAAATAATATAAAAAATACTTTGGAGACTCAAAGTCTTTTATTTGGTTTCAGCTTTCCACCTCAACATTTATTATTTCTCCAGACTGAAAACACAGAGAAGTCAATCAGAGACCAGGTTAGAAAATGTAAGTGAACCACTGCAGCAGTGACTTCTAGAAAAGCCTCTTGTAGACAGACGTTCCAGATTTTCAGAGAAACATAGAAGATCATTTGAAAAAGCTGCAAACCAGCAATTTCAAAAGCAGTCTGGATTTTAATTTACAATTTGTGGAGTGTCTAAAAGGAACACCTCATGCCTTTTAGAAAAAAACATTTACCACTCTGCTGTTCATAAAATCTGCATGATTAGAATAGGTTTTACTTTGCTACATATCTATTTCATTTTTTTAAAATCTCATTTTTCTTTTGCTTTTTTTGCTTAAGTTTGACTTGTTTGTTTCTTGCTGAAATCTGATGACAGTATGAGAACTTCAGGTCATAGAGGTAGATAGACAAATGTATCTACCTCTATGACCTGGCAGTCATAGATGGCAGTGCTGTTGGATTTTTACAGTAAAAGAGAGGCAGCAGAATCTATGACACTGTTCTTTGTCCGTTTCCTTTCCTTGGATGAAACCAACTACATAAATAAATAAATAAAATATTATATTATATTACCTGTGTATAGTACTCGTTCATGGTGCTGCTTTTTTATTATTTGGACTTTTGAAAAGTAGCCACTTCAGTGTTAATACCATTTTCATCAAAGATGCACTCCGGTCTGGGGACTTCAATTCTGTTTGTTTTACACAGCACCAAATCACAAAAACAGTCACCTCAAGGTGCTTTATATTGTAACGTAGACCCTACAATAAGACATACAGAGAAAAGCCAACATTCATATGACCCCTATGAGAAAGCAGTTTGTCGACAGTGGGAAGGAAAAACTCCCTTTTAACAGGAAGAAACCTCCGGCAGAACCAGGCTCAGGGAGGGGCGGGGCCATCTGCTGTGACCTGTGGGGTGAGAGAAGGAAGACAGGATAAAGACATGCTGTGGAAGAGAGACAGAGATTAATAACAAGTATGATTTAATGCAGAGAGGTCTATTAACACATAGTGAGTGAGAAAGATGACTGTAGAAGAAATATTGCAGCATAACTAAGGTAGGATTCAGGGTCAAGCAAGGCAAAAAGGAAAGTTTGAAGCCTAATCTTAAAAGTAGAGATAGTGTCTGTCTCCTGAATCCAAACAGGAATCTGGTTCCACAGAAGAGGGGCCTGAAAACTGAAGGCTCTGCCTCCCATTCTACTTTTAAATACTCTAGGAACAACAAGTAAGCCTGCAGTGTGAGAGCAAAGTGCTCTAATGGGGTGATACTATGAGGTCATTAAAATAAGATGGGGCCTGGTTATTTAAGACCTTGTATGTGAGGAGCAGGATTTTGAATTCAATTCTGGATTTAACAGGGAGCCAATAATGGGGAGGCAATATAGGAGAAATCTGCTCTCTCTTTCTAGTCCCTGTCAGTACTCTGGCTGCAGCATTTTGGATTAACTGAAGGCTTTTAAGGGAGTTTTTAGGACTTCCTGATAATAATGATTTACAGCAGCCCAGCCTAGAAGTTATAAATGCTTGAGCTAGTTATTCACCGTAACTCTAATACAGGATATTTCTAATTTTAGAGACATTGCGCAAATGGAAGAAAGCAGATTTTATTGTAAAATTAAATGGGGGGCTAGCAAAAAAGCTTGGGAACCACTGATCTCTAAGTGTTTCGTTCACTAGCAAACTGACCGGCCACTTTGTTAGGTTCACCTGTTCTGCTGCTCATTAAAGCAAATATTTAATTAACCAGTCATAAAGCAGCAACTCACTGCATTTCTTTTCTTTTCTTTTCTTTTCTTTTCTTATTTTCAGTATTTGACCACACTGAAGCATAATGCATTGTTCAAAATTATAAGAAAATTATCAAAGAAAGTCGAAGAAAAACAGAGCAGGCATTGATTTTTTTATTTTCTATTTACTATATTAAAAGACTTTTTAGGATTTCTGGGGGAAATATCTGACTGACTAATAACAACGGGAATATTTTTGTCAGCTGAATGCATTACTGTTCAGTAAATTACTGCGGGTGATGACGGGGTAGGAACCGTCTACTGGGTGCACTGTGTTTCGGAGGGGAACAAAACAAAGGTCGGACAGACTAGCCGTGTGTTGTGTTTCGCTTGTAGAGGGATTTCTCCTCATTTCCGTGTCACGCATCTTGTGTTTTAGAGGTTTGCGAAGTTACAATCAGAGGAAAGGAGGATCGTAAACTAAAGGAGCGAAAACACGGAGATCAGAAATGAAACTCGCCCGGGAGGACCCCGCGGAAGACGGGCAGGCTGATGCTGCCTGTTTCCTCCTCCTGCACAGGTAAATGACCCTTCCTGCGAATATCTGACAGCAAACAGGTGTCCCGATTTTACCTGTATGGACCGGTGTTGTGCCTAAAAATGATCGTCTACAAAAAGATGATTTCTGGTATATCCTTTTATCCAGATAAAAAAAAAGTCTCGTTGACATTAAAATGTATTTTTTTTAAGAGTAATCTGACCAAGAGGACAGCAGAAATGACAACAAATATAACAATAGTTCTGTAAACATATTTTAAGTTGACAAAAAAGTACCGGATTGGTTATAATGTAAGTATAATAACCCCGAGTTATAAAGATACTTGAAAATCAGTTTATTTTATTATTATTATTTTTTAACATATAACCGCTTTGTAAACCATATTCACCGAAATCTATTTACCAATATACGTAAAGATGTTGCACTTTAAGAAAACATACAGAAACTTTGGAAATCAGTTTTTGCCATTCGATCACTTTTTGGCACAAGAAAAAGTGTTTTGTGGATTTTTGGAATTTATCCTCGTTATTTGTTCTCAAGGGACTCCAAACACAGTCGGTGTGTTTTATGACTAACATGTGATCTGGACCCAGGCTTAAACTCGGTCCTGTGTTTGAGCCAAAACAAAGTCTTAGAGGATATTAGAGCAGTTCAGAGCGTTTTATTTCACTCTGTCCTTTTGCACAGATAGCCGGCTGTTTATTGAAGAATGAAAATTAAAGGTTTAATCACAGAATTGCTGCCATTGCATTCATATGCACCATATGCCATTCAGCATGAGAATGGTTCTGTTTCTACCATTTGCCGCTCAACTTAAGAAACTTGTGAACTACCCTATTAAAAAAAAAATCACATTGGGTTCTTTTTAAAAAATTAAAAAAGAGATTTAGGGTTTAGTCTAAACTCTACAGAAACATCTTTAGAAAATGTCATAACTAGAATTAAGTCATCAGGAATAATTCTTTGTGTAGGAAGCTTTGTGAATACAGGCCCTGGCTTGTGTGTGTCTGGTTTTTGAAGATGAATAAAGGCAATAGGCAACTGTCGATTCAGAGAGGGAACGTAAACACAATGTAGGCAACTTTAAAGTGAAACTATTTCTTTTGAGGTTTCACAGAAAAATAAAAATGAATGAGCTTGTCTGTGTTTTATTGCATGTATTTAATTAATCTTACTTGACACTTTTAACACTTAAAAGCAAACAGCTGTTTGATTTTGCACATAAAATAGTCCCATATACAGGATTGGCACTTAAAAAAAATCGTGTAATTGTTTTTACGATCACTGTTTCTTGTCCAAGTGACAATTTATCTACAAGTACACATAGGTTTCTTAGTGGTTATATTGAGTAACCGACTTATTATTGACATTTGTGCAATCATAATTTCAGCCAGCTGTGAGGGGCTCTGCAGTGGAGGTGCCTCAAATAAAGAGCCTTCATCCTGATGACCACACACGCTTCAGGTCTGAGTCGGCAAAAGTCAGGAGAGATCTTGGTGAGTGACACCATAATAACATGATTGAATAACACTTAGTTATAAGTGTTAATTAAGCATTATTAAAGAGTAAAGTGATAATTAATAATCTATACTTGTCACTAATCATTTTATACAGTAGATTTGTTTATTCTTTTTTTGAAAAGCTTTTCATTATTCATCAGAATTTTTTTCAGTTGTTAAAACTCTTATTTTAAATGTAAATCACAAAGTGAGACTGCCTGATTACTACTAAAACTTATCAATGGCCTGATAATATCAGCTGATATTAGCTATTTGCCAGCCAGACTGACAATGGCTGATAAATCAAATGATCCTTGAAAGTTGAACAAGTAAAGAAGAGACAGGAGGAACACAGTTCAAACACTTTATAAGTGTTGCTGTTGCATAGACAGTCCACCAGGGGGCAGTCTGCATTTTATTAAAATTAATTAATAAATTTTTTTTTTAAATCTTTGTACAGCACTTTGTCCAACATTTTATTGTTATTAAATGTGCTATATAAATAAAGTAAAGTAAAAGCATCTTCCCTGTTTGCAATGCACATGTTTGGAACACCAAAAACACAGCAACCAGCTGATCTGAACAGAGTAGATGAATAACTACGCATAATAAGTGTTAGGAAAAGCTGCTTTGATATCATGTGTCTGAAGAAAATAAAACCTCTGATTTTTTTTAAGTTGCCAAATATTTGTATTGGTGTTATAAATACTCCATCGGCCGAGCTCTAGCCAGCACAGTGTCGGTGTCTGTTTTATGAATATCAAAGTCATTCCCCAATATCCCCAAAATCACAAATCAATTTCAAATTACATTAAAAAAAAATACTAAAGAAATTACAAATTTGGTATGGCTCTTTGCGACTACGCAAAGTGACAGTTGAGCATAATGTACAGATGTGTTTTAATGCTTCCTGCAGATGTTGCAGATTGAAAATGAAGTTCCCAGCATCCCTAATCTGGACCAGCAGGACTCAGACCTCCTTCACATAAAGAAGCAACAGGAGGACTCAGGAGGCAGAGCAGCTAAATGGGTTAGGGGACACTGAAATTACCAAGGTCCCAATCACTGCTGTGATGAGTGAGGGTGATGAAGAGAAACCTCTGTTTTCACAACTTCATCAGGGACCAGCTGAAGCCAGCAAAGAGGCAGAGCCTCGAAACAGCAGCTCAGCCAAACAGATAAAAACAGAAACTGTTGGAGGACCAGAATCAACCAGGTACCCAGATGTTTACAGTCATCTACATCCAAGTACTGATGGAAAGTCTTTAGACTCTTATGAGACTGAAGTCTGCACTGAAGACTGCACTGATGATGGTTGGCAGGAGGCTTTATCCAATTCTGGACCTGAAGACAGTGACACTGTAGATTTACAGATGACAGAAAACACAGAAGAGAAACCATTCAGCTGTGATTTCTGTGGACAGAAATTTAAGAGAGACTCAAATCTTAAGGCGCACATTAGAGTTCACACAGGGGAGAAACCATTTAGTTGTAAGATTTGTGAACAAAGTTTTAGAAATCAGTATAATCTAAACAGACACATGAGAGTCCACACAGGAGAGCAACCGTTTGGCTGTGATGTTTGTAATAAAAGATTTTCCCATCCAGGGTCTCTGAAGAGACACCAGAATGTGCACACAGGAGAGAAACCGTTCAGCTGTAGCATTTGCAATAAGAAATTTAGACAGAGGATTCATTTCAAGAGACATATGAGAGTCCATACAGGAGAGAAACCATTTGGTTGTGATGTTTGTTGTAAGAGATTTAACTGTAAGAGAAATCTGAAGACACACATGAGAGTCCACACAGGAGAGAGACCGTTCGGCTGTGATGTTTGTAAAAAAAGCTTTTCACAGCCAGGAATTTTAAAGAGACACATGAGCGTCCACACAGGAAATAAGAGTCTTCAGCCAGATCAAACCAGAGATCTCCGATTGGCTGGTGCCATATCTGCATGGCCCACATCACAGCTAGTTCAAACACAAGACACAAGAGATCTAGGTAAGTGACATACATCAGTCTGTCTATAATATACAACAAATATATAATATGTAACTATGACCACTGTTTTCAGTGGAAAACACTGCCCAAAACACTGTTTTCTGTGTGGTTTTTTTTTTTATTTTATTTTAAAATTTGTATTAGATTCCAAAATCATTTGTGTAATATTAAAAACTTTAATAGGACTTGTGTCATATGTTTCCATAATCGTGTGTGTGTTTCAGCTACAGCGGCAACACCTGGACATCTCTTGCAGATTGAAGGAGAGGTTTCCTGCAGCCCTAGTCATGACCAACAGGATCCAGACATCCTCTGTATTAAAGAGGAACAGGAGGAACTGCTGGATGGGCAGGAAGAGGCTGACATCACCAAGGTTATAATCACAGCTGTTCCTGTGAAAACTGAAGACGATGAAGAGAAGTCACAGTCCTCAGAACTTCATCAGAGATTATCTGAAAACAACACAGAGGGAGAGCCTCCAACCAGTAGCTCAGCAAAACAGATAAAAACAGAAACTGATAACTGTGGATTACCAGAAGCCGCCAAGAACCTGGATTTAAATATTAATTTACAACCAAAAACTGATGGAATAGTTTTAGAATCCTATGAGACCGATGTCAGTATTGATGGTGACGAATGGCAGGTGCCTTTGTCAGATTGTGGATGTGGGACTGAAAACAATGAGAAGGGTTTAAAGAAGAAGAAATCACTTGAGTCAGTAGTAAAAGGCAATGTGGACCGTAAAACCGCCAAAAAGAAATTTACCTGCTCTGAGTGTGATAAACAGTTTGTTTACAAGCAGTCTCTTCAGAGGCATGTGGCACGCCGTTCAGCAAAAAAGGCTTCGAACTGTTTGGTTAATAGTGCGTGTTTTAGAGGAAAACAAAAAGCTGCATCACAGGCCAGAAATCGAAGAGAAGCGAACCCACTGAACTGTGATCTCTGTGGACAAAAATGTACCAGTAAAAGAAATCTGAAGGCACACATGAGAATCCACACCGGAGAAAAACCATTTAGTTGTAATGTTTGCGGAAAAAGCTTTCGACATCAGTATACCATCGATAGACACATGCGAATCCATACAGGAGAGAAACCCTTTGGTTGCAGTGATTGTAGTAAACGTTTTGCACAGCTCGGCGATCTTAACCGACACAAGGCTGTCCACACTGGTTTGAAACCATTCAGCTGTATTGTCTGTGGTAAAAAATTTAGGCAAACGAACCATTTTAAGAGACACCTGAGAGTCCACACAGGAGAAAAACCGTTCATTTGTGATGTTTGCGGCAAAAGCTTTAATTGTAATAGAAATCTTAGGACGCACATCAGAATCCACACAGGAGAGAAACCATATAGCTGTGACGTTTGTGGTAAACAATTTTCAGAGCAAGCTATTTTAAAGAGACATGCAAGCATCCACACAGGAGAGAGGCCGTTTGTTTGTGATAAGTGTAATAAAACATTTAAGTGTAAGAGAAATCTTACAGCACACATGAGAGTCCACACAGGAGAGAAACCATTCGGTTGTAATGTTTGCAGTAAAAGGTTTACACAATCTGGGATTTTGAAGAGGCACATGAGCGTCCACACTGGAGAAAAGAGCGTTTGCCTGGTGGAAGCCACCGCCGTTGGTTCAAAGTCCCCAAAACTGGTGCCAGCCACGTCTGAAATGGTGCAGATGAAAAGAAGTGTAGGTAAGTGACACACATTTGTGTAAACAATTTTTACTGTACATCAAGTATATTAAATCACTTTGTAATAGCACTGTCTCCAGTATGTTTGGGTGTCATATGGATTTTTTCCAATATTAGCTCTAACTGGAGATGAGAATTGAGGAACCGTTCCAAAATTCTTACATTTCACGGATTTTTAAACTTTTGCATATTGCAGTCAGGCTTCTGAGAGAACTGCATAACATTTGCACTGCCAAGACCTGCTACATGGACATGATGCCACTGGTTGATAAAGTGCTTTAAAAATCGCTTTTACTCATGTCGTGGAGCATAGGTGGCCACTGAGTAAATTCTGAATTTTGAGGTCACATTTAAATTGTAATTGTAAATATTTATTCCTTGATATACATACTAAAATATGAAACATGCAAATATCATCATATTAAATTGTGTTAGATGTGGGACGCTAGACTTCTTAGGGAAAAAAGAAATGTATTTTTATGTCTAGTACTGTGCTGTAGTCAATTTCTTTGTACTTTGCTAGAAAAATTGAACATGTGTGCAGGGGTTTATTGAAATATCTGCGAACATACATGGAAATATGAGACAAAACCAGAGTTTGAACAATTCTTACAGGCTTGAAAGTCAGTATTTGGCGTGACCATCTTTATTCTTTAACACAGCTTGAACTCTCTGAGGCAGCTTTCTGTAATTTATTTAAATAGTCCTCAGGAATAGTTCTTCAGGCAAAGAACAGTCAAAGCTTCTTTGCATGTTTCTGGCTTTTGCTCTGTTCTGCTGGGATGGTCCCACAGCGCTCCAGTGGTGTTGAGGTCTGGGTAATGGCTGTAATGCAGCTCCAAACCATGACAGAAGCTTCACCGTGTTTTACAGATGGCTCTAGACTCTCACCATTGTACTTCTCTTCTGACCACCTCTGTATTTTCTGCTGATGATTTGAACCAGCATTTTCAAATTCGAATTCCCTCCATCAGACCTGTTGCCACTAATTTTCAGTCCAGTTCTTGTGTAAATGTTGATACCTCAGCCTCTCCCTGTTTCCCTTCATTAACAATAGCTTCTTGACAGGTTCCCTTCCACAGAGATCATTTCTCATGAGGCTTAATAGAACAGTAGATGGATGTGCTGAAGGGTGTGTCAGCTATTATTTTCTGAAAGACTGGGCCTAAGCAGCATTCTGAAAAACATTTTGACCCAACCAGTTGCGGCAGATGGCCTGGTTCTGCCAGAAGTTTCTTCCTGTTAAAAGGGAGTTTTTCCTTCCCACTGATGGTAAGTTTTTGCTCATAGGAGGTTGTCTGATTGTTGGCATTTTCTCTGTCATTGTCGGGTCTTTACCTTACAGTATGATGTGCCTTAAGGTGACTGTTTAACATTATATAAATAATATAATATAAACTGAATAGAAGTGCACATTAAAATATGTCAATATTTGGTTGTTGTTCTTTTTTTCCTGCAGATGTCGAGCACACAGAAGAGATTCCCTGTATCCAAGAGGACCAGGATCCAGAGCCCCTCCATGTAAAGGAGGAGCAGAAGGAACTTCTGGCTGGTTGCGAAGACAAGAAGTTATATTTGATGGAGGAGGTTAAAATCACCATGTACCCAATTACTGCCGTTCCTGTTAAGAGTGAAGATGAGGAGGAGGAGAAATCCAAGGTCTCACAGCTTCATCAAGACAATGTTGACACAAAGCCTCCACCCAGTGTCCCAGCTGAACAGAAAACAGATGGGGAGGACTGTGGGGGGCCAGAACCAGGCAAAAACACAGATCTCAATAGTCATTTACAGCCACATAATGCTGGAACTTTCAGTATTGATGATAAATATGAAGATGATGATGATGTTGGTGACTGGCAGGAACCATTGTCAGATTCTGAACCTGAAACTGAAGAAAATGGTTAGCAGGAGATCAGGACTCCTGAGTCTGGGATGTAACACTGCCCAAAAAATCCTTTTCCTGCTCTCGAGTTTGCTCAACTCAAGATGACAAGTCATGTAGGTGAAAGGGCTTCAAGCTGTTTGGTTTATGTGGATGAGAGTTTAACCAAAATACAAATTTTAAAGCACACCAAGAACCAAAAGCACTCAAATGGTAGTGCTTGCAGTAAAAGATTTGCACAAGAGGAGATTCAGTGTGTTATAGAAAGTCATTAATGTCAGTAGTGATGAATTTTTATGTTAGCACATAACTTGCATCTAATTATTGTGTCCAAATTTGCTTTCATCATGAGTTCAAAAACACTCTCACACTTACCACTAGAGCCACCAAATGGGGTTTATTTTGATCCCTTGGTATTTTAAAAATGGTGTAGGCACAGTGAAGCAGGTACCAGTTCAATCTGCCTCCTCCCCACTATGGTTCTAGTGTTAATCACATCATATAATGTCATGACATTATTTGGAACTAGTCTTGAATATGCAATATTACACTAATTCTGCCGAGGGAACCAGTTTGGAGATGGTTAAGTATAATCTTCTTTCAGTGGTTTTCAGAAAACTGACCACCTGTCGTTATTGGAGGTTCTGGAAGCAGATTGTCTTTCTGTCATTGAAAATGAAACGAGGAAGAAAAGACTCAGTTTAATTTTTAGCTACATGATTGTCTTTTAAATTGCAACTTTTGGAGGAAGTTTGAATGTTCACAAAATAATAAAAATGTTCTCAACTGTTCGTATTTGTCCTGATCAGTTATGAACTTGGACCATTAAACCAGTTCTGGTCTGACAGTGTTACAGGTTTACTTACTGCTACATGGGCAGTTGATGTTTTAGTTGCCAGTGTCTGTTTCTTCATGAGGTGTGTTAGGACCTTTGCTCACCTGCCTCAACCTGAGACCAAAGTTAGAGAACTAATGTTTCCTCAAGGTCAAAGGTTAATTATATCATACTGTGAAGGACATGGATGTAACTGAAGCATATTTCATAATTAGAACATATTTTTTCCACAGTACAAAACATAAATATATATTTTTAAAAGATTGTCACTTGTCTCCCATGATATATGTTTCAGATGATGAAGCATAAAGGATGGTCCAGTTTATAAAGATAAAGGAGGTAATAAAGGAAGCACTACTCTTTAGTATTTAGAGAATTTCACCCGGTTTTGATGACTGCTGTGCAGACAAAGATTACTTCACTTGCTTAGGAATTTTCCTAAGGAAAATTCAGTCATCCATCCACAATGGCGTTTGATTAGCAAAGATAAAAACTTTTCATTATGAAAGACGGAGTGAATTTGGTAAAGGTCACATTTGATGAGATGTACACTCAATATAATCTGAGTTTCATGGCTGGAGTCATACATTGCTTTTTTTTTTAAAAATTTACTGACTTCAAGATTAAAGTGCAATAAAAATGTCAAATTATGTTTTATTTGTACAGTAATAAATAAAACTATTCATATTAGCTCCAGGTGCAATATTTAAATATTATACACTTGAAGGGACCATCGGTCATAACCCAACAAATTAAATGTTTGTGATTCTGAAATGGCTTTTTGCATGAGGGTTCAAATAATGATAAAGAGTTAAAGCAAGAGACAAACACAGTTGCCCGATGGCCAGCCAAAGATACTGTCGTAACATTTCTTTGTAATGATGTCAAACAGCCTGAAATTGGAAAATTGTTCATCAGTTAACTATTTATTTAATATATTTTGTTCAGCTTATATTTAAAGTAGATAAGACACAAAACAGAAAATAAATGAAAAACAGTGAACCTGATCTGGCTGTATGTTGTCCTCAAACTAAAATGACTTCTTAGGATTTCTTTCGCCACAAAGACTGTTTTGCATGAATCGGAACTGGAGATTAATTTTACTTTTTAAACTTTAACAATTATTTCTTCGTGCATTCCTCAGGAATCTTTTTGGGTTAGGAAAAAAAAACGGCTCTAGGAACCTTTTATTATACCGTGTTGTAAGGGGGAACAAATAAATGTTGGACTGACGGGCAGGAAGCTGTCCGTCCTGAGACTGTGCGGAGCTTCCAGACGAGTTTTCATCCTCTCACCAGGGAAGCCTGCGGTGCCGAATAATAATTAGAATCGTTTTTATGGTATAACGAGGTTTTGAGACACTGAGACGGTAACAGTTCTAATTTAGCACAATAAATAAAACCGGGCGTCAGCTGTCGCCGCCAAACGAGCAAAAACATGAAGGAGGAAAAGAAATACATGTTGGGGTCACCTCCTCCACGTGGACATAGCTGAAGAGGACTCACTTGTTTTCTGCTGGATAGGTAATTTATTCCCAGTAGAGTCAGCAGCCACACGGTCATGGCTACGGCCAGCACAAGAGGGCTTTTACACAAAAATATAGACCTGCTACCTGGACTAGAATTTAATTTTTAATTAATTTAACGTGTCAAACGACCCAGGGCTGCTCTAAATTATTGGCAGTAACAGTGATACAGTGAATTCATAACGTTTTGCAACTCTTGCCAGATTATCTCAGTTTAATCTAACATTTGCACTTTGACAGATGCACCAAGAATAACACAGTAGCACAGACCGGAGGAGTCATGGATATATCCATCGAGCTTCTGATTGGTAATTGAGCCCCTCTACTGCCTGAGAATGAATGAGTAAATGTTCGGGTGGCTCATTTGTGTCATTACAGCTTGCACCTGAAAATCACAAGTGGAGTTGCAATGTCTCGATTAAAGATCCTCCAACCGGACGACCCCAGAGGTCTCAGGTTGTGTCCCCTTGTATCTGCATCAGCTACATCAGGTTTGGCAGAAGCACAGGCAGGTGGGTGATGTTCATTTATTTCATTAACATGTAACTCATTCTCTTGACCAAACAGCAGAAACTAAATTATAAAACACAACAATTAGTGTGTAATGATGCTGTATTCAGGTATTTGGTAACTACTTCAGAGGTTCATGGACAAGAGGATAAAATCTGAAGTTAGTAAAGAAGGTAAAGCTCCAGAAACACTTGGAGCTTGTCTTTATGGTCCATGAAACTGATATTTATGAGCCAGGATTAGCTGTGTGATTCCAGTGTGAGTCATTTCTTTACTCAGTGCACTAACACAGTGTGTGAGACGATGTGCTTTGGTTTATGTTCTCGACCACTTCTCACTGAAGAGAATGCATAGTTATAGATAAATAAAGATTTTATTAATGCTACTCTGGGGAAATTCACTGCACTAGGCTCAGAAAGAAAATGTGAATTAGATATACTAGAAAAATAGTGTAAGGAAATTGCACAAAATGCAGTAATGCAGTTGGTAGTAACTGATCATTACTAAATGTGAGAAGCTCCATAAAAACAGAAGTTTTGGCATTTTGCTGGACTGGTTGTGTGTGTTAGCACAATGCTGAGGAGTAAAGTAATGTTTCTCAGAAGTTGTTGCTGCCTATCAGTATGGTAAGGTTTATATTCAAAGATCTGAAGTCCATTTGAATCAATTTGAAGTCTACCATTCTGTAGTGAGAAAGATTACTCACATGTGGAAAACATTCAAGACAACTGCCAAACTTCTCAGGAATGAACATCCCAGCAAATTCATAGCCATTCACAGCGCATTGTGTTCTGCGTCCTGATTGGCTGTAGACCATTGTCAATCAATCTCGTACCGTGTCTCCTGTACCGTACAGAATGCATTCAGCTTGTCAAATTTACACAAGTCTTCGATTGCTAGCAGTGTGACTCTGAAGTGCTGTACTGTATTTTTGTAAGTTTCATCCCCCAAAAACACAACAATGTAGACAAAACGTTTTGCACCGTCAAAGGCAGCCGCGGGTGCCTTTGGTTTCATTCTATAATACTGGACTTATTTTTCTACGAAGGTTTGAACTTTGAGAGTGTTTAAACAAGAGAGAAAAGTGTGAACATGTTCATGCCTGCCTGAGAAAAGTGTATAAAGCGTGTAGTGAGGGATTTTGCAGCCTTAAAACATCTATACTAATTGTAAAAAAGAAAGTTGGCTACTTCGCAGATTTCACCTATCACGGGTTATTTTTTAGAATGTAACTACCGCGATAAATGAGGGACCACTGTACTTCACTGTTTTTGTGCTAACATTGTTTCTACAAGCTGTTGAATCATATAGGATGTAGCTAGTTTTTCCACATACAGCTTAAACACACTGCGTCTGCAGTTTGGCTTAGTTTTTGTTCAGTAAATAATGACATTGTGTCATATGTTAGAAGGCTGTGCTTAAGTGATTTTAGAACCTTGTAGAGAGCAGATGATTTTTTGTTTTTGTTATGTCTTGATGTGTAATACCGTAGAACAGGGGTGTCAAACTTATTTTATATCAGGGGCCACATACAGCCAACTTTTATCCTAAGTAGCCCGGACCTGTAACACTCAGCTTTCTGTCAATAAAGAACTTTTTAAAGCATTTAAATGTTTTTTTCACACGATAAAGAAAATTAATAAGTGAAATATTAAATTATCTTGCGGGCCAGATATAATTGTATCGTGGGCTGGATGTGGTCCATTGGCCTTAAGTTTGACATCCCTGACTTAGAACTAGAATTCTCGAACTAAAAATGCATAGCTCCCAGCTTCCTGTGATGCACCTGTGATGTGTGTTTTCTGCAGATGTCCAGCAGATGTTGCCAGTTAAAGAAGAGGTTCCCTCGATCCCCAGTCTGGACCAGAAGGACATAGGCCACATCCACATAAAGGAGGAGCAGGAAGAACTATGGACCGGTCAGGAAGGAGAGCAGCTTAATGGTCTGGGTGCTGTTACTTTGAAGACTGAAGATGAGGAAGAGAAACCTCAAGTCTTAGAGTTTCATCAAGAACCAGCTGAAGATAACAAAGAGACACCGACTCCAGCCAGCTGCTCATACAAGCAGATAAAAGGAGAACCTGGTGGAGAGCTCTGTGGAGGACCAGAATCTACCAACACTTCATATCTAAACAGTCTTTTACAACCAAATACTGATGGAAAAGCTTCAGACTATTTCGAGAATGAAGTCACTGTTGATGAGGATGATGATGATTGGCAAGAGCCTTTGTCTGGACCTGAAAGTGAAAGTAGTGATTGGAAGGAGAGCATGAAACATGACTCAGGTGTAAAGAGTGATAATGTGGGACATATCTCTGCCAAACAACCGCTCAGCTGCTCTGAGTGTGGTAAACGCTTTCAGTACAAAGGGTGTCTTCAGAGACATTATTCAAGACATCATTCAGGAAAAAAAACTTCCAGCTCTTTGGTTAATAGAGTGAACAAAAGTGTAGAATCGCAGACAAAAGTCCACGGTGGAGAGAAACCATTTGGCTGCAGTGTTTGTGGACAAAGATTCAATCAAAACGCAAATCTTAAGACTCACATGAGAGTCCACACAGGGGAAAAACCGTTTACTTGTAGCATTTGTGAAACTAGATTTAGACAGCAGTATAGTCTGGATAGGCACATGAGAATCCACACAGGCGAAAAACCTTTTAGTTGTGGTGTGTGTAGTAAAAGGTTTTTACAACTGGGGGATCTGAAGAGACACAGAAGTGTCCACACGGGAGAGAAGCCTTTCGATTGTAATGTTTGTGGTAAAAGATTTACTCAGAGGATTCATTTCAAGACACATCTGAATGTTCACACGGGTGAGAAGCCATTTGGTTGCGACATTTGTGGTAAAAGATTTAATCGAGTGGGCAATCTGAAGACACACAAAAGAATCCACACTGGAGAGAAACCATTCAGCTGTGAATTTTGTAGTAAAAGGTTTTCACAACAAGGTGTTCTGAAGAGACACAGGAGCATCCACACAGGGCTGAGCCCGTATGCTTGTGATCTTTGTGGTAAACGGTTTAATTATAAGAAAAATCTTAACAGGCACATGATAATTCACACAGGAGACAAACCATTTGGCTGTGATATTTGTAATAAAAGATTTTTACAATTAGGGGATTTAAAGAGGCACATGAGAGCACACACAGGAGAATAATTACTTTAGTGTTGTGGGGTTAGTGGGAAAAGATTTATCCTAAGAGGGAAATGCAAATCCCCAAAAGTTGATTCTATTCATCTGGACGTTGCATTTTCAGTGGGAGCAACATTTCGTCACTCATCCAAGTGACTTCTCCAGTCTCAGCTGGCTGCAGATTTCCCCAACCTTATAAACAGTGCATTTGCACAATGGCCGAAACTAGCACCACTGTGAATCCCCAAATACTGAAGAAGTCACTTGGATGAGTGATGAAAAGTTTTGTCCAGATGATCACAATCAACCTTTCGAGATTTACATACCTGGATGACTGAGCATGCATCGAGACAAGAAAATGTGAGGAGACAACAGAGATTGTACTGTACAGTAATCTGATCACAAGATGGAAAATGTATATTAAACAATCCATAGCTTTTGTCCCTCTGATAATTGCAAATAGTAATCATCTGTATCATCTTAGTCCAACATCAGGAATATGTTTTCACATTAACGTAACAGTATATAGCTTTTTTCTTTAACCTCCTAGGACCTGGCGTCCACATATGTGGACATCACATTTTGTATTTATACTTAATTTTCCTCTAAAAGGGCCTGATATCCGCTTACGAGGACATTGTACTGCTACTGTTCTATCAAAATTTCAAATGAATATCCTCATATGTGGCTCTTTTTTTTTTTCTTAGAAACAAAAATCAGGTAAAAAACAAAATCTGGTAATCCTCTGTTGTTACGTTCATCGGGTCCCAATCAGCCCAAATATCAAAGAGAAATCAAAAATGCATGCCATGGAAGAGTTCAGGTCTTAGAAGGTTAAATCTGTCATTATGAGGCTGTTGTGTTCGTATTTTGTAACAGTGTCATTTTTTCTGTCTGTTAGTTTTTAAATTTGTTCCCTGTGAATTTCAATTTGATTGCTGCAACTTGTCAGGAATTTCCCCACACTAAACCAGATTTGGTTTACCACATTGACACTTCAAACTTTGGTGTGGCTCAGGGAGCACAGTGTTTTAGTGCCCTCTGTTGTCCAGCAGTCTGTGCATGATAAATAAAATATTTTTAATAGTTTTCTTTTGGTTTTTCTTTCTTTCTTTCTATTAATCCAGATGATGTGTCGTTTTTATTTGATTGATGATAAAAAGGTTGTAATGGCCTGGACCCTGAAAAGTGCACAGGAATGATTATATTGATAAAAGAGGCTTAAGGATTGACACCGCAGACTAAACTATGAACATTGATCCGGGAAAAGCAGGACTGATACGGACCTTTCACGTGTGAGGCGAACGTGATAACCACTACACTACTGGCTAGCACACAATCTACAGAAGACAAAACCAAGAAACTTATTTGTTAGTAGGGACGCACGTAAAACAGAGAAAACGCTGGACAAGCATAGTTCTCTTAGACTAGCATCTCTTCTGATGGGAGCTCTTTCTGAGAAGACCTTTTTGACTTGTGAGCGCACAGGTGGAATTCATGTTTCTTCAAGCCCATTATAGGACTAGATTATTAGATTGACTAGGATCTGGTGTGCGATTAAGGTGTACGTGGTCATTGCAGGTAAAAGGCAGAGCAGAGAAGGAAACTGCTCACTCCCCGTCGGGGAATCGAACCCCGGTCTTCCGCGTGACAGGCGGAGATACTGTCCACTATACTAACGAGGACCTCTGAAGTGCTTCCAAGGTCACGTCAAGCTGCGATTTACAGCAGGTATGACAGGTACAATTTGGCTGGCCTTGTAGAAATCCCCATCAGTTTACCAGGAACTACACTTTTATTCCAGTTTGACACAGAGCTTTTCTGCGCTTCAGGCAGGGTTCCATGGTGTAATGGTTAGCATTCTGGACTCTGAATCCAGCGATCTGAGTTCAAGTCTCAGTGGAACCTCATTTGGCTTTTTAGCACTTTGCTCCACACGTACATTAGCATTAGCACACGCTGGAATAAGAATCTAGTCAGTTAAAGAGCAAGTTAGTGGCCCAGTCAATTCCACTCCTCTTGTGTTGGTTGATCTCATCTGCACATGGTCTTCATGCTGCACCAAACCTCGCTCATGCTCTTCTGCTGCACTTTCCACTTCAGCTTCCTGCTGTATTGTTCATTAGCCACCTTGACTCAAGTCAACTTTTTCTCTTGCACTCTTCTCACTTCTAATCCTGTTGCCACCTCCGAAGGCCCCGATCTTCTTGTTGACAAGCTCTTTGATGTCCTCTGTTTGGCTAGCACACAACCTACAGAAGACAAAACCAAGAGACTTAATTCTCAATAGGGATGCAAATAAAACAGAGAAAATGCTGGACAAGCAGAGTTGTCTAAAGAGTGAACATCAATTCCCTTTTGACCAAAGAAGGAAAAGACCCATGTTTCCGCCCGGTTTCGGACCGGGGACCTTTCACGTGTGAGGCGAACGTGATAACCACTACACTACGGAAACCCCAAAAGACAGCTTGTTTGGCTTTCCAATGTGTCTCACTGAGTAATCTCGCAATCTGACAAATCTGGTGGCATGTTCCTATCATGGCCTTGAAGTAAAAGGAGCCATGGAGAAGAGACAGACGCACTCTAGCAAGGAGTCTGAACTGTAGTCTCGATGTTAGGCTCACTTAAACTTTGGACATTTAGGAGTTCACTAAAGCAAGCACAGCTCAACATATGCTGCCCTAGGAAACCCCAGAACCTCTGGCAGCAGAACTGTTGCCTAAAGCGCCCATTTGTTTCATTGCCTTGTGCATTGGCTGAAAATAGGCCCAAGTCCTGTGCAGGCCACCTAGAGCCACTCATTTCCAAGAGCTTAGTCTGTGCCTCCATCTTCAGGAAATATAGCAACTGGAGATGTGTTGATTTGTGTGAAGTCTGTGGAGTTTGCAGAAATTTGAGCCATAGACAACTCTTTAGCAAGACGAGCATCCAAAGGTTACAGATGTCAGAGACCTGTACCAGATTTGAGTACTTTCTCTCGTCTGTGTCCCAAACAGCAGTAGAAGCCCACAAGTTCAAGCAGTGCCTGCAGTCAGAAACTTTCATATCAGGACGCATAAGCAAAGAAGCATGTTTCCGCCCGGTTTCGGACCAGGGACCTTTCGCGTGTAAGGCGAACGTGATAACCACTACACTACGGAAACTGAGCGTGTGCAAACTGTAGTAATTAAAGGAGCATTTCAATGCTTTCTTACATTTGTGGACTTTTATGACAGATCATGTAGGACTATTGAGAAGGAGGGAACTCCCATTTGTGTCATTTTTCAAGCACTCCCCCACTTATGACTGTATTGACAATGTAAATTGTGATCTCAAGATAACATCTCTTGTCATGGGAGCTGATCTTCTGGTTGACAAGCTCTTTGATGTCCTTTGTTTGGCTAGCACACAATCTACAGAAGACAAAACCAAGAAACTTATTTGTTAGTAGGGACGCACGTAAAACAGAGAAAACGCTGGACAAGCATAGTTCTCTTAGACTAGCATCTCTTCTGATGGGAGCTGTTTCTGAGAAGACCTTTTTGACTTGTGAGCGCACAGGTGGAATTCATGTTTCTTCAAGCCCATTATAGGACTAGATTATTAGATTGACTAGGATCTGGTGTGCGATTAAGGTGTACGTGGTCATTGCAGGTAAAAGGTAGAGCAGAGAAGGAAACTGCTCACTCCCCGTCGGGGAATCGAACCCCGGTCTTCCGCGTGACAGGCGGAGATACTGTCCACTATACTAACGAGGACCTCTGAAGTGCTGCCAAGGTCACGTCAAGCTGCGATTCGCAGCAGGTATGACAGGTACAATTTGGCTGGCCTTGTAGAAATCCCCATCAGTTTACCAGGAACTACACTTTTATGCCAGTTTGACACAGAGCTTTTCAGCGCTTCAGGCAGGGTTCCATGGTGTAATGGTTAGCACTCTGGACTCTGAATCCAGCGATCTGAGTTCAAGTCTCAGTGGAACCTCATTTAGCTTTCTAGCACTTTGCTCCACAGGTACATTAGCATTAGCACACGCTGGAATAAGAGTCTAGTCAGTTAAAGAGCAAGTTAGTGGCCCAGTCAATTCCACTCCTCTTGTGTTGGTTGATCTCATCTGCACATGGTCTTCATGCTGCACCAAACCTCGCTCATGCTCTTCTGCTGCACTTTCCACTTCAGCTTCCTGCTGAATTGTTCATTAGCCACCTTGACTCAAGTCAACTTTTCCTCTTGCACTCTTCTCACTTCTAATCCTGTTGCCACCTCCGAAGGCCCCGATCTTCTTGTTGACAAGCTCTTTGATGTCCTCTGTTTGGCTAGCACACAACCTACAGAAGACAAAACCAAGAGACTTAATTCTCAATAGGGATGCAAATAAAACAGAGAAAATGCTGGACAAGCAGAGTTGTCTAAAGAGTGAACATCAATTCCCTTTTGACCAAAGAAGGAAAAGCCCCATGTTTCCGCCCGGTTTCAGACCGGGGACCTTTCGCGTGTGAGGCGAACGTGATAACCACTACACTACGGAAACCCTGAAAGGCAGCTTGTTTGGCTTTCCAATGTGTCTCACTGAGTAATCTCGCAATCTGACAAATCTGGTGGCATGTTCCTATCATGGCCTTGAAGTAGAAGGAGCCATGGAGAAGAGACAAACGCACTCTAGCAAGGAGTCTGAACTGTAGTCTCGATGTTAGGCTCACTTAAACTTTGGACATTTAGGAGTTCACTAAAGCAAGCACAGCTCAACATATGCTGCCCTAGGAAACCCCAGAACCTCTGGCAGCAGAACTGTTGCCTAAAGCGCCCATTTGTTTCATTGCCTTGTGCATTGGCTGAAAATAGGCCCAAGTCCTGTGCAGGCCACCTAGAGCCACTCATTTCCAAGAGCTTAGTCTGTGCCTCCATCTTCAGGAAATATAGCGACTGGAGATGTGTTGATTTGTGTGAAGTCTGTGGAGTTTGCAGAAATTTGAGCCATAGACAACTCTTTAGCAAGACGAGCATCCAAAGGTTACAGATGTCAGAGACCTGTACCAGATTTGAGTACTTTCTCTCGTCTGTGTCCCAAACAGCAGTAGAAGCCCACAAGTTCAAGCAATGCCTGCAGTCAGAAACTTTCATATCAGGACGCATAAGCAAAGAAGCATGTTTCCGCCCGGTTTCAGACCGGGGACCTTTCGCGTGTAAGGCAAACGTGATAACCACTACACTACGGAAACTGAACTTGCGCAAACTGTAGTAATTAAAGGAGCATTTCAATGCTTTCTTACATTTGTGGACTTTTATGACAGATCATGTAGGAGTATTGAGAAGGAGGGAACTCCCATTTGTGTCATTTTTCAAGCACTCCCCCACTTATGGCTGTATTGACAATGCAAATTGTGATCTCAAGATAGCATCTCTTGTCATGGGAGCTGATCTTCTGGTTGACAAGCTCTTTGATGTCCTTTGTTTGGCTAGCACACAATCTACAGAAGACAAAACCAAGAAACTTGTTTGTTAGTAGGGACGCACGTAAAACAGAGAAAACGCTGGACAAGCATAGTTCTCTTAGACTAGCATCTCTTCTGATGGGAGCTCTTTCTGAGAAGACCTTTTTGACTTGTGAGCGCACAGGTGGAATTCATGTTTCTTCAAGCCCATTATAGGACTAGATTATTAGATTGACTAGGATCTGGTGTGCGATTAAGGTGTGCGTGGTCATTGCAGGTAAAAGGCAGAGCAGAGAAGGAAACTGCTCACTCCCCGTCGGGGAATCGAACCCCGGTCTTCCGCGTGACAGGCGGAGATTCTGTCCACTATACTAACGAGGACCTCTGAAGTGCTGCCAAGGTCACGTCAAGCTGCGATTCGCAGCAGGTATGACAGGTAAAATTTGGCTTGCCTTGTAGAAATCCCCATCCGTTTACCAGGAACTACACTTTTATGCCAGTTTGACACAGAGCTTTTCAGCGCTTCAGGCAGGGTTCCATGGTGTAATGGTTAGCACTCTGGACTCTGAATCCAGCGATCTGAGTTCAAGTCTCAGTGGAACCTCATTTGGCTTTATAGCACTTTGCTCCACAGGTACATTAGCATTAGCACACGCTGGAATAAGAGTCTAGTAAGTTAAAGAGCAAGTTAGTGGCCCAGTCAATTCCACTCCTCTTGTGTTGGTTGATCTCATCTGCACATGGTCTTCATGCTGCACCAAACCTCGCTCATGCTCTTCTGCTGCACTTTCCACTTCAGCTTCCTGCTGTATTGTTCATTAGCCACCTTGACTCAAGTCAACTTTTCCTCTTGCACTCTTCTCACTTCTAATCCTGTTGCCACCTCCGAAGGCCCCGATCTTCTTGTTGACAAGCTCTTTGATGTCCTCTGTTTGGCTAGCACACAACCTACAGAAGACAAAACCAAGAGACTTAATTCTCAATAGGGATGCAAATAAAACAGAGAAAATGCTGGACAAGCAGAGTTGTCTAAAGAGTGAACATCAATTCCCTTTTGACCAAAGAAGGAAAAGACCCATGTTTCCGCCCGGTTTCGGACCGGGGACCTTTCGCGTGTGAGGCGAACGTGATAACCACTACACTACGGAAACGGAACTTGCACAAACTGTAGTAATTAAAGGAGCATTTCAATGCTTTCTTACATTTGTGGACTTTTATGACAGATCATGTAGGACTATTGAGAAGGAGGGAACTCCCATTTGTGTCATTTTTCAAGCACTCCCCCACTTCTGGCTGTATTGACAATGCAAATTGTGATCTCAAGATAGCATCTCTTGTCATGGGAGCTGATCTTCTGGTTGACAAGCTCTTTGATGTCCTTTGTTTGGCTAGCACACAATCTACAGAAGACAAAACCAAGAAACTTATTTGTTAGTAGGGACGCACATAAAACAGAGAAAACGCTGGACAAGCATAGTTCTCTTAGACTAGTATCTCTTCTGATGGGAGCACTTTCTGAGAAGACCTTTTTGACTTGTGAGGGCACAGGTGGAATTCATGTTTCTTCAAGCCCATTATAGGACTACATTATTAGATTGACTAGAATCTGGTGTGCGATTAAGGTGTACGTGGTCATTGCAGGTAAAAGGCAGAGCAGAGAAGGAAACTGCTCACTCCCCGTCGGGGAATCGAACCCCGGGTCTTCCGCGTGACAGGCGGAGATACTGTCCACTATACTAACGAGGACCTCTGAAGTGCTGCCAAGGTCACGTCAAGCTGCGATTCGCAGCAGGTATGACAGGTAAAATTTGGCTGGCCTTGTAGAAATCCCCATCAGTTTACCAGGAACTACACTTTTATGCCAGTTTGACACAGAGCTTTTCAGCGCTTCAGGCAGGGTTCCATGGTGTAATGGTTAGCACTCTGGACTCTGAATACAGCGATCTGAGTTCAAGTCTCAGTGGAACCTCATTTGGCTTTCTAGCACTTTGCTCCAAAGGCACATTAGCATTAGCACACGCTGGAATAAGAGTCTAGTCAGTTAAAGAGCAAGTTAGTGGCCCAGTCAATTCCACTCCTCTTGTGTTGGTTGATCTCATCTGCACATGGTCTTCATGCTGCACCAAACCTCGCTCATGCTCTTCTGCTGCACTTTCCACTTCAGCTTCCTGCTGTATTGTTCATTAGTCACCTTGACTCAAGTCAACTTTTCCTCTTGCACTCTTCTCACTTCTAATCCTGTTGCCACCTCCGAAGGCCCCGATCTTCTTGTTGACAAGCTCTTTGATGTCCTCTGTTTGGCTAGCACACAACCTACAGAAGACAAAACCAAGAGACTTAATTCTCAATAGGGATGCAAATAAAACAGAGAAAATGCTGGACAAGCAGAGTTGTCTAAAGAGTGAACATCAATTCCCTTTTGACCAAAAAAGGAAAAGACCCACATTTCCGCCCGGTTTCGGACCGGGGACCTATCGCGTATGAGGCGAACGTGATAACAACTACACTACGGAAACCCCGAAAGACAGGTTGTTTGGCTTTCCAATGTGTCTCACTGAGTAATCTCGCAATCTGACAAATCTGGTGGCATGTTCCTATCATGGCCTTGAAGTAAAAGGAGCCATGGAGAAGAGACAGACGCACTCTAGCAAGGAGTCTGAACTGTAGTCTCGATGTTAGGCTCACTTAAACTTTGGACATTTAGGAGTTCACTAAAGCAAGCACAGCTCAACATATGCTGCCCTAGGAAACCCCAGAACCTCTGGCAGCAGAACTGTTGCCTAAAGCGCCCATTTGTTTCATTGCCTTGTGCATTGGCTGAAAATAGGCCCAAGTCCTGTGCAGGCCACCTAGAGCCACTCATTTCCAAGAGCTTAGTCTGTGCCTCCATCTTCAGGAAATATAGCGACTGGAGATGTGTTGATTTGTGTGAAGTCTGTGGAGTTTGCAGAAATTTGAGCCATAGACAACTCTTTAGCAAGACGAGCATCCAAAGGTTACAGATGTCAGAGACCTGTACCAGATTTGAGTACTTTCTCTCGTCTGTGTCCCAAACAGCAGTAGAAGCCCACAAGTTCAAGCAATGCCTGCAGTCAGACACTTTTATATCAGGACGCATAAGCAAAGAAGATGTTTCTGCCCGGTTTCGGACCGGGGACCTTTCGCGTGTAAGGCGAACGTGATAACCACTACACTACGGAAACTGAGCTTGCGCAAACTGTAGTAATTAAAGGAGCATTTCAATGGTTTCTTACATTTGTGGACTTTTATGACAGATCATGTAGGACTAGTGAGAAGGAGGGAACTCCCATTTGTGTCATTTTTCAAGCACTCCCCCACTTATGGCTGTATTGACAATGCAAATTGTGATCTCAAGATAGCATCTCTTGTCATGGGAGCTGATCTTCTGGTTGACAAGCTCTTTGATGTCCTTTGTTTGGCTAGCACACAATCTACAGAAGACAAAACCAAGAAACTTATTTGTTAGTAGGGACGCACGTAAAACAGAGAAAACGCTGGACAAGCATAGTTCTCTTAGACTAGCATCTCTTCTGATGGGAGCTCTTTCTGAGAAGACCTTTTTGACTTGTGAGCGCACAGGTGGAATTCATGTTTCTTCAAGCCCATTATAGGACTAGATTATTAGATTGACTAGGATCTGGTGTGCGATTAAGGTGTACGTGGTCATTGCAGGTAAAAGGCAGAGCAGAGAAGGAAACTGCTCACTCCCCGTCGGGGAATGACAGGTACAATTTTGCTGGCTTTGTAGAAATCCCCATCAGTTTACCAGGAACTACATTTTTATGCCAGTTTGACACAGAGCTTTTCTGCGCTTCAGGCAGGGTTCCATGGTGTAATGGTTAGCACTCTGGACTCTGAATCCAGCGAGCTGAGTTCAAGTCTCAGTGGAACCTCATTTGGCTTTCTAGCACTTTGCTCCACAGGTACATTAGCATTAGCACACGCTGGAATAAGAGTCTAGTCAGTTAAAGAGCAAGTTAGTGGCCCAGTCAATTCCACTCCTCTTGTGTTGGTTGATCTCATCTGCACATGGTCTTCATGCTGCACCAAACCTCACTCATGCTCTTCTGCTGCACTTTCCACTTCAGCTTCCTGCTGTATTGTTCATTAGCCACCTTGACTCAAGTCAACTTTTCCTCTTGCACTCTTCTCACTTCTAATCCTGTTGCCACCTCCGAAGGCCCCGATCTTCTTGTTGACAAGCTCTTTGATGTCCTCTGTTTGGCTAGCACACAACCTACAAAAGACAAAACCAAGAGACTTAATTCTCAATAGGGATGCAAATAAAACAGAGAAAATGCTGGACAAGCAGAGTTGTCTAAAGAGTGAACATCAATTCCCTTTTGACCAAAGAAGGAAACGACAATGTTTCCGCCCGGTTTCAGATAGGGGATCTTTCGCGTGTGAGGTGAACGTGATAACCACTACACTACAGAAACCCCGAAAGGTAGCTTGTTTGGCTTTCCAAACATCCTGACCAAACTGGTTTCATCCTGACCAAACTGGTTTCATAAAAGGTCGGCACTCCTCAACAAATACTCGTAGATTTCTTAATTTAATAGACTACTCATACAATAAAAACATTGAAACCATAATATTATCTCTAGATGCAGAAAAAGCATTTGACAGAGTTAACTGGAAATTTTTATTTGCAACTTTACACAAATTTGGTTTTGGAAACTCTTTCATAAATTGGATAAGAATATTATACAATTCCCCAACAGCTCGTATCAGAACAAATGACCAGACATCCTCCAGCTTTTGTCTCCTGAGGGGCACCAGACAGGGATGCCCACTCTCCCCTTCACTTTTTGCAATTTTTATCGAACCTCTAGCAGCAGCACTTAGACAGGCTACAACAATTAAGGGCATAAAATGTAATAACGTAGAACATAAAATCAGTCTCTATGCAGATGATGTGTTGCTTTTTCTGCAAAACTCACAAATCAACCTCTCTGAGGTAATTACTCTAATAAACTGGTTTTCAAGAGTTTCAGACTATTCAATTAACTGGCCAAAATCTACAGTTCTTCCCATTAACTGCTCCTTCCACAATTCATCTTCTGCCCCACTACAATCTGGAAATATTAAATATTTAGGTATTATTGTTTCTCCTAAGCTTTCAGACTTAATTAAATTAAACCACATCCCACTTCTAAAGAAAGTAGAAGGCAATCTGACTAGATGGAAATCTCTACCCATATCACTCATGGGAAGGGTCGCCACTATAAAAATGATGATCTTGCCAAAAATAAATTACTTATTTTTAATGATCCCTAACAAACCATCACAAGATTGGTTCAGATCTCTGGATTCACATATTTCTAAATTCCTTTGGAAAGATAAACCCCCGCGCATCAGCTTAAAAACGCTACAAAGAACCAAGGATAGAGGAGGACTAGATCTGCCTAATTTTCACCAATACTTCTTAGCCAACAGGCTTCAGTTCATCTCAGAATGGTTAAAATGTACCCTCTTAGATGAGCCCTGGCTAGATGTTGAACAGGCACTATGCAATGATCTAGAGATTTCAGACCTACCATTTATTAGCTCAAACATCAAAAGACATGAATGCTTTAAAAGCATCAACATCAGCTTTTCTCTGTCAGCATGGTGGGAGTTTCTAAAAATAACGGAGTCTTCATTAATCCCATGCAAACGTACACCTATCTGGAATAACCCTGACATATTACAAAACAAAAATATGATTAATTTCCCAGAATGGAGTTGTAAAGGAATTAAATACTTAGAACATATATTAGAGGGAACAGAATTTATTCCATTTGACAGACTAGTTACACAATATGGGATCAACAAGAAAAGATTTTTAGAATATCAACAAATTAAATCCATAGTAAAAAAGAAATTTAACCTCAGTCAAGTTGAATTACAAACACCACCAAGTGTGGTTCAATTTCTTACTCTTAAATCCCCCAAACTATTATCTAAAATATACAGAACACTTTCTAAAATAGATGAATCAATATCCCTTCCTATTGCAAAGTGGGAAGCAGATTTATCAGTCAGCTTAGACCAAAACGTCTGGTCTCAGATTTGCTTAAAAACCTTTAAATTTATTAAAAATCCCAATCTGCAATTAATACAATACAAAATACTGCATAGAGTGCACTATACAGGTCATCGAATGTTTAAGATGGGCTTTACATCCGCCAACAACTGCTCACACTGTCAAGGCAATACACCAGACAGTTACATCCACGCTCTTTGGTTCTGTCCACCAGTGCAGAAGTTTTGGCACGAGATATGTGAGGACTTATCAAAGTGTCTGAAATGTAAAATTCCAACCTCCCCTTTAGTATGCTTGTTGGGAAATTTGGATGATGTCACTACAGAAATTAATACAGTCCACATGGTTTTTATTGCCCTATGCATCGCCAAGAAAACGGTCCTCATGAACTGGAAAAATAAAAATAATCTTAATTCTAGCCAATACAGAAACTATCTAATAGATCACATTAGTCTCGATATAGCCTCTGCCACCACATTAGATCAATCCCTCTGGGCTCCTTTGATCGGCTCCATCACCTAGCGGGGGTGGGGGGTCGTGGTTTGGTCCCGCCTTGGCTATTGTGGTTGATGTGGAGGTTGGGATGGGCTTAGGGCACCTGGAGGACCCCTAGAGACGTTATCCCTGGAGGGCTTAACCCGGGGGTTGTGTTCATAACCTGGTTAGTGGCTCTGGTCGCTCTCAGAGGTTGTTCTCCTCGTGGCCGCGTGCAGCGGGGCTGGAGGATGGTCTGTGCTGGCGGACGTAGGTTACTGGCCTGGTGGCCTGGCTGCCCCTGAGTGGATCCGGGGCGGGCGTGGGGGTTTGGGGTTCGGGGGTGCTTCGCCTCCGTGCTGGGGCTCTGGCTGGGCCTTGGGGGCTTCGGTCCTCGTCGGTGTGTCGCCGAGGTTGTGGGCGGGTGGGTGCACGGGGGCTCAGCCCTGGCGCAGGGGGCCTCTTGTGCATCGGCCTAACCGGGGGGCTCTTGAACTGGCAGGGAGGTTGTTCCATCTTTGCAGGAGTCCACTCTGCAGGTGGGGGAGAGACATAGGAGAGGTGGAGAATAAACTTAACCTGGGTGTCTGTGTCTTGTGTAGTCTGGGAGATGATTGAATGTTGGGGTGGGTACAGTTTCCTCTGCGGTGGGGTGGAGTGGGCTGCCCCGGGTCCTGTGGGGCTTGGCGGTGTTGCTGCCGTAGGCCCCGGTCTGGATGGGCCTGGGCTCCCTTGCCTTGGTGGATACCAGAGGACGGGGGTGCATATTGGGGTCAGCGGGGGAGCTGGCCCTAGGGAGGGACACCCTCCCCTCCCTTCTTTTCCTCCCCATCCCCGGCTGCCTCCCTCTTCACGCTCCACCACACCCACCCACACAGGTAGGGCTTTGGGGTGCGGGTGTGTCACCAGGGTGCAGGGGAGACATTCCCCCCCCCCTCTGTCCTCTTCTGGCCACCTGTGCCTCAATTTTATCTCACAACTTAGACATCCACATTACTTACACTCTCATAACACACACATATATATATATATATAGGGCCTTGAGGGTGGGCACGTTAACGGCGTCCAGTAGACGGTCTGTGTATTCAAACCTGCCTCTGGCGCCGGTGCCCACCTCTCAATTTTAAATCCATGTAGACATTGAGGGTTCTCGGGAGGGGCCGTGCTAACACCTGCTGCTCTCTGGCAGCAGCACCATGCTCTCCCTTGTTTTAAATACACTTTAGAGCAACACGCAGCAACACTACACTTGAGCGGGAGGAGGGAGGTATGGGGTCTTAACACACCCCTGTTCTCTGCTAGCCATCGGGGCGGGGGGGCTGGGAAGAGATGCTGGCTGTCCGATTGGCCTCCCTGCTGCTGCGGAGCCTGGGGCGGTCTGCTTGCCTCCACCCCGGAGGGAAGGGTAACATCTCTTGGGTCTGGGTGCCGTTTCCATCTCTGGGGGTGAGGATACCTGGACCCGGGGTATAGAGTATGTTTGGGGAGTGTGATTGTGTGTACATGTCCATTTACGTTTATTCCTGCGTTGGGTGAGTGCTGAGTGTTTGTATATGTGTGCATGAGGGTGGGAATGCATGTCTGTGTCTGTGTGTGCCTGTTTGTCTGTGTCTATATGTCAGGTCGGGTCTTAGACTTCACCTCTCTGGGAACTCCAAGGCCCTCCAAAGTGTGGAGGCCTATCTCCCCTCACCACACTCCCTGCCGGTGACTGATGCCCTCAGGGGTCGGTGCGTTGGTGGTTCTTGGTGTCCGGGGCTGGGCGCTCAGGTATGTACCAGCTCACTCCCGGTGACTACTTGGCGGGGCCTGGCGCCTGCTGCTCGGTCAGGCCTCTTCCGGGGCGCGGGGGGCCCTCGGGCCTCCGGCCTCTGTGCCTGCGGCTCGGTTCACTCTGGCACAGCTGGCTGCCGGCAGAGCCGGCGGGCACGCCGGTGCAGCCCCCTCTGGCTTCTGCCCGGTGGCTACTGGGTGACCCCTCATCTGGGGATCCTCAGCCCTTCCCATGAAGGTGGCACGGATGCCCCTCCGGTGGTCCTCCTTGGGCTCTTGCACTCTGGGGCCTCTGGATGTCTGGGGCCTGGATCTCCTCCATGCCTGCTTCATGCCCTGGGGGACGGGGCTATGGCTCTCTACATCCTCTAGCAGACCATTACATGGGGAAACCATTTGAATACAAGCGCGCCGATCCACACAGGTGTGCACATGGGTGTTCACTATTCGTAGACTTAAATCACACCTTTCTTGGCTGCTACTTCAAAGCACATTGTGCGCTGTCTGTCCTGCGTGCTGCACAACAACATTCAATATTTAGTATTTACTGATGTTTACACTTAGCTAGATTAATGCGATGGTGTTGTGTATAGTATGTTGCATTGTTTTGTTTTGGGTTTTTTTGCTTGTTTTCTATTCTTTTTCTCTCAACAGGTGATCCCGGAGATATTTTTTCTTCCCCCCTTTCTCACTGTCCCTCTCCCCTTCTGTTTTTCTTTTCCTTCCTCTTTCTTTCTCCCTTTCCTATCCCTCACTCATGTCTGTCCCGTCTGTAACAACTGAAAATAAAATAAATAATAAAAACAAAGGTCGATCAAATGGACCAATACGGCAATGCCATGATGATCCATTTGGCAAAATAAATCCATTGGGTATCCTTGTTGGTCTTCAGACAACAATTCTGACGGCTAAAGAACCAAATGGGACAGGCGAAAAAAAAAAAAAAAAAAAAAAAAAAAAAAGGTGTACGTGGTCATTGCAGGTAAAAGGCAGAGCAGAGAAGGAAACTGCTCACTCCCCGTCGGGGAATCGAACCCCGGTCTTCCGCGTGACAGGCGGAGATACTGTCCACTATACTAACGAGGACCTCTGAAGTGCTGCCAAGGTTACGTCAAGCTGCGATTCGCAGCAGGTATGACAGGTACAATTTTGCTGGCTTTGTAGAAATCCCCATCAGTTTACCAGGAACTACATTTTTATGCCAGTTTGACACAGAGCTTTTCTGCGCTTTAGGCAGGGTTCCATGGTGTAATGGTTAGCACTCTGGACTTTGAATCCAGCGATCTGAGTTCAAGTCTCAGTGGAACCTCATTTGGCTTTCTAGCACTTTGCTCCACAGGTACATTAGCATTAGCACACGCTGGAATAAGAGTCTAGTCAGTTAAAGAGCAAGTTAGTGGCCCAGTCAATTCCACTCCTCTTGTGTTGGTTGATCTCATCTGCACATGGTCTTCATGCTGCACCAAACCTCACTCATGCTCTTCTGCTGCACTTTCCACTTCAGCTTCCTGCTGTATTGTTCATTAGCCACCTTGACTCAAGTCAACTTTTCCTCTTGCACTCTTCTCACTTCTAATCCTGTTGCCACCTCCGAAGGCCCCGATCTTCTTGTTGACAAGCTCTTTGATGTCCTCTGTTTGGCTAGCACACAACCTACAAAAGACAAAACCAAGAGACTTAATTCTCAATAGGGATGCAAATAAAACAGAGAAAATGCTGGACAAGCAGAGTTGTCTAAAGAGTGAACATCAATTCCCTTTTGACCAAAGAAGGAAACGACAATGTTTCCGCCCGGTTTCAGATAGGGGATCTTTCGCGTGTGAGGTGAACGTGATAACCACTACACTACGGAAACCCCGAAAGGTAGCTTGTTTGGCTTTCCAATGTGTCTCACTGAGTAATCTCGCAATCTGACAAATCAGGTGGCATGTTCCTATCATAGCCTTGATGTAAAAGGAGCCATGGAGAAGAGACAGACGCACTCTAGCAAGGAGTCTGAACTGTAGTCTCGATGTTAGGCTCACTTAAACTTTGGACATTTAGGAGTTCACTAAAGCAAGCACAGCTCAACATATGCTGCCCTAGGAAACCCCAGAACCTCTGGCAGCAGAACTGTTGCCTAAAGCGCCCATTTGTTTCATTGCCTTGTGCATTGGCTGAAAATAGGCCCAAGTCCTGTGCAGGCCACCTAGAGCCACTCATTTCCAAGAGCTTAGTCTGTGCCTCCATCTTCAGGAAATATAGCGACTGGAGATGTGTTGATTTGTGTGAAGTCTGTGGAGTTTGCAGAAATTTGAGCCATAGACAACTCTTTAGCAAGATGAGCATCCAAAGGTTACAGATGTAAGAGATCTGTACCAGATTTGAGTACTTTCTCTCGTCTGTGTACCAAACAGCAGTAGAAGCCCACAAGTTCAAGCAGTGCCTGCAGTCAGAAACTTTCATATCAGGACGCATAAGCAAAGAAGCATGTTTCCGCCCGGTTTCGAACCGGGGACCTTTCGCGTGTAAGGCGAACATGATAACCACTACACTACGGAAACGGAGCTTGAGCAAAGTCGAGTAATTAAAGGAGCATTTCAATGCTTTCTTACATTTGTGGACTTTTATGACAGATCATGTAGGACTATTGAGAAGGAGGGAACTCCCATTTGTGTCATTTTTCAAGCACTCCCCCACTTATGGCTGTATTGACAATGCAAATTGTGATCTCAAGATAGCATCTCTTGTCATGGGAGCTGATCTTCTGGTTGACAAGCTCTTTGATGTCCTTTGTTTGGCTAGCACACAATCTACAGAAGACAAAACCAAGAAACTTATTTGTTAGTAGGGACGCACGTAAAACAGAGAAAACGCTGGACAAGCATAGTTCTCTTAGACTAGCATCTCTTCTGATGGGAGCTCTTTCTGAGAAGACCTTTTTGACTTGTGAGCGCACAGGTGGAATTCATGTTTCTTCAAGCCCATTATAGGACTAGATTATTAGATTGACTAGGATCTGGTGTGCGATTAAGGTGTACGTGGTCATTGCAGGTAAAAGGCAGAGCAGAGAAGGAAACTGCTCACTCCCCGTCGGGGAATCGAACCCCGGTCTTCCGCGTGACAGGCGGAGATACTGTCCACTATACTAACGAGGACCTCTGAAGTGCTGCCAAGGTTACGTCAAGCTGCGATTCGCAGCAGGTATGACAGGTAAAATTTGGCTGGCCTTGTAGAAATCCCCATCAGTTTACCAGGAACTACACTTTTATGCCAGTTTGACACAGAGCTTTTCAGCACTTCAGGCAGGGTTCCATGGTGTAATGTTTAGCACTCTGGACTCTGAATACAGCGATCTGAGTTCAAGTCTCAGTGGAACCTCATTTGGCTTTCTAGCACTTTGCTCCACAGGTACATTAGCATTAGCACACGCTGGAATAAGAGTCTAGTCAGTTAAAGAGCAAGTTAGTGGCCCAGTCAATTCCACTCCTCTTGTGTTGGTTGATCTCATCTGCACATGGTCTTCATGCTGCACCAAACCTCGCTCATGCTCTTCTGCTGCACTTTCCACTTCAGCTTCCTGCTGTATTGTTCATTAGCCACCTTGACTCAAGTCAACTTTTCCTCTTGCACTCTTCTCACTTCTAATCCTGTTGCCACCTCCGAAGGCCCCGATCTTCTTGTTGACAAGCTCTTTGATGTCCTCTGTTTGGCTAGCACACAACCTACAGAAGACAAAACCAAGAGACTTAATTCTCAATAGGGATGCAAATAAAACAGAGAAAATGCTGGACAAGCAGAGTTGTCTAAAGAGTGAACATCAATTCCCTTTTGACCAAAGAAGGAAAAGTCCCATGTTTCCGCCTGATTTCGGACCGGGGACCTTTCGCGTGTGAGGCGAACGTGATAACCACTACACTACAGAATCCCCGAAAGACAGCTTGTTTGGCTTTCCAATGTGTCTCACTGAGTAATCTCGCAATCTGACAAATCTGGTGGCATGTTCCTATCATGGCCTTGAAGTAGAAGGAGCCATGGAGAAGAGACAGACGCACTCTAGCAAGGAGTCTGAACTGTAGTCTCGATGTTAGGCTCACTTAAACTTTGGACATTTAGGAGTTCACTAAAGCAAGCACAGCTCAACATATGCTGCCCTAGGAAACCCCAGAACCTCTGGCAGCAGAACTGTTGCCTAAAGCGCCCATTTGTTTCATTGCCTTGTGCATTGGCTGAAAATAGGCCCAAGTCCTGTGCAGGCCACCTAGAGCCACTCATTTCCAAGAGCTTAGTCTGTGCCTCCATCTTCAGGAAATATAGCGACTGGAGATGTGTTGATTTGTGTGAAGTCTGTGGAGTTTGCAGAAATTTGAGCCATAGACAACTCTTTAGCAAGACGAGCATCCAAAGGTTACAGATGTCAGAGACCTGTACCAGATTTGAGTACTTTCTCTCGTCTGTGTCCCAAACAGCAGTAGAAGCCCACAAGTTCAAGCAATGCCTGCAGTCAGACACTTTTATATCAGGACGCATAAGCAAAGAAGCATGTTTCCGCCCGGTTTCGGACCGGGGACCTTTCGCGTGTAAGGCGAACGTGATAACCACGACACTACGGAAACTGAGCTTGCGCAAACTGTAGTAATTAAAGGAGCATTTCAATGCTTTCTTACATTTGTGGACTTTTATGACAGATAATGTAGGACTATTGAGAAGGAGGGAACTCCCATTTGTGTCATTTTTCAAGCACTCCCCCACTTATGGCTGTATTGACAATGCAAATTGTGATCTCAAGATAGCATCTCTTGTCATGGGAGCTGATCTTCTGGTTGACAAGCTCTTTGATGTCCTTTGTTTGGCTAGCACACAATCTACAGAAGACAAAACCAAGAAACTTATTTGTTAGTAGGGACGCACGTAAAACAGAGAAAACGCTGGACAAGCATAGTTCTCTTAGACTAGTATCTCTTCTGATGGGAGCTCTTTCTGAGAAGACCTTTTTGACTTGTGAGCGCACAGGTGGAATTCATGTTTCTTCAAGCCCATTATAGGACTAGATTATTAGATTGACTAGGATCTGGTGTGCGATTAAGGTGTGCGTGGTCATTGCAGGTAAAAGGCAGAGCAGAGAAGGAAACTGCTCACTCCCCATCGGGGAATCGAACCCCGGTCTTCCGCGTGACAGGCAGAGATACTGTCCACTATACTAACGAGGACCTCTGAAGTACTGCCAAGGTCACGTCAAGCTGCGATTCGCAGCAGGTATGACAGGTACAATTTGGCTGGCCTTGTAGAAATCCCCATCAGTTTACCAGGAACTACATTTTTATGCCAGTTTGACACAGAGCTTTTCTGTGCTTCAGGCAGGGTTCCATGGTGTAATGGTTAGCACTCTAGACTCTGAATCCAGCGATCTGAGTTCAAGTCTCAGTGGAACCTCATTTGGCTTTCTAGCACTTTGCTCCACAGGTACATTAGCATTAGCACACGCTGGAATAAGAGTCTAGTCAGTTAAAGAGCAAGTTAGTGGCCCAGTCAATTCCACTCCTCTCGTGTTGGTTGATATCATCTGCACATGGTCTTCATGCTGCACCAAACCTCGCTCATGCTCTTCTGCTGTATTGTTCATTAGCCACCTTGACTCAAGTCAACTTTTCCTCTTGCACTCTTCTCACTTCTAATCCTGTTGCCACCTCCGAAGGCCCCGATCTTCTTGTTGACAAGCTCTTTGATGTCCTCTGTTTGGCTAGCACACAACCTACAGAAGACAAAACCAAGAGACTTAATTCTCAATAGGGATGCAAATAAAACAGAGAAAATGCTGGACAAGCAGAGTTGTCTAAAGAGTGAACATCAATTCCCTTTTGACCAAAGAAGGAAAAGACCCATGTTTCCGCCTGATTTCGGACTGGGGACCTTTCGCGTGTGAGGCGAACGTGATAACCACTACACTACGGAAACCCCGAAAGACAGCTTGTTTGGCTTTCCAATGTGTCTCACTGAGTAATCTCGCAATCTGACAAATCTGGTGGCATGTTCCTATCATGGCCTTGAAGTAGAAGGAGCCATGGAGAAGAGACAGACGCACTCTAGCCAGGACTCTGAACTGTAGTTTCGATGTTAGGCTCACTTAAACTTTGGACATTTAGGAGTTCACTAAAGCAAGCACAGCTCAACATATGCTGCCCTAGGAAACCCCAGAACCTCTGGCAGCAGAACTGTTGCCTAAAGCGCCCATTTGTTTCATTGCCTTGTGCATTGGCTGAAAATAGGCCCAAGTCCTGTGCAGGCCACCTAGAGCCACTCATTTCCAAGAGCTTAGTCTGTGCCTCCATCTTCAGGAAATATAGCGACTGGAGATGTGTTGATTTGTGTGAAGTCTGTGGAGTTTGCAGAAATTTGAGCCATAGACAACTCTTTAGCAAGACGAGCATCCAAAGGTTACAGATGTCAGAGATCTGTACCAGATTTGAGTACTTTCTCTCGTCTGTGTCCCAAACAGCAGTAGAAGCCCACAAGTTCAAGCAATGCCTGCAGTCAGACACTTTTATATCAGGACACATAAGCAAAGAAGCATGTTTCCGCCCGGTTTCGGACCGGGGACCTTTCGCGTGTAAGGCGAACGTGATAACCACTACACTACGGAAACTGAACTTGCGCAAACTGTTGTAATTAAAGGAGCATTTCAATGCTTTCTTACATTTGTGGACTTTTATGACAGATCATGTAGGACTATTGAGAAGAAGGGAACTCCCATTTGTGTCATTTTTCAAGCACTCCCCCACTTATGACTGTATTGACAATGCAAATTGTGATGTCAAGATAGCATCTCTTGTCATGGGAGCTGATCTTCTGGTTGACAAGCTCTTTGATGTCCTTTGTTTGGCTAGCACACAATCTACAGAAGACAAAACCAAGAAACTTATTTGTTAGTAGGGACGCACGTAAAACAGAGAAAACGCTGGACAAGCATAGTTCTCTTAGACTAGCATCTCTTCTGATGGGAGCTCTTTCTGAGAAGACCTTTTTGACTTGTGAGCGCACAGGTGGAATTCATGTTTCTTCAAGCCCATTATAGGACTAGATTATTAGATTGACTAGGATCTGGTGTGCGTGGTCATTGCAGAGAAGGAAACTGCTCACTCCCCGTCGGGGAATCGAACCCCGGTCTTCCGCGTGACAGGTGGAGATACTGTCCACTATACTAACGAGGACCTCTGAAGTGCTGCCAAGGTCACGTCAAGCTGCGATTCGCAGCAGGTATGACAGGTGAAATTTGGCTGGCCTTGTAGAAATCCCCATCAGTTTACCAGGAACTACACTTTTATGCCAGTTTGACACAGAGCTTTTCTGTGCTTCAGGCAGGGTTCCATGGTGTAATGGTTAGCACTCTGGACTCTGAATCCAGCGATCTGAGTTCAAGTCTCAGTGGAACCTCATTTGGCTTTCTAGCACTTTGCTCCACAGATACATTAGCATTAGCACACGCTGGAATAAGAGTCTAGTCAGTTAAAGAGCAAGTTAGTGGCCCAATCAATTCCACTCCTCCTCTGTTGGTTGATCTTAGCTGCACATGGTCTTCATGCTGCACCAAACCTCGCTCATGCTCTTCTGCTGCACTTTCCACTTCAGCTTCCTGCTGTATTGTTCATTAGCCACCTTGACTCAAGTCAACTTTTCCTCTTGCACTCTTCTCACTTCTAATCCTGTTGCCACCTCCGAAGGCCCCAATCTTCTTGTTGACAAGCTCTTTGATGTCCTCTGTTTGGCTAGCACACAACCTACAGAAGACAAAACCAAGAGACTTAATTCTCAATAGGGATGCAAATAAAACAGAGAAAATGCTGGACAAGCAGAGTTGTCTAAAGAGTGAACATCAATTCCCTTTTGACCAAAGAAGGAAAAGACCCATGTTTCCGCCCGGTTTCGGACCGGGGACCTTTCGGGTGTGAGGTGAACGTGATAACCACTACACTACGGAAACCCCAAAAGACAGCGTGTTTGGCTTTCCAATGTGTCTCACTGAGTAATCTCGCAATCTCACAAATCTGGTGGCATGTTCCTCTCATGGCCTTGAAGTAAAAGGAGCCATGGAGAAGAGACAGACGCACTCTAGCAAGGAGTCTGAACTGTAGTCTCGATGTTAGGCTCACTTAAACTTTGGACATTTAGGAGTTCACTAAAGCAAGCACAGCTCAACATATGATGCCCTAGGAAACCCCAGAACCTCTGGCAGCAGAACTGTTGCCTAAAGCGCCCATTTGTTTCATTGCCTTGTGCATTGGCTGAAAATAGGCCCAAGTCCTGTGCAGGCCACCTAGAGCCACTCATTTCCAAGAGCTTAGTCTGTGCCTCCATCTTCAGGAAATATAGCGACTGGAGATGTGTTGATTTGTGTGAAGTCTGTGGAGTTTGCAGAAATTTGAGCCATAGACAACTCTTTAGCAAGATGAGCATCCAAAGGTTACAGATGTCAGAGATCTGTACCAGATTTGAGTACTTTCTCTCGTCTGTGTCCCAAACAGCAGTAGAAGCCCACAAGTTCAAGGAATGCCTGCAGTCAGACACTTTTATATCAGGACACATAAGCAAAGAAGCATGTTTCCGCCCGGTTTCGGAACGGGGACCTTTCGCGTGTGAGGCGAACATGATAACCACTACACTACGGAAACGGAGATTGCGTACCCTGTAGTAATTAAAGGAGCATTTCAATGCTTTCTTACATTTGTGGACTTTTATGACAGATCATGTAGGACTATTGAGAAGGAGGGAACTCCCATTTGTGTCATTTTTCAAGCACTCCCCCACTTATGGCTGTATTGACAATGCAAATTGTGATCTCAAGATAGCATCTCTTGTCATGCGAGCTGATCTTCTGGTTGACAAGCTCTTTGATGTCCTTTGTTTGGCTAGCACACAACCTACAGAAGACAAAACCAAGACACTTAATTCTCAATAGGGATGCAAATAAAACAGAGAAAATGCTGGACAAGCAGAGTTGTCTAAAGAGTGAACATCAATTCCCTTTTGACCAAAGAAGGAAGAGACCCATGTTTCCGCCCGGTTTCGGACCGGGGACCTTTCGCGTGTGAGGCGAACGTGATAACCACTACACTACGGAAACGGAACTTGCACAAACTGTAGTAATTAAAGGAGCATTTCAATGCTTTTTTACATTTGTGGACTTTTATGACAGATCATGTAGGACTATTGAGAAGGAGGGAACTCCCATTTGTGTCATTTTTCAAGCACTCCCCCACTTATGGCTGTATTGACAATGCAAATTGTGATCTCAAGATAGCATCTCTTGTCATGGGAGCTGATCTTCTGGTTGACAAGCTCTTTGATGTCCTTTGTTTGGCTAGCACAAAATCTACAGAAGACAAAACCAAGAAACTTATTTGTTAGTAGGGACGCACGTAAAAGCGAGAAAACGCTGGACAAGCATAGTTCTCTTAGACTAGCATCTCTTCTGATGGGAGCTGTTTCTGAGAAGACCTTTTTGACTTGTGAGCGCACAGGTGGAATTCATGTTTCTTCAAGCCCATTATAGGACTAGATTATTAGATTGACTAGGATCTGGTGTGCGATTAAGGTGTGCGTGGTCATTGCAGGTAAAAGGCAGAGCAGAGAAGGAAACTGCTCACTCCCCGTCAGGGAATCGAACCCCGGTCTTCCGCGTGACAGGCGGAGATAATGTCCACTATACTAACAAGGACCTCTAAAGTGCTTCCAAGGTCACGTCAAGCTGCGATTCGCAGCAGGTATGACAGGTAAAATTTGGCTTGCCTTGTAGAAATCCCCATCCGTTTACCAGGAACTACACTTTTATGCCAGTTTGACACAGAGCTTTTCTGTGCTTCAGGCAGGGTTCCATGGTGTAATAGTTAGCACTCTGGACTCTGAATCCAGCGATCTGAGTTCAAGTCTCAGTGGAACCTCATTTGGCTTTCTAGCACTTTGCTCCACAGGTACATTAGCATTAGCACACGCTGGAATAAGAGTCTAGTCAGTTAAAGAGCAAGTTAGTGGCCCAGTCAATTCCACTCCTCTTGTGTTGGTTGATCTCATCTGCACATGGTCTTCATGCTTCACCAAACCTCGCTCATGCTCTTCTGCTGCACTTTCCACTTCAGCTTCCTGCTGTATTGTTCATTAGCCACCTTGACTCAAGTCAACTTTTCCTCTTGCACTCTTCTCACTTCTAATCCTGTTGCCACCTCCGAAGGCCCCGATCTTCTTGTTGACAAGCTCTTTGATGTCCTCTGTTTGGCTAGCACACAACCTACAGAAGACAAAACCAAGAGACTTAATTCTCAATAGGGATGCAAATAAAACAGAGAAAATGCTGGACAAGCAGAGTTGTCTAAAGAGTGAACATCAATTCCCTTTTGACCAAAGAAGGAAAAGACACATGTTTCCGCCCGGTTTCGGACCAGGGACCTTTCGCGTGTGAGGCGAACGTGATAACCACTACACTACGGAAACGGAACTTGCACAAACTGTAGTAATTAAAGGAGCATTTCAATGCTTTCTTACATTTGTGGACTTTTATGACAGATCATGTAGGACTATTGAGAAGGAGGGAACTCCCATTTGTGTCATTTTTCAAACACTCCCCCACTTATGGCTGTATTGACAATGCAAATTGTGATCTCAAGATAGCATCTCTTGTCATGGGAGCTGATCTTCTGGTTGACAAGCTCTTTGATGTCCTTTGTTTGGCTAGCACACAATCTACAGAAGACAAAACCAAGAAACTTATTTGTTAGTAGGGACGCACGTAAAAGCGAGAAAACGCTGGACAAGCATAGTTCTCTTAGACTAGCATCTCTTCTGATGGGAGCTGTTTCTGAGAAGACCTTTTTGACTTGTGAGCGCACAGGTGGAATTCATGTTTCTTCAAGCCCATTATAGGACTAGATTATTAGATTGACTAGGATCTGGTGTGCGATTAAGGTGTGCGTGGTCATTGCAGGTAAAAGGCAGAGCAGAGAAGGAAACTGCTCACTCCCCGTCAGGGAATCGAACCCCGGTCTTCCGCGTGACAGGCGGAGATACTGTCCACTATACTAACGAGGACCTCTGAAGTGCTTCCAAGGTCACGTCAAGGTGCGATTCGCAGCAGGTATGACAGGTAAAATTTGGCTTGCCTTGTAGAAATCCCCATCCGTTTACCAGGAACTACACTTTTATGCCAGTTTGACACAGAGCTTTTCTGCGCTTCAGGCAGGGTTCCATGGTGTAATGGTTAGCACTCTGGACTCTGAATCCAGTGATCTGAGTTCAAGTCTCAGTGGAACCTCATTTGGCTTTCTAGCACTTTGCTCCACAGGTACATTAGCATTAGCACACGCTGGAATAAGAGTCTAGTCAGTTAAAGAGCAAGTTAGTGGCCCAGTCAATTCCACTCCTCTTGTGTTGGTTGATCTCATCTGCACATGGTCTTCATGCTTCACCAAACCTCGCTCATGCTCTTCTGCTGCACTTTCCACTTCAGCTTCCTGCTGTATTGTTCATTAGCCACCTTGACTCAAGTCAACTTTTCCTCTTGCACTCTTCTCACTTCTAATCCTGTTGCCACCTCCGAAGGCCCCGATCTTCTTGTTGACAAGCTCTTTGATGTCCTTTGTTTGGCTAGCACACAACCTACAGAAGACAAAACCAAGAGACTTAATTCTCAATAGGGATGCAAATAAAACAGAGAAAATGCTGGACAAGCAGAGTTGTCTAAAGAGTGAACATCAATTCCCTTTTGACCAAAGAAGGAAAAGACCCATGTTTCCGCCCGGTTTCGGACCGGGGACCTTCCGCGTGTGAGGCGAACGTGATAACCACTACACTACGGAAACCCCGAAAGACAGCTTGTTTGGCTTTCCAATGTGTCTCACTGAGTAATCTCGCAATCTGACAAATCTGGTGGCATGTTCCTATCATGGCCTTGAAGTAAAAGGAGCCATGGAGAAGAGACAGACGCACTCAACTAAGGACTCTGAACTGTAGTCTCGATGTTAGGCTCACTTAAACTTTGGACATTTAGGAGTTCACTAAAGCAAGCACAGCTCAACATATGCTGCCCTAGGAAACCCCAGAACCTCTGGCAGCAGAACTGTTGCCTAAAGCGCCCATTTGTTTCATTGCCTTGTGCATTGGCTGAAAATAGGCCCAAGTCCTGTGCAGGCCACCTAGAGCCACTCATTTCCAAGAGCTTAGTCTGTGCCTCCATCTTCAGGAAATATAGCGACTGGAGATGTGTTGATTTGTGTGAAGTCTGTGGAGTTTGCAGAAATTTGAGCCATAGACAACTCTTTAGCAAGACGAGCATCCAAAGGTTACAGATGTCAGAGACCTGTACCAGATTTGAGTACTTTCTCTCGTCTGTGTCCCAAACAGCAGTAGAAGCCCACAAGTTCAAGCAATGCCTGCAGTCAGACACTTTTATATCAGGACACATAAGCAAAGAAGCATGTTTCCACCCGGTTTCGGACCGGGGACCTTTCGCGTGTAAGGCGAACGTGATAACCACTACACTACGGAAACTGAGCTTGCGCAAACTGTTGTAATTAAAGGAGCATTTCAATGCTTTCTTACATTTGTGGACTTTTATGACAGATCATGTAGGACTATTGAGAAGGAGGGAACTCCCATTTGTGTCATTTTTCAAGCACTCCCCCACTTATGGCTGTATTGACAATGCAAATTGTGATCTCAAGATAGCATCTCTTGTCATGGGAGCTGATCTTCTGGTTGACAAGCTCTTTGATGTCCTTTGTTTGGCTAGCACAAAATCTACAGAAGACAAAACCAAGAAACTTATTTGTTAGTAGGGACGCACGTAAAACAGAGAAAACGCTGGACAAGCATAGTTCTCTTAGACTAGCATCTCTTCTGATGGGAGCTGTTTCTGAGAAGACCTTTTTGACTTGTGAGCGCACAGGTGGAATTCATGTTTCTTCAAGCCCATTATAGGACTAGATTATTAGATTGACTAGGATCTGGTGTGCGATTAAGGTGTGCGTGGTCATTGCAGGTAAAAGGCAGAGCAGAGAAGGAAACTGCTCACTCCCCGTCTGGGAATCGAACCCCGGTCTTCCGCGTGACAGGCAGAGATACTGTCCACTATACTAACGAGGACCTCTGAAGTGCTGCCAAGGTCACGTCAAGCTGCGATTCGCAGCAGGTATGACAGGTAAAATTTGGCTTGCCTTGTAGAAATCCCCATCCGTTTACCAGGAACTACACTTTTATGCCAGTTTGACACAGAGCTTTTCTGCGCTTCAGGCAGGGTTCCATGGTGTAATGGTTAGCAGTCTGGACTCTGAATCCAGCGATCTGAGTTCAAGTCTCAGTGGAACCTCATTTGGCTTTCTAGCACTTTGCTCCACAGGTACATTAGCATTAGCACACGCTGGAATAAGAGTCTAGTCAGTTAAAGAGCAAGTCAGTGGCCCAGTCAATTCCACTCCTCTTGTGTTGGTTGAACTTATCTGCACATGGTCTTCATGCTGCACCAAACCTCGCTCATGCTCTTCTGCTGCACTTTCCACTTCAGCTTCCTGCTGTATTGTTCATTAGCCACCTTGACTCAAGTCAACTTTTCCTCTTGCACTCTTCTCACTTCTAATCCTGTTGCCACCTCCGAAGGCCCCGATCTTCTTGTTGACAAGCTCTTTGATGTCCTCTGTTTGGCTAGCACACAACCTACAGAAGACAAAACCAAGAGACTTAATTCTCAATAGGGATGCAAATAAAACAGAGAAAATGCTGGACAAGCAGAGTTGTCTAAAGAGTGAACATCAATTTCCTTTTGACCAAAGAAGGAAAAGACCCATGTTTCCGCCCGGTTTCGGACCGGGGACCTTTCGCGAGTGAGGCGAACGTGATAACCACTACACTACGGAAACCCCGAAAGACAGCTTGTTTGGCTTTCCAATGTGTCTCACTGAGTAGTCTCGCAATCTCACAAATCTGGTGGCATGTTCCTATCATGGCCGTGAAGTAAAAGGAGCCATGGAGAAGAGACAGACGCACTCTAGCAAGGAGTCTGAACTGTAGTCTCGATGTTAGGCTCACTTAAACTTTGGACATTTAGGAGTTCACTAAAGCAAGCACAGCTCAACATATGCTGCCCTAGGAAACCTCAGAACCTCTGGCAGCAGAACTGTTGCCTAAAGCGCCCATTTGTTTCATTGCCTTGTGCATTGGCTGAAAATAGGCCCAAGTCCTGTGCAGGCCACCTAGAGTCACTCATTTCCAAGAGCTTAGTCTGTGCCTCCATCTTCAGGAAATATAGCGACTGGAGATGTGTTGATTTGTGTGAAGTCTGTGGAGTTTGCAGAAATTTGAGCCATAGACAACTCTTTAGCAAGACGAGCATCCAAAGGTTACAGATGTCAGAGACCTGTACCAGATTTGAGTACTTTCTCTCGTCTGTGTCCCAAACAGCAGTAGAAGCCCACAAGTTCAAGCAGTGCCTGCAGTCAGAAACTTTCATATCAGGACGCATAAGCAAAGAAGCATGTTTCCGCCCGGTTTCGAACCGGGGACCTTTCGCGTGTAAGGCGAACATGATAACCACTACACTACGGAAACAGAGCTTGAGCAAAGTTGAGTAATTAAAGGAGCATTTCAATGCTTTCTTACATTTGTGGACTTTTATGACAGATCATGTAGGACTATTGAGAAGGAGGGAACTCCCATTTGTGTCATTTTTCAAGCACTCCCCCACTTATGGCTGTATTGACAATGCAAATTGTGATCTCAAGATAGCATCTCTTGTCATGGGAGCTGATCTTCTGGTTGACAAGCTCTTTGATGTCCTTTGTTTGGCTAGCACACAATCTACAGAAGACAAAACCAAGAAACTTATTTGTTAGTAGGGACGCACGTAAAACAGAGAAGACGCTGGACAAGCATAGTTCTCTTAGACTAGCATCTCTTCTGATGGGAGCTCTTTCTGAGAAGACCTTTTTGACTTGTGAGCGCACAGGTGGAATTCATGTTTCTTCAAGCCCATTATAGGACTAGATTATTAGATTGACTAGGATCTGGTGTGCGATCAAGGTGTGCGTGGTGTAGAGGAATTTCTTTCACTAAGGTATTAATCACATTATTTCATTGTTTTAACATGTCTGACACTCATACTTAAGACAAATGGTAGGGGGTGTAGTCAGGATGTTGGGGGGAAAACAGGAACTCCAGAGGACCAGTCTTTTGTCTCTTGAGGACTCTGGGAAGTAGCAAGGGAGTGTGAACCTTAAGGTGTGAAACAGCTGTGTACTGCCTTTTGTTCCTGGAGAAGGTATTTAACTGAGAGGTTGACTTTGGCTCAGTGAGGACTCTGCTGACCGTCGGTCCCGCGGCCATGGGGGCTCCACAAGCTTGTTTGTATGTTGTGTGCATGAATTAAAAGAATGTTAGCTACCGCTCACTGCTCGTCTGCAGGCTTTATTTAAGTGGAAAACTTCCACAACAAAATGGCGCTGCGAGCAGGGTGGTCCATGTGGTCGCTGAACAACGGTTCCGTGGACGGGCTGATCACCCCTGAGGGAAAAGGTACCTTTGTCCTACCAGCTGTTGAAGCGAAGGAAATGGAGGAGTCACAGAGCCGTGTGTTTCAGTCACCACCGAGACCATCGATTTTGAGGGGACTTCTGCAGATGGGTGAGTTGTAGCTAACTTGTATACAGTCATGGAGAGTTTTTTGTCTGGCCGAGGGGGAGAACGCTGGCCGACTCCGGAGTTCGAGTCTCCGGAGGGAAAATCCTGGCGGTTTGAGACCCCAGGCTTGTGTTGGGTACGGCTCATCACAAAGACAGTGGCTCGCGCACGTTGTTGGGGAGAAGCCGGCCCAGACCTGTGTTCAGTCCAAGTACGTCACAGGGACAGCGACTCAGGTACACTGTCGGGGAAAATCCTGGCGGTTTGAGGCCCCAGGCTTGTGTTGGGAACGGCTCATCACAAGGACAGTGGCTCGAACACGCAGTTGGGGAGAAGCCGGCCCAGACCTGTGTTCGGTCCAAGTACGCCACAGGAACGGCGGTTCAGGTACACTGTCGGGAATCATTTCTGCGTACTACAGTGTGTGAAATGACGGTATTTTAGCACTTTTCTGCCGGTAAGGGAAGAAGGCCATTGCAGAGGACGCTCTGAATGTAAAGGGAAACTGGATCCAGTAAAGCGGCAGGCCTTCCACCAGGCGGCCAGAGACAAAACTCAATACGTGACTGTATGGTAAGAATTGAGTAAATGTGTAGTGTGTAAGATTGCAGAGAATGGTTGTGTGGGAAACGTTGATGTGTGTGTAAAAACAGTGAGAAATGGGGTTTCAAAATGTTGAAAATGGGGAACAAAGAAAAAAAAAAAAAAAAAAAAAAAAGAGAGAGGAGTGTAGAAATGTGTGTAACAGTTGTTTCCAACTAGAGGGAGAAGGTGGTACTGCAGGCCACCAGCTCCCCTAGGGTGGACACACACGAAAATTTTTTTTTAGCAGAATTGTTGATAAAATAAGCAAATAGGAAGAGGGTTTGGTGTTTTTCAACATAAAACAACTACAATCTCTCTGGGTTTTTAAGAAAGGGGAATTCAGAACCAGAGAGGGGAGAGGTGTTGTTTTAAGCAATGAGAAGAATGATCAAAATGTCTCAGTGTGTCACTTGCAGGTGAAGAGCAGACCCGGATCAATTTTCCACGTGCAGCAGTCGGAAGAAAATTATAGGTTAACACCATTAGAAACACTCAAGCCAAGTTTTGGCTGAATTGTTTTACAGCTTAACTTCCATGTGTTTGTCACCCTGAGAAAACAAGCTACAAAATCTCTCCCTGAAGACAAGAAATGCAGTTTCAGAACAACGAGATAGATCTCGAGAGCTCACAGCAGCATCCTGAGCAGTGAAGAAAAGGTCCAGCAGCAGCAGCAGCTGTGCAAGACAGCGACAGCAAGGAGAAAAATGGCATCATCATGACTGGATGGATGGATGTGCATTTCCAAGGAGCTGCAACTTCACTGTGTGAATGGACTTTTGAAAAAGACTGCTTGAGTTGGACATTTGCCACTTTCGGCGCAAAAATGGCAAAATGAGACCGTGGAAAACACAGGACAAAGCTGAAAGACAACTGACTCTCACTGGACTGCTGCAAGGGGGAGAGATGAGATGAGACCACAGTCAAAGGAGAAGGGGACAACATGGAGGAAGGCTGTTGTAGTGTGGGAATGAAATTTGGGTTTAGGAAACTGGGAAGGAAAAAACGACTGCCTTGCGTGGAGAATTGAAAAGTGTCTGGAGCACCGCAAAGAGGAGAGGTACACATAAAATTACACAAACAGAAAATGCATTAATCCTACTAACACATACACACATGCAATGAAGCTCATGAAGACCAAATAGCATTTTAAGCATTTCTGTTACCATCATCTTGTCCGGTTCACTTAGTAGGTTAAGAAGTGATACATAGACTAGTGAACTAGTATTATTTTTGGGGAAGGATGATTGAATCAGCGGTGAACAGAATGCTGCGGGAGGGTCAGATGAGTGGGGACTAATAGATTATTGAGTTTCTGGTTTCTGATGTGTGGGGGAGGTCTTATCGTGACACACATCTGGGTACATGGGGAAAACAAAAAACTCATTTTCTAATAGAATATTGCTGTTGTGTGAGGTGTGTGTGACTGGTGGATGAAAGTTTTGGGGATTTACTGATGCATTTTCTTTTGGTACCACTTTGAACCTGCCAATTAGTTTTGTTTTGATCTATCATTCTAAGAAAGTATGCTTAGACAACTTCTAAACTAGGCCTTCATATTTTTTTTGATTTTTAACAGTGCACTGAGATTTTTGTTTGGCAATTTTCTCTTTTTCAAGCAGGCTGCAAGATCAGAATCAAAAGCGCTATACAACATGTTGAACAATCGCAAGTGAGCTTCTCCAAAATTAAAATGGGCTCGGGAGAAAGCCACTTATTTGGGACAATCAGAAAACAAGTCCCTGGCAAAAAGGATTCAGCGAGGTAATCCAGTCTAAATTCTTTTTTTTTCCTTTTTGAACTGACGTCATTGCTGGCAGTAGAAACTTATTGCGACACAAGAGGTTCTGCTATCAGCAATAAACACGGGGATTGACTGGACTGACAAAAACTTGACTGACTTGACACCAATATGCAAGATTGCACCTCCACCCAGAGAGACAAAGGGTGGATGTATATATGTATGTTTCTTTGTTACAGGAGCAGAAAGGTGACAGCAACATCCTGGGTTGCATGGGCTTTTGAGCCGTGCTGACTTAACCTTTTAATTGCCACTTTCTGTGTCTTTGTGAATTTACCAGCGGTGTGTTATTCATGACCTTGTATTGTTTACAGTGCAGAGGTCACTGTGAGAAAGTGTGCATACAGACGCGCTGCGCTAACATCTATATCACTTTTTCCACAGCAGAGGGCTAATCATATGATCTAATCACATGATTTACAGCAGGACACACCACTGGCTAATGTTTTTTTTTTTTTCTTACGACAGGGCCTGGAGTAAAGCTACTTCAGGGGAGAAGCCCTGAGAATTTTTAAGAGACAATGCACAACTTCATTGTGCATGTCTAATTGTGCTAAGCTAACAGAGGGCAAAAGAGGGTTTTTTTCCGGGGAAGTTTTCATTTTTAAATTGCAGGAACCGTGACATGAGGGATATGGAAGGATTGACTGAGGCGCAGATGCAAACTGTGACTAGGAGACAACACTTCAAGTGGACCAGTGAGAAGCAGGGACCATCTGCAGGACAGCAGACAAACGACAGTGGGCTTCCAAAGGATTGTCATGAGGAGATTTTGAACAGCAAAATCTTAAAATAAAATGAAAGAGTTTCGTCGTTGACGCTGAGGAAGACAACTAAGGTGTACGACGTGCTCTGCCTTAAATCTACAGCTGCGTTGGAACAGAAATCGAGGGATGGAGAGAGCGTGCCAAGCTCCAAAAGTGACAGCGCAAGGAAGATCAGCGTTGGAATTATGACTCTGTAAATGGCACAGACACCAGGAGCCATGACTGTGACAGAGAATGACCACCTAATGCTGTTTCACTTTGCCATGCAAAGTACTTTGACACTCTGGAAAAGACCTTTCCTCTGTATCATTGGTGTTTCCATTTGCATGTGAGAGCTTAGATTGTGGGGAAGATTAAAGATGAACAAAGGGTGGTGGGAGAACAGTGAAGTGAGGATACACAGTGTGAAACTCCTTTAAGTGTACAATAATGTTGATGTGATATACAGAATGTCAGGAAAGAAATTCTGGTTTTAATGTGATTCTTGATTTTAGAATCAAAGGGTGGGATTGTAGAGGAATTTCTTTCACTAAGGTATTAATCACATTATTTCATTGTTTTAACATGTCTGACACTCATACTTAAGACAAATGGTAGGGGGTGTAGTCAGGATGTTGGGGGGAAAACAGGAACTCCAGAGGACCAGTCTTTTGTCTCTTGAGGACTCTGGGAAGTAGCAAGGGAGTGTGAACCTTAAGGTGTGAAACAGCTGTGTACTGCCTTTTGTTCCTGGAGAAGGTATTTAACTGAGAGGTTGACTTTGGCTCAGTGAGGACTCTGCTGACCGTCGGTCCCGCGGCCATGGGGGCTCCACAAGCTTGTTTGTATGTTGTGTGCATGAATTAAAAGAATGTTAGCTACCGCTCACTGCTCGTCTGCAGGCTTTATTTAAGTGGAAAACTTCCACAACAGTGGTCATTGCAGGTAAAAGGCAGAGCAAAGAAGGAAACTGATCACTCCCCGTCGGGGAATCGAACCCCGGTCTCCCGCGCGGGAGCCTGGGATTGTTTAGCTAAACGGCCTAAACCGTTTCCCATTCATTCTCTATGGTAGTGCTAAACCACTACGGATGTAATATATTTTTGGCCACTACGGTCTTCCGGCGCTGTTGCGAGTTTGAGATGCGGCAATTTTTAAAAATCACAACTTTTAAATTTCGGGAGACGAAACAAGTAACGCACTGCTCGCAACACATCTCAACGATCCCCGTTCATTGATCAAAGGTAAGAAATGTCGTTTGGAATAAGAGTAAACCAACAGAATACATTTACAGGTGTATATTACAGGTAATAGACGTGTTGCGATTGCATTTACGAAGCATCCATCGCTCGGTTAAAGACGATGGGAGTTTATCTGCTGTTGTAAAGTGGCACGGTAAAAAATGAATGAACGTGATCCTTAAATAAATTGCGTGTTTCATTGACGTGTTTTACTGTTAAATAAACTTGGTAGGTTTCTGACTGCTGTGACACTGACATTACTATAATGTGGTGTAATTAAATAATCGATAAATGGCTTGTTATGAGATGACATGCTAAATGACCTAACCTGCATTTTTTTAAAATTTGTATTGCATTCATGTTGTAATGGTCAGTAATCGTATCTAGACGACATCTCACTAACATGAGCAATGCCCACTAGTGTAAGAATAAACAGGATATCTTAAATAGGTATGTCGATAATCTGCCTGCAGTTCTTATGTACCATGACTACTAAGCAGTTGGCACAAATTTTGCATTCAACCATGAAAGGTTTTTATTTACAGACGGAACAGTTTGTTTTGCCTGGAGAAAAAACATTTTTATCGCAAATGTTGATTCAGATTTTGTCTCTTTATTGTTCTCTTGCATCCTGCTGTTAAACCCAGCCACAATGGAGTGGCAGGGAAATATATCTACTGCCCTTCAAAACTGCATTCTCTGTACAGGGACAAGGGCATGGCCAAGGAAGGAGTTTCAGGAGTCTCCTTTCTACGAGGCAGAGAGACAAAGATGGGTGGAAGAAAAAAGGAAATAGGGGAGAAACTGTTGATATTGTACATAATATAGTTTAGTTCTAGTTTTGTAATGTTTATTTTGTTTATATAAATAAAAACTGATTGTAAATATAAAAATGTAAATAAATTCTGTTCTGTAAAAGTATCAGCACAGCTCTCTTCTTTATAACCTCTTACCTGTATGTTTATATATCTGTGTGTGCTGACCCTCAGGTATTCAGTTTTAAAAAGCTCTGAGTGCTGCCCTGAAAGCTAACATATTTCTAAATCACTTCATGTAATGATAACAAGCCATCCGTTCTCTAGTGGGGTCTCACAGCTTTTATCTTCATAATCTTTCTGGTTGATTTGTAATATTAGAAACATGACTGCTGTCTTTTATCTGTGTGACTGTACAGCCTGTTTCAGACATGACAACCAGACAGTGTCTGAAGTTATCTTTAATACATGCAACACAGCTGGAGATAGTCCAGACACTTTCTCACTTCTGATGATAATATTTTTGGTTTAGGTATTGTTGCTTTCTGGCTTGAAGCTTATCTACAAAAGCAGTTCAATAAGGAGAGATCATGTGGAAAAACCGAACAGGATTTATTGAGATACAGAAATAAATATAACTGTTAGGCAGTTAGACTCCAATGACCCATTATAGCAGAAGAAATCTCAGCAGTGACAGGATTTTGCACAAGCCACACCCCAGAGTCAAAATGCTGGTAGTGATGAAGATGGAGGCTGGGACAGGGTTCTGAGTGACCACGGTGAGGAGGAGAAAGGAGAGGAGGCGGGCTGCATAGCTGAGGATCTGAAATGCAGAATGGCAGAAGCAGAAGAGCAACAGATTTAAAGCATGCAGAGTGGAGGCTGGCATGCTCGGTGAAGGCAGGCAAGAGCATAACTGGAATAAAGTAATGATGTCAGTACTGAGTTTGTGCTGGAAAATGAATAGATATAAACTGGCAGCCACCAGGAAGCAGACAGATGACTTATTACACATCTTCCTTATTGAAATTATGCATAAGCTTAATTTTCTGTGCCAACAGAATGTATCTGAATTATAGTTTAAACTTTAATCTTTGTATTAAAAGTTGGATATCTGCATAACTGAAGAGTATGTCTGGTTTGTGATGATACAGTTTATTCTGAGTTATGTAAACTTTCACACAGTTGTTGTGAAAGTTTTCCATTAAATAAACCCAACAGAGCCTCGGGTATAAACACACTTATTTGTTAGTAGGGACGCACGTAAAACAGAGAAAATGCTGGACAAGCATAGTTCTCTTAGACTAGCATCTCTTCTGATGGGAGCTCTTTCTGAGAAGACCTTTTTGACTTGTGAGCGCACAGGTGGAATTCATGTTTCTTCAAGCCCATTATAGGACTAGATTATTAGATTGACTAGGATCTGGTGTGCGATTAAGGTGTGCGTGGTCATTGCAGGTAAAAGGCAGAGCAGAGAAGGAAACTGCTCACTCCCCGTCGGGGAATCGAACCCCGGTCTTCCGCGTGACAGGCGGAGATACTGTCCACTATACTAACGAGGAACTCTGAAGTGCTGCCAAGGTCACGTCAAGCTGCGATTTGCAGCAGGTATGACAGGTAAAATTTGGCTGGCCTTGTAGAAATCCCCATCAGTTTACCAGGAACTACACTTTTATGCCAGTTTGACACAGAGCTTTTCTGAGCTTCAGGCAGGGTTCCATGGTGTAATGGTTACCACTCTGGACTCTGAATCCAGCGATCTGAGTTCAAGTCTCAGTGGAACCTCATTTGGCTTTCTAGCACTTTGCTCCACAGGTACATTAGCACACGCTGGAATAAGAGTCTAGTCAGTTAAAGAGCAAGTCAGTGGTCAATTCCACTCCTCTTGTGTTGGTTGATCTCATCTGCATATGGTCTTCATGCTGCACCAAACCTCGCTCATGCTCTTCTGCTGCACTTTCCACTTCAGCTTCCTGCTGTATTGTTCATTAGCCACCTTGACTCAAGTCAACTTTTCCTCTTGCACTCTTCTCACTTCTAATCCTGTTGCCACCTCCGAAGGCCCCGATCTTCTTGTTGACAAGCTCTTTGATGTCCTCTGTTTGGCTAGCACACAACCTACAGAAGACAAAACCAAGAGACTTAATTCTCAATAGGGATGCAAATAAAACAGAGAAAATGCTGGACAAGCAGAGTTGTCTAAAGAGTGAACATCAATTCCCTTTTGACCAAAGAAGGAAAAGACCCATGTTTCCGCCCGGTTTAGGACCGGGAACCTTTCGCGTGTGAGGCGAACGTGATAACCACTACACTACGGAAACCCCGAAAGACAGCTTGTTTGGCTTTCCAATGTGTCTCACTGAGTAATCTCGCAATCTGACAAATCTGGCGGCATGTTCCTATCATGGCCTTGAAGTAAAAGGAGCCATGGAGAAGAGACAGACGCACTCTAGCAAGGAGTCTGAACTGTAGTCTCGATGTTAGGCTCACTTAAACTTTGGACATTTAGGAGTTCACTAAAGCAAGCACAGCTCAACATATGCTGCCCTAGGAAACCCCAGAACCTCTGGCAGCAGAACTGTTGCCTAAAGCGCCCATTTGTTTCATTGCCTTGTGCATTGGCTGAAAATAGGCCCAAGTCCTGTGCAGGCCACCTAGAGCCACTCATTTCCAAGAGCTTAGTCTGTGCCTCCATCTTCAGGAAATATAGCGACTGGAGATGTGTTGATTTGTGTGAAGTCTGTGGAGTTTGCAGAAATTTGAGCCATAGACAACTCTTTAGCAAGACGAGCATCCAAAGGTTACAGATGTCAGAGACCTGTACCAGATTTGAGTACTTTCTCTCGTCTGTGTCCCAAACAGCAGTAGAAGCCCACAAGTTCAAGCAATGCCTGCAGTCAGACACTTTTATATCAGGACGCATAAGGAAAGAAGCATGTTTCCGCCCGGTTTCGGACCGGGGACCTTTCGCGTGTTAGGCGAATGTGATAACCACTACACTACGGAAACTGAGCTTGCGTACCCTGTAGTAATTAAAGGAGCATTTCAATGCTTTCTTACATTTGTGGACTTTTATGACAGATCATGTAGGACTATTGAGAAGAAGGGAACTCCCATTTGTGTCATTTTTCAAGCACTCCCCCACTTATGGCTGTATTGACAATGCAAATTGTGATCTCAAGATAGCATCTCTTGTCATGGGAGCTGATCTTCTGGTTGACAAGCTCTTTGATGTCCTTTGTTTGGCTAGCACACAATCTACAGAAGACAAAACCAAGAAACTTATTTGTTAGTAGGGACGCACGTAAAACAGAGAAAACGCTGGACAAGCATAGTTCTCTTAGACTAGCATCTCTTCTGATGGGAGCTGTTTCTGAGAAGACCTTTTTGACTTGTGAGCACACAGGTGGAATTCATGTTTCTTCAAGCCCATTATAGGACTAGATTAGTAGATTGACTAGGATCTGGTGTGCGATTAAGGTGTGCGTGGTCATTGCAGGTAAAAGGCAGAGCAGAGAAGGAAACTGCTCACTCCCTGTCGGGGAATCAAACCCCGGTCTTCCGCGTGACAGGCGGAGATACTGTCCACTATACTAACGAGGACCTCTGAAGTGCTTCCAAGGTCACGTCAAGCTGCGATTCGCAGCAGGTATGACAGGTACAATTTGGCTGGCCTTGTAGAAATCCCCATCAGTTTACCAGGAACTACACTTTTATGCCAGTTTGACACAGAGCTTTTCTGAGCTTCAGGTAGGGTTCCATGGTGTAATGGTTACCACTCTGGACTCTGAATCCAGCGATCTGAGTTCAAGTCTCAGTGGAACCTCATTTGGCTTTCTAGCACTTTGCTCCACAGGTACATTAGCATTAGCACACGCTGGAATAAGAGTCTAGTCAGTTAAAGAGCAAGTTAGTGGCCCAGTCAATTCCACTCCTCTTGTGTTGGTTGATCTCATCTGCACATGGTCTTCATGCTGCACCAAACCTCGCTCATGCTCTTCTGCTGCACTTTCCACTTCAGCTTCCTGCTGTATTGTTCATTAGCCACCTTGACTCAAGTCAACTTTTCCTCTTGCACTCTTCTCACTTCTAATCCTGTTGCCACCTCCGAAGGCCCCGATCTTCTTGTTGACAAGCTCTTTGATGTCCTCTGTTTGGCTAGCACACAACCTACAGAAGACAAAACCAAGAGACTTAATTCTCAATAGGGATGCAAATAAAAGAGAGAAAATGCTGGACAAGCAGAGTTGTCTAAAGAGTGAACATCAATTCCCTTTTGACCAAAGAAGGAAAAGACCCATGTTTCCGCCCGGTTTCGGACCGGGGACCTTTCGCGTGTGAGGCGAACGTGATAACCACTACACTACGGAAACCCCAAAAGACAGCTTGTTTGGCTTTCCAATGTGTCTCACTGAGTAATCTCGCAATCTGACAAATCTGGTGGCATGTTCCTATCATGGCCTTGAAGTAGAAGGAGCCATGGAGAAGAGACAGACGCACTCTAGCAAGGACTCTGAACTGTAGTCTCGATGTTAGACTCACTTAAACTTTGGACATTTAGGAGTTCACTAAAGCAAGCAAAGCTCAACATATGCTGCCCTAGGAAACCCCAGAACCTCTGGCAGCAGAACTGTTGCCTAAAGCAACAGTTCACAGAGAGCAGCAGCAGCTTGAGTAGCAGACTCCAGGGAGTAGCAGCCCAAGACAAGGTATTCTACTAATTTGACAAAACTGAAGACAACAAACGACACAAGAAGGAAGCACACATATCTACGGAAAAAGAAACGAACACCAGACAATTGGTAGCTTGTTGCACCAAAACTGAAAAATAAGCCACTAGGCCAAGGCTCTTCCAGCAGCCACCAGGGCCAGGCTCTTCCAGCAGCCACCAGGCCCAGGCTCCTGCAGCAGCCACCAGGCCCAGGATCCTCCAGCAGCCACCAGGCCCAGGATCCTCCAGCAGCCACCAGGCCCAGGACCCTCCTGCTCCACCAGGCCCAGGACCCTCCAGCAGCCACCAGGCCCAGGACCCTCCAGCAGCCACCAGGCCCAGGACCCTCCTGCTCCACCAGGCCCAGGATCCTCGAGCAGCCACCAGGCCCAGGACCCTCCAGCAGCCACCAGGCCCAGGACCCTCCAGCAGCCACCAGGCCCAGGACCCTCCTGCTCCACCAGGCCCAGGATCCTCCAGCAGCCACCAGGCCCAGGCTCTTCCAGCAGCCACCAGGCCCAGGCTCCTGCAGCAGCCACCAGGCCCAGGATCCTCCAGCAGCCACCAGGCCCAGGATCCTCCAGCAGCCACCAGGCCAAGGCTCTTCCAGCAGCCACTAGGCCCAGGCTCTTCCAGCAGCCACTAGGCCCAGGCTCCTCCAGCAGCCACTAGGCCCAGGATCCTCCAGCAGCCACTAGGCCCAGGCTCCTGCAGCAACCACTAGGCCAAGGCTCAACCAACAAGTTAATCAACAGTGACTTCAACGGGCCATCACAAGGAAATACAAATCTCATCATTTTCAAAATGCCGCCTAAAAGAGCAAACCCAGGAGTTGAAGAGGAGTTGGAGGAGATTAAGAAATCGCTTAATTTCATGTCTGATGAACTGAGCAAAGTGGCTAAACAACAAGGTATGCTACATGACCTAATGGATGAAATAAAACAACTAAAAAACCTCATAAAGGACAAGGACAAGAAAATAGACGACTTGGAACGGCGAATCGAGGACCTTGAACAATACACAAGAATGGATGATTTAGTCATAAGTGGACTGGAGACGCAACACCGAACCTACGCCGGAGTAACAGCTGGGGGAGGTAAAGATGGTGAAGATGCCCCGGTAGAGGAGCTGCAAACGCTTGAACAGCAAGTGATAAAATTCCTTCAAACGAAGAATGTAAGTATTCAGAGCCATCATATTGCAGCATGCCACACGATCCCCAGGAAAGACAGTAAAACAAAGCCATCAATTATTCTTCGGTTTGTGAGTCGCAAAACAAAGATTGAGTTACTGAAACAGGGTAAGAAGCTTAAAGGGACTGGTGTGTATTTAAATGAACATTTAACGAAAAAGACTGCTGAAATTGCAAGACAGGCACGCAGCTTGAGAAAACAAAATAAGATACAAGCGACATGGACGAGGAACTGCAAAGTAATGATAAGACTAAATGGCAATCCCGAAGAAGCGAAAGTTGTGATGATAAGAGAACTCAAAGACTTAGAGCAATATAAATAATCAGGAATCTGCTCTGGAATCTATTGGAAAAGTGACGATTGGATAATGAACAATGGGTATGGAAAGTGTTTCTGGCCTTACGGCTCAAAAAACAACAACAAAAACAAAAACACATAAATGACAAGTTTGGACACAGATTATAGGTTTCCATTCAGAGATATTGAAGAGGAAGAATTTGATAATGAAAAGGACTGTCAAGGTGGTTATTTTGCCACACACGCTGAGAAAACGAACTTCAAAACGTTTAACTATGCAGAGCACAACATGCATGACCCTGAAAGTAACATTGACCCAGATACCCACTTCTACAATAACACCAATAATACTTGTGAGTACTATACGGATGACCAATTCAATATGAATATTAAAATGGCAAATGCATTGTCGGTCATACATTTCAATAGTAGAAGCCTGTATAAAAATTTTTCTAAAATTACAGAATGTTTAAGTAAGTTAAAAAAGTTTAATATAATTGCAATATCAGAAACATGGCTCGATAATGAGAAAATTAGTGAAATGGGACTGGAAGGATACGAATTATTTACAATGAACAGGGTGAATAAAAAAGGAGGCGGTGTTGCCTTATATGTAGATAAAGTTTTGAAATGTAGTCTGATTGAATGTATGTCAAGCACCATAGATAACGTATTGGAATGTGTCACTATTGAAATCCATGTTGAAAAAGCTAACAATATAATTATAAGTTGCATCTATAGGACACCAGGTTCATGCCTTGAGACATTCAATGAAAAACTTGCTGCTATGTTTAGCAACCTAAATGATAAAAAAGTGCAAATAATTTGTGGTGATTTTAATATAGATTTGCTAAACCCAAATGGACATCAGAAAACAACAGATTTCATAAATACAATGTATAGTAACTCCCTTTTCCCTGTAATTATAAAACCAAGTAGAATAACAATTGATACAGCTACATTGATAGATAATATATTCACAAATAAAATTGACCATGAAATAGTAGGTGGACTTCTTATAACTGATATAAGCGATCATCTTCCTGTTTTTGCAATTTTTCAAAATTATTTTGGGATTAAAACTAAACAAAAGAATCAAATATTTGATATGATACGACTTAGAACAACAAGAGCCATTGCTGCCCTCCAGGTGGACTTAAAAGAACACAATTGGAATGAGGTTTTTGCAAATGAAGATTCAAATAGTGCATATGATGCATTCTTATCAACTGTAATTTCACTATATGAAAAACATTGTCCTTTAATGAAAATCACTAGAAAGCATCACAGATCAAATAAGCCATGGATCACAAAGGGGATAGAAGATGCATGTAAAAAGAAAAATAATCTATATAAGAGATTCATAAAACAGAGGACAAAAGATGCTGAAATAAAGTACAAGTTATATAAAAATAGATTAGTAAATATTATAAGAACAAGTAAGAAAGAATATTACCACAAATTATTGGAGCAAAGTAGAAGTAACACACAAGAAACATGGAGGATATTAAATAGTATAATCAAAAAGGGCTCAAAAAATAAGAATTATCCAGATTATTTTAAAAAAGATAAAGATATTGTGCTTGATAAAACTAAAGACATTGCAAATGAATTTAATGATTTCTTTGTAAATGTTGGCTTTAATTTAGCAAAAGAAATTCCAGAGACAAGAAATAATAACGACCTAAATAAACATATTACTCAGAATGTGTCCTCCATGTTTATTGGTGCTGTAACTCATAGAGAAATAATTAACATTGTGAAGACATTTAAAAATAAAAAGTCCACTGACTGTTTTGGTATTGACATGATATTAGTTAAAAGTATTATAGAATATATAGTGCAACCTTTCGCATACATTTGTAATCTGTCCTTTCAAACTGGTGTATTTCCCTCACAAATGAAAATAGCAAAAGTTATTCCAATCCATAAAAACGGAGAGAGAAGTCAGTTTACCAATTATAGGCCAATATCACTGCTCCCACAGTTCTCAAAAATTTTAGAAAAGTTATTTGTTAATAGACTTGATAAATATATTGAGAAGCATAATCTCCTAAGTGATAACCAATATGGCTTTAGAGTGAAAAGGTCCACTTCGATGGCAGTGATGGAACTTGTAGAAGGGATATCTAATGCTATAGATAATAAGGAATATACTGTTGGTGTTTTTATAGACTTAAAAAAGGCGTTTGATACGATTGATCATTCTATACTAATGAATAAACTAGAGAGATATGGCATAAGAGGGTTAGCATACAAGTGGATGAAAAGTTACCTGGATGACAGATATCAATATGTCGAATTCAATAATGTAAAATCTAAGCAGTTGAAGGTAACTTGTGGTGTTCCTCAGGGCTCTGTGCTGGGCCCTAAATTATTTATATTATACATAAATGACATATGTAGCATTTCCAAACTGTTAAAATGTGTATTGTTTGCTGATGATACCACTCTGTATTGATCAGGTAAAAACCTAGAACAGCTTCTGACTACAGCGGAAAAGGAGTTAAATATATTAAAAAACTGGTTTGATGTAAATAAGTTATCATTAAATATAAAGAAAACAAAATTGATTATTTTTGGCACTAGACAAATGAAAAATGTATCTAAAATCAGGGTTAATGGAATTGAAATTGAAAGAGTGTACGAAAATAAATTTCTTGGAGTGATAATTGATGATAAGCTGAGTTGGAAGTCTCATATAAACCATGTGAAAACAAAAATGTCAAAAACCATTGCTATTCTCTATAAAACAAAGCATGTCCTGAACAAAAAATCATTATACACACTCTATTGTACTCTGTTGCTTCCATATATGACTTACTGTCTGGAGATATGGGGTAATGCATATAAAACGAACACTCTTCCTATTTTCAAGTTGCAAAAAAGAGCTATAAGAATTATAAACCAATCAAACTATATAGAACCAACTAACATTTTGTTTATTAATCTGAATACCATGAAATTTTATGATTTAGTTGAATATAAAATGGCACAGATAATGTATAAAGCACAAAATAACTTGCTTTGCCCCAGTATTCAGAAGCTGTTCAAAGTCAGAGAGAGTCAATATGACTTAAGGGGAACAGATTTCTTTAAAAAAAACAAGATAAGGACAAATATAAAGCAGAGATGTGTTTCTGTTAGAGGAGTTAACCTGTGGAATAGTTATGACAGTGATTTAAAAAGGTGTAGTTCATTTTCCTTGTTTAAAAATATGTTTAAAAATAGAGTATTAGAAAAATATATATATCAAGAATGAAAAGAGCAAAAAAACAAAAAAACAAAAACAAAAACAGAAAACCTCTTGATTCTTTTGCTTTGATGTAGTTACTTACTAAGGTGGTGGTGTTTTTTCTTGTTTGTTTGTTTGTTTGTTTTGTTTTTGCTTTGTTTGCCTTCTCTCACCCCAACCGGTTGCAGCAGATGGCCCCGCCCCTCCCTGAGCCGGGTTCTGCCGGAGGTTTCTTCCTGTTAAAAGGGAGTTTTTCCTTCCCACTGTCGCCAAAGTGCTTGCTCATAGGGGGTCATATGATTGTTGGGCTTTTCTCTCTGTATCTATGAAGCGCCTTGAGGCGACATTTGTTGTGATTTGGCGCTATATAAATGAAATTGAATTGAATTGAATTTTATTATTTGCTTCGAGCCCTGTGTACAGGAGCTGCATGCTAAAAGATCTTTTGTTAAAAGGGTTGGCGTAATAAGCAAATGCTTCAGCCAATACCTTTTGATTAGCCTTGTCTCATGCTTTCTTGCTTTGTGGTAAATCTTTGTTCTGTCTTCACTGAGATATTTGAATGCTAATCAATAAACATATCAGTATCAGTATAAAGCGCCCATTTGTTTCATTGCCTTGTGCATTGGCTGAAAATAGGCCCAAGTCCTGTGCAGGCCACCTAGAGCCACTCATTTCCAAGAGCTTAGTCTGTGCCTCCATCTTCAGGAAATATAGCGACTGGAGATGTGTTGATTTGTGTGAAGTCTGTGGAGTTTGCAGAAATTTGAGCCATAGACAACTCTTTAGCAAGACGAGCATCCAAAGGGAACTGATGGGGTTACAGATGTCAGAGACCTGTACCAGATTTGAGTACTTTCTCTCGTCTGTGTCCCAAACAGCAGTAGAAGCCCACAAGTTCAAGCAATGCCTGCAGTCAGAAACTTTCATATCACGACGCATAAGGAAAGAAGCATGTTTCCGCCCGGTTTCGGACCGGGGACCTTTCGCGTGTTAGGCGAACGTGATAACCACTACACTACGGAAAGAGAGCTTGCATACCCTGTAGTAATTAAAGGAGCATTTCAATGCTTTCTTACATTTGTGGACTTTTATGACAGATCATGTAGGACTATTGAGAAGGAGGGAACTCCCATTTGTGTCATTTTTCAAGCACTCCCCCACTTATGACTGTATTGACAATGTAAATTGTGATGTCAAGATAGCATCTCTTGTCATGGGAGCTGATCTTCTGGTTGACAAGCTCTTTGATGTCCTTTGTTTGGCTAGCACACAATCTACAGAAGACAAAACCAAGAAACTTATTTGTTAGTAGGGACGCACGTAAAACAGAGAAAACGCTGGACAAGCATAGTTCTCTTAGACTAGCATCTCTTCTGATGGGAGCTCTTTCTGAGAAGACCTTTTTGACTTGTGAGCGCACAGGTGGAATTCATGTTTCTTCAAGCCCATTATAGGACTAGATTATTAGATTGACTAGGATCTGGTGTGCGATTAAGGTGTACGTGGTCATTGCAGGTAAAAGGCAGAGCAGAGAAGGAAACTGCTCACTCCCCGTCGGGGAATCGAACCCCGGTCTTCCGCGTGACAGGCAGAGATACTGTCCACTATACTAACGAGGACCTCTGAAGTGCTGCCAAGGTCACGTCAAGCTGCGATTCGCAGCAGGTATGACAGGTACAATTTGGCTGGCCTTGTAGAAATCCCCATCAGTTTACCAGGAACTACACTTTTATGCCAGTTTGACACAGAGCTTTTCAGCGCTTCAGGCAGGGTTCCATGGTGTAATGGTTAGCACTCTGGACTCTGAATCCAGCGATCTGAGTTCAAGTCTCAGTGGAACCTCATTTGGCTTTCTAGCACTTTGCTCCACAGGTACATTAGCATTAGCACACGCTGGAATAAGAGTCTAGTCAGTTAAAGAGCAAGTTAGTGGCCCAGTCAATTCCACTCCTCTTGTGTTGGTTGATCTCATCTGCACATGGTCTTCATGCTGCACCAAACATCGCTCATGCGCTTCTGCTGCACTTTCCACTTCAGCTTCCTGCTGTATTGTTCATTAGCCACCTTGACTCAAGTCAACTTTTCCTCTTGCACTCTTCTCACGTCTAATCCTGTTGCCACCTCCGAAGGCCCCGATCTTCTTGTTGACAAGCTCTTTGATGTCCTCTGTTTGGCTAGCACACAACCTACAGAAGACAAAACCAAGAGACTTAATTCTCAATAGGGATGCAAATAAAACAGAGAAAATGCTGGACAAGCAGAGTTGTCTAAAGAGTGAACATCAATTCCCTTTTGACCAAAGAAGGAAAAGACACATGTTTCCGCCTGATTTCAGACCAGGGACCTTTCGCGTGTGAGGCGAACGTGATAACCACTACACTACGGAAACCCCGAAAGACAGCTTGTTTGGCTTTCCAATGTGTCTCACTGAGTAATCTCGCAATCTGACAAATCTGGTGGCATGTTCCTATCATGGCCTTGAAGTAAAAGGAGCCATGGAGAAGAGACAGACGCACTCTAGCAAGGAGTCTGAACTGTAGTCTCGATGTTAGGCTCACTTAAACTTTGGACATTTAGGAGTTCACTAAAGCAAGCACAGCTCAACATATGCTGCCCTAGGAAACCCCAGAACCTCTGGCAGCAGAACTGTTGCCTAAAGCGCCCATTTGTTTCATTGCCTTGTGCATTGGCTGAAAATAGGCCCAAGTCCTGTGCAGGCCACCTAGAGCCACTCATTTCCAAGAGCTTAGTCTGTGCCTCCATCTTCAGGAAATATAGCGACTGGAGATGTGTTGATTTGTGTGAAGTCTGTGGAGTTTGCAGAAATTTGAGCCATAGACAACTCTTTAGCAAGACGAGCATCCAAAGGGAACTGATGGGGTTACAGATGTCAGAGACCTGTACCAGATTTGAGTACTTTCTCTCGTCTGTGTCCCAAACAGCAGTAGAAGCCCACAAGTTCAAGCAATGCCTGCAGTCAGACACTTTCATATCAGGACGCATAAGAAAAGAAGCATGTTTCCGCCCGGTTTCGGACCGGGGACCTTTGGCGTGTAAGGCGAACGTGATAACCACTACATTACGGAAAGGGAGCTTGCACACCCTGTAGTAATTAAAGGAGCATTTGAATGCTTTCTTACATTTGTGGACTTTTATGACAGATCATGTAGGACTATTGAGAAGGAGGGAACTCCCATTTGTGTCATTTTTCAGGGACTCCCCCACTTATGGCTGTATTGACAATGCAAATTGTGATCTCAAGATAGCATCTCTTGTCATGGGAGCTGATCTTCTGGTTGACAAGCTCTTTGATGTCCTTTGTTTGGCTAGCACACAATCTACAGAAGACAAAACCAAGAAACTTATTTGTTAGCAGGGACGCACGTAAATCAGAGAAAACGCTGGACAAGCATAGTTCTCTTAGAGTAGCATCTCTTCTGATGGGAGCTCTTTCTGAGAAGACCTTTTTGACTTGTGAGCGCACAGGTGGAATTCATGTTTCTTCAAGCCCATTATAGGACTAGATTATTAGATTGACTAGGATCTGGTGTGCGATTAAGGTGTGCGTGGTCATTGCAGGTAAAAGGCAGAGCAGAGAAGGAAACTGCTCACTCCCCGTCGGGGAATCGAACCCCGGTCTTCCGCGTGACAGGCGGAGATACTGTCCACTATACTAACGAGGACCTCTGAAGTGCTGCCAAGGTCACGTCAAGCTGCGATTCGCAGCAGGTATGAGAGGTACAATTTGGCTGGCCTTGTAGAAATCCCCATCAGTTTACCAGGAACTACATTTTTATGCCAGTTTGACACAGAGCTTTTCTGCGCTTCAGGCAGGGTTCCATGGTGTAATGGTTAGCACTCTGGACTCTGAATCCAGCGATCTGAGTTCAAGTCTCAGTGGAACCTCATTTGGCTTTCTAGCACTTTGCTCCACAGGTACATTAGCATTAGCACACGCTGGAATAAGAGTCTAGTCAGTTAAAGAGCAAGTTAGTGGCCCAGTCAATTCCACTCCTCTTGTGTTGGTTGATCTTATCTGCACATGGTCTTCATGCTGCACCAAACCTCGCTCATGCTCTTCTGCTGCACTTTCCACTTCAGCTTCCTGCTGTATTGTTCATTAGCCACCTTGACTCAAGTCAACTTTTCCTCTTGCACTCTTCTCACTTCTAATCCTGTTGCCACCTCCGAAGGCCCCGATCTTCTTTTTGACAAGCTCTTTGATGTCCTCTGTTTGGCTAGCACACAACCTACAGAAGACAAAACCAAGAGACTTAATTCTCAATAGGGATGCAAATAAAACAGAGAAAATGCTGGACAAGCAGAGTTGTCTAAAGAGTGAACATCAATTCCCTTTTGACCAAAGAAGGAAAAGACCCATGTTTCCGCCCGGGGACCTTTCGCGTGTGAGGCGAACGTGATAACCACTACACTACGGAAACCCAAAAGACAGCTTGTTTGGCTTTCCAATGTGTCTCACTGAGTAATCTCGCAATCTGACAAATCTGGTGGCATGTTCCTCTCATGGCCTTGAAGTAAAAGGAGCCATGGAGAAGAGACAGATGTACTCTAGCAAGGAGTCTGAACTGTAGTCTCGATGTTAGGCTCACTTAAACTTTGGACATTTAGGAGTTCACTAAAGCAAGCACAGCTCAACATATGCTGCCCTAGGAAACCCCAGAACCTCTGGCAGCAGAACTGTTGCCTAAAGCGCCCATTTGTTTCATTGCCTTGTGCATTGGCTGAAAATAGGCCCAAGTCCTGTGCAGGCCACCTAGAGCCACTCATTTCCAAGAGCTTAGTCTGTGCCTCCATCTTCAGGAAATATAGCGACTGGAGATGTGTTGATTTGTGTGAAGTCTGTGGAGTTTGCAGAAATTTGAGCCATAGACAACTCTTTAGCAAGACGAGCATCCAAAGGTTACAGATGTCAGAGACCTGTACCAGATTTGAGTACTTTCTCTCGTCTGTGTCCCAAACAGCAGTAGAAGCCCACAAGTTCAAGCAATGCCTGCAGTCAGACACTTTTATATCAGGACGCATAAGCAAAGAATCATGTTTCCGCCCGGTTTCGGACCGGGGACCTTTCGCGTGTAAGGCGAACGTGATAACCACTACACTACGGAAACTGAGCTTGCGCAAACTGTAGTAATTAAAGGAGCATTTCAATGCTTTCTTACATTTGTGGCCTTTTATGACAGATCATGTAGGACTATTGAGAAGGAGGGAACTCCCATTTGTGTCATTTTTCAAGCACTCCCCCACTTATGGCTGTATTGACAATGCAAATTGTGATCTCAAGATAGCATCTCTTGTCATGGGAGCTGATCTTCTGGTTGACAAGCTCTTTGATGTCCTTTGTTTGGCTAGCACACAATCTACAGAAGACAAAACCAAGAAACTTATTTGTTAGTAGGGACGCACGTAAAACAGAGAAAACGCTGGACAAGCATAGTTCTCTTAGACTAGCATCTCTTCTGATGGGAGCTGTTTCTGAGAAGACCTTTTTGACTTGTGAGCTCACAGGTGGAATTCATGTTTCTTCAAGCCCATTATAGGACTAGATTATTAGATTGACTAGGATCTGGTGTGCGATTAAGGTGTGCGTGGTCATTGCAGGTAAAAGGAAGAGCAGAGAAGGAAACTGCTCACTCCCCGTCAGGGAATCGAACCCCGGTCTTCCGCGTGACAGGCGGAGATACTGTCCACTATACTAACGAGGACCTCTGAAGTGCTGCCAAGGTCACGTCAAGCTGCGATCCGCAGCAGGTATGAGAGGTACAACTTGGCTGGCCTTGTAGAAATCCCCATCAGTTTACCAGGAACTACACTTTTATGCCAGTTTGACACAGAGCTTTTCTGTGCTTCAGGCAGGGTTCCATGGTGTAATGGTTAGCACTCTGAATCCAGCGATCTGAGTTCAAGTCTCAGTGGAACCTCATTTGGCTTTCTAGCACTTTGCTCCACAGGTACATTAGCATTAGCACACGCTGGAATAAGAGTCTAGTCAGTTAAAGAGCAAGTTAGTGGCCCAGTCAATTCCACTCCTCTTGTGTTGGTTGATCTCATCTGCACATGGTCTTCATGCTGCACCAAACATCGCTCATGCGCTTCTGCTGCACTTTCCACTTCAGCTTCCTGCTGTATTGTTCATTAGCCACCTTGACTCAAGTCAACTTTTCCTCTTGCACTCTTCTCACGTCTAATCCTGTTGCCACCTCCGAAGGCCCCGATCTTCTTGTTGACAAGCTCTTTGATGTCCTCTGTTTGGCTAGCACACAACCTACAGAAGACAAAACCAAGAGACTTAATTCTCAATAGGGATGCAAATAAAACAGAGAAAATGCTGGACAAGCAGAGTTGTCTAAAGAGTGAACATCAATTCCCTTTTGACCAAAGAAGGAAAAGACCCATGTTTCCACCCGGTTTCAGACCGGGGACCTTTCGCGTGTGAGGTGAATGTGATAACCACTACACTACGGAAACCCCGAAAGACAGCTTGTTTGGCTTTCCAATGTGTCTCACTGAGTAATCTCGCAATCTGACAAATCTGGTGGCATGTTCCTATCATGGCCTTGAAGTAAAAGGAGCCATGGAGAAGAGACAGACGCACTCTAGCAAGGAGTCTGAACTGTAGTCTCGATGTTAGGCTCACTTAAACTTTGGACATTTAGGAGTTCACTAAAGCAAGCAAAGCTCAACATATGATGCCCTAGGAAACCCCAGAACCTCTGGCAGCAGAACTGTTGCCTAAAGCGCCCATTTGTTTCATTGCCTTGTGCATTGGCTGAAAATAGGCCCAAGTCCTGTGCAGGCCACCTAGAGCCACTCATTTCCAAGAGCTTAGTCTGTGCCTCCATCTTCAGGAAATATAGCGACTGGAGATGTGTTGATTTGTGTGAAGTCTGTGGAGTTTGCAGAAATTTGAGCCATAGACAACTCTTTAGCAAGACGAGCATCCAAAGGTTACAGATGTCAGAGACCTGTACCAGATTTGAGTACTTTCTCTCGTCTGTGTCCCAAACAGCAGTAGAAGCCCACAAGTTCAAGCAATGCCTGCAGTCAGACACTTTTATATCAGGACGCATAAGCAAAGAAGCATGTTTCCGCCCGGTTTCGGACCGGGGACCTTTCGCGTGTAAGGCGATCGTGATAACCACTAGACTACAGAAACTGAGCTTGCGCAAACTGTAGTAATTAAAGGAGCATTTCAATGCTTTCTTACATTTGTGGACTTTTATGACAGATCATGTAGGACTATTGAGAAGGAGGGAACTCCCATTTGTGTCATTTTTCAAGCACTCCCCCACTTATGGCTGTATTGACAATGCAAATTGTGATCTCAAGATAGCATCTCTTGTCATGGGAGCTGATCTTCTGGTTGACAAGCTCTTTGATGTCCTTTGTTTGGCTAGCACACAATCTACAGAAGACAAAACCAAGAAACTTATTTGTTAGTAGGGACGCACGTAAAACAGAGAAAACGCTGGACAAGCATAGTTCTCTTAGACTAGCATCTCTTCTGATGGGAGCTCTTTCTGAGAAGACCTTTTTGACTTGTGAGCGCACAGGTGGAATTCATGTTTCTTCAAGCCCATTATAGGACTAGATTATTAGATTGACTAGGATCTGGTGTGTGATTAAGGTGTGCGTGGTCATTGCAGGTAAAAGGCAGAGCAGAGAAGGAAACTGCTCACTCCCCGTCGGGGAATCGAACCCCGGTCTTCCGCGTGACAGGCGGAGATACTGTCCACTATACTAACGAGGACCTCTGAAGTGCTGCCAAGGTCACGTCAAGCTGCGATTCGCAGCAGGTATGACAGGTGAAATTTGGCTGGCCTTGTAGAAATCCCCATCATTTTACCAGGAACTACACTTTTATGCCAGTTTGACACAGAGCTTTTCTGTGCTTCAGGCAGGGTTCCATGGTGTAATGGTTAGCACTCTGGACTCTGAATCCAGCGATCTGAGTTCAAGTCTCAGTGGAACCTCATTTGGCTTTCTAGCACTTTGCTCCACAGGTACATTAGCATTAGCACACGCTGGAATAAGAGTCTAGTCAGTTAAAGAGCAAGTTAGTGGCCCAGTCAATTCCACTCCTCTTGTGTTGGTTGATCTCATCTGCACATGGTCTTCATGCTGCACCAAACCTCGCTCATGCTCTTCTGCTGTATTGTTCATTAGCCACCTTGACTCAAGTCAACTTTTCCTCTTGCACTCTTCTCACTTCTAATCCTGTTGCCACCTCCGAAGGCCCCGATCTTCTTGTTGACAAGCTCTTTGATGTCCTCTGTTTGGCTAGCACACAACCTACAGAAGACAAAACCAAGAGACTTAATTCTCAATAGGGATGCAAATAAAAGAGAGAAAATGCTGGACAAGCAGAGTTGTCTAAAGAGTGAACATCAATTCCCTTTTGACCAAAGAAGGAAAAGACCCATGTTTCCGCCCGGTTTCGGACCGGGGACCTTTCGCGTGTGAGGCGAACGTGATAACCACTACACTACGGAAACGGAACTTGCACAAACTGTAGTAATTAAAGGAGCATTTCAATGCTTTCTTACATTTGTGGACTTTTATGACAGATCATGTAGGACTATTGAGAAGGAGGGAACTCCCATTTGTGTCATTTTTCAAGCACTCCCCCACTTATGGCTGTATTGACAATGCAAATTGTGATCTCAAGATAGCATCTCTTGTCATGGGAGCTGATCTTCTGGTTGACAAGCTCTTTGATGTCCTTTGTTTGGCTAGCACACAATCTACAGAAGACAAAACCAAGAAACTTATTTGTTAGTAGGGACGCACGTAAAACAGAGAAAACGCTGGACAAGCATAGTTCTCTTAGACTAGTATCTCTTCTGATGGGAGCTCTTTCTGAGAAGACCTTTTTGACTTGTGAGCGCACAGGTGGAATTCATGTTTCTTCAAGCCCATTATAGGACTACATTATTAGATTGACTAGAATCTGGTGTGCGATTAAGGTGTACGTTGTCATTGCAGGTAAAAGGCAGAGCAGAGAAGGAAACTGCTCACTCCCCGTCGGGGAATCGAACCCCGGTCTTCCGCGTGACAGGCGGAGATACTGTCCACTATACTAACGAGGACCTCTGAAGTGCTGCCAAGGTCACGTCAAGCTGCGATTCGCAGCAGGTATGACAGGTAAAATTTGGCTGGCCTTGTAGAAATCCCCATCAGTTTACCAGGAACTACACTTTTATGCCAGTTTGACACAGAGCTTTTCAGCGCTTCAGGCAGGGTTCCATGGTGTAATGGTTAGCACTCTGGACTCTGAATCCAGAGATCTGAGTTCAAGTCTCAGTGGAACCTCATTTGGCTTTCTAGCACTTTGCTCCACAGGTACATTAGCATTAGCACACGCTGGAATAAGAGTCTAGTCAGTTAAAGAGCAAGTTAGTGGCCCAGTCAATTCCACTCCTCTTGTGTTGGTTGATCTCATCTGCACATGGTCTTCATGCTGCACCAAACCTCGCTCATGCTCTTCTGCTGCACTTTCCACTTCAGCTTCCTGCTGTATTGTTCATTAGCCACCTTGACTCAAGTCAACTTTTCCTCTTGCACTCTTCTCACTTCTAATCCTGTTGCCACCTCCGAAGGCCCCGATCTTCTTGTTGACAAGCTCTTTGATGTCCTCTGTTTGGCTAGCACACAACCTACAGAAGACAAAACCAAGAGACTTAATTCTCAATAGGGATGCAAATAAAAGAGAGAAAATGCTGGACAAGCAGAGTTGTCTAAAGAGTGAACATCAATTCCCTTTTGACCAAAGAAGGAAAAGACCCATGTTTCCGCCTGATTTCGGACCGGGGACCTTTCGCGTGTGAGGCGAACGTGATAACCACTACACTACGGAAACCCCGAAAGACAGCTTGTTTGGCTTTCCAATGTGTCTCACTGAGTAATCTCGCAATCTGACAAATCTGGTGCCATGTTCCTATCATGGCCTTGAAGTAAAAGGAGCAATGGAGAAGAGACAGACGCACTCTAGCAAGGACTCTGAACTGTAGTCTCGATGTTAGGCTCACTTAAACTTTGGACATTTAGGAGTTCACTAAAGCAAGCACAGCTCAACATATGCTGCCCTAGGAAACACCAGAACCTCTGGCAGCAGAACTGTTGCCTAAAGCGCCCATTTGTTTCATTGCCTTGTGCATTGGCTGAAAATAGGCCCAAGTCCTGTGCAGGCCACCTAGAGCCACTCATTTCCAAGAGCTTAGTCTGTGCCTCCATCTTCAGGAAATATAGCGACTGGAGATGTGTTGATTTGTGTGAAGTCTGTGGAGTTTGCAGAAATTTGAGCCATAGACAACTCTTTAGCAAGACGAGCATCCAAAGGTTACAGATGTCAGAGACCTGTACCAGATTTGAGTACTTTCTCTCGTCTGTGTCCCAAACAGCAGTAGAAGCCCACAAGTTCAAGCAGTGCCTGCAGTCAGAAACTTTCATATCAGGACGCATAAGCAAAGAAGCATGGTTTCGGACCAGGGACCTTTCGCGTGTTAGGCAAACGTGATAACCACTACACTACAGAAACGGAGCTTGCGTACCCTGTAGTAATTAAAGGAGCATTTCAATGCTTTCTTACATTTGTGGACTTTTATGACAGATCATGTAGGACTATTGAGAAGGAGGGAACTCCCATTTGTGTCATTTTTGAAGCACTCCCCCACTTATGGCTGTATTGACAATGCAAATTGTGATCTCAAGATAGCATCTCTTGTCATGGGAGCTGATCTTCTGGTTGACAAGCTCTTTGATGTCCTTTGTTTGGCTAGCACACAATCTACAGAAGACAAAACCAAGAAACTTATTTGTTAGTAGGGACGCACGTAAAACAGAGAAAACGCTGGACAAGCATAGTTCTCTTAGACTAGCATCTCTTCTGATGGGAGCTGTTTCTGAGAAGACCTTTTTGACTTGTGAGCGCACAGGTGGAATTCATGTTTCTTCAAGCCCATTATAGGACTAGATTATTAGATTGACTAAGATCTGTTGTGCGATTAAGGTGTGCGTGGTCATTGCAGGTAAAAGGCAGAGCAGAGAAGGAAACTGCTCACTCCCCGTCGGGGAATCGAACCCCGGTCTTCCGCGTGACAGGCGGAGATACTGTCCACTATACTAACGAGGACCTCTGAAGTGCTGCCAAGGTCACGTCAAGCTGCGATTCGCAGCAGGTATGAGAGGTACAACTTGGCTGGCCTTGTAGAAATCCCCATCAGTTTACCAGGAACTACACTTTTATGCCAGTTTGACACAGAGCTTTTCAGCGCTTCAGGCAGGGTTCCATGGTGTAATGGTTAGCACTCTGGACTCTGAATCCAGCGATCTGAGTTCAAGTCTCAGTGGAACCTCATTTGGCTTTCTAGCACTTTGCTCCACAGGTACATTAGCATTAGCACACACTGGAATAAGAGTCTAGTCAGTTAAAGAGCAAGTTAGTGGCCCAGTCAATTCCACTCCTCTTGTGTTGGTTGATCTCATCTGCACATGGTCTTCATGCTGCACCAAACCTCGCTCATGCTCTTCTGCTGCACTTTCCACTTCAGCTTCCTGCTGTGTTGTTCATTAGCCACCTTGACTCAAGTCAACTTTTTCTCTTGCACTCTTCTCACTTCTAATCCTGTTGCCACCTCCGAAGGCCCCGATCTTCTTGTTGACAAGCTCTTTGATGTCCTCTGTTTGGCTAGCACACAACCTACAGAAGACAAAACCAAGAGACTTAATTCTCAATAGGGATGCAAATAAAACAGAGAAAATGCTGGACAAGCAGAGTTGTCTAAAGAGTGAACATCAATTCCCTTTTGACCAAAGAAGGAAAAGACACATGTTTCCGCCCGGTTTCGGACCGGGGACCTTTCGCGTGTGAGGCGAACGTGATAACCACTACACTACGGAAACCCCAAAAGACAGCTTGTTTGGCTTTCCAATGTGTCTCACTGAGTAATCTCGCAATCTGACAAATCTGGTGGCATGTTCCTGTCATGGCCTTGAAGTAAAAGGAGCCATGGAGAAGAGACAGACGCACTCTAGCAAGGAGTCTGAACTGTAGTCTCGATGTTAGGCTCACTTAAACTTTGGACATTTAGGAGTTCACTAAAGCAAGCACAGCTCAACATATGATGCCCTAGGAAACCCCAGAACCTCTGGCAGCAGAACTGTTGCCTAAAGCGCCCATTTGTTTCATTGCCTTGTGCATTGGCTGAAAATAGGCCCAAGTCCTGTGCAGGCCACCTAGAGCCACTCATTTCCAAGAGCGTAGTCTGTGCCTCCATCTTCAGGAAATATAGCGACTGGAGATGTGTTGATTTGTGTGAAGTCTGTGGAGTTTGCAGAAATTTGAGCCATAGACAACTCTTTAGCAAGACGAGCATCCAAAGGTTACAGATGTCAGAGACCTGTACCAGATTTGAGTACTTTCTCTCGTCTGTGTCCCAAACAGCAGTAGAAGCCCACAAGTTCAAGCAGTGCCTGCAGTCAGAAACTTTCATATCAGGACGCATAAGAAAAGAAGCATGTTTCCGCCCGGTTTCGGACCGGGGACCTTTCGCGTGTAAGGCGAACGTGATAACCACTACACTACGGAAACTGAGCTTGTGCAAACTGTAGTAATTAAAGGAGCATTTCAATGCTTTCTTACATTTGTGGACTTTTATGACAGATCATGTAGGACTATTGAGAAGGAGGGAACTCCCATTTGTGTCATTTTTGAAGCACTCCCCCACTTATGGCTGTATTGACAATGCAAATTGTGATCTCAAGATAGCATCTCTTGTCATGGGAGCTGATCTTCTGGTTGACAAGCTCTTTGATGTCCTTTGTTTGGCTAGCACACAATCTACAGAAGACAAAACCAAGAAACTTATTTGTTAGTAGGGACGCACGTAAAACAGAGAAAACGCTGGACAAGCATAGTTCTCTTAGACTAGCATCTCTTCTGATGGGAGCTGTTTCTGAGAAGACCTTTTTGACTTGTGAGCGCACAGGTGGAATTCATGTTTCTTCAAGCCCATTATAGGACTAGATTATTAGATTGACTAGGATCTGGTGTGCGATTAAGGTGTGCGTGGTCATTGCAGGTAAAAGGCAGAGCAGAAAAGGAAACTGCTCACTCCCCGTCGGGGAATCGAACCCCGGTCTTCCGCGTGACAGGCGGAGATACTGTCCACTATACTAACGAGGACCTCTGAAGTGCTGCCAAGGTCACGTCAAGCTGCGATTCGCAGCAGGTATGAGAGGTACAACTTGGCTGGCCTTGTAGAAATCCCCATCAGTTTACCAGGAACTACACTTTTATGCCAGTTTGTCACAGAGCTTTTCTGCGCTTCAGGCAGGGTTCCATGGTGTAATGGTTAGCACTCTGGACTCTGAATCCAGCGATCTGAGTTCAAGTCTCAGTGGAACCTCATTTGGCTTTCTAGCACTTTGCTCCACAGGTACATTAGCACACACTGGAATAAGAGTCTAGTCAGTTAAAGAGCAAGTGAGTGGCCCAGTCAATTCCACTCCTCTTGTGTTGGTTGATCTCATCTGCACATGGTCTTCATGCTGCACCAAACCTCGCTCATGCTCTTCTGCTGCACTTTTCACTTCAGCTTCCTGCTGTATTGTTCATTAGCCACCTTGACTCAAGTCAACTTTTCCTCTTGCACTCTTCTCACTTCTAATCCTGTTGCCACCTCCGAAGGCCCCGATCTTCTTGTTGACAAGCTCTTTGATGTCCTCTGTTTGGCTAGCACACAACCTACAGAAGACAAAACCAAGAGACTTAATTCTCAATAGGGATGCAAATAAAACAGAGAAAATGCTGGACAAGCAGAGTTGTCTAAAGAGTGAACATCAATTCCCTTTTGACCAAAGAAGGAAAAGACCCATGTTTCCGCCCGGTTTCGGACCGGGGACCTTTCGCGTGTGAGGCGAACGTGATAACCACTACACTACGGAAACCCCAAAAGACAGCTTGTTTGGCTTTCCAATGTGTCTCACTGAGTAATCTCGCAATCTGACAAATCTGGTGGCATGTTCCTATCATGGCCTTGAAGTAAAAGGAGCCATGGAGAAGAGACAGACGCACTCTAGCAAGGACTCTGAACTGTAGTCTCGATGTTAGGCTCACTTAAACTTTGGACATTTAGGAGTTCACTAAAGCAAGCACAGCTCAACATATGCTGCCCTAGGAAACCCCAGAACCTCTGGCAGCAGAACTGTTGCCTAAAGCGCCCATTTGTTTCATTGCCTTGTGCATTGGCTGAAAATAGGCCCAAGTCCTGTGCAGGCCACCTAGAGCCACTCATTTCCAAGAGCTTAGTCTGTGCCTCCATCTTCAGGAAAATAGCGACTGGAGATGTGTTGATTTGTGTGAAGTCTGTGGAGTTTGCAGAAATTTGAGCCATAGACAACTCTTTAGCAAGACGAGCATCCAAAGGTTACAGATGTCAGAGATCTGTACCAGATTTGAGTACTTTCTCTCGTCTGTGTCCCAAACAGCAGTAGAAGCCCACAAGTTCAAGCAGTGCCTGCAGTCAGAAACTTTTATATCAGGACGCATAAGGAAAGAAGCATGTTTCCGCCCGGTTTCGGACCGGGGACCTTTCGCGTGTTAGGCGAACGTGATAACCACTACACTACGGAAACGGAGCTTGCGCAAACTGTAGTAATTAAAGGAGCATTTCAATGCTTTCTTACATTTGTGGACTTTTATGACAGATCATGTAGGACTATTGAGAAGGAGGGAACTCCCATTTGTGTCATTTTTGAAGCACTCCCCCACTTATGGCTGTATTGACAATGCAAATTGTGATCTCAAGATAGCATCTCTTGTCATGGGAGCTGATCTTCTGGTTGACAAGCTCTTTGATGTCCTTTGTTTGGCTAGCACACAATCTACAGAAGACAAAACCAAGAAACTTATTTGTTAGTAGGGATGCACGTAAAACAGAGAAAACGCTGGACAAGCATAGTTCTCTTAGACTAGCATCTCTTCTGATGGGAGCTCTTTCTGAGAAGACCTTTTTGACTTGTGAGCGCACAGGTGGAATTCATGTTTCTTCAAGCCCATTATAGGACTAGATTATTAGATTGACTAGGATCTGGTGTACGATTAAGGTGTGCGTGGTCATTGCAGGTAAAAGGCAGAGCAGAGAAGGAAACTGCTCACTCCCCGTCGGGGAATCGAACCCCGGTCTTCCGCGTGACAGGCGGAGATACTGTCCACTATACTAACGAGGACCTCTGAAGTGCTGCCAAGGTCACGTCAAGCTGCGATTATCAGCAGGTATGACAGGTAAAATTTGGCTGGCCTTGTAGAAATCCCCATCAGTTTACCAGGAACTACACTTTTATGCCAGTTTGACACAGAGCTTTTCTGCGCTTCAGGCAGGGTTCCATGGTGTAATGGTTAGCACTCTGGACTCTGAATCCAGCGATCTGAGTTCAAGTCTCAGTGGAACCTCATTTGGCTTTCTAGCACTTTGCTCCACAGGTACATTAGCATTAGCACACGCTGGAATAAGAGTCTAGTCAGTTAAAGAGCAAGTTAGTGGCCCAGTCAATTCCACTCCTCTTGTGTTGGTTGATCTCATCTGCACATGGTCTTCATGCTGCACCAAACCTCGCTCATGCTCTTCTGCTGCACTTTCCACTTCAGCTTCCTGCTGTATTGTTCATTAGCCACCTTGACTCAAGTCAACTTTTCCTCTTGCACTCTTCTCACTTCTAATCCTGTTGCCACCTCCGAAGGCTCCGATCTTCTTTTTGACAAGCTCTTTGATGTCCTCTGTTTGGCTAGCACACAACCTACAGAAGACAAAACCAAGAGACTTAATTCTCAATAGGGATGCAAATAAAACAGAGAAAATGCTGGACAAGCAGAGTTGTCTAAAGAGTGAACATCAATTCCCTTTTGACCAAAGAAGGAAAAGACCCATGTTTCCGCCCGGTTTCGGACCAGGGACCTTTCGCATGTGAGGCGAACATGATAACCACTACACTACGGAAACCCCGAAAGACAGCTTGTTTGGCTTTCCAATGTGTCTCACTGAGTAATCTCGCAATCTGACAAATCTGGTGGCATGTTGCTATCATGGCCTTGAAGTAAAAGGAGCCATGGAGAAGAGACAGACGCACTCTAGCAAGGAGTCTGAACTGTAGTCTCGATGTTAGGCTCACTTAAACTTTGGACATTTAGGAGTTCACTAAAGCAAGCACAGCTCAACATATGCTGCCCTAGGAAACCCCAGAACCTCTGGCAGCAGAACTGTTGCCTAAAGCGCCCATTTGTTTCATTGCCTTGTGCATTGGCTGAAAATAGGCCCAAGTCCTGTGCAGGCCACCTAGAGCCACTCATTTCCAAGAGCTTCGTCTGTGCCTCCATCTTCAGGAAATATAGCGACTGGAGATGTGTTGATTTGTGTGAAGACGGTGGAGTTTGCAGAAATTTGAGCCATAGACAACTCTTTAGCAAGACGAGCATCCAAAGGTTACAGATGTCAGAGATCTGTACCAGATTTGAGTACTTTCTCTCGTCTGTGTCCCAAACAGCAGTAGAAGCCCACAAGTTCAAGCAATGCCTGCAGTCAGACACTTTTATATCAGGACGCATAAGGAAAGAAGCATGTTTCCGCCCGGTTTCGGACAGGGGACCTTTCGCGTGTAAGGCGAACTTGATAACCACTACACTACGTAAATGGCGTTTGCTGCGTTTGTATGCTCCTTCAATAAAGCTGCCGTTTTGAGTTTCATTCCTCCCCATGTATGACTCCTGCGTTTGGGTCGTATTTCCTGCCTCACAGCGAGAAGGTCAGTTTAACAGATGCATGAAGCTGCTTGAAGAATTTACAAACGTCCAGTTTGTAAGCAGTTTTATATCCTTAATGACACATCACAGCCTGCTTGTGTGTCTACAGTCCCTGTGTGTTCTTTTTGTTATTTTAAAGTAATGCTTTCGGTATTAAGTAGCTATCCCCTTTAGGGTTAAATATGTTTGGGTTTTTTTGCTTGCTAATAACTATCTTTTATCAGTGATTTTGAACTTGCTTTTTGTCAGTATTTTTTGTCAGTATGTATGTTCGTAATAAAAATTGTATTCTTATCAACTTATCAACTACTTTCTTACCCTTCACTAATATTTCTCCACTTAATTAGACTATCTCCAAAATGATTCAACAATGAGAGATTGTATAGAAACACTGAAAATTTTTACTTTTGCTCTATTGGATAGTAATAGTGAAGACACATAGCAAAGGGCTGCAGAACAGACCTGAACCTGGGCCAGCCGCTCTCAGCCATATGGCATATGGTCGCCTACTCAGAACCACAGCTGTGGTTGTGGTGACTGTGAATGTGAATCTCTCTGTGTTAGCCCTGCGACAGACTGGTGATCCGTCAAAGGTGTACCCTGCCTCTGGCTCAATCTTATGTTATCTTATGTTATCTTATGTTATGTTATCTTCTCTTATCTTATCTTATCTTATCTTATCTTATCTTATCTTATCTTATCTTATTATAATGTTTATTATTCTGTATAATGAGTATGATTGCTTCACGTACTTTAATTATATTTGTCTAAATCTTTAGTACTCTTAATCTATTTCAGTAAGATTGCGGCTTTTACTTAAGTTAAAGTTTAGAGAGAAAAAAGGAGGCTTGAATGAGTTGAGAAACCAGTGTAGGAACCTTCGTTTTCTTGTACTGAGTTGCAAGGGGGAACAAAACAAAGATCGGACTCACTGGCATGTAGCTTATGGAGACGTTATGGAGACGATGCCCATCCCTCGCTATGTTTTTTGCGAACCGTGTTGTGTTCTGTGAATTTTGAGGAGCCACAAGCTGACAAATGGAGGATCTCAGCGTTTAATAAACTCACTGGAGCGCGAATCTGAGCCGCCAATGAAGCCAAAACACGAAGATGCGGAAGTAAATGTGGAGGGGCTGCCGCAGGAAGGCAGGGTGAACATCGGTGCCGCCTTCCCCAGGTGGAAAGCACTGAAGAGGGACAAATGTTTCCAGACTGACGCTGAACTTGCGTGTTTTCTGCTGGACAGGTAACCTCTGCTACCTATGGGGGAAATATCTTAACCCCGTTGGGATGCAGATTGTACGTACGATGCTCCAAAAGTTTAAACTCAGACTTGGGGTGTAACAGGTGTAAATGCGTCATGCTGCTTTTCTCGGGTATGTGTATCAGTGTGAGGTGAAGTGACTCTGGTATAAAGGGCAGATTGGAGCCAGTTTTTAATTTTGAAGATTTTGTGCTCAGCCTGTTCAGCATCAGCTGCGACAATAACTTTCATATGAAGGACTGATTGGGGCCAGTTTTCAGCTCAGGAGGTTTATAGACAAACATGTCGGGAGTCCAAAAGCAGTATAATTTCATTTAGCAGGAAAGTAGGGTTTAAGTATTTTGGGTTCTTGTTCATAACTAAAAGCAAAGCAGGTCCTCCGCGGCGTGGCGCACAGCGTGACGTGAAAAAAGGCACATACCTTTGATGTTGTGTGATGAACTCTGTATTCCTCCTCCACACATAAATGCAAAAAGGGAGTTTTAAAAAATCTCCGTTTTCGGTGATTCGATTGTTTACGTGGAGTTAGTAGTTTATTTTCTTACTACCTGTAATTTATTGCAGATTACTTGTATTTGCTTAATTGTTTACTAAATGTTTGAGGTGTGAAATAAACTACAATGGAGCAAAATATGGGTGTGTGTGGTTGGAGGATGTGTTTGAGCGTGCGCGGGTGCACTGGGGGGGCGGGGGGGGCGAACATTTTTCTTGTAAAACAAAGGGGGGCCTAGCAAAAAAAGTTTGGGAACCACTGCACTAATATAACTTATTTTCTATTTTCTTCTCCTTTAAAAAAAAAAAAAAGCTTTTCCAAAAACACATTCAGAGTCATGCAAAAAAAAAAAAAAAAAAAATGCAATTTCCCCAAAAGATGTTTCATGTTTTATTTTACTGACACAGTCCTGAAGTGACAAAGCACAGATCTCTATATGTGTGGACTTTCCTTCATATCAGACACAAAACTGATGCTGTACATTCACAGTGTGTGTCTTTTTATCTGTCCGTGATTGTTATTTATTCTTGTTTTTTGCACACATGAGCCTGACCTGTCTCCCCATTGTGATGTTTGTGTATTGTATGTACGATCGGCAAGGTCTGTCATCTCAGTTGTGGGCAAAAGACCTGCAACTGACAAATAAAGGCTATCTCCTCATCTCATCTCACTGTTCCTTTTAGTATAAATCATAATGAAAATAAATGGTATGTGACTGTGTTATTTAAGACATATCCTGTTGTTTTTCTTTATTCAGCTATGAGAGAAGTGCCACACCATCGTCTGCTATGAATGGAAAATTTTCAGATCTTCAGCAGCTGTTGCCAGTTAAAGAAGAGGTTCGCTGGAGTCCCAGTCTGGACCAGCAGGACACAGACCTTCATCACAAAAATGAGGTACATGAGGGAGAACAGTTTGATGGCGTGGTTGAGGCTGATATCACCAGGTTTCCAATTAGTCCTGTGAAGAGTAAAGATGATGATGAGAAACCTGACTCCTTGCAGCTTCATCAAAGGCCTTTGACCAGCTGCTCAAATAAACAAATGAAAGCAGAAACTGATGGAGAGGACTGTGGAGGACCAGGATCAGCCACTGACCCAAACCCACAACCGAGTCCTGATTCTCTTGAGATGGAAGTCAGCTTTGGTGATAAATTGCAGAAACCTGAAACTGAAGACAGTGATGATGGTAGAAAGAAGAGCAGGACACTTGAGTCAGGCAAAAATGAAGATCTGGAATTTAACAGTGCCAACACATCCTTCAACTGCTCTGACTGTGGTAAACATTTCTTTTATAGGCAAACCCTTCAGAGACATGTGACAAGTCATTTGGGAAAAAGGACAAATAAAAAATGTTTTAAAATGAAGCAAAATCCACATTCACAGATGGCGGGCCACAAAGAAGAGAAACTGTTTGATTGTGATGTCTGTGGACAAAAATTTAAGAGAGAAGCAAATCTTACAACACACGTTAGAGTTCACACAGGCGAGAAACCATTTAGTTGTAACGTTTGTGAAAAAACATTTAGACATCAGTATAATCTCTATAGACATTTGAAAATCCACACGGGAAAGAAACCATTTAGTTGTGCTGTTTGTAATAAAACATTTTCACAACGGTGGGACCTGAAAAGACACAAGATTGTCCACACAGGAGAGAAACCCTTTAACTGTAGTATGTGTGGCAAAAAAATTACACAGAAGATGCATTTTAAGAGACATATGAGGGTTCACACTGGGGAGAGACTGGTTGGTTGTGATGTCTGTGGTAAAAGATTTAACTGTAAGAGAAACCTAAAGACACACATGAAAGTTCACACAGGAGCGAAACCATACAGCTGTGATATTTGCAATAAAAGATTTTCACAACCAGGAATTTTGAAAAGACACAGGAGCATCCACACAGGAGTTAAGAGCCTTCGACCAGATGAACCAAGATGTCGTAGTTTGATGGCACTCGTGACACAATCAGCTGCTTCAGAACTGGTGCCGACACAAGTCTTGAACAGAGTAGGTAAGTGAAGCACATTCATGTGCATTTGTTGTAGCGTATTAACATATAACTCGTATGGGCTATCAAAACGCATTATTTTCACAATAGTGTATAACAGCTAATTGTGCTTTCTTCCAAAGGATTAGGGATTTTCTGGCAGTGGTGATTTACTCCAAAAATACACTGTCTGCAGCTGCATGACATTCTGGCTCTGACAGGATGATGCTTCTCGTTCCAACAGATGTGTTTCACAAACATCCCAGAACTGACACGCTGTTCCATTAGCTTAAAGTAGACTTCTTTTTTTTTAACTGAAGCCATGTCAAGCTGTACAGATCAGTTGGGGAGGACAGGCAAATAGCCAGATGAGTGACAGGGAGAATGCAGTAAATATTGAAAATAAAAGAACCCACACATGCTAAATACTCCAGTCTATGGACATTTGTGTTTCTGGGTTCCCTGCAGATGGTCACCAGATGTTCCTGATTAAAGAGGAGTTTCCCTTGAGCCCCTTTGTGGACCAGCAGGACTCAGACCTCTACCAGATAAAGGCAGAACAGAAGGAACTCATCACCTGTCGTGAGGGAGAGCACTTTAATGGGCTGCAGGAAACTGATATCACCAGGTTTCCAGTCACTGCAATTCGAGTGAAGAGTGAAGATGATGAAGAGAAACCTTACTGCTCGCAACTTAATCAAGACAACAATGATTCCGAGTCTCCAAGCAGCTGCTCAGACAAACAAATAAAGTCAGAAACTGATGGAGGGGACTGTGGAGAGCCAGACCCTGACAAAAACCAGTCTGGTCATTTAAAAGAAAATACTGATGGAAAAGTTTCTGACTCTTGTGAAACTGAAGTCAGTATTGATGATGATGATGATGATTGGCAGGAGCCTTTGACAGACTCTGGACCAGAAACTGAAGTCAGTAGCAGTGGTTGGAAGGACAGCAGGGCTCTTGATTCAGGTGTAAAGTGTAAACGGTCTCTTCAGAAACATGTGATCAGTAGTTCAGGGAGAAGGTCTTCATGCTGTTTAGCTAATAAGAAATGCTTAAAAGTGAACCGAACTGATTTAGAAGGAATCCAAACAGAAGATAAACCATTTGGCTGTGATACTTGTGGACAAAGATTTAATCAAAACGCACATCTAAAGACCCACATGAGAATCCACACAGGAGAGAAACCATTCCGCTGTAACATTTGTGAAAAAATATTTAGACATCAATACAACCTTAACAGACATATGAGAGTCCACACGGGAGATAAACCATTTAGCTGTGGTGTTTGTGGACAAAAATTTAACCGTAACACAAATCTCAAGACGCATATGCGGATTCACACGGGGGAGAAACCATTTGGTTGTGGTCTTTGCAGTAAAAGATTTTCACAGCCTGGGGATCTGAAAAGACATAAGAGTGTCCACACAGGAGAGAAACCATTCAAATGTAGCATTTGTAGTAAAAGATTTACGCAGAGGATTCATTACAAAACTCACATGAGCGTTCACACAGGAGAAAGACCATTTGGTTGTGACTTGTGTGGCAAAACTTTTAACAGAGAAGGAAATCTGAAAATCCACAAAAGAGTCCACACAGGGGAGAAACCTTTTGGTTGTGATATTTGTGGACAAAAATTTAACCAAAGCACAAATCTGAAGACACACATGAGAGTCCACTCTGGAGAAAAACCTTTCCACTGTAGCATTTGTGGAGAAAGATTCACGCGAGAGGGAAGTCTGAGGAGACACATGAGACGCCAGGGAATGAACCATTTGATTGTGGTGAAAAGTTTACATGACAGTAATCATAATGTAATTAAATGAATATTTTTTAATATATGTCGACAAAACATATATAATGCAATGGTGGTTTTTCAGTATTTCTAATTATGTTATTTATTATAAATCTGTAAATTATATAATACTAAACAATAAAACTGGGGGAGAACTGGTCTGACAGTGCTTCCTTTTTTGTGGTTTCTACATTTCAAAAAATTTATTCATGTGTGCTGCTTGCAGGTTCTTGGACTTATGGCACTTCAAATATATTTTAGTGTTAAAAAGGAAATGGAAGAAAGACTGGGACCTTTTCGTCATTGTTGCATGACAGAAATGCTTTCAGCAATTAAAATTTTATGATTTATCACACAAAGTAACCAGGTAAAGGTGCCGTTAGAAGGGTACGATCTTTTTGCCAGAAACCTTTCCTGCAGCTTCCTTCAGTGCTAACATGATTCAGTTGACTTTATATTCACATATTTTCAGTTTTCTAGGTTCAAGTTCCTAACCGTAAACCACAGGGGGAAGTTTGTTGGCTACAGAATCAGTTAGGTTTAGGAAAAAAATAATGATTTGGGTTCAAATAAATTTTAGGGCTTTTTTGAGGCTGAAATTCTAAAAATTTATTTTCTTTTTCAAATGTGTTTTGAGTGGCCAAATAGGCTAACAGATTTTGAATAGAGCCTCCGTAGTACTCTTCATAACATTTCAACTGCTGCTCTACAAAAATAATTTTTACATTTCTAAGTAAAATTAAAAAGACTACAGTGAATAAAGTGTCTGATGTATCCAAAGGTCAGCCTGTGTGAAAAGACAGAGCTTATGTAAGTTAAAGCACTGATTATTGAACAGTCTGTGCTTTTGCGACTATAGTTTTAGAACAGATAACAGGCATCTACATCAGTTCATACGATCCAGCCCTAAATATATGCTTTATCAAAAAGGAAGTTTGGAGACTAATCTTAAAAATAGAGATGGATATTGGTTCCAAAGAGGAGGGGTCTGAAAACTGAAGGCTCTGCCTCCCATTCTACATTTAAATACTTTTAAATAGTGTGAGTGTGAAGTGCTCTAATAGGATGATATGGTACTATAAGGTCATTAAAATAAGATGGGGCCTGATTATTTGAGACCTTGTATGTGAGGAGCGGAATTTTGAATTCTGGATGTAACAGGGAGCCAATGAAGAGAAGCCAATACAGGAGAAATCTGCTCTCTCTTTCTAGTCCCTGTCAGTACTTTGGATTAACTGAAGGCTTTTCAGGGAGTTTTTAGGACTTCCTGATAATAATGATTTACAGTAGTCCAGCCTAGAAGTAATAAATCCATGAACTAGTTTTTCAGTATCACTCGAACACAGGATATTTCTAATTTTAGAGATATTGCACAAATGGAACAAAGCAGTCCTACATATTTGTGTAATATGTGCATTGAAGGACATGTCCTGGTGAACAATGACTCCAAGGTTCCTCACAGTGTTACTGGGGGCCAAGGTAATGCCGTCCAGAGTAAGAATCTGGTTAGATACGATATTTCTAAGATTTTCAGGGCCGAGTACAATGACCTCAGTTTGATCTGAATTAAGAAGCAGAAAGTTAGCGGACATCCAGGTCTTTATGTCTTTAAGACATTCTTGCAGTTTAATTAATTGCTGTGTGTTATCTGGCTTCATGAATAGATAAAGTTGGGCGTCATCTGTATGCTATTCCTTCTGATGATACTGCCTAAATCAGGGGTCTCGAACTCCAGTCCTCGAGGGCCAGTGTCCTGAAGGCGACTGTTGTTGTGATTTGGCGCTGTATGAACAATAGATGCACTAGAGGGGAAACAGCGGCACCGCCTCCAAAGCTGGAATGTTTTTACAGGTGGAAGTCATTCTTGTTTTTTTCCTCTACATCTTTTCTGACTGTCGTGAAACTTTTCCATGTGTCCCTGTTGCAACACACCTGAATACAATTAGTAGGTCATTAGCAAGACTCTATAGAACTTGACTGAATGCTGAGGTTGCTATTCAGCCATTTGATTCATGTTACAGCAGCTCATGAGTGAATGAACACTCTGCAATAAAAGTACTTTTAGAAATACATTTTTCCAAACACTTAAATTTACTTGTGTAGGGTTAGGGGTTGCCACTTCAGCATGCAGTCAAGTTCGTGAGTAAATCCCTTTGGCTGAGATTAAAGTTATAGTTTTAGTCATAGTTTTCACACAGCTGAGTAAACATGAAACAAAAAACTGATTAAACAGAAGTGTGAAATGGTAGAGGATTTACTCCAATGTCCTGTTATATATTAGCAAGCGAGGAGCAGATGGCTGAGTTTATTAAACTCCACCAAGACAGCTGGTGATGCAATTCTGAAGGCTAGACCATCCCATTTCACAGCCTCGCACTTCCAGCCTTCTCAGTCTTTGAAGGACCCGGCCCACGTAGAGCGCAAAGGCCGGGTCCTTCGAAGGATGCAGCCTAGGTTTTGGGACACAGCTACAGTGTACTTTCAAGAACAATTTCCCATCAAAAATCTCAATTTTCTGTATTATTTGCCTCCTTATTACGCACTACTCTACTGTTGTTTACAGCGCAGTGAGCCCCTGGTTTTTTTGGGGGGGGGGGGTTTTCCTCCAAAAATGACCTCAGACAAGAAAGCCTCATTTCTGCTGTACTGAAGAAATTTAAACTTTTCAATTATGCCAAATTGCAAAACGCTTAGCTGTGTCTCTAATGAAACTGCTGTAACTTTTCTCTGTTTCACTTCAGCAGCATCAGGTAATGATCCTACATTGATTCAATGTAGCTACCATCACCAGTGTGTGAATGTGTGCGTGAATGGGTGGATGACTGGATGTGTGAAGCGCTTCGGGGTCCTTAGGGACTAGTCAAGCGCTGTACAAATGCAGACCATTTACCATTCATGGTTTTCTTCAGTTTTTGTTCTACTGTAGAATATTTTTAAGGATATCTCACTTATCTGCTATAAAAAGCCAGGCCAGGAAAATCTCCTCCATGTTTTTCTGTTTTATTACTTTGACACAAAGGCATCTGCTGTGATGCTCACACCCAGGGGCAATTCTAGGATCAGAGCTTTGGGGGTGCTTAGCACCCAGAGAGCTGCCCATCCAGGCAAGGTAAACTTTACTCGTCACGATGAGTCTTCTTCCCTGTCTCTGTCAGTCCCTGCATCCTTAAATGTCTCCAGTTGTCCCGAGTTCCCTCTGACTGTCTCCTTGGTGCATTTAAACCCCTGTTCCTCCCTGTCCTCATCGTCTGTTGTCTTCAGCTCCATTATCAGTCATCATAATTTTACCCTGCTGAAGCACCCCCCAAAATGGGCTAAAATCACCCCTGCTCACACCTCTGATGAAGTCTCACAAGTGTCAGCTTTGTTTTTACGCATAGATATAAAAATATGGATATATACTGATAAATGATCAGAATTATAATATTTCTGACCATCTGAGTTAAAGTTGAATCGAATTGAATTGGATTGAATTGAATCGGGACCTTGTGAATCGGAATTGAATCGATTACAGAAATCAAAATCAATACCCAGCCCTACTCTGGCTTCCTTGCACAGTCCAGAGATGTACTAATTGATACAACTAGTGATTCTAAATTGGCTGCGGATTTGAGGTGCTGTATGAGTGGTTTAAATGTGACTGATTATGCTGCCTTAATGACATTAAACAGTGGATGTCTTTAAAAAAAAAATTAATCAAATGAAAACAAAACAAGAGCCCCAGGTGGTGTACGGATGCTTCCCGACACCCCTTATACTCGCGATCAGTGAAGAATATGTTACCATAACTTTCTTATCTTAATAATTTAGATCATTTAATCATTTCCCCCTCTAATGAATCATTACTATTTTACTAAGCCATTTTAGATTCTGTAATAACTTACTTTTGGTATTTTAGAGAAAACTGGTCTCACTTTGCGTTGAGGCTCTTATTTTATTCACCTTTCAAACTTTGTAAACAGGTCTCTTTTTATTCAATTTGAAATTTTTAAAAATGGAAACCTACCTTCTTTTTTTAATTATTTGATATTGGATAAAGATCAGATTATCTGAGTGAGCTACACACCCTTTACCAGGTCACACCCAGAAAGGACACAGCTGCCGGGTAAAATTCAGGGGTAGGAACTTTCTGTTGGGGGATGTGTGTTGCAAGGGGGAACAAAACAAAGTCCGGACTGAGGGGCACGCTGCTGTTTTGGTCATGTGCTAGTCGTAAAGTTTTTATCGTCCTCATGGAAGAATCGTCGCTTGTGCCTTAACTTTTTGTAGTGTCGTGGGGAGTTTGAGTGTCCGCATTTGGAAAAATGCAGGATCATAATTATTATTTCTCAGGGGAAAAGATCAAGGACGTGCTGTCGAACAAGCTGGGGCACGAAGAGGAAGAACTGGAAGAAACGAAAGTGTTCTTAGGCGTCGCCTTCTCCAGGTGGACCTCGCTGAAGAGGGACAAAAGTTTTAAGAGTGATGCCGAAGTGGCCTGCTTTCTGCTGGACAGGTAATTCAAGTTGTGCCCGAAAGCGACACGTGAATCGGTGTTACTGTTAGAAAATTACGAAGTGAGACACAGCGTAACAATGGCGTTTATTTGCATGCGAGGAAACAGTGTTAACGTCCCTTCGAGCCTCTTTATCTTTCCAACGCTGTGCTGGGAACAGAAACGTGTGAGACGGTTTTACAGGAAACACAATTAGCTACGTGGTGTACTAGTACAGGGGTACTCAACCAGGATGTAGAGGTCAAGCAACATAGAACTATACGTACACACATTATAACCATTGAAACATGATAACTGTGCACGTTCAAATGACGGCTGTGAACAGTTTTAGGGGCTCATTTTCTTCCGCTCCTTTAATCAACTCCCCCACTTGTTTGCTCGTTAAGATAATTGAGCGCCAGCTTGTCCTTCGTCACTTCCTCTCTTTGCCACATTCAATATATTTGAATGATACGGTTAGCGCCCAGTTAGCTCCTAGCATTTCTCAGCAGCTCTGCCTCCTTTTCGACTACCGGGATATTTAAAAAATGGATAATCCGTATACAAACAAATTCACGCTTTTCTCCTCAACAGAGAGCGTTCCCCGATTGAACAACAGCGCCGTCAAATAAGAAGAATGGCGCCTAATTATAGAGTTCATAATACAGACTTTGTAATATGTCACGTGACGATTCATCAGCCAGATTAATTGCTTACTGACAGTGTGGAGTGGACATCATCATAACTACTCCAATCAATCCTCTCCACACAGACAAGCATAAACACACTCGACTATCACTGGGTACGGATCGGTTAGACCCGATTTCTACGGTCCGACTTTGCACATGCGCAGTAAGGATCGGGAGTCCTGATCCGTAACTATCTTTTTATTTTTCGTTTTTGTCTACATTATATTGAAATGTTTCATTATTGGAAACATTTTAAGAGATTTTTATATTATTATTTTATATTATTCTTAACATCTGAACAGATACTCGGACCGTAACTATCGTAAAAAGCTTCGACCGGAAGTAGACACCTTTCGCGCATGCGGGGTACCGATCGGGTAGTGACAAACCCATGTGTTCTGGGAATCCACCCTACCTCAAAAAACATCCTACCCAATGTTTCTGTGCAGACTCGGCGCATGCGCACAACACCAAACTCACATTAACTTCTTTTTGTCTCACCCATTCGGAATACTTCTTCAGGTTAGGGTTATGGTTAGGGTTTAGTCACAAGTCACCGTCAAATTATAATACGGGTAGGTCAGAGTATGATGGTTTCTCAAAACACCGGGAGAGCAGGTACTAAAAAAGTACTTGCTACCAAGTAATATGATCTAATGGAAAACCCTGAAAACCATGCTGAGGCAATCTGACTAGGTACTAGTTAAAAAAGGGCTTAACTCCGAGCTGTGGCACTGTAGCGTCTTGGTATTTTCCACCATCATTATTGCATTACACCTAGGGCTGCCACAAACGATTATTTTGATAGTCGAGTAGTCACCGATTATTTTTGCGATTAGTCGACTAATCAGATCATGCATCCACTGGACATAAAGCGTACAGCTTATTGCACCAGCAGCATCTGCTCTTATATAACTATCATTAGCTTACAGCTTTAAGTGTCTAAAGTATGTGCTAACTAAAAATAAAGACAAGATGATAGTTTATTAAACTTTTAATGGAATTTGCAGATTGTCTCAGTGGTGTTTAATAAACTCAGCCGTCTGCTCCTTGCTCACTAAAATATAATAGGACACTGGAATAAATTTTCACATTTGTTTAATCAGTTTTCTGTTTGACGTTTATTCAGCTGTGTGAAAACTGTAACTTTAATCTCAGCCAAACTGATTTACTCAGGAGCAAATAAAACACTGAAAAAAGCCAAACAGTAACATTTTTGTTATCTAAGTGACTTATATATCATGTTTAACCTGAGTAGCGAAAGACCACAGGGGGTTTGCGGTTCTCACCAGCTTAGTGAGCCTTGAGCCCCCCGGCTAGCTATCGAGCTGGTGGGTAACGGACGTCTCCGAAAACGTCGGAGCACTTATGCAAAAATGTGATGTCTTGATAAACCGAGCAGATATTTGAAGGTTACACAGCTACATTCTCGCCTGAAAATATGTTAAAAGTTTAGTAATATTAAGACTAAATAGCTGCTGCCATTGTTGGAAATTGGAATTGGCTGGGCCGTGCTACGTGTCTACAAATTTGGACAGCCTTCGTTGCGTCGCAATAGCGTAATGATCCTGCGAATGCAGCCACCGAAAGATGCGGCTCCTGAATTTGTACACAGCTACAATACCGGAGCCAGCTTCTTCTTCTTTGGCATTTAATGGTTGCTGGCATCCTTGTACACACATTGCTCCAACCTTCTGTTTCAGTCCGTTCTTACACTCTGAAATCCTGCTACTTATTCCTGCATCTTTCAGGATCTTACAAAGCTTCAAACAACGCGTCGGCTATTAAATTAGTCAACGTAATCGTGACTAGTCGACTAATCGTGGCAGCCCTAATTACACCCCAGTGCTGTCTGCAGTGTCATCATAGGTCATCTGTGCAGTCGTCTTGGTTAGAGCAGTTTCGATCAGTCTCTGGATCAACCTTCTCAGGGAGGGAACGCAGCAGCATTCGCAAACAGTCAGCAAACCATTGCAACTGCTTACTTGTATGTTAGATGGAAGTACATGACCATCGGCTTCCTTTGGGATAACTGTGAGTAACGGCACTGTCACAAAGAACAGTTATTGGCTTACCTGTAGCCAGCGAGGATACTTGGGGCAGTTTTTCAGCTGAATTTAAGGAAATCACTACATTTTCAAAGACAACACTTCTGATTTCCTCCCATCCCACTTATCTTGGTGGTTATCATCCCTCTTGCGTTGATGTGCATGGCATAAGAATTTGACACTGTTTAAACTACAATTTCCAGAAGATGGACTACAAAATGCACATCTTACTTCATGTTTTTACTGCATTGTTACAGCTGGTCTCAGAAACAATGGTGTGAAATGTTAAAAAACACATTAACTTTGTGCTGTTCAGCGGTGTAATTTTAAAAATGTGTATTTATCAATGTTAAAAAGGGTTCGAGTTTCACAAATTAATGTGTGTTTTGATGTTTGATCTGTACAACAGTGTTAGTTGTGGGTTAAATGTTGTTTCATTTGATCGATTCATATGATAGGAACAGTCAGAGAGGAAGGTTAATGCCGCCAGCAGTTGTGTCATGTAGAATTTAACACTTTGATGTTTCTGTTGTTTCCTCCAGCTATGAGAGAGTTGTGATGACATCAGCGCCCACAAAGGAAAAGCTTTCACAAGTCCCAGCTCCAGCTACCTTTGGCACTAGTCATTCTTTTAATGGACCCAACAGGCAAGTCCTTCCATGTTAACAAATTCCATATGTTTTAATGAATACATATTCATATATGTACACTACCAGTTTAAAGTTTGGACACACCTTCTCATTTAATGTTTTTTTTCTTTATTTTTATGACTCTTTACATTGTAGATTCTCACTGAAAGCATCAAAACTATGAATGAACACATTTGAAGTTATGTAATAATTGAAAAAGTGTGAAATAACTTAAAACATGGTTTATATTTTAGATTCTTCAAAATAGGCACCTTTGCTTCTTCAGGTTGTTACCTGAAATGGTTTTCCAACAGCCTTGAAGGAGTTCTCAGAGATGCTGAGCACTTGTTGGCCCTTTTGCCTTCAGTCTGCGGTCCATCTCATCCCAAACCATTTTGATTGGGTTTAGGTCAGGTGACTGTGGAGGCCAGGGCATCTGGTGCAGCACTCCATCACTCTCCTTCCTGGTTAAATAGCCCTTACACAGCCTGGAGGTGTGTTTGTCCTTTTTAAAAATAAATGGTAGTCTAACTAAACACAAACCGGATGGGATGGCATGTCACTATAGGATGCTGCGGTAACCAAGCTGGTTCGTTGTGCCTTCAATTTTGAATAAATCCCCAATAGTGTCACCAGCAAAGCACCCCCACACTGTCACACCACCTCCTCCATGCTTCACGTTGGGAACCATGCATGTAGAGACCATTCGTTCCCCTTTTCTGCATCACACAAAGACACGGCAGGTGGAACCAAAGATCTCAAATTTGGACTAATCAGACCAAAACACAGATTTACACTGGTCTAATGTCCATTCCTTGTGTTTCTTGGCCCAAACAAATCTCTTCTGTTTGTTGCTTTTCCTTAGTGGTAGTTTCTTAGCAGCTATTTGACCATAAAGGCCTGATTCACACTGTGTCATCTGAACTGTTGATGTAGAGATGCGTCTGTTACTGGAGCTCTGTGTGGCATTTTCCTGGGGTGTAGTTAACTTGTGATTTCTGAGGCTCGTGACTCGGATGAATTTATCCTTAGCAGCAGAGGTGACTCTTGGTCTTCCTTTCCTGGGGCGGTCCTCATGCGAGCCAGTTTTCTCATTGCGCTTGATGGTCTTTGTGACTGCACCTGGGAACACATTCAAAGTTTTTGCAGTTTTCTGGACTGACTGACCTTCTGTTCTTAAAGTAATGATGGGCTGTTGTTTCTCTTTACTTAGCTGATAGTTTTTGCCATAATATGAATTCTAACAGTTGTCAAATAGGGCTGTCAGCTGTGTACCAACTCTGCACAGCACAACTGGTAGTCCCAACCACATTTAGAAAGCAAGAAATTCCTCAAATGAACCCTGGCAGGCACACCTGTGAAGTGAAAACCATTTCAGGTGACTATGGCTGTGTCCCATTTCAGGGTCTGCACGCTTGAAGTACGCGCACTACGCGTACTATGTACGGTGCGTACTATAAGTACGAGAAGTGCGGAAGTGAGAGGCTTGTGAAGTGGGACGGTATATGCTTCGTCGCGCTGTTCAGGTTGCCTAGCAACCATGATACTAACCGTGAGACACGTTACATACAGCTTTGTTTGACAGAAATGAAGGAGAAAATTGTTTTGTTGGTCAATCATTTTTGTTCTGACATCACTTTGATTAGTTGAGTATCTGAGGCTGAGACCACAGGACTGTAAAACATGATTCAAGGGCTTCATTTCTGTACTGAACAGTCATTTAAGATTAGCTAGTAAATAATAATTAGTTAATGTTGTTCATGAGACTAAAGTCATCTCACTATGGTAATGTAAATATAATATGGCCAATATTATAGTATTGTCAGATTATTATGATATATACATATATATATATATATATATATATATATATATTTATATATAATCTATATCACTGACTTTCAGCTTGTTGTGTTTGTGGATATATGACTGACTTTAATTATCCATAAAATCATCAGATTCTCTGTAAGATTAAGGTCGACTATATATATATTTAGAAGTAGAGGCTTTAAAACCAAGTTAATGCTGAAAGTACAAACATCACTAATGTCACATAACTTTGCCGACATGTGGCCAACAGCAATGTTTTAATGTTCTTCGTTATTAAACATTTGCACATGAATAAGTGACGTCATATTCAGTACTTACTTTTGACAGTTCACTCTCGGCCGCTCCCTTTTGCCGTATTTTGCGGCAAAATTATCCACACCCACGCCGCGCTATGAATTGTGGGATATATGGGACCACGAAGCATGCACCGGACCACGCTTGATATTTGGGGAAATTGACGGCGCATTTGGAGTATGCATTTCAAGTACACTTCGAATTGGGACAGCCGTCGTTGCGTGGCGGTGACGTAACCGCACTTAAAATGCGTACTTCAAGCGTGCAGACCCTGAAATGGGACACAGCGTATATCATGAAGCTCATTAAGAGAAGGCCAAGGATTTGCAGCTCTGTCTACAAAGCAAAGGGTGGCTACTTTCAGGAATGTAAAATATAAGATATATTTGGGATTATTTATAAATTTTTACTTTGCTACACAATTACATACATCTTGCTTCATATATTTGATGTCTTTAGTATGTAGGTGAAGGAAAGATGTGTGTAATCACTTACAATGAGAATGTCGTTGTGTACTCCAGACTCTGTGATTATGTCAGAGCTTCCCAAAGTATGATAGGAACAGTCAGAGAGGAAGGTTAATGCCGCCAGCAGTTGTGTCATGTAGAATTTAACATTTTGATGTTTCTGTTGTTTCCTCCAGCTATGAGAGAGTTGTGATGACATCAGCGCCCACAAAGGAAAAGCCTTCACAAGTCCCAGCCCCAGCTACCACTGATACCACTCGTTCTTTCAACAAGCAAGTCCTTCCATGTCTAAATTTATAAATGTTTTGCATATATTCAGGCTGCTAATTTGGTTTTATGATAAATGTAATGCTGCATTTTGTTGCCACTGGCTCAGAACTAACAAACTTTGATACAGTCAGTTTGGACTTTTTCTTCCAGCATCTGTACACACAACCAATGGCATGAAATGAAACAAATTTATATTTATATTTGTGCCGTTCAATGTTGTAGGTTTAAAATAAACCATCTCTTGATATGCTCCTCATCGTTAATGCCACCAGCAGTTGTGTCATGTAGAATTTAACATTTTGATGTTTCTGTTGTTTCCTCCAGCTATCAGAGAGTTGTGATGACATCATTGGCTACAAAGGAAAAACCGGTACAAGTCATAGGTCCAGCTGCCTTTGGCGCCACTCCTTCTTTGAGTGGAGCAAACAGGTAAGTCTTTCCTTGTCCAAATTTGTATGTTTTTGTATATAGTCATGTATACATTTTAAAGATTAAACTCCATGGCTGCTCTAGTATCTGTTTTTGAATCAGTTGAGCCCAACAGAAAACAGAACAATGCGCAAACACAAAATTAGTATTTATAAGAACCATTAGTCTCATGCGTTGTGGGGTATAACTCTAAATATCTCGATGGCTTATTGTTTTTCAGATTTCCATATCCAAGATTGCCAAACGGAGTGGGGATGCGTCCAGTGACTAACCTTCAACCACCTAACCCCAGAATTCTCAAAATGGTTGTATTTGTACCTCCACGAGCAACATCAGGGTTAACACAAATCAGGAGAAGTAAGTATTAAATTATTTTTAATTTTATTGTAGCCTATTAAATTACCATTATTCCCACAAAACTATGTAAAAACTATTAGATGGCACAATAACTTAATATTTGATGGCACTAACTTACACATGACTGGGCATTATTTTATCCATAAATTACTACAATTGACTGTTGGAACTGCTCTCTACTTTGTGATTTAAACTAAAGAAAGGTAAATAATACAACAGCTGTCAACTGGGTCCATCAGCTGTGAACTGGAACTGAGACCTTTTCACCAGTTTTAATAAAATAAATGCTGTTCTTGGATAATTTGTAATTTGAAAATCTTTCCAAAGATAGAAATGTGTCCTTTTATTTTCAAAATAATATTAAAACTGTAGACACACACTCATCCGTTATCCACATCTGTGTTCAATGCAGATGCCCAAGATGCACCTCAATTAAATGCTGGTCTGAGACAGCGGGTCATAGATCATCTCCAGCTAAAGAAAACACCGGAAGAAGGGCCCACAAAGATGGAGCCGGAGGAGCGTTGTATAAAGATGGAGCCGGAGGAGCGTCGTATAGAGGAGGAGCAGGAGGAGTGTTGTATAAAGATGGAGCTGGAAGAGCATCGTATAAAGATCGAGGTGGAGGAGCGTCGTATAGAGACGGAGCTGGAGGAGCGTCGTATAATAAATCAGCAGGAGTGCCATGAAAAGGAGGAGCAGGAAGAATGCCACTTAAAAGACGAACACAAAGAACGCCAAATAAAGGAGGAGCAGGAGGAACATCACATAAATAGCGAAGAGGTTGAAGGGAATCTTAATGGGATAAAGGAGGCTGATATCACCGGGTTTCTGCTCACTTCTGTTCATGTGAAGAGTGAAAATGGTGAAAAGAAACCGCAGTCCCCACAACCTCATCAAGGCCCGCCTCTCAAAAACATAGAAGCGCAGACACAAACCAGAGGATCAGGTAAACGAATGAAAACAGAAACTGAGGACGATGGAGGAAGCAAAAAGGCTAGGAACTCTTATCACAGTAGCTGTTTACCACAGAATACTAATGTACAGGCTTCAGACTTCACCGAGACTAAAGATGGTACTGAGGATGGTGATAATTATTGGCAGGAGCCATTGTCTGCTTCTGAACCTGAAACTGAAGATGGCAAGAGTAAAAACTCTAACCTGCATCAATCTCTGTCAGAATCTGGATCTGAAACTGAAGACAGCAGCATTGAAAATTATAACTTGCACAGATCTTCATCAGAATCTGGATCTGAAACTGAAGACAGCAGCATTGAAAATTATAACTTGCACAGATCTTCATCAGAATCTGGCTCTGAAACTGAAGACAGCAGCATTGATGTTTATAACTTGCACGAATCTTCATCAGAATCTGGATCTGAAACGGAAAGCAGCCTTGATAATTATGACTCGCATGGACCTTCATCAAAATCTGGATCTGAAACGGAAAGCAGCAGCACCAGCAGCAGCAGCAGCAGCACCAGCAGCAGCGTTGATAATTATAATTTGCACAGACCTTCATCAGAATCTGGATCTGAAACTGAAGGCAGCAGCATTGAAGATGATGGTAATTGGCGGAAACCGTTGTTAAACTCTGAACCTAAACTTGTAAACAGTGGTGCAAATGGAAAAAAGCGATTTCACACACCAGAGAAACCATTTCGTTGTAAAATTTGACGTAAAACAAGTAAAATATTTTAATAAACCAAAACAGATTACTTAAGACACATAGGACAGGACAAACAGTTTGCAGCTTTTATATATAAAAAAAAAAAAGATGACAATAATAATAAGGTTAAAGTGTCAGACGTAGGGGTTCACATGGGGCCGAGGGAGAGACCATTTAGTTGTAGCGTCGGCAGACAAAGCCACATGACTGATGGCATGACATGATTAATTATACATTTTTAGTGTTATGGTCATTGGTGTTTCTGATGGCTTTCTAGCATGCACGGCAGAGTAGGAAAAAAAAGGGGTTATCTTATCACATTCATGTTTCTAAATTGCTGAATAGTTAGTTGATCAGTACAAGGGAATAATTCCAGATGATGCTGTGTACATGGTCTTTTGGTAATTATTAGTGGCAGTAATCTGATTTAAACCATTTTTGTTGATGATGGCTAAGGTAACATCAATAAAGCACACTGAGAAACTGCCTCCATGCTTTTTCTTTACTGGAGCCTATCCCAGATGTTACAAAAAGTTATAGCGCTGGACCTCTCTGTGAAATCAGCCATCTGTCTTCACAAAAAAGGTTGACCCTGGATCGGGCCATACAATTTTATTCCCCAATAATAACAAGTGTTATTATGACATACTTCTTACAGAAGCGACGTGGCAGTCCTGCTGTCTCCCTACGAGTCTTCTCTCTGTTCATGTCCAACCTTGCCTCATATCTGCTCCTCTTCCTGGGATAACAAAGACAGAAAAAAAGAAACCACCTCCCTGCTTAACCTTGATTATTAATATTATCCTACTAATTCCATTTAATATCTAAGTTTGAGACATTGTATTAAGACTCCCTTGACCCAGAAAATATCATCTTGACTGTTAATCGGCGTGATGTGTATGTATGTTGCAAAAAAAGTCACTCTACGTCAATCGCAATATTTGAATTCAGTCATGGCGCTGAATGAAGCTTCCGACCCTCAAAACATGGAGCACCAACACTTTAATGAGCACATCGCAGTGTGTTTATAGAAAATCATAAAAACAGCTTTATTTAATGATTTTAATCCTAACAGTCCTCTAATTAACTAAGGTTAATTATGGAATTCCATAGGGTTCAGTGCTAGGACAGATTCTGTTTACATTATACATGCTTCCCCTAGGTAGTAACATTAGAAGGCATAGCATACATTTTCACTGCTACACAGACACGCAACTTTATCTATCCATGAAGCCAGATAACACACACCAACACTGCTTTCTTCCATTTGCGCAACATCTCTAAACTTAGAAACATACAGTCTCAGACTGATGCTGAAGTAGCTAAACCATTTATTCTAGGCTGGACTAGTGTAATTTGTTATCATCATGATGTCCTAAAACTCCCTGAAAAGCCTTCAGTTGATCCAAAATGTTGCAGCAAGAGTACTGACAGGGACTAGAAAGAGGGAGCATATTGGCTTCCCTTCATTGGCTCCCTGTTAAATCCAGAACTGAATTTATAATCCTGCTTCTCACATATATATGTATGTGTGTATTAGGGGTGCAACGATACTCGTATCGATATTGAACCGTTCGATACAGTGCTTTCGGTTCAGTACGCATATGTATCGAACAATACAAAATTTTTAATTTATTTTATCAACTTTTCTTCTGACGATGCTGTCTGTGTTGAGAGCTCAGTGGATCTGCGTTCGACTACTCCGCCTAGGCTGCACTGTCGAGCGCAGATCCACTGAGCGCAGCGCAAGCTAGCAAGACAGAAGCTAAGCTCGTTGCAACATGGCAAATTGAACCTCCCCCACCCTCATTCAGATCTGGCCTTTGGAACTATTTTGGTCTTCTTGTGAAGCATGACCCTGAAGGTAAGCGCGTCATGGACAAAAGTAAAACAGTATGTCGGATATGCCACGCAATGCTCAATTACATGGGTGGGAACTACTGCGTTAGCGTAGTTTGCTCTTTAACGTATTGACGCCGTCCAGCCCCACGCACGGGGCGATCCGCGGTAGCTTGTTAATGCCGTGTTGTGGCGTTAGCGTCATTTCAGATTAACGCTGACAGCACTAGTGGGAACACAACGAATATGACAGCACATTTACTCCGACAGCATCCTAGTGCAAAGGCAAGTGGAAGCAGACAAAAACAACAAGCACGCATGCTACAAACTTTACCCAAGTCATTTAGACAGCCGTTAGCACATGATTCTCCTTATGGGGACCTGATATGTTTAATATGCTGCTGAGAATATAGCCCAGAAGAAGCGTATAGTATAGCTTTTATTTTGGAAAGAGACATTTCTCTGTAATAAACTCTCTTTTCCAAAGATGAGTGATTTCTCAATAAGATAGATTTATTTTTTTTATTACTTTGTTGTTTCAGCAACATTACATTTAAAAACTGTACTTTTGAGTTAAAAAATATATTTATAATTTTAATAAATGACAAATTAAAAAGGCATGAACATTTTTTTTTGTATCGAAAAAATATCGAACCGAACCAAACTGTGAATTTTGTGTATCGTTGCACCCCTAATATATATATATATGTGTATATATATATATATATATATATATATATATATATATATATATTAGGGGTGCAACGATACTCGTATCGATATCGAACCGTTTGATACAGTGCTTTCGGTTCGGTACGCATATGTATCGAACAATACAACATTTTTAATTTATTTTATCAACTTTCCTTCTGACGATGCTGTCTGTGTTGAGCGCTCAGTGGATCTGCGCTCGACAGTGCAGCCTAGGCGGAGTAGTCGAACACAGATTCACTGAGCACAGGGCAAGCTAGCGAGACAGAAGCTAGGCTAGTTGCAACATGGCAAATTGAACCTCCCCCACCCTCATTCAGATCTGGCGTTTGGAACTATTTTGGTTTTCATGTGACGTATGACCCTGAAGGTAAGCGTGTCATGGACAAAAGTAAAACAGTATGTTGGATGTGCCAGCAATGCTCAATTGGTGGGAACTAGTGTGTTAGCGCAGTTAGCTCGTTAATGTGTTGACGTCTTCCAGCCCCACTCATGAGGCGATCCGCGGTAGCTCGTTAACGGAGATTTGCCGTGTTGTGACGTTAACGTCATTTCAGATTAACGCTGACAGCACTAGTGGGAACACAACCAATATGACTGCACATTTACTCCCACATCATCCTAGTGCAAAGACAAGTGGAAGCAGACAAAAACAAGCACGCATGCTACAAGCTTTACCCGAGTCATTTAGACAGCCGTTAGCACATGATTCTCCTTATGGGGACCTGATATGTTTAATATGCTGCTGAGAATATAGCCCAGAAGAAGCGTATAGTATAGCTTTTATTTTGGAAAGAGACATTTCTCCATAATAAACTCTTTTCCAAAGATGAGTGATTCCTCAATCAGATACAGGGCTCGCAAAATCGCTAGCCCGACGTCCTGGGGCTTTTTTCCAGTCGGGCTACCAAAATCTATCTCTGCCCTGCCCGTCGGCCTATCGTAGGAAGGAAAAATATATGTCAATGCTTTTGCATTCTTTCGGAAATGTAGCTGGGTAATTATGTCATTGGCATCGGCCACTGTCAATATGTGACATACTGAAATCGCGTTTGAATTTGCGCTTGTTTTTTGCTTTCACTTTGCAATCGCGTGAACTGTGTATAGAGAGCGACAGTACCGATTGGTGAGTGATGATAATTTGCGCACCAATTCCTCTGACATCGTCTTATCAATCGTTAGCTTACTATGCAAACATGACAAGTGAAATCTCCTGCAGCTTAAACATGTGAGAGGTTGATCGCGCAGAGAATCGCTGAGCGTTATGTTAGTGCGTGTGTAAAAGCAGCAGGATATATATTTTAGTTCTGCTGAGCCAAATAAGACAGGTCAGGGTGAAGAAGTGACAAAACGGAAAAGTTATGACAAATCAGACTATAAGGCAAAAAGAAAGTGCAGCTTTATGGTTTCATGGACAAAAGAATTTCTGTGGCTGCAATATGACGAGCTAAATAACCAGGGCTGCACATAAGTGGTCCGCAGGTGCGCATTCGCTGTCAAAATAAAAACCCGCACAAGATAAGAAGTTGCAACGCGTGTTTGCGTACATAAGATTTTCAGGAGGAGGACAGACATTTGTTTAGAACTCTTAAAGATGTCGAAGAAGCTCCTTTAAGCAATTACTGTGATGTTCCTCCACCTCCAAAGAAATGTCAGAAGGAGTCCGAACCACAAAAGAAGCACGTATTCTCGGAAAAGTGGTTGCAGGAGGTGAGCTGGCTTCAAACAAATGATGAACGCACAGAGATGTGGTGCAGAATGTGCCGTGAAAATTTAATAAATGACAAATTAATAAAAAGGCATGAACATTTTTTTTGTATCGAAAAAATATCGAACCGTGACACCAAAGTATCGAACCGAACCGAACCGTGAATTTTGTGTATCGTTGCACCCCTAATATATATATATATATATATATCGGTCACCTACCAATCGGAAGATTGGTGGTTCAATCCTTGGCTTCTCCAGTCTGCATGCCAAGTATCCTTGGGTAAGATACTAACCCTAAGTCGCTCTCTGATGCATCCATCGGAGTATGAATGTAGTTAGGAAACAGTACTAAGCTTGGGTAAAGTGCTTGTGAGATTGGGTGAATGTGGCTTCTTGTATAGAGTGCTTTGAGTTCTCCGTGAGAGTAGAAAGGCGCTATATAAGAATCAGTCCATTTACCAGAGGAGAGACTGCCCTATACTGGGATTGTTTGGCTTCAAAGTAAAAATTGTGGCTTTTAAAATGTCATTGCTGCAATGTTGAGGCACAACTTTTAATCTGAAAACAAATGTTTTGTTTCCAGTCTGTGCTGCACCTTTTGAAGCTGCTCGGAGAGTAACTGGTAAGAGTTTGAAGACAAGTTAACATCTTCCACACAAACTTGTTTGGGAAATACACATTTCTCCCCTTGTGATTGCCAGATGGTTGCCAACCAATTAAATGCAATAATTAATCATGTAACCAAGCAATGAATGGGTTAATATTCTGAAAGATGCTTACCTCCAGTGTTTACAGTACTATCTACTGTCTGTCATAAGCTTCCATTTTTTGCATTGCAATTCAACATCATCTTCAACCCAAGATCCTGTTTCTGTCCTTCATAACAGTTATATCCAACAATGCCACAGGTTATAAGCATTGTGAAAAATGATGATAATTGATGACATCATTCTTTAAGTAAAAAACACAAGAAGAATAAATAAAGAATAAATATTTTATTAATCAAGAAGTTGGCATGTTACTGTTAGAGCACCTGAAAAAGAAAGCGATTAAATACAAAATCTAAATACAATAAGGAGTTGAAATTAAATGCAAAATTAAAACCTAAATACATTAGTTGATATACTCCATACCAGAAAAAATATCAGAAGTAGATGTGTCCATCTGGTTCTGTGTTATCCAACACCACATAGCTGCTGTTTGACTGTGGTATGCTGATCCAAACTTATTTTGGTGCAAACCCACCCACCGAGTTCTGGTTCATACAGAAAAACAAAATGCTTAAGCATAGATTATTATTAAAAATATCATGACTAAACATGGTTATGTACCTTGGATATAGAAAATGTATAAATAAATGCTATCTGGAATTCAAGTAATATATTTCCCAATTACAATATAGCTTGCATCACTTCGAGCACATGGTACCACCCCTACTATAAATGTCACCAGCCATAATCTCTATTTTTTCATACAGTACAGGGCATCCTTCAAAGCACCCAATAGCGTGAACAGACATAATTAATGACCAAACAAACAAACAAAAAAGATCCATCCAACTTATTCATTAGCAGGTAAGTGCATTCATGGAACCTTCAAAGCTGTTACTCCGTGTGGGTTTTCACATGTCTGTTTAGATTTCCCTTCTGAGTAAACGTTTTACCACAAACACCACAGCTAAATGGCTTCTCTCCAGTGTGGACTCTCATGTGTCTCGTCAGAGTTCCCTGATGGGTGAATCTCTTCCCACATACAGTGCAGCTAAACTGTTTCTCTCCGGTGTGAACTCTGATGTGGATCTTGAGATCGCGCTGATGTACAAAGTTTTTGCCGCAGACATCGCAACCATGTGGTTTCTCTCCCGTGTGGCCTCTTGTGTGGGCTTTGAGATGTGATTTCCTGTTAAATCTTTTGCCACAAACATCACAGCCATATGGTTTCTCTCCTGTGTGAACCCTTGTGTGTGCTTTAACAAGCGCCATCCGGTTAAACCTTTTACCACAAATGTCGCAAGCAAACTGTTTTTCTCCTGTGTGAACTCTCATGTGTGCACTTAATTGCGTTTTCCGGTTATATCTTTTACTGCAAAGATCACAACCAAATGGTTTTTCTCTTGTGTGAACTCTCATATGTCTCTTCAGGTCCACCTGTTGTGTAAATCTTTTTGTGCAAACCCCACAACCGAATGGTTTCTCACCTGTGTGAACCCTGATGTGCCTCTTGATATTTTGCTGTTGTGTAAACCTTTCACCACAGATGTCACATACAAATGGTTTCTCTCCTGTGTGGATTCTGATGTGCGCCTTGAAACTATAGAGATGTCGAAAACGCTTTCCACAAAAATCACAATGAAATGGTTTTTCACCAGTGTGAATTCGGATATGTGTCTTAAGATTTTGTTTTTGTGTAAATCGTTTTCCGCAAATACCACAGATAAATTGTCTGTCTTGTCTGGGTGAATCTACATTTCCCAAATGCCTGGAGGAAGTTCCCATTGAATGGCTTGTCATGAGCCTCTGAACAGGCCTCTTGCTTTTTGGAGATTTGAGTCCATTTGCACTTGATGTAGGAGCTCCCTGATTATTTTCACCGTCATCATTTGGAGGTCCAGAATCTGACAACGGTTCTTGCCAATCACCACCACCATCGTCACTATCATCATCATCATCTGAGACGTCAGTCGCAGAAGAGTCTGAAGCCTTCTCATCAGTATTTGGATCTGGGTTCCATGATCCAGGTCCCGGTCCTTCACGGTCCTCTCCATCACTTTCTGTTTTTATCTGTTTAGCTAAGCTGCAAAGTGGAGGCTCTGCCTCTCCCATTTGATTCTGAAGGAGAAGTAAAGAGTTAGGCTTCTCTTCATCGTTTTCAGTCTTCACAGGACCAGCAGTGAGTTGGAACCTGATGATATCAGCTTTCGTTAGATCATTAAGCGGCTCTCCCACCTCACTGTTCCTGAGTTCATCTTGTTCCTCCTTTTTAAAGAGAAGCTCTGGGCCCTTCTGGTCCAGACTGTTGCTCCATTCATGGGAAACCTCTTCTTTGATCACCAACAGCTGTTGGACATCTGCAGAGAACACAAAAACAGACACGGGACAACTGTGACTCCATATTCTTGTGGTCAACAGAAGAATTTGTATACATGGTGATGGTGCACACTGATGCCAACTGCTGTAGTATCATAAAGTGCTTGAACAAGAATCTAATGTGAAAATAAATTAACAATTTTTTTTAAAATCAAGCCTTCCAAATTCCAGAGCGTATTTCCAGCAGCTCGCCTCGATAACCAGTAAACTTGTTAGTGACTACTGTCAGCAGAAAACAAAAAGACTAAATCCACATACAAAAATAAAGTAACTTGAGAGTTTCATGTGCTGTTTAGTAAAATTATATTCTTTCTCTCAACTTCAAGTCACCTAATCCATAACAAAAAGGGAAATAATTTAATTACCATAAAAATGTCAAAAACCTGAACCTTAGACTTTAATTTTTTGATTCTGTATTCTTTGTACACAACAACAACAAAAAAGACAACTGTAGCTATGTTGCTTGAAAAAATACATCTTTATTTTTATCACCACAGAGATCTTACACACTAAGAACTATTAACTTATAATGTACAGGTTTAATTAAAAGAAAACAAGAAATCCATCAAAGAAGTTAAACATGACAAGGCATGGCCCAGGCTGCTAGCTGCATTGACTTTTTGACAAGATAACTAATCAAAAACAGATCTCGACGGGATGAGCTAGGCAATGACCGGAGCCAAACCAGATCCAGTCTGAATCCCCGATCCATTTTGGATCCATCCTGCCATAAAAACATAGTCTGACTGGGAAATGATCTGCTGATCCAGTTCTGGTTCTGGGTCGACAGTCTTGGTGGGTCCGACTCTGAATTTCAGATAATGAAACTTTAAACTGGTATTTTACGTCAATTAATGACTGAATTCAAACCTGTGGACACACTTCAATATGAAATGTAATTAGATTACAATCAGACTGTTTGCAGCTGGATTTTAAAAGTCACTTTAACAACACATTTTGTTCAGTTTTACAGTTTTAAGTCATTTCAATCTCATGTTCACTGAGATTTTCTCCAAGATCTAGCTGTGACAGACATCTTTCCAACAGTATGATTGATTACAACACAGTAAACATCAGTGAGGACCTCACCTGGACACTGAACACCACACAGCTGGTCAAGAAGGCTCAGCAGCAGCTGTATTTCCTGAGGAGGCTGAGGAAATTTAGTTTGTTGGCCAAGATCCTCCGCAGCTTCTACAGCTGCACTGTGGAGAGCACACTATCCAGCTGCATCACTGCATGATACGGCAGCAGTACTGCTATGGACCGCAAACGCCTGCAGAGAGTGATAACAACTGCAGAGAAGATCGCCCTCTCTGCAGAGCATCTACCATCACAGAGTCCAGAGGAGAGCTGTCTCCATCCTCAAAGACCCCACACAGCCTCAACACGGACTGTTCACACTTCTACTCTCGATACCAAGGTTTAGAAATGTGAAATCCAGAACATCCCGATTCAACAACTCCTTCTCCTATCAGATTCCTGAACAGCTGACCTACCTCAACTGCAATTTGCAAGTTCATTTTGCACATTAAGCTCCTTTGTACATCCATTTACATTGACATCTGCATACCTTACTTGTCTTCACTTATTTTTTTTGTACTTATTTATCTTTCACTATTTTTTATCCTTATTTTTTTATGTTATCTATCTTAATATCTTGTCTTATTTGTATCCTTATTTATCTTGTTCCTTCAACCCTACCTAACTTGGCATTGGTGTGTGGACAGCAAAGGAAGAATTTCATTGCACAGAGAAATGCTATTTCTTCTGTACACATGACAACACTTTGAATCTTTAGACAGGTGATTTTGATGTAAACAGTGATTCTATAGTAATTTACACTGTTTCCAGTCTAATTTAACTAACTGGCTGACAGTCTGATACCTGCATTAATATTCAAAGACTCTCACAGTTAGAAAGATGGATTTACAGTGGCTTGCAAAAGTATTCAGCCCCCTTAAACTTTCCCACATTTTGTCACATTACAGCCACAAACATGAATCGATTTTATTGGAATTCCACATGAAAGACCAACACAAAGTGGTGTACACTTGAGAAGTGGAATGAAAATCATACATGATTCCAAACATTTTTTACAAATAAATAACTGCAAAGTGGGGTGTGCGTAATTATTCAGCCCCCTTTGGTCTGAGTGCAGTCAGTTGCCCATAGACATTGCCTGATGAGTGCTAATGACTAAATAGAGTGCACCTGTGTGTAATCTAATGTCAGTACAAATACAGCTGCTCTGTGACGGCCTCAGAGGTTGTCTAAGAGAATATTGGGAGCAACAACACCATGAAATCCAAAGAACACACCAGACAGGTGAGGGATAAAGTTATTGAGAAATTTAGGCTTAGGCTACAAAAAGATTTCCCAAGCCTTGAACATCCCACGGTGCACTGTTCAAGCGATCACTCATAAATGGAAGGAGTATGGCACAACTGTAAGCCTACCAAGACAAGGCCATCCACCTAAACTCAAAGGCCGAACAAGGAGAGTGCTGATCAGAAATGCAGCCAAGAGGCCTATGGTGACTCTGGACAAGCTGCAGAGATCTACAGCTCAGGTGGGGGAATCTGTCCATAGGACAACTATTAGTCGTGCACTGCACAATGTTGGCTAACTAACACTGCACATCACTCTGAACGCACCATCCCCACTGTCAAATATGCTGGTGGCAGCATCATGCTCTGGGGGTGCTTCTCTTCAGCAGGGACAGGGAAGCTGGTCAGAGTTGATGGGAAGATGGATGGAGCCAAATACAGGGCGATCTTGGAATCCTGGGGCAGAGGTTCACCTCCAGCAGGACATCGACCCTAAACATAAAGCCAGGGCAACAATGGAATGGTTTAAAACAAAACATATCCATGTGTTAGAATGGCCCAGTCGAAGTCCAGATCTATTTCCAATCGAGAATCTGTGGCAAGATCTGAAAACTGCTGTTCACAAACGCTGTCCATCTAATCTGACTGAGCTGGAGCTGTTTTGCAAAGAAGAGCTATAATTGCAGCAAAAGGTGGTTCTACAAAGTATTGACTCAGGGGGCTGAATAATTACGCACACCCCACTTTTCAGTTATTTATTTGTAAAAAAAAGTTTGGAATCATGTATGATTTTCGTTCCAGTTCTCACATGTACACCACTTTGTATTGGTCTTTCACATGGAATTCCAATGAAATTGATTCATGTTTGTGGCTGTAATGTGACAAAATGTGGGGAAGTTCAAGGGGGGCAAATACTTTTGCAAGCCACTATAATTCTTAGCTGATAATAAATAAGTGAGATATTCACTTTCTTCACTCATACAAATTGACCACTGAAAAATTAAAAAGCCATCATGGTAAATAAAAAAATTAGTGAATTGACACCCAATCAGCATTTTAGTGTTTATAAAATGTAAACCTGTCCAAATTCATTTGCTCCACCAAGTGGTTTGATAGCAACTTTTGGAATAAGGAAATGAGTCAGTTTGTTAAAGAAAACTTGTCAGTGAGTAGGTTTAGTATACAGAGTCTCAGTTTAAGTTAACTTTCTTTGTGAATCAGAAATCCTCAAGTTTATCTCATCTCAGGTTTAACAAACACAGATTGGTTGGTTAAAACTGTTTCAAATAGTACTAAGACCAGTACAATTTTTACTGTGTGTGGCTTCTCGTGTGCCTATTTAGACTTCCCTGTTGAGTAAAGGTTTTCCCACACACATTACAACCAAATGGTTTCTCTCCAGTGTGCACCCTCATGTGTCTCTTGAGGCTTCCCTGCTGAGTAAATCGCTTTTCACACGCAGGACAGCTGAACTGTTTCTCTCCAGTGTGGACTCTGATGTGTATTTTGAGGTCATGTTGATGCACAAACTTTTTCCCACATGCACCACAGCTGAATGGTTTCTCTCCTGTGTGCACCCTCATGTGCCTCTTCAGAACCCCCTGCTGTGTAAACATTTTATTACACAGATTGCAGCCAAATGGTTTCTCTCTCGTGTGAACTCTCATATGTCTCTTCAGAACGCCCTGCTGTGTAAATCTTTTTGCGCAGACAACACAGCTGAATGGTTTCTCTCCTGTGTGAACCCTCATGTGGCGTTTGAGATTTTGCTTTTTTCTAAATTTTTCACCACAAATGCCACAAACAAACGGTTTTTCCCCAGTATGGATTCTGATGTGTACTTTAAAACTATAGTGATGTCTAAAGTCTTTTCCACAAAAATCACAGTTATATGGTTTATCACCTGTGTGGACTCTCATATGCGTCTTCAGATTTTGTTTCTGTTTAAATCTTTTTGCACAAACACCACAGGTAAATGTTTTTTCTCCTGTGTTGACTATCATCTTTGAAAATTCACTTTGTTTCACTCTGTTAAATTTCTCATTAGCCAAACAGCCATAAGGCCTTTTGAATGAATGACATGTCTTCCTTCTCTGAAAAGAACACTTGCTTTTCAGTGATTTCAGAGTTTTCAAGTTTGATTTAGGTATAGGGCAACCACTGTCACCATCTTCGTTTGCAGGTCCAGCATCAGACAAAGGCTCCTGCCAATCATCTCCATCACTAATGTCTGTTTCAGAAGAGTCTGGGGCCTTCTCAACAGCATTTAATTGGAAATGGAAATTTGGATTAGAGTTCCCGGCGATTTCTGGTCCTCTACAATCCTTTTCATCAATTTCATTGTTGATCTTTGTAGCTGAGCTGCTGTTTGGAGCTTCTGCTTCTGCATCGTCTTCAGTCTGACTTTGATGAAGCTGTACAATCTGAGGTTTTTCTTCTCTTTCATCTTCATACTTCATGGAAATAGAAGACAATGTGCACTTAGTGCTAACAGCAAGATGCGCTCCCCCTGTATCGATCCACAGCTCCTCATGCTCCTCCTTTATGGGGAGGTGGTCTAGATTCTGCTGGTCCAGACTGGGGGTCCAGGGTAGCTCTTCTTTAATCACCAACATCTGCTGGACATCTGCGGGGAATACTGAAACATACATGTACATCACTGACTGTAGGCTTCTATATCTTAACCTTGATTTCAGTAGCTGTTAATGTAATCTGAAATTCAAGTTACAGTGGGGATTATTTTGAGACCAAAAATGAAACACTATCCATCACCAGTCACCCTAACAATTACAGTAATGGTAAGAAGTTTAAATCCACTTCTCATGGATGTGAATGTCATGGTAATTTTGGGCTTTTAATTTTTAATTTCTTTGAGCTGTTCTTTTAAAAGTAAAAAACAAAACAAAACCCAACAACAACGGAGTTCACAGTTTAATTTTATTTCATTTATTTAAATTAATTTAATTTATAGACGGCATTGCAGAAACACTGTACCAACTGTCATGCATGGTGATTCATGCGTGACAGTTTCATTGTCATCAGGCTGTTTTACTGCCTGTGCTATTCCAACATCCTGGAGGTTCAAACAGAATGGAATAATGAAGGAAGACTACCTCCAAATTCTTCAACTTCACCTCAAATCAACAGCTAGATGGTTGAAATTGGGACACAGTTAATGTTCTAACAGGATAATGGGCTGAAACACATCAAAACTGGCATCGGGATGAATAAACCAGGCTGACATTAAGGTTCTGGAATGGGCAAAGCCCAGAGATCCATCCACTTGAAACTTTGTGAACTATGCTTACACTCGGATCTGTGCTAGGAAACCAAACAGTTTTAAATAAACTCTAACAATTCTGCTGAGAAGAGTGGTCAAAATCCAGCCTGAACTATGTGAGAAGCTTGTTGATGTCAAGTCTGGTCAAGGTGCAATTAGCTAAGGGACATTTAACCACATAATTGTTGTTGTTTTTTAATCATTAAAGATGTATGCTGTATGGTAATTCTAACCTGGAAAAAGAAGTATTCAAACAAATTGTTAAATGACCAAAATCACTATGACACTTCATGCCCATGATGAGTGGATGGAAGCTTTGGACCACAAATTTATCAATTTCATTTCCCCCTCTTCTGTAGAACCAGCTTCCAGTTTGGATTCAGGAGACGGACTTAATCTTTACTTTTAAGATTAGGCTTCAAACTTATCTTATCCCTGAATCCTCCCTTAGGTGTAGGCTGCTGGGGGATTCCCATGATGCACTGGGTGTTTCTTCTTCAGTCACCTTTCTAACTCATTATGTGTTAATAGACCTCTCTGCACTGAATCATACTTGTTATTAATCTCTGGCTCTCTTCCACAGCATGTCTTTGTCCTGTTTTCCTCCTCTGATGTGGCAAAAATAAAGCTTAGATATAATTACTTATGAAGCAGTAAAGGAAGCAAAAACAAAAAAACTCAAATGGCTAGAGACAAAATAATGATGGCTTAATAGACTGCCTATTTTCATTGAATATAGGAGGTCTTTCACACCTGTGACACCAAAACCTTTCTTTCTTTCTTTGCATAAGATCTGATATAAGCGCATGCCATCATGATTCAGTTACAACAATGCTTTCACAATGAAAAGATTGTGGTTCAGAGTGCCATCCAGTATGGAGATGTCACGGGGAACGTGGGTCAAAATGATTTGGTCAAATTTCTCAGCAAGACGGAGCTCCTTGCTACACTTCGGGTTCCGTTTTGAAGTTTCTCAAAGTGAAAAAGCTCAAAGTTCTTCGGGCTTAGCCAGCAGTCTCCTGATATGAATATTATTGAGTACATCTGAGGACAAAGATGGAAATATGGAAGAGGAAACCCAAGAAGCTGGAGCAGCTTTGGGATGCCTGCAGGCCAGCCTTTGATTTCATAACTGATGACTTCGTGTCAAACTGAATAGCAATAGTTCTGCAGTTCTGTAAGCTAAAGGAAGCCGTATAAGACATTCAGTTTCATGTTTATACTGTGATAAAATAATACACTGATTTTCAGTATATAAAGTATTTATTTAACCCATTTAATCCCAAATGTTTCCCTGCAAAATGAGTGAATGCATGTAACTCCTTAGACTTCCCCTACACACAATGTGTTGAATTTTTTAAATGTCATAGGCAGTTAAAACGGCAATAATTGTTGCCAGTGGGATTGAATGGGTATTTAAAATGTTTTGACTGTTTGATAAAATAAACTGGTGACCCTCAACAAAAACATGAAATACTCCTGACTACAAATTTTACACAAAATTAAAAGTAATATATTAGCTCCTATAATTGTGACGTACCCATCACAAGACTTTCCTCCAAGAATGTATCAGCTCATCAGGAGATAAATCCGAAGCATAACGTAAACACTGATATTCTATTGGAACTGGAAAATGTTGTAACAGCTGTAAGCTCACCTAATTTCCTCAGCAGATCCTGATACACTGCAAACAGATTTATGAGCATGCAGAAAGACATTTATTGTTTAAAGGGAAATCTGATCATTGCTGTTATTAAGTGGCGAGAGGTGCTTTGCATTACATGATCCAGGATGAAATCTTGGAATGTTAAAGTGTACAGACACAAAGTGGTTATCCCATAATCCCATATGTAATGATAAACAAAGGGAAGGCATGTTGCTCTGTGATGTTTTCATACCACAAATATCTTTGTTTCATGAACTAAACTTAGCTTTAGGGAGAAAACCGTCCATATTTTTCTATCTAAAAGCAAAAATCAGGAAAAATTATGTAAGGACATTCAAAAGCTGAAGAAGCTCCTTTATGGATAACTAATAATATTTATTTTTATAATGAAATTCCTAGAAAAAAAGAAAAGAAAAAAGAGATGAATGCTTAGAACATTTTTTTATTTGGTTGTACTTTTTCTTTGAGCTTTTAGGAAACCAAAAAACTGGAGGTCTGTAAATGTTTCAGTCAGAGCGACGGTTACAAACGACCGTGCCACGTTTAAAGTCACCAAAATCAACTTTCGCCTTCATTCTGATGCTCGGTTTCAAAAGCAGGTCGCCTTGACCACTGAGATGCTGCCATGTGACTGACTGATTAAAAATTTGTATAAATGAGTGATTAAACAGCTGTACCTAACAAAGTGGCCAATGAGCGTATATCTGCTAATTAATGTAGCCAAACAAACCATTTAGATTAATGTCAGACATTTTAAGGAAGGAGTGAAATGCATAAAAACCCAATAAGCCAGATAAACAATAAACAGATAAGTTTATTTGTATATATGTATTTCTTTTTTTCGTTTATCTCTTGTTTGCCCCTTATATCATTTGAAAGTTATATAGATTTTTTTTTCTTTGCTCAAAGGTAGTTTTTAAAAAGGAATTACTTTAAAAACTACAAGATTTCTTGCATATGTGCGCGGTGTAAAGCGGCCGGGTGCTACACGATGCCCAGATGAGTTCCGCCTTTTTAACTCCGAGAACACAAAAAGTGATTGATAGCAAATACTTTTGTTATTTTTACAAATTGAGATTAGCAGATCGTGAGAAGATGTGCGATCGTGATCTCCACCCAGCCCCACAGCGAATCAGCTGTTAGCAGATTTCTTCGCATTCCAGCTGTGTTTATTCTTACCAGCGGTTTGGTTTATATCAGCGTCCTGCAGCTGTTCAACATCTGGAGGTTTAATGTCCGGCTTTTCTTCAAACTGCAGACTCTCAGCTCTGTTATGATCAAGATAATCCACTTCATTCATGGTGTCGGCTCCTCTTTAAAATAAACTGCAGGCTTGTGTGACACGAACCAGGCCTGTGCAGAATCGATCACCGCCGATCACAGTGAAACTCGCGCTGGTTACATTTGTCTGTCTCACTTTGATCCATGAACGTGTTCAAGTACTCAAAGGGGGATCGTGCTCTTCTGAATTATTTTGGAAACGAATCATTGACGTCTCCTGTGTTTTGAACAGGCATCTGCACGGACAGCTTCCCTCTTCATTCCACACAGCATCTCCACCGGCTTTCATTCGCGCTGCATTCACGCAGTTTACCCACGTTGTCATCCACTCACCTCGAAAACCATGAAACCTTTTAAACACAAGAGCACACGAACTAATTCAGACTATTAAAAAAAATAAAACGGACCAGGGTTTACATGTGCGTTTACTGGCCTCTAACGGCCGATCTCAAGAAGTGCATCACAACATAACGAGACGTACTGTCACTTCCGGTGGGTACTTTCAAAATACAAGTTAAACTATTAACCAGAATTAAGATTTTACGTTTGTAAAAGAAGATAACATACTTAGGGGATTGTCTTTTTTGTGTGTATGAAAAAATTTGCTGATACACAAAATAATGTTACAATACATCATTCTTATCTTGTACAATAAAACCAAATGTTATGTTTTCTCTAGAGAGGGAAACAGAGATTGATTAAATATTTGGTTTTATATTTACAATCTGTTTTTATTTATATAAACAAAAGAAACACAACTAGGACAACATTTTCTCATGTACAGTATCGACCGTTTCTTCCTCATTTCCTTTTTTCTTCCACCCATTTATGTCTCTCTGCTTCATAGAAGGGAGACTCCTCAAATTCTTCCAGGCCATCTCCCTGGCCATGCCGTTATCTCTGTATAGCGAGTACACTTTTTAAGGGCAGTAGATGTATTTCCCTGCCACTTCAGGGAAGCCCATATGAATGTGTGGGCTATTTGGTCCCTGTTTCAGGTCCATGTGGCAGAATCTGCAGAGGCGGCCTGTTTGTTGGGATTCTGGCCTTTTCTTCTTTTTCTCCATCCTTTCCTCCACCCTCTTCTTGGTAGCATCCAGTTCCCTCTGTCTGAACAAAAGGGTATTTTAGGGTTATCGTTCCCTTAGCAGTTTAACTTTGATGCACCTTCTTTTAACAATAGAAATACTATAGTGGATGGAGGCTCCAACTGTCTCATATTGGGACTCGGGCTAACTACAGGCAAGGCTACTCTTTGTCTGCCTTTTTTCCTCAGGCTGCTGTTGCTGTTGGTTCTCTAAGATGCCTTCCATAATCTTCTCTATCGAATCTTGTGTGAGAGATGTAGACTGGGAAGGAGGAGGTGGGTTAAAGACAGCTGGCTCCATGGAAGACTACAGGAACATTAGTTGTGTCACTCCCTTCTGTTGAAGAGTGCCACAGTTGCTGAATCTACAGAAGTTGTTTCTGGGCTTGTGTTCAAAGAAGAACTGATGTTTAGAGGTTTACCTAAGCGCTTCACATAACAGGATATGTACAGTTTGAATGTGGGGTGCAGCTGTCGGGATCTGTAGCAGAAACATGGACCATGTTTGCATAATCTTGATCCACAAGCTTCAGGATGTCCTTCTTCGTCTATTGAAAAGTGAAAAGTGTCCTTTTCACACCCAGTGTGAAAAGGACACTTTTCACACTGGGTGTCATGGTAGGGTGACCATATTTTGATTTCCAAAAAAGGGGACACTTAGCTCAGTCGTGAAGAACTTTATTAGTAAAGAGAAATATTACACCTTTCTCTTTACTTGTCATTATCTTGTCTCTTCTTTCAGAAATCAGGAAAGTTTAAGAGAAAAACAGTACATAGTTCAAGGAGAACAGATTATGTTACCTGTAACCAGACATGGGCAGTAAAATGTTACAAGTAATGATTTACTGCAATCCAATTACTTTTCTCAAGTAGCGCGTAATATAAGGGATTACTATTGCAAAAAAAGTAATTATATTGCTGTTACTTTCCTGTAAGCACGCTGCATTACTGTCATGATTTTATTTGTGAGAGTGTCTCATGACAATGACATAAGCGACGACCGTGGCAGCAACAAATGTGTGTAGTTTAACAATGGATAATATGGAGTGATGGAGAGAGTATAACCATGCAGCGTTTAAAGTGTGGAAGTACTGACATTACTTTAAGTTTTAATCCATAAAAAGTGACAAAAACATTAGTGTCCGCTGTACACTCTGCATGGGAAGAAAACTTCTTTTTACAGCAAAAATTAAACTTCAAATACGAGCAAGCACCGAGCACGCTGCCACAGGAATGTGAAATTCACAGAGAAGCCTCCCACTGACATGACCACTTTTAAATAGCTTGCGACTGAATGTTTGGACTTAGAATAAATCAGGAAGATGTTAGAGTGAAAACATAATTATAAAAATGTGAGTTTGAATTATTAATAATTAATTTGAGTGTAACATTGGGTGCAGAGAACTGTGCTAGAAAGATTTGTTTGAGAACGGTAAAATCATCTAGAATTAATTTGCTTTTTTCATTTTCATTAGGAATTTTTTTAAATTATGAAGATTAAATTAAATTCAAACTTTTGTAAAAAACAAAACCAAAACAAAACACACAAATCTAACACACTCCAAATACTCAATCTGTGGAAGTTAAATTAATTAACATGCAAATTTCCAATCCTTTATCACAGGTTACTCTGACTGTTTGTATTGTCACTCTACTTTGAAAGTCCACACCGGAAGTTTTGTACGTTCACACTGTAGTTTCTGTGTCTGACCACTGGAGGGCAGTGGAAACTGGTGGATCTCTTTATTTTAAACTGTGTTTAAGATTATTCGGCTCTACCCTCGAAACAGCTGTGGTTTTAAAGTATTTTGATGTTAAATAACGGCAGGTCTGTCATAAGTTTGCTCTAAATGGGAGCTTTACCAAATGTCATACCAGAAGTATTTGTCCCTGCCGGGACACCGTCCTTCCTGGTGTGGGTGTGGACACAGATGACTACACAAATAATGGAGGAGAATCTTCACAAGTCTGTTTCTTGAATTTAGTTTTACATTTAAGTAGTTTGCCCTCCTTTTTTTGCTTTTTGGTTGAGACTTTTAGCTGGCATGCTGTGCCAGGATGGGAAATCTCTTTGGAAAAAAGAAACAAACCCGAGTGACGGAACAAGACAAAGCGATTTTGGTAAGTGTCACACAGCTAGCTGAAGTGTTAGCCTGGAATTCTGTGCTGTAAAACAGAGCGAGCTCTTGTGTGCTAATTTAACAACTTCGGTTATCGAGTAGCCCCCAGCAATATTTTATAAAGCAAAACCTCTAAATGTTATCATTATTCAGGGTCTACTCTTCTGTCTTAATGTACTTAACCGCTTAATCCTCTTCGACTCGCTCTTTAAAGTGTCCTTTAAGCAAACACTGTAAGTCATTCAAATTCTAACACTGTAGTGTATTTATGTTTCTATGCCACCGGAGGACCTTAACGTAAGCGCAGCCAGTAATAATCAGATTATAGCTGCTGTCGTTTGTGCAGACTGCTACTATTTCTAAACCCGGATCAACAAGAAGTTGGTATGGGTGAATTAGTTTGAAGCTATCTGAGTGCAGTGCAGGTGTTTGGTTTGTTCATGTCTCTATTTCCTCATTTCAGCAACTCAAACAGCAAAGAGATAAGCTCAGGCAGTATCAAAAGAAGATCAATGTGCAGCTGGAGAAGGAGAGGCTTCTGGCCAAGCAGCTGCTGAAGGATGGCAAAAAAGAGTGAGTACAGTATAATCAATGAAACCATAGTAATGATTGAAAGGAGGCGTATATGTTCTCAGCACGAAATATATAAATACTGCTCAATAGGGAGCTTAATACTCAGGACAGAAAGGACAGCTTCCCTGCAACTGTTCTTGCAGCTGACTTCCCAGAGTTCATTAATATAAAATTTAAATTAAGAAAAATAAAGTTTTGAAATCTGCAATTCTGAAATGTTGTTCTAATTGATGTCTCTAAAGCTGGAGAAGGCTATGTCAGAAACTCTAAAATGCATTATTTGGGTAGCTAGGGCTGCCTTATTTCAGGCAGAATCCTTAAAAAATAATAAATAGCGAAAAACACAAATCAAGCTGACGTCTTCAGTTGTTTTGCTTGTCTGAGGAGCTGTGAAGAATCCAAAATATTTCCTTTCACTGTTTAACAGAGGGCTGAACTGGATGAGAATCACCTTCTCTCCAAACTTCTTTATCAACCTTCCTTTTGTTTTCTCTGGGTTATCTACTGCAGCTGACTGTGAGCACAGTGTTGGTACATGTGCTCAGGGTGCTTGGACAGAGAATCTAAACGTAAATCCAAAGCCAGTGTGGCAAGAAAGCAAATGGGATGGGAGATGGGAAAGAAGAGAGTGTTTTTTTACTGTTGCAAAAAGAATTTGGGAAGACGAGACATTTTGTGCAGCGCTCTTTTTTTTTTCCTTTTTGTTTTTTTAGGCAGTGTGTCTAGAGATTGTCAATCATCTCTTACATCTCTTACATTTCTCCCTCCTTACTACAAGCTTTAACGTGTTTATTTGAACAGGAAAGCTCTTCTCTTACTGAAGAAGAAACGCTATCAAGATCAACTCTTGGACAAGACAGAGAACCAGATAAGCAACCTGGAGCGCATGGTGAGCGATCGGCCAACTGCACTGACACTCAGCAGCGTTTAGGTGGCGCTCACAGCTCCTCCCTGTGCTCCTCGTTTCAGGTTCAAGACCTGGAATTCGCCCAGATCGAAAGGAAAGTCATCGATGGATTGAAAGTGGGAAATGAATGCCTGAAGAAAATGCATGAGGTAGGTGATGACATGTGGCCTGCAGATGCTTTTAACATTATTACATTTAACGTTATTCATGAGCTGTTATCAACTCTTTTTCGCTGCAGGTGATGTCTATTGAAGAAGTAGAACGGATTATGGATGAAACTCAAGATGCCATTGAGTACCAAAGGGTAGGTCCTTTCAGCTGGTAATCAGGCTCATTTTTTATTTTAGCCTCTTTGACTTCATTCTGCAAGTAGATATGGAGAGAGTGAAAATTTGAAAGGATTTCTCAAATCTCTGTAGATTAAATTTCACAGATGTAAATTGGGTTCGTATCCACAGTTATTTCACTTTTAAAAACTTGTCGTCTCTCTGCAGCAAATTGACGACATGCTGGCCGGCTCCTTATCTCAGGAGGATGAAGATGCTGTGCTGGCTGAACTGGAGGCAATAACTCAGGTTAGTTTAATCAGCTTTAAAAAAAGAAAAAAGATTAGATCGCACTTTTAGCAAGCAGCACCCTGCTCTTCATTCTGAGTTCTGACCTGTCGGATTTTGAACTTTCTCTCAGGGAGATGTCGAGCTTCCTGAGGTCCCTTCAGACAAACTGCCAGAAGTTCCAGAGGCCGCGGAGGAGCAACCAGGTTTGTTGTCTCATGTTTTTCCTATCCCAGGTTCACACTGCTGCACATTCCTGTTCAAAAAGCAAAAGCAAACCGACTAAAGTTCCAACCAGAAGTCTTTGATTATCCATTGATAACTCTGTTGTCACACCTTCTCCTCAGGTTAAGAGTCTTGGTTTGATCCTTGACAGCACTCTTTCCTTCACAGCACATATTAATAATATCACTCAGTCTTCTTCCTTTTTTTTAAATCTTCATATTAACCGCCTTCATCCTTCACTCACCTCAAACAGCACCGTCATACTTGTCATATTTCGTTTAGATTACAGTAATTCTCTTCTCTGTGGTCTATCTCAGAAATCTCTCCACATACTGCAGTTAGTTCAAAATATAGCTGCTCATATTACATCCAGAATTAGATCCACTGAACATATAACAGCTGTTCTTAAACAGCTCCGTTGGGTTCCCATTCACCTCCGTGTAAATTTGAAGATCCCACTTTATAACCTCCCGCCTCCATATTTATCTGATCCTCTCCATACGTTTTATTTTGTTGTACTAATGTAAGGTGGCCTTGAGAGTCTTTAAAGTCACCTATTAATAAAATATGTTATTATTATTATTATTATTACTAATGACTTTTAGAATATGTGCATGACACTTCATAGAAAAAATCCAGCAGTCATCCTCCCATCATGTTTCATATCGCAGAGGCTGTGCTGAAACCTCAGTAATATTATCTTCTGTCCACGACTGTAAACACGTCACCATCAGAAAGTAATTTTAGAGGAGTCAGTAAATAGAATGCTTTTATTAAAAGGCTGTGCTGAGTCACCGTGGGCCCCGGTGACCTTAACACTCTGTTTAAAACGAAAACATGCAGTGTGATGAAGCTTAAATCTCGCTGCTGTCTCACGTCTTTAAAAGGGTCTTTAATGAGGTGTCTTCTTGTCACGTTGGCGCTTTATTAGATGCTTAAATGCAAAGCAGAAGAGAAAGCGAGGTTATTACACCTATTAGCATCACGTTTTTATTCAAATAAATGGCAAAGACCTGCCCTGCAGCTGTTTGCAGATTTTTGTGTCGATCGTTGTTCTTTCGCTGCTGAATCAAAACGTCTGGAAAGATTCCCGTCTCTTTGCCATCTTTGTGGTCTTTGACTCTCAGTTAATGGTGAGGGATGGTAGAGGCACACCTGATAGGAAGTAAAAGGCTGTCAATTGTTGAAGCTTAATCACTCTGGGGACCGTTAAAATGTGTGTAACATGCATATAAGCGTGAAAACGCTACATTGGATTTACGTGCCTAAAAATGACCTACATACATGCACTTTCTATACACATAAAAGGTAAAAGTACTCTTTATTTGAAGTAAATGTTTTAATCAATCCGAGTATATATGTGAAGAATCTTGGTAGCTTCTTCAAGATTACATACTCTATGGTCACTGTAGCACGATTAGTACTCAGTAGATACTTTATACATGTACATGTATAATCTGTCTTAGGCCTGGGCAGTGACACCCAACATCTGGTTGCTACAGAGAAGTTTGTAATTCTTTAAATGGTTGACAAGAGGCCTTAAGGGGTTTTTGGGGCAGCACCGTGTGCTTCTTTGCATCCAGTTTCACTCTACCGACGACAAATGTTCAGCAAATCCTCGTCAACCATTCAAAAAATACTAATTTTTCCTTAGCAACCACTTGTTGCCATATGTTCGCTGACCCGTCTCTAGGCCCCTGTGGCTGAAACCTCAGTTTTGTTTCTGCGTTGTTGGATCTGTGATCTCACAGCAGGTCCAGGTTGTGTGTTTTATGTTATTGGACAAGATGAAGGTGATGTTGTGTCTGCTGTCAGGTCAGGCTTCAAGAAAAATGAACTTGGGTTTTATTTTTGCATAAAAACGAGTTCACTGCAGTGAGATCAAATAAAACAATGCAGAATAAAACAATTTTGGTGAGTAAAGTTCAATAAAATAAACTAGTCTGAGCAGAAGAAAAAGCTTGGAGCATTGTAAGGAAGAGGACTCCCTTACTATATTTATTTATATTATATTATCTGTATAGCACTTTAGAGCACACCTTTCACTTTATTAAAAGCACCTTATCAAGCACTTTATTTAGCATTGCACTTTAAGCAAGGATTTGCACACAAGAAGTTTAAATATTTATTGACTATTTATTGGGAATTTTAAAATCAGTTGGTAGCCTTATTTCAGATGCTGCACAGCTGCTCCTCATCAGGGAATGTGGTGGTTGTCTGTGAGGAGAGAAGAATGGTGATTAAGGTTTACCAGTAAGGAAAACGAATGCAAATGTGTGTGTGAAATCTAGGGATAAAAGTGGTGCAAATAAGTGTAAGATAATGATTACTCGCCTTTCTTGCCTGTGTCCTCTTCAAGGTGTTTGTGCAAATGTTTCCCTGGGGGTCCAGACACCATTTAAAGGTTCCGGGAGAGACGATTGGTAAAGAGAGTGTGGTGAATCTTTTTGGTGCTGGTGTTTCTGGGTTTTTATAATATTGGGTTTGGTGTAACATTAAAGTGTGAAATATTTATTAATATGTAAATGTGAAATGTATTTATTTATTCTAATTGATATATTGTATACTGTGGTGGAAGGTTGGGATTTAATAACTTACCTGAGAGTGGAATAATGGTTAAGTCTGTGACAGCTGAACATATTTAAGGCTGCCAGTTGTCATTAGAGGTGGATTTTTGTGCTGTGAAGAAGCTCGACAAGTTAATTGTTGTAAGGAGAGCTGTATAGAAAATAAATACTTTTTGTTCCACTACACTTGCCTTGGTCCATCTCACTGTGTTTCCAGCTGCTAAGGGCCGCCCTGTTACAAGCATAAAATAATACATTGGTTAACCAAACTTGAAAAACTTCAGGATGATAACTGGTGTACATGGTATGCAAACAATAGCAAGCACTAAAATGCTGTAAAATACTGTAACATTACCTATAAAGATTTAGCATGTCACGACTCTACGGCTCCTCATCCTGCTTCTTTCTCTGTCAATCTCTTTGTTTCAGAGCGGGAGCGTCCCAAGAAGAAACCGCAGCGAGAGGCGCTCGCTTTGTAGGAGCACGACTGAGGATCTTCAGCCGACAGCTGGTTGCTCAAAGACCCAAAGACAGCAGCCAGTCTCAGATAACCGGGCCTCCTCCACCCCATCCAGCGGCGGTTTCTCCTCATGGGCTGCAGGTTCACACGTGAAGCGAGTCAGGACCGGTTCACCGCAGTCACAAATGCTGATTGAACCACGAAGACCTGTGAGATCAGATTATCGTGCCTAACCTTTGTTTGATTAGTTCTCTGTGTTTACCATCAGTCATTTGACATACAGTGACCTAAAGCCATGTATATATGTCATTTTAATTCCTCCCTCAAAATGTCTTCACCTGATGGGTAATATTTTTAAAGAGCCAGTTCACCCAAATTACAGAAACACACATTTACCTCAGTGCATCAGGTCTGTGTTGCCATGCTTTCTCAGATTGTGGTGATTTTTTTTTAGTTTTTAGTTTTTTTGCTTTACAGCTGCAGTAAGTCCAGCTGAGATTAAATTGCTTTTTTCCCGCTGTAGAAACACATACATCTGCTCTGTCGTTTGTCCTGTGAGGGAGGGGTAAAAATGCAGAAGAGACGTCATGATGGTGCTGTGATCTGACGATCTGATCCACCTTCCTGTCATCTTGTTTGCCCTCTGTGTGCTCACCAGTAACTGATACCTGTACAGCAAGTTGGAGTAAATGGAGTTAGCCCCATCTACCCTTATTGCAGACTTTGTGACCCAAACACACAGAACAAAATGATGGAGGAGTTAATTTCCAACTTTCACCATGAACAGAGCCTCCTTCACATATGGCGATAAATTATTTCCCCAAACATTTGCCTGGCTCTTTACTTTCTTTGATATATGTCGTTCTACTAATGCACTCAGCCTGTTTTTATCTGTGTAAAGTCTCCCACTCAGCCTCCCTGCAACAAACGCACTTGAGGAGCGCAAAACAAGCATCTCGGCAAACATAGTTACATAGATGATGGATCAGTGAATGTAATAACAGAGAAACAAGCCTGGGAAGCTATTGCCAACAGCTCTGACCATCATTGGTCTCTGACAAGTTCACGTAGACATTCTTCTTCCATGTATTAACTTATTTGTGATTGCAAAAAGGGATGATTAGATCAAATTTCTGCTAGTTTTTAAAAATCTTTGCTTATAAAACATTTGCATTTAGCAACAGGATTGAGGGGTAAGTTGTTTTTCTTGTGATTTGAGTGAACTGATCCTTTAAAGCAGGTAGAACAGAAACATAACATTTTCTCTGTAAAGTCTTTGGTGTCTTTCTCTTACCGTAAAGGCCTTCTCTTCATCTGGCTTTGCTTTCTGAGTTACTCAACCCACCCTAAAGTACCCCCCAAAAAACAAAACTATTTGCATCAGTTTCACAGAATATTCTCTCAGTCTGACCCCTTTTCAAGCAGCTTAACTAATCTAATTCCTTTCTCCCCTTGTGGATTAGTTCAGTGTCATTGGAGAAAGGGCTAATCATATCGTCTGTGGGCTTACCTCTGACGCCCAGACAACAGCTGGTAATCTCTTCAAGGTAATAACTTGACAGAACCTGGGGCTTTGCCCATCAAGTATGATCAAAACTAATTATTTCAGTGTGTGCGTATGATGCTTTCGATTTTCTTACATATTCATGTTAAAGTGGTGCGAGAAAGGTGGCCTAGATCCAGAAGGCTTAAAGCTTGTGCATCTTTGAAGATCCAGCTAACTAATCTGTAAATCAGTTAATCTCACAGACAGAAACACTGATGACTAACACTGACAGTCTGCGATTCGCCAGTCCTGCTGCAAACTGCTTGTCTTAAAATGGCCTCAGATATTGTACCTCTATATATTCTTTTTACAATAAAAGTGTTTTTTTTTATTGCCGTTCGTTATCTCACTGCCTGTAAATCACTGTTCAGATTGTTATTCAGTGAGTGAACACAAGGTGGCAGCAGATGACTCCGTTTTGAAGCTGCTGGGCTCCAGTTTTCTTTCTCCTCACTTCACAACTGACCAAGGCAGGTGGTCTCTACGTGTTGGAATAAATGGGAGTCCTTCTCTCCACTATCTCCAAATGCTTCTTATAAGGGATTATTTCATCACTGAGCTTCTAATTGTGTAGAGTCCTTACATAAGGACCTTGAGATGACTGTTTTGAACTGGTGCTGTGTAAATAAAACTGAATTAGGTGCACGGTTTACTGTGGGGCTTCCCTCTCATATCCAGATGAAAGTTATCTTGTAGCTAAAATGTAATATTTTGGGCCGACTTATTTTTCTAAATATATACCAATCAGGCATAGCACTGTGTTGGTCCCCCATTTGCTCCCCAAACAGCCCTAACCTGTCAAGGCATGGACTTAACTAGATGCCTGAAGATCCCAGAGATGCCCAGTTGGATTAAGATCTGGGAAAGACGGAGGTCAAGTCAACACCTCAAACTTGCTGTGCTCCTCAAACCATTCCTGAGCCAGTTTTTTGTGGCAGGGTGGATTATCATGCTGAAAGGGGCCATCAGGGAATGCTGTTCCTCTGAAAGAAGCTTCATGGTTTCCAACCATGCTTAGGTAGAAGCTACATGTCAAAGTAGCATCTCGAGGTTTCCCAGCAGAACATTGCCCAAAAGAATCACATTGCCTCCACCGACTTGTCTTCTTTCCATGGTGACATGCTGGTGCCAGGTTTTCCCCAGGTGAGCAACATCCACGCACCCAGCCATCCACGTGATGTGAAAGAAAATGGAACCAGACGAGGCCATCTTCCTGCACTGGTCTGTGGTCCAGTTCATGCTTGGGTGCACATGGTTAGTGCTTTTAACAGTGGACAGGGGTCAGCACAGGCAGCCGGACTGCTCTGCAGCTCTGCATCCCCACACACAGCAAACTGGGATTCACTCTACTATGACACCTTTCGCACGATCTGATATCCTCGTGTTGGTGTTGTTCCCAGATCATCATACTAAAGGTTGTTCCAGGATCAACATTCCAAGTGACCAATCAGAATGTTGTGATGTCATACTTTTGCGACTTCGGGAAAAACCGGCGTAAAACAAAAAACTGTACTTAAGCTGCGAGAAACCGCCTTTGTCCGCCGATCAACGGACCCTAACCCTGACCCTTTAATAAACGCTAAGCAGAATTGATATTGTCCTTGCAACATTGGAATTTCATAAATGCACGAATGGGTTGGTGCGCAAAAGAATAACGTCACAACAATGTGATTGGTCACTTGCAATGTTGAACCTGGAACAACATTTTCATGATGATCTGGGAACAACACCAACACGACGATATCAGATCATCCGACACCTTTCTGTCAGAACCAGCATGAAGTTTTTCAGGAATTTGAGTAGATCCATCTGTTGGATTGGACCACATGGGCCAGCCTTCATTCCCCGTGTGCCTTCTGTTCCTTCCTTGGACCACTGTTGATAGAGGAACACTCTCCTGGAGATGCCCTGACCCTGAGGACAAAATGTTAACTTGCTCCTTTATATAACCCCTCCCTCCATGCATATCCATCAGTGAATATGATACGTATTCACTTCACCTGTCAGTGGTCATCATTTTACGTCTGATCGTATGTTTAACCTATTTCCCACATCACACAAGGGGAAATGGGTCAGATGATGGCATACAAAGAAATTTGTTTCCTGCTTTGGTGTGGAGGAGCTTGAATGTCCTGCACAGATCACTTTAACGATTAAATGACAGTAACGCTTTTGTGTCCATCTGGAATGAAAAAGGCTCCGCTGACAGTGAAAAATTGAGGGTTGTAATCCAATCATTTGCATACCCACATTGTTTTAGCCTTATGTCAATTTATTTAATTTAAATGTGAAGATATTGAAAACGTTAATAGCACAGTGTGGTGCTAATGGGGGTACAGAGGTGTGTGCATGATTTATCCTTAAAGTAACGATTGGCATTTCATCAGTGCTATAGAAGAAGAAGAGCCCTCACAATCCTCTTTAACTTCATCAGAGTAGGAGGCACAAGTTTAATGAATTATAAATCTCAATGATTGTTCGGTTTTATGGTTTGCAAACTGATTTGTCATATTTTTGAATTAATATTAAAGATTTTATGACCTTTAAACTCTTAATATTAAAAAAAAAACACGTAATAAATCTGTTACCCCCACATTCTGTGGCTTCTAGCATGTATGACTCAGATGAAAAGTACAGGCGCACCATGACCTTGCTCTGCTATTGTTCTGAAGGTGATCGAAGCTCATTCAGCTGAGGACGAAGCATCAGATAGATAGGGAGACATTAAATGTTCCCATCTCTAACCTTGAACCATTCTCTCCGACAAAGCCGATGTATTGACGAGTCTGAAATATCCTGAATTGCTTTTGTTCACTTCACACTGGTTTTTTTTGTTGTTGTTTTTTTTGTTTTTTTGAATGGACTGAATCCATTCTGACTGCGCACTACAAGCCTTTTCGGAGGTGTGTGGGAGTGGGCAGCGCACAGACTGAATGTCAGAGCGCCGCGCTCGCTGATGAATCACAGACGTGGATCTAAAGCTGAGAGAAAAAGCCTGAGAGGACGATGATGAGTAGGCTTCACATGAAACGCTGCTGAATAGATGCTTCAGGTATGTAGGTGTGTATGTGTATCCTGCCCACCCGGAGTCTTGCCTACCTGATTACACCCCCACTGTACTGAATATACACACATGCAGAACTTTACTGAAGTGAAATGTCATTTTCAACAAGTTTATTTAAAGGCCCCAGTCCTAAAGGATCATTTTAAGTACTTTGTTTCCAAATTCTGACTAGAACTTAATTTTTACACTGTTTCCTGTGTTCCCCTTTCAGTTGCCCGTTCACTTCCTATCATCTCTCCATTTTTGGCTGTCTAATAAAAGGATGAAAAACCCCAGATTTATGAATAAAATGTCTCTAAATCACTAATTAGCTCACTAAAATGTTTTAAATGCTTAAAATGGACAAAAATACATTGGAAAGACATTACTTCTGGGCTGGCGCCTTCAGGTATGCTGATTGAAGCCACGTGGATACAGCTTCCTATAATAGACCATGGATATATCACTCTGAGTGTCATCACAGTCCAATCTTAGCTTTTTTGAAACCAGAGGTCATGAAAATGTGTTAAATCTGACATAAATATGTAAACTGACACTGCATCCTCATGCAGTAACAGGTCATCTGTTATAAAGTGAGCCCACCCTAATCTGTTCCCTGTTTTATTTACCTTTTTGACACTGACAGAGATCATAGCTGACATATAAAGATCTTGCTGTGTAAAGAAAAAATTAGTGACTGAGCACATAAATTTGTTTGGAAAACTGTCAGCCTGTAAATTCATGAGATCACAGACCAAAGGAGCCAATGACTGTTGACTTCCACACAATCAGGCCTCTCATCTGCAACCAGATGTGTTGCTCCACGCTGGTTTTTATCAAGACTGCATGGTTAAATCTGCATTGATCTCATAAGACAGCTCATAAGCAGTTTTGTGTGTTATATATTTAGAATAATACCAATCTTATCCTGCCAAAAACGCCACATCTCATAGATTATTTTGTGGTTTGAACCCCAGCCTCAAGTAGACCCCAGTTTAAACCAAAAGAAAATGTAAAAAGTACGTGTAAAGGAACCTTCAGCAAACCAATGTACTAACTGAGACTATTTTTAAAAGGGCTATATGCTCATTTTGGATTAAATGCCAGAGATTTGTATCAGGGGCATCAAAAGACTGGATAAGTTTAATGGTTAAATGCTTTGTGTTGTTGTTGTTGTCATTTTTTTAGTCTCAGGTCGTCATTTTTGCCACTTCACGCCTGACTTCAGTCTTAAGCCTCCAGGTTAGCTTATTTCTCAAACTACCCATGATTAATAATCAATGTCTTAATTAATTTGTGTACAATTATACTTGAGAATAGGTTGGATGTCAGCAAACATAACGGCAGCTCACATTCAATTACGGAAACTAATTGTGGGGATTGAATATTCACAGAGGAGTAAATCAATAGCCTCGCTGACAGTGGGAAGGCTGCTGTTTGCTCCAGCGAAGACCAAACATGCCTGATTGATTTCCGCTAACTGTCTGCAGTTTGGTTTCCTCGGGACTCGCTCTAATCGGATGTGATGAACAAAACAAAATAAGTCTGTTCTGGTAGAGATCCACGGTGCCACTTTATTATCTGGTCTACAAGCTGCTCTTAAATATCTGCTCTATCTCTCTAAACGAGAGGAAAAAAACGTGTTGCAGAAAAGAAAAAGGCATGACTGTCCTCTTTCGCACTTATCTTCTGTTATCTTCTGCTTCTGTCTCTTTTATTTAAATACATCCCCATTCAGCAGCTCTCAGATCGTGATGTGTGGGATTTCCCGGCCCACAATCCAGGGCTTACAAATCCAAGCAAATGTGGCTCCATCCCACTCATACCAACCAGAGCCCACTCACCCAACCGCCACACAAATATAGAGCAGGCACACATATGTGGGTAAAATCTTTCTCTGTTGTGGGTTTATTAAAACTTGCATTTTCACAAAACAAACACACAAAAAAACCCTTTCCATTATATTACAGCCCCTTTTATGTAGAGGGAAGACTGAGCCGGAGGGTCTAAACGACTGAAATAATAAACACAGACTGAATAAATCACTATAAGAATCGGGATACTGGAAAATTTAATATTTGTACCGACTAAATGGGTGAAGATTGTTGCGGTTTCTGTATGGAGCTGCTCAGTCAGGTCTTGTGAATGGTTGTAGCAGAGGAGGCGTGGGATGGCTGACACAGCAGAGCAGGTGTGGCTTCTTTAAAAGCTGTGCTGCATTTCTAGACTCAGTGCAAAGCATCATAACACGAGAGCACACTGCCTGGTGGTTTCAGTCAGGATCACTTACAATATTAATAATAATAACAAATTATTGGCTAGAGGGCGAAGGAATCAGGTTTTATTACAATTATCAGGACAAAAAGATGCTTGATTACTGATAACTGAAACAAAAAAATCACCCGACTTCAAGTCTTTAATGTCAAACGAGCTGTCTATACTCCCAAAAAGAAAAAAAGGTGATTCCTATAAAGTCTGTCAAACAGTACAAACCAGCCTTTACATTTTAAATGAGATTAGTGCTTTTTAATAGGAGGAACTCAGCAGTGAAACCACCTGTCAGATTACCAAAAGCAGCTTCTAAAGCCATGAAAGAAAGGGTGTCAAAGTATCTGTGCTAATTTAATTTAAAACTGTATTTTACTGCTAAATCTATCCAAGCTGCCGCACTGTCAGGGGCTCTGCTGTATCCAGCTAAATCAGAATATAAGGAGCAACTGTATGATGTCATGATGAAGATTTTAGGGTGGGTTCTTCCAGGGATGTTTACGTGATTTTTTAAAATGTGGGGCCCATCCATTTTCTTTGTGTATCCAGTTCGTGGTTGCAGCTGCCAGAGCGTATCCCAGCTGTCATAGGACAAGAGGCAGGATACAGCCCAGACAGGCTGCCAATATATGGCAGGATTAACACAACCGTTCACCCTCACACATTCACACCTACACCCAAAGTCCCCAGTTAACCTAATGCACGTCTTTGGAGGGATGAAGCTGGACTACCAGAGAGGAACCAACCCAGATTTGGGGGGCACTGATTAGCTGTATTTAGGAGGACCACACCTTTTCTCCATACCTCCTCTGCCGTTTTGGGGTAGCACAGGTTTGGGGGTCCAAGCAAATTTTACGGAGGCCGGTGCCACCCCTGGACTCCATTTTGGCTCCGTCCTTGCTTTGTTCTCTTTTAGATCCACATGCCAAAATCCAGTTTTGAGATTTTTTAACAAAGCGTATTTCTTATTTTTTGGGGGAAATTCTTAAATTAACGTCTGCTTATTGTTAGGCTAACATCCGTTTTATCGTAAAACGTAATTTAGGTCGCAAGTTACTCTATTTCCCACCGCCCTTGAAAGCAGCACCGCCCCTCTCAGAGTGAGTCCGCCTCTGCGCTCCAACCGAGAGGCACCGACTGACTGACTGGCTGCGTGGGGAGCCGGTGTGGGCGCAGCGGAGGACTTTCCTATAAAAGCAGGGATCCCACGACCAGACGCGCTCTTCTCTCTCAGTGAACGGCAGACAGGAGCCGCTCTTTCCCGCGAACAGCTGTTTCATTCCCCTTGTTACAGTTCGGAAAACCCTCCCGGCCTCATCCGAAAGGAAATCTTAGTCTATGGTTCTGACTGACACGCCTACAAGGATGTCCCGGACCGACGAGGTGCACCGTATAACGGAGAATGTCTACAAGGTAAGCCGGGCTGTTTGGTAGTTTGTTTCGGATCCGCTGACCGTGCGTCCTTCTGCCGCTCGGAGACACCTGCTGCACCGGCGAACCGCGGCGTTTAGAGGACGCTCTCAGAGGAGAGACAGCGGATAACTTTGTCTCAGCTGACCTGCACTGTGTCTTACCACTGTAGTAATAGAAGTGCCGGTTTATATATGCTGTGAAGGAATTTCCTGATAAAGGAAATGCGTCCTGAACAGCTCAAGTTTATTCATCGTTTTCCTACAGCTGCTGCTCTGAGTTTGAACTGTTGGAGACGGATTTTAGTCTCAAAAGGTGAATAATTTGTCCTGTTTTAGCCTTTAAGGTGTTATAAGTGATAATAAATCAGAATCAGACCAGTCAAATCAGCAAAGTCACATTACAGCGATTAATAATGTTAGGAGAAACAAATTCCCGATAGATAATCAATGACTCGAGGTGCAATTGATTTACATTGCTTGGCATGGAGTATTTGATTTGCCTTAGGGTTGAGGGAACTGTGCCCAATGCTACAATGCTACATTTGCAATAATGATGAGGGAGCCAGTTATGTAAATGCTGCAAACTGACAGTTTGCCCTGGGGTGATTTATTTCAACACTATGCAGAGCAGAAGCTGTCAGCCTCGGTGGTAAATCCTGCTGTGAGCAGGTGAACTTGACATTATCTGCCTCAGTGAGACTGATCATTAATTTATGGAGTCTGCGCATCCTAAAAGGGGGTCCCCGTTGGTCCCAGCAGTCTTCACATTTGGGCTTTTTTTCTTAAGGTGTCTGTGCTGTTGATAGTTGGATCACTTCAGAGAGAAAGGACAAAGTCATTATCAGCGTGGTGGTATTTGTAAAAGTCAACTGTAATTTTGCACTCTGGATGCCCCAAATTGGCATTCAATTTGGGATCTGAATTGCTGGTTGGAAAAGTCACGCTCGGGTTTTTGCTCTGCAGAAAAGAAAACAAACTGCTTCTCGGTGTCAGAGGTTTCTTAAATATCTCAGCATGCGCTCAGCAGACCACCCTGCACTTGTTGAAAGATGAGAGGCAAAACGTGGCAAATGATTATGTCCTTCATTTTTATTTCCACAACAAAGCTCCTTTTCAGCAGTGTCTGTGGTGGAGGTGGAGAAGTGTTACTCTTGACTTTCACTGCACTCAGGGCAGCTTTCCAGGCGAGGTAGATTTCAGCAATGGAAGTACGACAAGAGCTTTCCTTTTATGTGAGGAGACTTGTCACCGTTCCATACGCCTCCGCAAAAATGCTCGGAGAGAAGAGTCGGAATGCCTAAAAGCTTCTTTGTGCAGGGCACGACTTGGTGGATGCAGGAGGAGAAGGGCATGTGTGCTTACTGAGCCAAAGATGTACTTGAAAGGGGGGTTTGGTTCAGCGAGAGTTCATGGTTCCTTGTGTGACAGAGGCGGGATGGTGTAACATGACATTACCATTTAGGCTGCCAAGGAAATGATAGGAATTTTTTCAGACTGGGGCCGACTTCAGCCAACACACAGATACACAAACCCTCAAAAGACTCTAACAAGGGATCAGAGGGGCACAAGCAGGAGGCTAGCTGCCTTATGTTGCGACCTGTGGGTGGGTTCTATAGCCTGAGCTGGATAGAAAACTGCAGAGAGGAGGAGGAGGAGGAGGAAGATGATGAAGGAGGATAGGTGGTTGCGTGATGGAGTAGGCAGTGTTGTGATGGGTTTATTAGTCAGTTGATGACAAATTATCTTAAATTTATTCGCTGAAGTTAATACTTTAAATTGCATTACTGATGTGATACTGATACTTTTTACTAATCTGTTACATTGTTAATGTTAATGTACACTAATTTGTTACATTAACAAGCTGTCCCTCCAGAGCCTAACTTTGTGACTTAAAACACACCAAATCAATTATATTGTTAAATATATTAATTCATATTTAAAAGCAAAAATAATGAAAGACAACTGAATAAAGGTTTTAAAAAGTGTTTTGCATTAGTTTGTTTTTAGCTCAGTGTGCGAGTATTTACTGCCTAGAAAGCCACAAGAGAAGAGTTTAATGTCAAATACTCTTCCTGATGCAACCCCAAAGGGAAATTGTGTCTGTGGCCGCAAGCAAATGTGTTAACCGCTACACTGGATATGTTTCATTTTGCATCGAAGGCCACATGCAGCCCCCTTTATTTAGTTTTTACTGGGGTGAAGCAGTAAAACTGCCCTTTCTGTCAGTGTAAAGAGGTTTATCTGCACAGTTAATCCCCAGAATATCTTAATAATATGAAAAAGAAGTGCACTTTCAACAGAACATCTCAGTTTTCCTACATAATAAAGAAATGCCGCTGTAGTAAATCTGTCAGCACATATCTTTGGGCTTAAATCTTTGCTTAATGGTGATGGGGGTGGTCTTCTTTATCTGCGAAGTGGTCCACTAGGCCAGATTGGAGCAGGCCTTATGTTTGATACCCCCCACTACACCATTGGAAAGACATGTACAGCATGGTGATGTTAATTGCAGCCATGTTAGTCTCTCCTTCCTCTGTGATTGCACCTCCTCACACACGGAGTGGAGCAGACGAAAATGAAACGCCTCCAAACTGCCGACTCTTTGCTGTTCCCTTTCCCCGCACTCTCGCTCCTGCTGAGGTGTGTTGTAGTAAAAACAGAACTGACCTGATGTGACTGGACAGCTCCGTTGATTGACTCCGTTTTTGTTGGATAAGTCAGGCAAACCGAATGTGCCGCTGACCCTTTGGTCATAAGAAATGTCAGATAAACCGCCAAATGTTTATCACAAGTAAACTTATGTTGGATTAAAAAGATGAAAAAGAAAAAATGTGACCATCAGTTTCAGCTTCTGTGAAAATCTGTGTTAGGATGCGGTTTTGTCTTGTCCAAAGAACGCCCTGCTCAGGGGTCGGGTATGAAAATGCCAACCTGCAGAAATGCAGCTCCGGGTTTTCTTCCTGCCATCAGCAGGATGAAGCAGAGCGCTGCTGCCAGTCTGACCCCTGATGGGGGGCTGACTGCAGGAGGCTGATGCTCACTGGTGTGGCAGTTGGTAGTGTAATGGCAGGCCTTGGGGTGTGTTATTGCTGGTCCAATGAGCTTTGTGTGGGACTGCTAAAGAAACTAACAGGTCTTTATTAATTCATTATAAGCGTGGAAGATGAAAAGGCCCGAAGGTGCTAGCTTCAACAGCATGTACCCACAGAGGGCATGCCTCTGTGTAAAGTCCCCAGTTTAAATTAGACTTTGACTTGCCTTTAATGATTGAAAACATTAGTTAGGCTACACCAATTCTGTGATGCACATTCATAGACAATTAGCTGAGAGGCTCATTGAATCCTATCACGTTCTGGTTATGTCAGGTTATTCCACCTTTTCCTCAGACTATTATTTGCACATTTTATCTAAGTGTGTTTGAAAAAGCTTTATTAGTTATTGATATGAAGTGAATACAATTTATAGAACAGAAAACAGTCCGAGAAAGGTGTTACTTGTATTTTGGGGCAAAAAATACTTCTTTTTGTTTTAATGTGTCAGTGTTGGTGAGCGGCTGCCTTTAATTGCCACATGGAGGTGGATTTAATTATGAGTGGAGAAAGGTCACCTATTATTCTGCTCTATGGTGGCCAAAGACTAAAACGTGAGTGTTTATCTAGAAAGTTTATGTTCCTCCATTGTGCATCGTACTTGGTAACAAGCAGCTATGAAGAGAATCCCTCTTCCCCCAGAAGACATCCATGGCAGGTGAGTGCTTTAAGAAAGTAATAATAAAATAACCTGTGTATGCTCTTTTGGAATAACAATAAAGCATTCATCATCTGCATTTAGTTGACTTGAGCAGTGACAGTAAGGGTTTTGCTCTGCAGCTCGCAGAACAACAGCTGCTGCAGTCCAAGATGCTCTTTAGCAGCGGCTGAACTTTGAAAATACAACTTTGAGGATTGTCTGCTAGTAATTTGATGTTGTTCTTTTATTATAATTAAATTACAGATGTCATTGTGAAGCTGTTAAAACACCTCCAAGAGTATTATGTGGTAAATACGACGGTTGTTTTTAATCCTTTCCTTTTAATCCTTAATCGTTTCTAGCACACAATGACCCTTTGGTGGATGAACGCTGGTTTTGTTTTCTCTGCCTCCTGTTGTTTTCTTTGTTTGCCTGACTGTTAGCTGCCGGAGCAAAATAACTTGGACTCAATAGCAGAAGACCAAAGTCTTAACCTCTCTGCTCTGCTGCTGAAACGCAAGATGCTGAATCTAATTTTTGGATGACTCACATCAGTGGATGCGAGTGAGTGAGTGAGTGTGTGTGGGCAGTAGTGCCTCATGACTATCTGTGTGTGTTTCACTTGTTTGTCAGCTCCCGTACTGTACTGCGAGAGTGGCTGGCACTGTGTGGTTTTTGTTTCTGATGTGAGATTGCACATCATCACAGAGCCAAACTATGAAGTGAAGTTATCGGTCTGCGTGGATTGAAATGTCAAGACAAAAGTCCCAGAGGACTGTGTGTAGATACTACACGGAGACGCGTTTGCTACCCACTGACAGTGTGTGTACGCTGCGTTTCCTCGGGTTGTTGTGGTTGCTGAACAAATGCCATCTGTGTGTTTGTTCAGGAGTGTATTCAGCCAAGCATTGTAATCCCAGGAGTACTGCAGGCTCAGGTTGTTGAATGAAGCTCGAGTGTCAGGGCGAGGCTGCCTCCATTGTTTGAGGTGTTTGATGGTGAGAGTGGACTAAAGCGAGATCAGTGGGTCAGTTGATGTTTTTTTTTTTTTTTTTTTTTTTTTGTGGTGTGTTTGTGGTATTTGTATATGCATTGAGCCATTTTAAAGTTTTTCTACTAGCCACGCAGCACAAGTTGTGTGTTTGAAACACCACATAATACCTTATCAATGCGTTAGACCAGCGGTCCCCAACCCCCGGGCCTCGGACCGGTACCGGTCCGTGAGTCGTTTGGTACCGGGCCGCGAGAGTTGAGGCTCAGGTGTGAAATGTATAGTTTTCAGGGTTTTTAGCAGTTTTCAGCGTTATTTTGTTATCGTTTTTATCGTTAACTCGGTTTTCCTGGGTCTTTTCACGTGTGTTATGAATAAATCTTCTTTTTTTCGGTACCGGTACTAGTTTTATTTTGTTGTATTTATCCGCGACACCTTAAAGGCCGTTCCGTGAAAATATTGTCGGGCATAAACCGGTCCGTGGCGCAAAAAAGGTTGGAGACCGCTGCATTAGAGCACTTTGCTCTCAGATTGCGGCCTTACTTGTGGTTCCTAGATTATTTCAAAGTAGAATGGGAGGCAGAGCCTTCAGCTTTAAGGCCCCTCTTCTGTGAGATCAGCTCCCAATTCGGATTTCAGAGGCAGACACGATCTCTACTTTTAAGATTAGGCTTAAAACTTTTCTTTTTGATAAAGCATATAGGCTGGATCAGGTGACCCTGCTGCTGGGGGATTCCCATGATGCACTTGGTGTTTCTCTTTCCCCTCTGTGTTTATGCATCACTCTGCATTTAATCATTAGCAATTATTAAACTCTGGCTCTCTCTCATGTAGTTTGCCTTTTGTCCTATCTGCCTCCCATCAACCTCCAATCAATTGGCAAATCACAACAACAGTTGCCTCAAGGTGCTTTATATTGTAAGGTAAAGACGCTAGAATAGTACGAAGACTCGCTCATGAGGGGGTTGTTTGAGGGTTGGACAATATAAAAGCGACTGTTATGGTCAGTGTTGGTCAAGTTACTTGAAAAAAGTAATCAGTAACTAATTACTGATTACTTCCCCCAAAAAGTAATCCCGTTACTTTACTGATTACTTATTTTCAAAAGTAATTAATTACTTAGTTACTTAGTTACTTTTTAAAAACAGGATTTACAACCTGAATAGGTGATAAAGCGATAGATCTTTCAGCCCAAGTCTACTTTTTCTGCATAATCCATCATACAAAATGTAATCAAATGGAAAAGTCTCTTTTTAAAACTTGTTTTATTAGTTTTAATCTTTTAACTTTATGCATCAAGCAAAAATTTAATTATCTGCAACATTCTTTGACTGGAAGAAATTTGTTTAATATTTAACATAAAATAATTTTTTTTGTGTTTACACTCAGTCTTTCAAATAAAACACAGCAGAAAATAAGTCAAAGACTAGCGGTCCTGTTGCTCTATTTTCACCTGTAAAGCAGGAGTGGAGTAGGCGGAGGTTTACCCTGGTGCAGGTGTGCCGCGGTCAGTGGAAGAATCCGCGAGTTTCTCTGTGAGTTTCCCATTACGTCATAGCTACTCGGTGCTTGTTTGGAAGTTTAGGGGTTTTTTCGCTGTAAAAAGAAGTTTTCTTCCCACGCACAACGGACACTAATGTTTTTGTCACTTTTTATGGAATCAAACTCAAAGTAAGGTCAGTACTTCCACGCTTTAAACGCTGCACGCTCATACTCTCTCTGCACTCGATATATGATCCATTGTTGATCTGCACACAGCTGTTGTCACGAACGTCGCACTCGCTTACGTCACTGTCATGAAACAGTCTCTCAAAAAATCACGGTTTTAGTAACGCAGCAACGCAGCGTTCCCACAGGAAAGTAACAGTAATCTAATTACCGTTTTTGCAATAGTAATCCCTTACTTTACTCGTTACTTGAAAAAAGTAATCGGATTACAGTAATGCATTACAAGTAACGCGTTACTGCCCATCTCTGGTTATGGTCATTTGGCACCGATCTCAACGAAACGCTGTACAAAGTAATTATTAATATCTATATATTGTTCACTGCTTTTTATAGTGAACAAGCTGGAACATACAGAGTCCTGCTTCTGTAAGTGTTTGGATTTGGACTGTTGGTTGAGCCATGGTCGTTTATCTTTTTCAGTTAACAAAAGAAAAACCATAGATTCATTGATAAAAATAAGTGATAACTTCATGCCTTGTTTTGTTGCTTAAAGCAGAACTGCAGTGAATGATTTTCTGAGGAGAAATTATTATTTGAGGCAGTTGTCAAAAGACAGGATTGAAATATAGACAGGTGCTTGTTTGCTTCCCTGTAAGATACACAGGTGATGAAAGAAACCATCCCACCTCTGATTCTCCTGTTATTGACAGAAGCTTTCAAAGTGTCTCGATTGCAGCATCAATCTCTCCTTAAGATGCTATGTTAGTTTTTGTATTGCCTGACTGTCACCAGGGAATGTTATCAACTGATTGGAGTCATAAATCCCTCCGTAAAATACTGTCGTACTATCAGGTCCAACTTCCGAAAGACATAAGGCAGTCCTCCTACTAAGCCCAAAGTATTTGTTCTCCAGGGAGGAATTTTTGTCGCGTGTGCGTGTTTTGGGAGTGTTGTGAGTAATACTACCGAACACTTTATCCCCACTGTCACACGTACAATCTGTCAGGTTTTTTTTCTCTATGAACACAGACTTTGTGGACGAATAAGCAGAGAACTGCTATCAACATTAATCGTTTCTGGCTATTTTTAGAACTTCTGTTCTTTGTACCCTAACCTCTTTTTATTTTATTAGTTCATTGCTTTCTTATTAGAGTTCTCACCTCAGCTCATAAGCTAGTGGATAGTTGTTGTTGGAGGCAGGACATCTGCCAGGAAATTGAACCTTAGAGGTTAGCAGTGGATTGACTGAGGAAGTGAGGGGGTTTTGGCAGAGACCTCTCAGCAGGATTTCTTCCTCCTCCTTCTTTCACACCACAAAAGCATATTTCTGGGTCGAGTCCCACCTCTGTACCGATCGGGTAGATTAAACCAGTCTGGTCATTTTTCCTTTTGTTCACATTTGAAAGGTTGTCTGAGGTGAAAACAAGCCTCCGGCCTCTTTGCTCATGTGCATAAAAACCTATTGAATCCAGATGCTTTGCTTAGGCCAGATTACTCCAGTGTAATTGTTTCAAACCAGTGATTTTCTTCTCTGATTAGTCACAGTGCTTTCAGCGCTTTTGTCTCTGTTCAGCGTTATATCGCAGGCTTTGTGCTTCAGTCCCTGCAGAAAACTGTGCCTCCTCAAGCTTCAGGGTTCGTTCTAGCTTTGTGTGTCTTGTCACTGATCGTTGGGCAGCAGTCGTGTTTGTGAGCGTCACGGTGACGCTCTCTGACAGCGTTGTGGGGTTATGTAAGAGGGGAGCGGTGCAGGTAGAAGGGGATGCAGTTATGCACATGTTTGATATAAAAGTTAATTGATGTTTTCAGAGTCACGGCTAACACTTTGTGGCGCTTTTATTTGTTGTGCATTGACTGATTTAATGTATAGTACATCTTCATGAAAGTGGAGCAGCTAAAGTGCCTGATGCTTATGTGCATATGAGCACTGGACAAACAACCTAGTTGTAGGGCTGCAAAACTTTTTCCTAAGTAAGTAAAAAAAAAAAAGTTTGAAAAATTGTGTGCAAAAAGCCAAAAAAATAAAAATGCAGAGCTAAAGAGGATTGCTTAAAAAGGATGATTGCAGTTAGCATGCAGCTCACAAGAGTGCCAGATGCCAAGAATTTGCCGATCCTAAATTTCCACAGTTTCTCTATTTCCACAGATCTCGCAAGTAGGGCTGGGCTATATCATACCGTTCACGGTAATACCGGTGTAATGTTGGGTAACGATAAGAAAATGAAATATGGCGATAGAATATGGGTAAAACGCGCATGCGCAGTGCCTTTGTTTACATACGCACATGGCGGCGACGCAGAATGAGAAGAGCGAAAGCGGATTGTTAAATGAAACAGATGAACCAGAACTGGTTTGTAAAAATGCTGCAGCTTCAGTGATGTGGAACTGCTTTAGCTTTCATCCGTCAGATACACAACAAAGCACTATTTTTGGTAGCGCATGCTAGCGGGCCGTCGTTATTACCGTGTTATTTGGAAAATACGGCGCACTTAAAATCAATCCTTTGATTTTTCTGAAAGTCGACAGAGCCCCTTATAATCCCGTGTGCCTTTTGTATGAATTCTGGTTGTGTTTACTGACCTCGAAATGATTTAATGTACACGGCGCTCGAAAATCTGTCTCACCACTTGATGGATTGTTGGAGCATTACGGCTATCGTAGTCAGGAGCCTCGCGGAGTGATACGTTCTGTGCTTCAACATAATATAACCGTATTGTGTGTGTATAACCTCTTAAGTTTTGTGGCTATTATACATGGTTATGCTGAGGATATGTCGGCCAGTTTCCACTGGAAATGCCTTTTGGTTAAACTGTCAGCGAGGAATTTGCATTTGCACTGTTAATTTTAATGCACTTAAAAAAGCTGCTTGTGTAAGTGAAAATGCAGTGATGTTTTTTGGGGTTTTTTGCACTAATAAAGTTGAGGAGTTGTAAAGTATTTTGTCTAGTGTCAATTATATCGTCAGTTATATCGCTATCGCAAATTTTCAAATGCATATCGTGATAAATATTTTTGGTCATATCGCCCTGCTCTACTCGCAAGTATTAATATGATGGTACAATTTCAGTTTCTGTCAAATAGTCATTGCTTTTATTAAATTTGCATCAGCAGTTTGGTGTAACTGCAGCTTACAGTACTTCAGGACAGTATTTCTTAGCTTTAGTGGTTTAAAAAACACTTCCAGCATAAAACCAACAGTAATGTATCCTAATGCTTCACTTATGATGCTTAATGCATCTGTTGCTGTTTATTATTATTTATGTACATCTACTTTCTTCGTTTTTGCGAGAAATCCCATACAAGATGATTTCACACAAAAACACTCGCACGTGTTCTACTGCTTAACACAAATATCTAATCAGCCAATCACATGCCAGCAACTCAACGCGTTCACACATGTAGACATGATCAAGGCAACTTGGTGAAGTTTAAACTGAGCATGAGAAAGAAACTGAATTTAAGTGAATTTGAATACATTATGGAGAATTTCAGAAACTGCTGTAATTTTCCCACACAGCCCATCTGTAGGGTTTACAGAAAAGCAGTTTTGGATAATGAACAGACTGCTTTGAGCTGATAAAAAGGCAACAGTAACTCAAATAAGCACTCACGACAACCAAAGTATGCAGAAGATCATCTCTGAATGTATAGCACATTGTTGTTGGAGGCCAGCGGGCTACAGCAGCAGAAGAACACAGTAGGTGTCAGTTAAGAACAGGAAACTGAGGCTACAGTTCGCAGGGGCTCACCAAAATTGGACAATAGAAGATCCAGGGGTGGGGCTTCTGTTGGCTGCTTCCAGCAGGATAACACATCAAAGCTCAGATAATCTCAAACTGCTTTCTTGAACATGACGGTTCAAATGACCTCCACAGTCAGCAGATCTCAATCCTTTGGGATGTGGTAGAATGGAAGATTGGCATCACGTGTGCAGCTCATAAATCTGCAGCAGCTGTGTGATGCAGTCACATCAATAAGGATAAAAATCTCTGAGGATGTTTCCAGCACCTTGTTTAATCTGTGCTATGGAGAGTTAAAGGTCTTCTGAAGGTAAACAGATATCCAGCAACGTGTGCCTAATAAAGTGACCAGCTGAGATCAAGAAGGTAGTGAGGTAGTAATAATTTTACAGCTGCAAACTCAGATTTTGCCTGTTTAACCCCGGCTCAGTACTGAGTGTCGAAAGAAGACCTTACTCTTTTCCTCACAGGGCAGATGATGTTTAAGACGGCTAGCAGCTGTAGCTAAGCGTTTTACTTTGTTAATATTGTGCATGTTTGGCTAGTCATCTGTGCGAGCAAGAAGAACACCCACAAAGAACAAAATGTACCCAGAAAAACGAGATGCTTTTTGGGTTTCAGCGTTTTTACCTCTTAAATGCGTGGACTTGAAATTCTTAGAAATATCAGTGAGCTGTGAGCGTCCTTTGTGCTGTTTTACATTTCTTTACACAGACTACACAAACTGGACCCTAAATCAACATCCAGAAGGCGTCAGCTCAGTGCAGCTGCACAGTGCATGGAGTTGCACTCTGTATTATTTAGATTTCACCAACTGCTCTGTCTGCAGCTTCCATAGCTGTCATGCAACATAACTGCCGGCGTCTGCTGTGTGTCTGCAGCATGTCAGCAGCCTTTAGCACATCGGTAAGTTATCTAACTTGAGCTGGAGGGAGATAGATAAGGAGAGGTGGAGGCTGCCAGGGAGCAGGGGCTTGGCAGAGGATGAAAGGAAAGTTGCAGGGATTGGATCTCAATAGAAAGAGTGTGAGGAGACAAGAGTGTGGATCCCCTGTTCTGCTCTTTTCTTTTCTTAAACTAATTAGACCGTAATTAAAGGGGAAAGGCCTGAGGGGTGAAGGAAAAGCAGGTGTTTATGGAAGATAGCTGTATGTATGTGTGCTTGTTCAATTGGAGATGTTGCTCTGAAGTGGCTTTTAAAGGGAAATTTGAGGTTGAGAGAAGAAGAGAGGGGATGAAGATGTGCTTAGAGGGGTTTAAAAAGCAGAAATGTGTCATTATCTGATCCTTTCGTTACTAACACACACACACAGAGTCTGCTTTGAGATAAACGGCACATCTTGGCATCACACGTGTGCTGATACGCTTTCATATGTTGTACCCTTGCGGAGGAAGCAGTGCCAAGATGAATCTTCTCCCGTCATTTCCAGATTTAAAGCCTGACCTCGTTTACGGTGTTCATGAATACTTTGTGGGAACATATGTGATCGCGTGAACATGCATTCGTTCACGTGGAAATCTGAGGACAACTGGTGCACCGGCTGAATCAGATGCGTCACTGTGAGGCGATGACGACGATGATCTCCTTCCTTCAACACGGCAGCCGTGGAGACTCCCTCTCTTTCCATTACCCCCCCCCCCCCTCCTCTCTCACCTCCTCGCTCTCGCCTCTCCTACCACCCCGTCAGCTTTCCTGTGGTATGAGCTGAACGTGAGGTGAATAAAAAAACGGGTTGCCCTGTCACGGAAGGGGGGAGATTCCAGCACTTCCATATATGGCTGCCGGAAGTTCACCCCTCCCTCACTCCTTCCAAACCTGCATCTGTGGAATAGGGGGCGCTGACTCTCCTGCTGCTTGCCTGCACACAGATAAGAGCTCATCTGAAAGGGAAATTGGCTGACTTCACACACATTCACGTGCACGTGCACACACACGGCATATCGGCGCTGTATTTGCGTCTCCTGAGGGCGTTGAAGCAGGGCGGCTTTAGCGCCGTGATTGTCACACTGGCTGAGCAGAGGCAAATAACGTCCATTTTCTGGAAACAAATAATAATGGACAGCAGCAAAGCACTAACGGTACATAACGGTGCATATATCAGCTCATCACTCCCACATACTGTATATAATGCAGTAGGGGACTGCTAATGGCTTTCTTCACATTAGCAGCAGTGTTATGCACTGCTTCTTTTGTGCGGTGCGTCACATGCTTTAAAGCTTTGGTGATTGGGAGCTCTAAACCCCCCCCCCCCGCATATGTGTTTGTTGATATGTGATGGATGATCAGCAGCACGGTCTTCAGTCAGAAGGCTTCTCAGTTCAGTTTGTGTTGGTCTATTTATGCAAAAATAATTAGACACGTCAATCTACATGAAATAAATTGTATTTTGTATTTATGGCACGACGTACATTGATTATGTTACATAACCAGCAGAAGCGTTGATGCGCTCAGCGGCTACAACCAGTCCGCATCTGAAGCCATAACACTAATGTAAGCTATACCCACGAGAGAGCTCAAAATCACAGGTAGCCTTTTTCTACATATCAGTGTAATCTAAGTAAATTTAACAGATTCCTAGATTTTGTTTAAGAAGGTGGTAAAATTTCCTTTGTGCTCGGCCTGCCAGACTGCTGGGAGAACCGCTGGATTGGAGGTTGGAGAGCTAACTTATCCGCTAAGGTCAGAAAACTTGGATGCAACGTACATATACAGCTGAACAGACACCTGCTAATTACTGCTAAGTAAACGATTAATACCAGAATCCATCTTTGTATCTGGAGATGGTAAGGAGGGAAAAACAGAAATATAAGAATATGATCTAATTCATAATTTGAATCTGAAACTAAAAACTCATCACTTGTGTTTTGGCCTGTGTCCCAACACTCCACCAGATTTAATTAAAATGTATTACTGGTTTTTCCTCCTGAATGTCTTGTGGGCTTACACACGGACAAACAAACAAACAAACAAGACTGAAACCATGGCTGCACTTTTCTCCATCCAACCCTTGAAAATGACAAAATACAGTGAATGCAGTAAGGTGTATTCTCTAACTGTACTGTTCTTTGTTAGTTTTACCCTTTGGGGGTGATATTTGTTGGTTTCTGTCTCCACAATCTGCTTAAGGGCTGCCTGCAGGCATCTGTACGAGCAGCATTCAATAACCTGAGCATTCCCTCCACACCATGCATGAACTGAGTCACCGGATCCAGAAAGAGATGAAAGACTGTCCCCCAGTTTTTCTTATTTAAATTGATGTGTTTGTGAAGATGTGAATTGTCCGATCAGTTCTCGTGTCTTCATAGTAAAAATTCCTAGACAAATGCAGATCTGATTTTGACACTAAAACAGTCCCTCTGTGTTGGGCAAAGCCCGGCTTCTGGTAATATTATCATGCAAATCCATTTATACCTGTCCGAGTAATCCTTCAGACAAACAGAGAAACAGACGAGCTGAACATCCTTGGAACAGGTAATAAGCGTCCAGGTGAAACACGCAGCTGAATTGGACCCAAGTTCTCATCATTTTTACTATTTCAGTTTGAACTTTCGCATTAGGAGCAAGTGGCCTTGAAATTGTTGTCTCCTCATTAAAGAGCGCTTGGCGTACTCCTGCTTATCTGATTTGTTCAAATGTTCACAAGAGACACTAAAGCACCTGAGGTGATGCCAGCATCCATTTTAATCAGATTCCTGCCGTTTGGAACGTTTCCACCGTGAGAATAAAGACCTCTCTGTGGTTATCGTGGGACTTTGTGATAAAGCACACACAAAAAACAGAACAGCCAGACGGAGACCTAATATGTGAACAAATACAATGACCATGGTACCTATGCTAAACATGTCATGTGGTGACCACAAACCCCCGTCTGTACCATGTGTGACCATGTTTCAACACCAGCTGACGCCATGAGAAACAGCAGTATATGAAGATAAGTCACGCTCATGTGCACACACGCACGGTAAAACCTGATGACAGGAGGTCACCTTGACATGTGACTGTAGTCAAATACACACCAGCGCCGCAAGAGCCCTCCCCATTTCCGTGGCAACCACATAGAGCAGATGACCTTTCCTGTGTGTGTTTAATCTGGTTACATTTTGTATCCCACCCAGACGGGAGAACAAAGTGGAAACTTTCCTTATCAACTGTCGACAGTTTGGTGTTTTTGTGGTCGTTATCCAGGAGCTTTCTCCTTCAGAAACACAGTTGAAACTTTTGTTTCAAGAAACAAAGGTTTTCTTTAAGATAATATTTTTATGAAACCAACCTGCGTACTCTTCCGTCTCTGCTTTAGTTGTGGTCGAAATATGATGTTAGTGCTATTTTCTTTGTAAGGTAGAATGGGTGGAAAAAGTCAAGGTCATTAAAATAACCAATAAAAAAACACTGCTTTTGCCAAAATGATGTTTTAAAATATTACAAATACATCAAGGAAAGTTCCCCCCCCCATAACTCCCAAGCTGCACATCAGATATGGACCTTTTTCTTTCTTCTTCAAAGGAAGGAAAGGATGAACACACCTTCTTAGATGGCTCTTTCTGACATCTGTAAAACTTTGACTGATACTTTGGTTTGCAGACACAGACATGATGGCTGAGTAGTTGTTTGTGTTATAATTAATTGAAGTTGGCTTGAAGTCCAACACCAAGCGCTTGCGCAGTTGATGCATTGTAGTGTAAACCCTGAGTAGGTCCATGCAGTCCCTCACACGCTGCAGAACGCAGCAGCCCTGCATCTATGACCTTACTCTGTTGGTCTCTACCCAGTTGAGGGTTGGATGATAGAAGCACCAGCTCAGCTTTCTTCATGCCAACAGTACAACACAATACCCACATTACTGCAGGTGCCAGTCCAGTCTGCTGGCCCATCTTGCAAACAGTTTTGTTTTTTTAAAGAACGATGAAGTTTTGGGGGTTCCTGATCAACCAACCAGAAGAAAGAACATCTATTTTCATTAAATACTAACAGTAAATAACTTGAGGTTGGTGGCTTTCACTCATTTATTTTTGCATTTTTTTTGTAGACTGTCTGTTTCGGTCTCCACCTGGTGCGTCCCCGCCTCTCCGTCCTCGTTGGGGTTGCCAGATCTCCTCTCGCTGGTTAATCTGTTTGGCAGCCAGCGCCACAGCAGGTTCTAATGGTGCCACATGGCTGTCTTGGCTTTACAGTAATTTACGCCACGACATGATATGAACCTGCTGCTGCTTATGTCGGCTCTGACTCACCCCACGTTCTCGTCTCCTGCCACCAAATGACACATGCTAACACACACATATAGACTGGCTTCTCTACACCATCGCTGATGAAGGCAGCTAGGTCACAATGTTCTTAACGCTGCTTGTTTTCTTTCCTTTGTTCTCTCAAGTGTTTCCCCATCCATATCTGGGTGGGAGGCATGTTTCAGTAGGTCTTTTGAAGTAGGTTCACTACCTAGATGTTCTTTTTTTAGAAGGTTTCTGTTTCTCTTCGTAGATTCTTTTCTCCTTTATTTATTTTGACCTTGTTCTGTTCTTCTCTTCTTTCTTTCCTGCTTTGTTGCCTTCCTTCCTCGAGTGATCAAAAGAAACAAAATCTTAACAAATTAAATAGATTTTAAAGCACGGACAGAGCTTTGGGTTGTTACCACCGAAATTAACTTGGGATAAGGACTCAAAGGTTTATGCATGTGTGTGTATGTAATTCTTCAGTATGTTTGAGTACACTTTAACTTGTCATGAACGCTGCAGTGTAACACCAGTTTTCCTTCACGCTGCCCCTTGTTCTGTTATTAATAGCTTGTATAACCTCTGCCTCTATTCCAAATCACTCATCTGTCGTGGGACGTGGTGTCCGTGCCCTGCGATGTTGCTCTGATGGATCTATTAACCTTGGCTTTGAGGGCTAGCTGCTACCTATTCAATCTCCTTCTCATCATACTAGCAATCCGTTATGGTCGTGGCAGCAGTAAGTAAAATATCAGTGGATTTAGGTTGTGTGTGTGGGATTTTTGGATAGATTTTTGGAAGGCTCAGAAAGAGAACAAAATAATCCATTTCAATAGAATTTGACAAACTTTAGAATTTAGAAGCTGTTTGAAAAACTGCGAAGGAGAACATTGAAGAACCTTTCCAGCTTACAAAGGCAGCTCTTTTCATTATCAGTTCAACATTTGTTATTTTCTTTCCTTTTAACTAACAGGGCCAGTGTCTCTCACAGGATGAAGCTGCAAATCACACCTTTCAAACAAGATGTTAAATTGAAAACAAGGTACGCCAAAAATCTCACTGTACCTGTGGCCAAGGTGGTGTTTACTACACACGTTTTGTTTCCAACTACACAAAAACAAAATAAAATAATAATGCAGGATTGGAAAAATCTTCTTAGCAGGGAAGCTGGAGCCAAAGATGCAGTGAAATCAGCTGACTTTGGTTTCAGGCTCATAGTTTATCACCAGCTGATCATTTCAGCAAGCTCAAAGTGGAAGACTCCTGATTCTGTGCTGTTTTCCTTTTATTTTAAATTACGTTTGCTCTTCAGCTTTTGAGGTAATGTCAGGTAAATATGCTTGGTCTCTCGTGGGCTCATTTTTGTGGTGGAGAAAAGCTAAACTGAGTCTCCAAAAACCACACTGGCTGTTTTGCAGTTTTCATCCCAACTCATACCAACATTTGATCTTGGTTTCTTTAAGCCAACATGTTTTTCTTGTGGTTACCAATTATTTTTACTGTCCTAACCACAACCGGAGCTTAATCATAAAGCTGTCAGGACAGAAAAGGCGATGCTTAGTTTGGCAGATAGACCCACACTCTGTTTAGTTATGAATGCCTGATGCGGCTCTCCGTCAAACCTCAGAGGATGAGATAAATGGATTAATTGTCAGGTGTTCACAAACTGCAAACAATACACACACACACACACACAAACACACGGAAAAAAACCTTAACAAAAACACTCACAGGCCCAAATCCTCATTTCCCTTGCAGAAATTGAAAACAGCCAGTCCTTCCTGCCAGCACAGTGCTCTGTGAACACACACACACACACACACACAGACACAGACACACAGACACACACAGGACCATTAAAGTGCTGCAAACAGAAGGTTGTTCCAGAGTTGTGCTTTTGCGCACGCACACAAACAGTCACACTCGGATGCTTCCAGGATGAACATCTGCCTCGCCGAGTGCTGGTGAGATGTGGGAGAAGATAAATATTTCACCGAACAGACCGATGACATGTCAGGGAGATGGATCGTACTGCTCTAAAGTCATGTGCGTAGTCTGTGTGAGACTGCATGAGGATGCTCACGCGCTTCCAGTACTCTGTCTGTCTATAGGATTGATAATTCATTTGATCTATTAATGCACGTTATTTCTCGTAGATGGTTGCTGTGCACTCGGCAAAGTTTCATTTTCTCTCTTTTTTACTAAATAATTACATGAACATTTGTTTATTTCTTAAATATGCCTCATGTTGCTACAGTTACTATCTCTGGGCCAGACTTTGCCCTCCCAAAGGTTAATTCCAATTTGCTCTTTAGACAGCGAATCATTTGCTTATCGTTTCTATCTTCACTCTGGGATCAGCGATGTGCTTCACGGTAGATTAGCTCCTCTTTGGCATTTAGTCTGCTCTTGTCACATTAAAAAAACTGCTGCCTCAGTGACACTCAAAGTCCATTAATGATTGATTAGAAACTCGTGATCTGAAGAGAGCAGAAATCAGAGTATCTTTGTCATCGCTTGTGTCTTGATGACAATTTTTCAACTTTTTCTTGAAGATATGCTTATAATTTCCCTCCAGATAACATTCACTTGTGTTCCCCCAAAGCTGCAACGTGATAAGACAATCCCTGTATTGTTGTGGAGGTTTGATGCTTAATTGGTAAGAGTGATTAGTGAGTCAATTAGAACACGTGACTGGAGCAAACGAGCAAAGTGAGACAAAGCAACGTTTGCTCTGTAATCCTTCTCATTTCCCATGCAGTCAGTTAAATATGGTCTTTCATTCAGTGGAATGCTAATCAGCCTCAGCTCCTGTTGCTGAAGGAACAATCTCGACTGATTGAGGGTGGATTAAGCAAGGACCGGGCAAATTAATGATCCTATTAGATTATCCCCTAAACCGCATGAGCATGTCGTGACCCGGGGAGACCCCCAGAATTATGGCATGTTTATTGCATTGATAATGATTGACTGTTTGGTGCTGGCTGAGAGTCTCTGCTCTTTACATTATTCACAGTTGTTACCTGGTTTGTGTGTGTGTGAAGGGCAAAGTTGTAGAACTCCGGCATGGACCCAACTGAACTTGGAAAATGTCAAGAACTTAAAATTGGTGGAGAATTGGTATTCAGTGAAGTATGCTGCTGTTCCTCTGCACAGATGTTTGACTTCAAGACTGCAGCCAGCAACTTTCATTAAAATGAAAAATGCGCCCAATGCAATACGCACAAAAAACGATTCGTGGAGTAAAATGCAACTAAAATATATAAAACTGAAGGTTTAGTTATTGGAACTCTCTCCCACTCAGTAGTCTCTTTTAAAAAAACAACTAAAAACTAGGGGTGCAACGATACACAAAATTCACGGTTTGGTTCGATACTTTGGTGTCACGGTTCGATACAAAAAAATGTTCATGCCTTTTTAATTTGTCATTTATTAAAATTATAAATATATATTTTAACTCAAAAGTACAGTTTTTAAATTTAATGTTGCTGAAACAACAAAGTAATAAAATAATAAATCTATCTGATGGAGAAATCACTCATCTTTGGAAAAGAGAATTTATTACAGAGAAATGTCTCTTTCCAAAATAAAAGCTATACTATACGCTTCTTCTGGGCTATATTCTCAGCAGCATATTAAACATATCAGGTCCCCATAAGGAGAATCATGTGCTAACGGCTGTCTAAATGACTCGGCTAAAGTTTGTAGCATGCTGCTTGTTGTTTTTGTCTGCTTCCACTTGTCTTTGCACGAGGATGATGTCGGAGTAAATGTGCAGTCATATTCGTTGTGTTCCCACTAGTGCTGTCAGCGTTAATCTGAAATGACGTTAACGCCACAACACGGCAAATCTCCGTTAACGAGCTACCGCGGATCGCCCCGTGCGTGGGGCTGGACGGTGTCAACACGTTAACGAGCTAACTGCGCTAATGCACTAGTTCCCACCAATGTAATTGAGCATTGCGTGGCACATCCAACATACTGTTTTACTTCAGGGTCATACGTCACATGAAGACCAAAATAGTTCCAAACGCCAGATCTGAATGAGGGTGGGGGAGGTTCAGTTTGCCATGTTGCAAGGAGCTTAACTTCTGTCTCGCTAGCTTGCCCTGCGCTCAGTGAATCTGCGTTCGACTACTCCGCCTAGGCTGCACTGTCGAGCGCAGATCCACTGAGCGCTCATGTGTACCGAACCGAAAGCACTGTATCGAACGGTTCGATATCGATACGAGTATTGTTGCACCCCTACTAAAAACATCTTTTTAGAATTGCATTTTGTTACCTTCTGTTTTTGTTTTATACTTTGTCATCCCGGTGTGAAGCACTTTAAGATCTTTTTATCTAGAAAGGTGCATGTAAATAAAATTTTACGTACTTACTTTATAATTAAACAATTAAATCAAGTAAATTTAATGTGACCAGATTCCATGGAGTTAATTTTCTACACTGTGCTTAAGTAACAACATTACATAAAACATTTAGGTGTAATCAGATTACTTAAAGTCAAGATTTCTAGCATATCTATTTGAGTGTATTCTGTTGTGTATAGAGGTTTTTGGTGGGTGTGCAGTTGAAGCCGGGGTGGTTGGATCAGGATGCTGAATTTCAGCATGTGAATCTGTCAATATCACTCAGACGCTCACTCTGGCAGAAAGGCACTTGGGTCATGTGGGCGACATAAATCTTGAATGAATTCAGACTTGACTGATATCACTGCTGAGAATCAGACCTGTGTTAGATTTTAGTGCCACATATATAAAAACATAAGCAAATAAAACATTCACTCACCTCTTTTCACTCTCTTTGTGGTCATACATCACTCTGCATTTAATCATTAGTTATTATGATGGCCCCGCCCCTCCCCGAGCCTGGTTCTGCCGGAGGTTTCTTCCTGTTAAAAGGGAGTTTTTCCTCCCCACTGTCGCCATAGTGATGCTCACAGGAGCTCATCTTGTTCTTCACCTTAAATTAAAAAGCGACTTGAGGCAACCGCTGTGATTTGGTGATATGTAAATAAAATTGAATTGAATTAAAACTGTGATTTGGATCTCACTTCCCTGTGTTTCGAATATAAGCTTAGATTTTGCTACCTTGAATCCACTGCATATAGACTTTCTTTGTCTACACTAAATAAATTCTCTTGTCAGTACTGACTTGTTTGCCTCATTAAGAGCATTTATGCTTAGATGTTGTACTATGTATTCTATTAATGCACAACATGTATCCCAAATATATACTAGTAATGGAAAGGAGGGGTGTTACTAGATTCTTCATTTTCCTCCAATATTCAGTATTTGAACATGTGATCTCCGTGAGGCTAAAGCTTGAGGTAGCTGCTTGGTTTCGGACAGTTTTTTAGCTCTTAAACAGCTCGCTTCAGACGAGAGAAACTGAGGGGCTGAAAATATATAAAATAATTTGAGCTTTTCCTTTGCAAGGTTCTGTTTGATTATTTCTCCATGCTCACAGTGAACACAGTGGTCACAATGACTGTTTAGTGTGCAGCTGAATGTGTCAGTAAGTAGCGCATATGAAACAGTAAAGGTATTTTAATAGGAAGCATCACATCAAGCATCAGGAATGCAACACATGAAGCTGGACCTGTCTGACAGCGATTACATAACGCAGCTCACAAACGCATACACAGACACACACTTCTTCACACAGTCGTTCCCCGTTCCTCGCTCTGTTTATTTAGACATGAGATCCAGGCCGCTTTCCATCATCTATTTATATTCTTTTGTTGATCGTTCCTTTCTTCCTGCCAACTGGTGGTACAGCCATGGTGATGATTACTGCTGCTAGGAGTGTTCCTGCGTACTGGGTTTGTTCAGCAGCCGACGCCTTGCATAACAGAAAATGCACCCAGAGATGGGAGAGAGGGGCAAGAGGGAATCTGGATATAATTAGGTTTGTTTTTGCCAGGAAAGCCACAAAGAAACGCCACCAATGGCCTTTTTTCTTTATGTGTGTGTGCGCGCACACAAAGCATTTATGACATCATATTGTAGCATTGCAGCAATGTCAGTATCCACAGCAGGGTGCTTCTGATCACATGCAAAACCAGTTTTGGACCCAGAACCTTGCAAAGCCGAAAATACTTTTATGCATTTAGTTTCAGTCCATTTCCCTGCATGTCCCACTCCTCTAACTCTTCCTTGGTGCCAAACTAAACCAACCTCATCTCATTTGTGCACCTTGAAGCTCATCTCGCTCACCGGGCAGTCAGCCTATTTTCCTTGCACCCCTGTGTCGTCCTGTCCTACTTCCCGCTTCCATTTCTTTGAAATCATGGAGAGGTTTGTGAACCAAGGTGACTATTCTGCGTCAGCCGGTGGGCATGAGCAGGCGTCCCGTGTAGCAGGCTGACTTGGAAAAAAAGGCATCCATCAAATTTAAACGTACCCTGCAGAATACTCATTATTCTGTCTGCTCTGTGCCTTTGTGCTTCTTCCTTCAGGCACTTTGAAAAGAACACAAGCATCCTTACTGCCTCAACTGAAGTCGTAAGCCAATATCAAACAGTGATATGCTCCTAAATTCACTGATTAAATACATGAAGACCGCTGTTCTCAGACTCTATTGGTCCTTGCACTCTACAAGACCAAGGTGCCCCGTGGTATCTGGCAAATGGATGTTTGCAGAGGACCTTTTCAGATGCTTCAAGCACACTAGAAACCCTGCAATATTTTCACGGACCGGCCTTTAAGGTGTCGTGGATAAATACAACAAAATAAAACTAGTACCGGTACTGAAAAAAAGAAGATTTATTCATAACACACGTGAAAAGACCCAGGAAAACCAAGTTAACGATAAAAACGATAACAAAATAACGCCGAAAACCGATAAAAACCCTGAAAACCATACATTTCAGACCTGAGCCTCAACTCTCACGGTCCGGTACCAAACGACTCACGGACTGGTACCGGTCCGAGGCCCGGGGGTTGGGGACCGCTGGTCTAAGGGGACCTATGTATACTCCAGGAAGTTTTTGCAGTTTGTAGTTCCTGCAGTGCTCACACGGAAAGTCTGGGACGCGTCCTTGAACGACTAGAGAACTACAAAAATGTTTCTACTATCTGAAAATACCAAAATTAGCGTGGGCCTTTTTGTATTTCACTAGCTGGGCCCACGTCCTCATTTTAGGTTTGACAGCGTTTTAGTAGGTAAAGGTGATGCTTTGACATGAATGGTTCGGGGAAGGCCTCGAAGGGGACTGGCGACGGCTCCCGGGCCTGGCAGATCCCCATGTACTGAATGAAGAAGTTAAAGAATTGAGATCATGGAGGGAGGGTGGGGCACGTAAACGAGAATGAACAGCTTGCAGAGCTGGGGGAACCTATATGGATGAGAACCGGAAGGCGCGTGTTTGGAGGCGTGGTCCTGCTCCTGAAATTCCGATACATAATCTCCAGTTATGATTTCCATTGAACACGCTGACTTTAGAAACTGTTTACTTAACTTCCAACAGGCTTTGATTGTTAAGACATGAGTGATGTTCTATTCACCTCATTAGTCAGTGTGCCATAACTGATTTACTTAGGCGCCTTTTGCACTTCCTAGGATTTGGATCATAGTCATGATGGCTTAGATTAAGGCTGTTTGTTCGATGCTGCTCATCCCTCACTCCCTTTACCTTCCCTCTGCTTCCATCCGTGCTGCCTCTCTGGCAAGTTTGAAAAGAAAGTTGCAGAGAGAACATTTCTGCTTTTTAAATTGCTGGCTTTGGCCGGAGATGCAGCGAGAGTGAAAGGGCAGCTTGGATTGAGGGGGAGGCTGAGTCACTGCAGAGACAGACAGTAAAACTCATTACACATTTGTTCTTGACTTTTTCTTCACTTCCTAACAAGGCCTCGGGCCTCTGTTTGTTTGTTCTCGTTGTGGATGCACTCCACTGCCTGTGCGCTGCTGACCAATGCTTGGCCATCTGTCATGAAGGAAGGAGATTTGGATTCATGCACTGTTTTATGTGTATCTGTTGGGGAGTAGTCTGAGCTGGATATTGGCAGTTTTTCCCTGTGCTTTAAGTCACAGCGTTGCTCATTTTTACTCATCGTATTACCAGCTCGTTGCAGTATTTTGCCAGTCTTCTCTATTATTGCAGCTCCAGCTGTGACGTTTTCTCTCTGCTGCCAATCTCCCAGAGCAGCGTGTTATGTTGCTGAATGTTTCACAGGCAATAATCAGCAAAAAACACGCGATCTGTCTTCACCCACTTTGCTGTTCTTGATGTTTGACTTAATCTCCCCCACTCTGTTTAGCAGATATCTACAGAATTTGACTTTTCGGAATTGCCTGTTCTGTTTAATGCTTCACTGAATAAAAAATGAAGTGCTGTACAAGACATATAAGCAAAGATTGGGGTGCTTAGTTTCAGTGTTAGTGTTCTCTGTATTTTGTGTTAATGATGGAAAAAGCGATTTGTAATGTGAGAGTTATCACCTTGCCCCGCAGCGCCTCAGAGCTGCGAAGCGTTAAGCAATTTTACTGTTCTGCTTCACTATCACCGCTCTCATCAATCTCATTTCCAGCAGCAGGCAACTTGTTCCAGCTAAAGAAGCTTTGGTAAACCCTCCGTTCCGTATGTGATCAGGATGATTAACGCGGAACACAAAGAGCAGCTAAAGTACTGGACGTTAACCTCTTAATATCCAACACTGACCCTCTAGGGTTTTGGGTTCGGTTAACGGCCACTACTGTTTTCATTTGTTTGCTTGGAAACATTGTTAATGTGTGAGACTTCATTTAGGAGTTAACATCTTCTAACTTGTGAAAGTTTTCCTATTTGGTATGTGGCTAAATAAAAGCCAACCCTAACCCTAGGAGAGTTGACACCGTAGATTTTAGCAGGTTAAACTGAAAGTTTGCCATGAGTGAGTAAATATTTGAGTATTTGACAAGTGGAAAAAAATGTTGCTGGGTGTATAAGACACCATAAGGAATCATTTGTTTTTATTTATTTAATTTTAGCAAACTTTCTTTGTAGTTTTAATAAATATTTTATTTGAAAAAGTATTATTGATGTCTAGGTCGACTATTAAAATCGTCGACGACTGATTTAATAGTCGACGCTCGTTTGAAGCTTTGTAAGATCCCAAAAGACGCAGGAATAAGTAGTAGGATTTAAGAGTGTAATAACGGACTGAAACAGAAGATGGCAGCACTGCATGTACAAGGATGCCAGCTGCCGTTAAACCCCGAAGAAGAAGAAGCTGTGTCCCAGAATTCATAGCACAGCCCAGCTCAGTTTACAACAATGGCGGCAGCTAGTTAGTTTTAATATTATTCTTTCTGGGTCACAAAATAAACGTTTAACAAATTTTTAGGCGAGAATGTAGCTGTGTAAACCTCAAATATCTGCTCAGTTTATCAAGACACCACATATTTTCAAAAGCGCTCCGACGTTTTCGGAGACGTCTGTTACCCACTAGCTCGATAGCTAGCCGGGGGCTAGGCTCACTAGAGCCGTGAGAACACCGCGGTCTTTCGCTACTCAGGTTAAACATGATATATAAGTCACTTAGATAACTTGAAAATGTTATTGTTTGGCTTTTTTTTAGTATTTTATTTGTTCCTGAGTAAATCGGTTTGGCTGAGATTAAAGTTATAATTTTTACACAGCTGAATAAACATCAAGCAGACAGCTGATTATCAGAAGTGTGAGATGCTGGAGAATTTACTCCGGTGTCCTGTTATATTTTAGATAGCAAGGAGTTTATTAAACTTCACCGAAACAATCTGCAAATTTCATTACAATTTAATAAACTATCATCTTGTCTTTATTTTTAGTTAGAACATACCTTAAACACTTAAAGCTGTACGCTAATGATAGTTATATTAGAGCAGATGCTGCTGGTGCAATAAGCTGTACTTTTACGTCCAATCGATACATGATCTGATTAGTTGACTAATTGCAAAAATAATCGGTGACTAGTCGACTATCAAAATAATCGTTTGTGGCAGCCCTATTGATGTCCTGCAAGCTATAGATGGTATAAGCTTGTTTAATTTCACTTCCGCTATGTATGAGTGGGGCTTTTTGGGTCCAACGATGATCGTCTTGATTTAATTTGTCTGAACTTCTGGTACTGACCTCTGAGACTCGATGACCGCTGGTGAAAAGGCCAATTTTGTGCTATTTTTGGCCACAAAAGCAATTAGCAGGAGCAGTGTGCCAGAGTTCAGGTGTTAGGGAGACAGAGGGAAATGGCACTGGGTCCAGGTCTGCTGCTGAGCTGAAGGATTCAGCGGCCAAAACCAGGTTTTATTTTTAATTCGTACAGCAGGGGAGCTGAGGGGAAAAAGCACCGCACAAACATACAAATATAAGCCCTCCCTCAGTGACTCTTTCCCTCTATTTCATCCAACCATCCTCATCGTCAGGCTCGGAGTCTTGAAATGAATCCTCTGCTCTCCTTTCCTCGTGGTTGGCTCAGTTGACTCTGTCTACGACTGTGTGTGTGTGTGTGTGTGTGTGTGTGTGTGTGTGTGTGTGTGTGTGTGTGTGTGTGTGTGTGTGCTCATGCCCCAGTAAAGAGCAGAGCTCTGTCACTGTAGCTCATGTCGGTGTTTGTATCGTATCTTTCCTGCTTCTAACCAAACATACCTTCTCTTTTTTCTCTCATCTTTTCCAGTCCATCATGGAGCAGTTTAACCCGTGCTTACGGAACTTCATAGCCATGGCAAAAAGCTATGAGAAGGCGCTCACCAGTGAGTACACCAACCATTTCTTGTTTACCGTCTGTCTTCGTCGTTCTCTTGTTCCTCCAGTCGTCCAGGCAGAGGGCCAGCTCACCCGACACTTGGCGCTGCTTCTGTATCGTCTTGATTTACCTCGAGACTGGTTAGCTTTAGGGTGACGATGGCTCAGATATTCACGTTAAGAGCGTTATTGATGCCAAGCTTACGATCCCCATCAGAAGCTTTGAAACTACACACACTAGTTTGTGCCTCGATCTTATTCAGACGTCCGGTATTGTGCTGTGATGTCCTGTGATTGTTCCGCTGTGATGTCTTCCTCCTTTCTGTCCACCAGCAGTTCCTCTCGTCATTCTCATTAACGTCTGTCTCTACCTTTTTATCCTTTGTCGTTGCTTTTTGAGGTTTGAATCGGTGTGTTTGTGTGTGATTGTGTGTGCGTGGGGGCAAAGAGTAGGGAGGTGAGGTATACAGTCAGTCAAGGTCAAAGACAAAACACAGGAACTATCCGGAGGGAGCTAAGTGGAGCATTAGCCAACGCAAAGTGGAACAGGGAGAGTCGTGAGAATAACGGTACCTCTACCCCATGAGGCCCAAGAAATGAGAACGAGCAGAGCCGGTATTCAGGACAAGACAGGATAAAAAAATGTTTGATAAAAGGAGAAGGTAGAAGGAAAAGACTGCGAGTTCACAAAAACAGAAATTCCAAAATTCTCAGCAGTTATTGGAATCCTGGAGCATGTCCGGTGGCTTATTCTTTAACTTCACAAACTCTGATTAATTAAAGCTACGCAGTCAGCATGGATAACGTGATTTCATGCCTCTGGGTCAGGCCGATAATGCTTGTCCTGATGCCTTGTACAGTATATGTATTTAGATAACACGCCTCCAACCATGTCGAGCTCATTTATTGATAAGAAAACCTTCCAGCTCTGCTCTTAGATGTCACTCTGTGGAGGGAGGAGGATGAGGAGGAGGAAGAGGAGGTTATCGCCGTCGTATCATATATTCGGTGATGGTGCAGACTTGCTTGGTATGCTGTGTGCGGTTTCGAACCGGGCTCTCCTTTGTGTGCTCGGAGAGGAAATGCAGGGAAGACTCGGCAGCCTGCAAGAACAATAAAGAAGGCCTCACTCTCGTCTGATAGATAAGGCTAAAAATAGCCCTGCGACTCTCTGAGTGGGGATTACACTTCATCAATGCCAAGCAGCGGCACAGAGGCAGAGTTTAGAGTGGGGCTGGGCACCCAGCAAGCATCTATTGTCATAGGAAAAATGCCAGTGCAGCCCCTCCTCGTACTAGAACTGGGGCGGCAGCTTGACATCCCAGCGGACTGAGAGGACCAGAGTGATGCAGGAAGGAGCCTGCTTTCTGGGCTCGATGAGCACAGTGTGGTTTGGGATGTAGCGCTCAGCCAAATTCTCTCTTTATTAAAATCTTAATTGCAGCGTGGTGCAGGGCTGCAGCAGAAACGTGGGAGCTGTGCGGCTGGAACATGCTGTGCTTGTGCAGAAAGAGGAGAACACATGTGGAATCAAATAGAAGGAAGATGTCAAAACTGAGACGGAGATTTCTGTCTTGTTTGGTGACATCACTGAAAAATCGTTGGTCTCAGTGGAAGCTTACAAGAGTACAAAGATGTGTCTACTGATGGCTCTGTGATTTAGTAACCTTTTCTTCAAAAGCAGTCAATTAAAAACGAGTAACTTTAGTTTATCGTTAATCTGCTTGTTTGGTTCAGTTGCCATGAAACAGGAGATTATTTGAAGCTGTAATCAGGAGCTGTCTTTTTCCAAATTTAGCCCGTTTATAAACGAGACGTTCGGGTTTTGAGCTGAATCAGATTTGTCTGCTTTCTGTGGAGGAATGTGAGAGGAGGCTTGATTGGGGTTGTGGAAAGCTTGATTTTGAAATTGATGACATCAACACGAGTCACGTGTCACCAACCTCAGCTGATTTAAACCTTGTTTATGTTTCATCTGCTCTGCTCTGTATTGGCTTTATATCACTGTTCTAATCCTCTTTACAGGCAGGTCCTTTTCCTCGTCCTCTGCCTTCTTCTTCTTCTTCTCTTCTTTTCCTCTCCTGCTTCTGTGCCTCTCTGTCACTTTCCAGCTGACAGACAAGCAAAGCATTCCCTGGAGCTAATCCGGCTTCACCTGGACCTGCTCTCCTCCCGGCTGAGATTTCTCTGCACATCGATTAAATTAGCCTTGCTCACCCAGCCATCTTAGCCTTACCTCCATCCCCTTGCTTTCCCATCCACTCATATCCTACCTAAGCTTAACTCAAGCCAGGCTTCAGAGAAGCCGGAAAAGGGTCTTGGCCTGTCACTGTCATAGCTTACGGAGGAGGGTTGCGCTGCTGTGTAAAGACTTTTGTGGCTTTTTATTCCTGGTTTTCATAAAAGAGTCCTCACAAAATCGTCTTAGTGGAGAAATGAAATTGTTAAGTGCTTGTGCAGACTGAGAAGCCAGACGCTGTCTTAATTTACAGAACAATAACTTGCATAGCTCAGTGTCTCCGCGGACTTCTAGATGTGAATAGATTTTCATTGTTTTCCATGCGGGGATGTGAATACTTGTCATTTTCCTGCTCTCTCTGTGGGATTCTGCATGAACCTTCTCTGGCAGTTCAAAACACACTCATCAACATGACGGCCCTGTAATAAACTCGCTCATCCATATGTATATCCCGACTGGGCATGTGTCCTCTGTCATCATGACTTTCACTCCCCGTGTAGCTGACCCCTGACCTGCTTTAATTCACCGTCACCGCTGCCTGAGGCTGTCTCGCCCTCATTTCTAAGCCGCGAGTCACCGCCGCGTCTCGGCTCGTGTCCCCGGCTTCTGTGGCGATACGCCGCAGAGAATAATGGTTGACAGTATTTGAATTGTAGAGTGCTTACACATCACCGCTGTGAAAGGGTTTGTCAGCATATTATTATGTACGGGGTTGTAAAGATGTGAGGTGCCATTAGGATTTTAAAGCTTTAGTTCATCCAAATTACGAGAATACTTATTTTTTCTGCTTATGCCACGCAAATCGTTTTTATTGTCTGTCGTAATGTAAATTTCAAGTGCATCAAATGGCACATATTCAAAAAAGCAAACATATTGTTCACCTACTTGGTGTTTTTACTCATATTTCAGAACCTCTACATCATCTGTGTTTAATTTAGTCCAAAATCTGAGGGTCCAGGTTCATAACTAATTTAATTAGACTAAAACATTTATAACCTGTATATGAAGGACAAACTTGGAGTTTTAAACCACCAAAAGTAATTTAACTCAATCAGCAAGTTTATTAAACTAGAGAAGAAACATTACTCTGCTGGTCTAGATTAAATTAGATGAGATTAGATTAGATTAGTCCTTATTGTTTCTGTTGGGAGAAATTTGTCTTGGACAAGCGAGCGCGACGCGTCACATAAAATCATAACTTCACACACTGATAATAAGTTTGGTGCCTCATACCTTTATCAAGACAACGAGGAAATCAGATTAATCTCAAGCAGCTGCATATAAGTCACAAGTTACAAGAGCTTTCTTTTTTCCATTTGTAGTTCGTTACAGCATTATTGAGCAGATTCAAACAGGTTTTGGATCCATAAGGGTAAACAATGTTTAAAATGCCCTCACGTTATTCGTATTACATGAAACTGAACAACAACAAAAAACCCAATACAAATATTCATATTTTATATTTTTCCTGTTTCATTTCTGCTCATTGTATTTCCACTTCTCCAACACAGCTGGTATAGTTTCATAATTATTATTTTTTAAATATACAGAATGACCTACTGCATAAAAAGGACAGATTTTAGGCTGAGTTTTCCTCCTCCACTCATCTGTATCACACTCACAACCCACGAATAAACGATAAAATAAAAATTTCAACACAATAGACACAGTCATCATCAGTTTCAAAGAATGGAATAAGATCCTTCTCACGATGGTTCCTGGAGCTGAGAGGCTTTTCTCACTGAGCCTAGACCAGGGGTGGCCAACTCCAGGCGTCGAGAGCCCCTTTATCCAACCCAGCTGATATAATGGCTAAATAACCTCCTCAACATGTCTTGAAGTTCTGCAGAGGCCTCGTAATGAACTAGTCATTTGATTCAGGTGTGTTGACCCTGGGTGAGATCTAAAACCTGCAGGACACCGGCCCTCGAGGCCTGGAGTTGGCCACTCCTGGCCTAGACTAACTCATGTGACCCTGGCTGAGTGATTAACCAAGGGACAGATCTTCAAAGTCTTCATCACTACAATGTTGTGCAGCCAGAGACTAAATATCACCAGACTCTGATAAACTAGAGGAGTTTAAATGGGAGGTGATATTTCACCTGAATGTGATGCAGGTCTATAACTGATGACAAGTCAGGGTAACCGATGGATGGTTTAGTTTTGGAACTGTATCCAGAAAAAAGATCAAATAATCAAAAGTAGCAGACATAAAAATGATTCTGTGATCTCTCCATACCAAAACCCCGAGCTCTTTCTCCTCCCCTCAGTTCCTGCTCTCTCCGTCACGCTCTGTGTGTGCTTTTGCGCGTCACATGACTCTATTTCCTCTATTTTCTGAGTGCTGCCTACTCCAATCAGAGATTGTATCAGATGATGATGATTAAAAACTTATAAATCGAAAATTTAGATCAGTAAAATGCAGGATTTGTCGGGTTGTCGGTTTACGTCAATGTGATGTCTACTTGAAAACGGCATTGTTTTCACATTTTAAACATAGGGTTACTGTATGATGTGAGAAAACTAAGAAAACAAACTCATCGTCAATATATAGCCTAGAATAGAAAAACCTTTTTTCCCTTTATGACCTTAAAAAGAACCTTTGTGCAACTTACAGCAAAATTACTTTTTTTAAGCATTAAAATGTTTCTCCTGGTAAATTATAAAAGAGGAAATAATAATAAACGAGGTAAATAGTAGAGGTGGGAATCACCATACAACTCACGAGACGATATTATTGCAATTTTTAAAAATATTTTGCGATATTCAGATTCTGTACATAAAGGTAAACTTTATCAATATTCATTTTCTCTAATATCAAAGTCTCACACTCAGTCTTTCTCTCATTTCAGTTTGATTGTTGACAAACTGAACGGTTTGTATTACAGTCTAGTCCAACTTAACTGAATCAACCATCTGGTACAATTATAGCTATTCTGAACTATGCAGTTTATGAAAACTATGCAGCCCCTTCAGCAACTGAAGAATTTGAAAGTAAATTAAAACAAAATATAATTTTACATTAAATAAAAAAGTTTTAAACTTAATTAAAATAAAACATGTCTTAAATTAAAATAAGTAAACTGTCATGTTTATTAAACACATTTGGACAGTGAAGGAATGTCAGGATTCTTGCTCAGAAAAAGGATCAACATGCTCTGAAGTCAGAGCACAAAAACCTTTTTGTAACAAAATATCGATTTCTGCTGTCCCTGTATCCATACATTATTAGCAAACAAAATATCACCATGCTACACAGTATCCATTTTTTCCCCCACCCCTAGTAAATAGGAAATAAAAAAGTCAATTAAGAAGAAGAGAGTCGGTTGGTTTCAAAATGCCCACATTTCAAATTTGGAAATTTACTCAGTGATTCTGCTGAATATAGGAAACCTGTTACCTGGATGGTATTCACTTTGCAAGAAAACATTTAATTACATTTTCTCTGTTGACCCAGAATCTGACCAAAAAAGAAATCCTTTAAAACGATTAGAACAGGGAAGATGAACAAATAAAATGTTTGTTTTAATTTTCCTGTAATTTGGATAAACTAATCCTTTAAAATCGATTCTTCCAAAGTAGTTTGCGGTGAAAGGTTTTGCTTTGCTTTTTAACCCGGCAGTCTTGAGATTTCTGTTTCCTGTAGTTGCCTCCATAGAGCTTTTTCTTTTCCCGCCTGGTCTCCATTTCCGCCTGTCGATCTCCCAGCCTTACCTCTCTGGGGGAGGGGAGGGTTGTAGGGGATGGTTGCAGAGCTGAAGAAGACATCATTTCAACTCCGCACCCTTGATCTGATGCCCAATGCTTCCATGTTTCCAGGTGTCACATACGCTGCAAAGGGCTACTTCGACGCTCTGGTGCGGATGGGCGAGATGGCCAGCGAAAGTCAAGGCTCTAAGGATGTTGGTGAGTCCTTGTAGTGGCAGTAGCACCCTTGATGGGGTACAGGGGGGTTACACAAGCAGATGGTGGATGGGATCGTGCTGTAGGGCAGAAGCAGCTGATGACCAACCTGAAATTGGACACACACACCCAAACACACACTCACAGATGTTTTTGCAGCACTTAAGTGCTTCAGATCGTTGTGTAAATCTTAAAGATGAGCCTCAGCCTGTCTTTTCCTGCACTTCAGAGCTTATTTGATACATTATCACCTCCAATTCATACAGTGAAACACATTCTGGTTCAAGAAGAATTAATTCTGCATGATTGTCACAGTTTGCCCATTTGGTTAATCCCTTGTTTCCTCACATTCCGGAAAGATAACGGCTTTCCAGTCGCTTTTTTATTGCACCGCTGTGAGCAAGTAATAAATTTACAAATTTGTTTGGCATTTGGTATTCACAAGAGCGCACATGGCGAGGTGGATTTGCTTTCTATTCATAATAAGCCCTCAATATATTTACAGTGCTAATGAAAAATCGTCCTGTTTTGAATGGCGCTTCCAGCAAGTTGTCAGGATAAAAAATTCCCAGCTCCCTTTGCTCTCACGCAGCGTGTCGTCTGGTTTCGGTTGGATCAGCTCTGGTTCTGTTTGCTATAGTGATAACTGGTGTTGATGAGAACTAGCTGATAGCTGTTGTATGAAGCAGGACAGCACTGTTATAACTGTAGACCAGGTCACATGCCGGGGCGTGTGCAGAGTCTTTGTTAGTCCGGGATTGTGGAGGCTTCTTCTTTCCTTCACCTTGATGGGATGTAAGATAGCAGGCGTGTCCTGAATCAGCAGAGGAGAAAGAAAGGATGGAGAGATGGTTAGAGGAGTGTGAAACAGACATATCTGAGGCGACTGAGGAGGATATAAAAGCTGCATCCATTATTCATGTGAGGACCTTTTTTGGGGGCTTCCTCGCATTTCTTCTGGAGCTTTTCGCTTTTCCTCCCTTTCTCTCTTTGAGCAAACACCGGGTAGAGCTCCAATATGAAAAGCTCTTTTCTTTATCTATTCGGTTTCGCCTCCATGATTTTTTTATGTAGTTTGAATCATTTTCATATCACACTGTTTTAGGGTTGAATGTTTAAACATCCAAGCCGGTGACTAACTTTAAATCTAAATCATTAAAGCCACTTAAAAGTAGGAGGAAAGGCCTTTGCACACCAAGACTGTTTTCATCATGACTAAATATTTCTCCCAAAATCTCCATCACAGTGTTTTGCAACTGTTCGTAGGATTCACTTATTGTGTATATATGCAAATATGCACTACACATGAATGCTTTTCATGCATTAGAGATGATTCTTTTTAAAAAATGCAAATTTTTGACTTTGTGTGCAAACTCCTTAACAGGACATCCCATCATCCATCTCTGCATCCTCATTTCCATCAGCTTGGTTGCTCTTCTGTTTGCCTTTCATGCTCTGTCCTCTGTAGTCTTTTTGTCTGCATGTTTGTGTTTCTTTTTCTAGCAGCCCAACCATGACTCAGCAGCTCTTTAACGACTCAGCAGAACTTCCCTCCGCCTCCAGTGAAATGACAGACTAGGCCGAGCAAAATGGATTGATGCCGTCTCTGCATATCAGCAGCGCTCAGAGCGGCTGTGGTCTGTGCAGAGCGGCGGGGGAGCCCTTCTGACGGCGGTTATTGCTTTTGTGGATTCTTTAGCATATTCCATTACTGGTGTTAAGCCTCACAGCTTCACTGTGATGAAAACAGAAGAAAAATGTAGTTTGTGGATGATTCTGCAGTTTGAAGTGTGCAACTTCTATCAAAGTTCTCCCGGTTAATCCATAGATGACAGTGTCTCAATGGGATTTTCTTTTCTGCAATAGTAGTAGACAAATATGAACGTTTTCTGGAGATGCTGAATTATTAAAAATACATGAGCGGGCGATGAGAGATAATTATCCAATTTTTCTCATTAGACCAATTCAATGATGCGTTATAAAGTAAACAGCCTCCTTTTGCCAGTTTTGCCGGTTTTGCTCCAGAAGAAGCCGGAGGAAACACTGAGCACCATTGTTGCTGCGTAATGTGGAAAAACTCCCAAGCCTGCCAGCTTATTAATTAACAGATAACAAGGGTTGTGCGTTCGGTTTTGTGTGTGTGACTGAACTAAATTTCCTCAGCTGGCACATGTCTGTAGCTGTGACCGGAGCCACGAGCACCGAATCCCAGATAAGCACAACTGTGTGTGTTTGTGTGCGTGTTTGCCGGGGATAATCACTCACCCAGGCCTTTACCACACACTTCATAATTAATGAGGAATGAAGGCAGATTTGTAAAATCGTCCAACTTGTAATTGTTCCTTTAATTGGGTTTTGTTGAGGAGAAAACGTGTTGGCGCCGTGGAGCTGAAGTAACGGGGCCGGACTACAGACTGCTTCAAGTCTCAAAGTGAAATCTGGCAGAAAGGCTCCGCCACCTCCGACTGTACTCTCTGAAACAATGCAATTAATCACAGCGCATTAAGATGAACAGCAGCTAATGGCATTAGCACATGAGCAGAGGATGGAGAGTTGCATGTGACAGCGTGAAATGAGGAGGGCGAGTGAAGTCGGGTTGAGGAATTGACCTTGATGGTCAAAGAGAAAAATTTAATGCGGGATGGAAAAAGCACCGGACTGTTGATGAATTGGCTCGCACATTAGCAGCTCTGATCTTATCCAGGCTAAATGGGTCACTGCCGTTCCTCTTAAATAAAAGATGGCGTGAAAGTTGATCATATTAGACATTATTGATCAGCTTTAAGTTACAATAAGTGTCGTGTTTGTGGAAGATCTGATGTTTTAATGAAAGTGGGAATGAATCTTTGAGGCTGACGTTTGCAGTTTATGAGTCTGTGATAGTTTTTCTTGCCCTGTAATTGTAAATGGTGAAATCCACTTTGTCAGATGGCGTTTGTGCCTAATCATTAAGCACAAGGCATTTTATAGCAGTGGCACCTGGTCGCCTCTCCTAAGTTGGTCTGCAGAGTCCACTTGAGGAGGCTGAAAGGGTGGAAGTAAGTCAACCATAAAAACCACTTGGTTAGATTAAGGCATTGAAAGTTACTTATTTGGTGAAATTTAGTGGTTTGATTTAAAAGGCACTCTGCACCTTACCCCAAGTGGCAGCAACCTTCGACCAGTACCGTAAGTTGCTGTAGGACCGTGTGGACAGCCTGGCTTCAGTGTGGCGAAGGAACTTGTTCCTAACTGAAACTTCTGTCGGTGTATATTCCCAGTTATCCATTTCATGGTAACCTTTAGATCCTGAAAAGATGTTTTACCTCTTCAGAGCTGAAGAAGCCTCTTAGATGAGAGGCGGAGCAGCTTAAAAACCTGAAGAAGTCCAGCTGTGTTTTGCAAATGGGTTTGCTGTTCTGTTTCTGGCACTGTCACCAAAAAATGACTCGTAAAAAAAGCAAAATGTAAGCCTTGAAATATCCTTAAATCTGTGCTTCTTTACACTTAGGCTACGTTCACACTGCAGGCGAAAGCGCATCAAATCCGATTTTTTTTTTTGACCCTATGCGACCATCTATCCAATCATGGTGTGACAGTGTGAACGGCACAAACCCGATATTTTCAAATCTGATCTGGGTCACTTTCGTATGTGGTCCTGAATCCGATACATATCCGATGTTTCAGAAAGCTGCTGTTTGATGGTCAAGTCGCATTAAATCCATCTTTTACGTCACTGACACAAGACAGACGCCAATTATCAGCGCCGGAGAAGACATCGTGAACGCTTCCTGACCATCCCGTGAAACTGTTGGGAAGACAACGTGAACATTTTCTTTGTACTGTATAATCTGCAGATTCTGACAGAAATCTGCAACTATCCTTTGAAGCAGCGCTCCTCTAAAACAGCAATAAGGATCATTATTAGGTTATTTACATTATTATGTAAATAACAAAATAACTTAAAGCAAAAATTGGGAAACGTGAAGTCCGAAGTCTTTATATTAAGGTCCATCAGTCAAACATACTGTTGCTCTGGGTCTAAACAGAGCGCGTTGTGTGTGACGTCTTCTTTTGCGCATGCGGCCGCTTTGAGCGTTCACACTAGAGCGCGTTTGCTGTCGCATTTTATTTGTAGTGTGAACGAGCAGACAAAAAAATCGGATTTGATCAAAAAATTGGAATTGAGCATCAAGACCTGCAGAGTGAACGTAGCCTTAGTTTGTTGGGTTTGTTATGTTCTAGACTTGGTGTGTCAGCTCATATGCTAAAGCAAAAAAGGTTGACTTAAGGATTTCCGGTGACACCAGCGGTAAAATAGTGTTGTGGATTCTTCTCCTTACTGGCCACTTTAAGCATTTTACACCAAAAACCACGTTCATTCATTCATACAAGGCGTTTATCCTTCACATACAGCTTTATATATCGTCGCTGAACTAATCCAGCCTTTACCCGTGAACAGCGTTACAAAAAACATGTAATAAGGACTAATGCATGTTTCATAATAAAGCCTCAATCTGCTTTTCAGCCCCTTTTTTAGCACCAGTTATTAACAGCAGAGGTATATGAATGTGTCAAGCTGCAAAAGAAGTTCTAACAGAGATGCTCACCACAGTGTTTTTAAACCAAACACTTTGTGTGTCACTTAAGAAGCAGCTGTGGAGAAATGGGAACAGTTTAATAGTAGACTTGAGCTGCCGACACACAAACACGTACTCATAAATAGACTTATTGTACAAGCAAACACCCTCACATGCCAGAGCAGGCCATAATCAACCTGACTAAAAAGCAAGAAAGCATTACATGATTATTATCCACTCCTGCAGCCTTAAAATAAACTGACACACATCTCCACACGGGGACAGAGATGGATCACACATGCTAAACAACACATAAGAAACTGGCACAGGAAGAGGAAATGATGCACCGCTGTGCTTCGTTCGCTTGTTCTTAATTTACGCGATGCTGTCAGAGTTTGAACAACTGCTCTGCTGCATGACTCCCTGCGAGCAGAGACGAGATACTCCATGACTGCAGAGTGGAGTGTCATCCCACTCATCCTCTCCGCTTTCACTACGCTCTGTGTCTGCGAACGCCCCCGCTTTGATGTGGGAGCTCAGGCAGCCCTGGGAGAACACGCCGACTCTGCACACGTTTCTAAAAATAGATTAAGTGAAACGCATCGACTGGATCTGCTTTAAAGGAGGAGGAGAGAGGAGCTCGCCGCAGCCCAAACATGGTTCGCCGGTGATGTCAGTATCGATGAAAATTACATTATCCTTCTTCCGTATACTAAATATGGGCATGGTTGTGAGCAAAAACATAGGAGGCTCCTGCAGTTCCGGTTCCCCTTTGTCCATATAAGGTCTCTGCCATTCAAATGCAGCGTTAGGCAGAGATCGGACTCACTCAGGTCTGAGCTCAGACACAAAACCTGCTGGAAGCATGAGGAAAAACAGCCCTTTGGCTTTTCTTATTGTTTCCTGCAGCTGATTTAAAATCAGCAGACTGTACATCCAAACCTGCATCCTATTCACTTTATGCGTCTGTGCCTGTCATTAAAATCTACTTAAAATCTCATCATTACTCAGGCTTTTCACGTATGTCTTAGTGCAGGTAGAACATGGAGCAGCATTGCTCAACAAAACAGGATTAATATTTTGAGCCTTATAAAAGATGACCTCATTAAAACTGTTCTGCTCATACAAAGTCTGCTTGGGGTGGCAGCAAATGGAGAAGACATCCTATTCAGATGTTCAAACTACCTCAGCTGTCGCCTCCTGATGTGAAAGAGCAGGAGCTTGAAGCCTCCTCTGGATGTCTGTCTTTAAGGCTGAGCCAGTGGCAAAGATGCAGCTTCATATGTGAGGGTTCAACCATAAATCGACTGGTAGAGCAGAAGCTTTGCCTTCTGGCTCAGCTCTGTCTTCGCTTGCATTCTCTGGTACATTTACATCACCGCTGATGCTGCACCGGTCCAGCTCACGCTCCATCTTTTCATCACTCCCGTGTAAGACCTTGAGATAACTGAACTTCACCGGTTAGTCTTCCCTCGGCCCAGAGAGAGCCACAAACTGTTCTCCAGCATAGTTTCTGATCCCGGGTTTCTCACAGTCTTCTGCAAACTGCTCCAGCATGTTCTCGTGGTAATGGTCCGATGAGGCCAACAGAGCCTTTTACAATTAGATTAGGACATTATTTTCCATAGTAAGCACAAAGACCTCATGATTCCTGACTATCTTCCACCAGAACTCCAGCTCACTTGGGATGCCTGTGAGCAAATTATCGTAGTATATCCACATATTTTATCCTCTCATTTTGTTCCTATTCATCAAATTAAAATCTATCCCGTGTCTTCTCATTGCCGTGGGCTGAGCACTCTGTAGCATAACATCCATCTCATTAAATCAATTTAAGGTTAATTTAGATGGCCAAATTTAAGGCCCAGGAAACAATTACCCTTTGGATGATTAATTCATTGCAACACATATTAGAGAACTGTGTCGACCTTTAAGGCATATTTCTCCACTTCAGCCAACATACTGTTAAAGGATCGCACGCTTTCACAAATGGGAACAGCGGCTAGATGCAATCAGTGACTCAATTAGGCAACGGTGGGGAGAATGTAATTCTGACGGGTCAGAAAGACAAAAAAATTCCTTCCTGTGGTTCAATATTCATCACTGTATAATTTTCCCCTCATTTGTCTCTCAAATAATTAGCTGGTGTCGCAGAGGGAAGTGGTTTGAATCGCCTCTCATGCTGCACAGCTGGATGGCGGCAGCAGAAATACGAGCGCTCGCTCTTTGAAGCAGAGGTAGAGAAAACAAGATGAAAGCAATAATAAAGGCTCGTAAAGAGGGACATGAAAACATCATTTGTGACATTCGAAGGCCGTCGCTTAGGGAAATTCTTCCATAATATGCACAACTGGTGTCCCTCCAAATGTGTCTTGCTTGAAATCTCACGCTGCTCAGCTTAAGGAAAAAAAAAGCTGTTGACCCCAGTGTAACCCTCATTTTTCTGATCCAGAAAAGGCAGAATTTCCCCTGAGCTTCAGCTCCAATCTGAATTCAGCCAGCATTCATTCTGCATAGAGGGGAGAAAATGCAGCAGGAGCACTCTTACTTTTTTTTCCCCCCCCGGCCTTGTCACCTCAACATCTCAGAGCGCAAACCGGGAACGGTTATGACCGTGTATAACTTTAAAAATCATCGATTGCAGCATTTCGAACCATCGCTTGATGTGCAAAGTCAAAACGAAAGGATATTACTGGAGTATTTAGTGTTTGCGTTCATGCCTTAGTACATAATGAAGTAAGCACATCCCATCTCATCCCAGGGTGTCTGCTGCTGCCCTTTAGATGTCCTTTAGATACTACTGATGTTGCAGAGATGCATTAAGGTATCCTTTGGCACTTTAATGAACCGGATGCAGCAATTTAGTCTTTCAGTCCTCTTTTAAAACTCTAAAGAGTGCAAAGAGCCGGGCGGTAGGGGACGTGGTCGAGTAATGCTCTACGCTGCACATAAACGATGGACATAGCCACTGAAATTTCCACATTTTGAAGAATTAACTTCAGCATTTTAGCTGCTGCTGGAACCTGGGGACGGGTCACAGGGGCAGCAACCTAAGCAGAGAAGTCTTCCTTCTCTCCAGTCACCTTGTCCAGCTTATTCAGAGGAGCTGAAGGTGCATACTCTCCAGCATGTCCTGGGTCTACACCGAGGCCACCTCCCACCTCGCCCAGGAGGAATGTTTGTCAGGGGCCTGAACCGCGTCAGCTGACTCCTTTTGATGTGGAGGAGTAGCAGCTTTACTCTGATTACTCAGAGTGACTGAACTCCTCGCCCTGTCGCTAAGTTAGTTGGAAGCTATCCTTTGGAGAACCGCTTGTATTTGTGATCCCATTCTTTCATTCACTACCCAAAACCCGTGACTACAGATCAAGGCGGGCGAGGCTTAAATGCTCACCTGCCAGCACAGCTGTGCCACCAACTTTTAAGCCTTACCGAAATCCAAACTTATGTGTGATTAAAAAAAGAATATTTGATATATATTCCAAAATATATACTATATATTTTGGAGCTACCCTCTTGTCGTCATTGCCAGTCGTTAAAAAATGCACAGGTTTGTCAGTTTGTGTCCTGTTTGGTAGCTTCATGATTTACAGTTTGTTTGGCTTTGTTTTCACTTCCTCAATAAATCGGACTAAATTAGGAGAGAACCAAAACACGCAGTCTTCCAAAAGGGCTTAAGATCCAGTTTTTGTCAGCTTTTTTTTCCCTAACTGGTGATGTAACCGAAAACCCAAGTGGCTAATCTGCGACTGGGTACCAAACTGTCCTTCCTCTGCCCGGACATCACCAGAGCAGAGCTGCCCTGCTAATTTAGCTTCCCTTTACTGCTCCTGCCTTTGTCCTCACGTCACCCCAGGTGGAGAGGGAGGATGCAGAGAAACAAAAAGAGGAAGAAACAAGAGACACGATGAAGAGAGAGATGCAGAAGAAAGAGCAAGGAAGGCGAGACAGGAAGCGATGTGCTCCCGGCTCGTTAGCAGCTTCCACCCAGTCTCTTGGCAAATCAAAACCAAACTGCCAAGTGAGCACACAGGCACTTTGATCACCTCCACCTGCCCTTCATTAATACAACCCACTACAATTCATCAGCACTTTAAAACAAGCTGTCTTGTCAACAGTGAGCTGGACGTCTTTTTGGGTGTCAGTCAACTGACAAAAAAGAGATCAGCGAGGGATTGTGTAGTGATTAATTTAGCAAATGTCTCTAATGGGATGGTAATGTGGCTTTAATAATGTGTTGGACTATAAAATGTCCTTGAGCTGTCGCATTGTCCTTGATGTGGGTAGTCGGCCAAACGGTGACTTAATGATGCTGATAATAGAGACTCTGATCTGAGACACTTTTCATACATGCGAGTTGTTTCGCGCAGGAAGCTGTTGTTAGGCTCTTGATGCCCGTCTCCTCCCAGGCTTGTGGGATTTTCTCTTTCTGCGTGTTTATCCATTTCAAAACCGAACATAGTGGCACTTGTCAGCTCATTATTAACTTATTGTCACTGAGCTGTAGCATGAAGCTGTCAATGAATTCCCATGTCGTGCCTTTTTAAAGCAATGCCCCATTTAGTGGAAGAAGAGATGTTTATAGGCTTGAAATCCACATTATACCCTGATTCCCACTGTCGCCTGTGCCTCAGTGTGCTAACTATAAACAAGCACACAGAGCAAATATATCTTCTTTTTCTTAATTTGTACATTTCTCACTGTGAGAAACAATTAGAGGTCAGAAATAATGATTTAAGACGACACGATTTGTGTTGACCTGCCTGGGTCTCTGTTGATTTGTCAAAATCCCATCCACCACTCTGCCCGCGTCTTTGTAGCAGCTTGCATCTTCTTCCACAGATGATCACTCTTCATTTAGCACCCCATCAGCCACCACGTAATGATTATGTATAGCCAGTCACTCCCATCGATCTCCTGTAGCTCGATCGCGCTTTTAAAAGATTCATTTTTCTTTCCGATAAACTGCAGAAGCGAAGACGTCAAACAGCCCAGATCTAAGACGACATGTTTACACTCACTTCAGCGGGATTTGTGCCCTTATTGTAATTTATAAGATGAAAACGCAGTGACAGCTTCTAACATCTAACACAGCTCGGGTTTTTACTGCCGGTGGAGTGCAGGATTATAGCTGGACTACAGACGCACCAAATGTTATGCTGATTAACTGCGAGTACAACAAAAAAACTTGTCGTTACTTTGTTGTCAAGTGGATACTTAAAATCTGAATGCTAAATCAAGCATTGTTACTAGTTCTGGGGAAATTTGCACATGTTCTCGGGGGTGTTTATATGCACCCCGATGCAGCCGGTGTTTAGCAAAATTAAAGACCCAGAAGAGCACAACAATAACGGTGTCAATCATGCGGCATTGTGGAGGACAAATCTCCCCGCAGCACCTTGTACTCCCTTCACTGCAGCTTTCTGGGGATTAGAGCTGCTTGTTTGCTTTCAGCCTTCTATAATACAGTCCCTGCAGAGATGCACACTACATAAAACACTTTCCTTCATATGGCCATTAACTGTGGCTCACTCCCTCCTTCTCACTCTTTAAAGCCCAGGAGCTGCATGGAAAAGAAGCTAGGCTAATAAACCCACATGTTAGCGCTGCCCTTTGGTTGCCCAAATGAATAATGGGCTTGTTCCCACCCTGCAGTCTTAACTGCTCTTACTGTACACACATCCACTGACAGAGTGTGGTTTGGCAGGTGAGTCATTGGAGTGTCGAGCGAACTGTGATTGCTGCTTTTTTTTCTTTTAAAATCAACTTTACTGCACTTTTGGTTTCTCAGCATTTATGAGTCATTATTTCTCAGCCCAGCTATGATAGAGGCTGTTGAGTTGTTGTGTTTTTCTCACGTGTGCTGTAAACCTTTGAATCTCACTTAATTGCTTTTGAGCATTAGGTTTTCATTTATTAGCTACATGTGTCCTTTTGTGTTAATTTTTCCAAGAACAGCATGAAGGAACAATGTCATCCTAGGTGGAAGACAATGCGACTAACTGTGAGAGCGTGGCCTGCTTGAGTCTTGGTTTGTGAGAACATTTCGCAGACAAAAGCAGCGATTGTGTATTTAATCTTTAATTGATCTGGACCTGCGTGTGCTGAGTGCTTTACTCCCCTTTAAGCCTCAGATGTTGTGATCGGCTCTGATTAACAGTAAGCGGCTTACTTCTGCCGGGTAGAAGTCCGATATTTCACAATGCAAGGTGGAGAGATTTTGGATTAGATGGGTGCAATTAAACAAGAACATCCAGGAATTTGGGGATTTTCCAGGTGATAAAAGCCTGTGGGTCAAAGCCACAGAGCAGCACTGTGAGACCTGTTGGCTCTTTAACAGTTTTTGTCTTTATTACAAGTTGGTTTTAATTTTTTGACCCTTGTTCCCATTGGCTGTAATAGTATTGAACTTTGGCAAATCAGGAGATGGCTTTCAAATTTTTCTTATTTATAGAAGATCGGTGCAGCCATACTGAGATCTGCTGTTGGCTTTGCACGGTATAGTGTATTGCTGTTTATTATTGTGACAAATAAAACACCAGAACACCACCGTAACTGGAGGTCCACCTCTCAGTAGAGCGTATTTATCAGATAATTTGATAAAAGTGCCAATAAAGGCACTAACAGCACAAATGTAGTCGAGCTGTGTGGTTCAGTTTTTTGTAAACTTGCTTATTTCTGCTGTAAAGTTGAATATTTAAACGTAACAGTCTGTGGGGATTGACTCACTTTTAGAGCCTGCCTCAAGTGGTCATTAGAGGTACTGCAGCTTTTGGCACATATGCGTTGCTTCATTGTTCAGCTGCTTGTCTTTTACTAAATTGCAGACATTGTGGTGATAGTTATGCTGTCAGAACTGCCCTTGGAGGCATAAAAGCTCAAACGAGGATTTCTTTATTTTTATATGCTTCAGCAGCTGGTGGCAGGGCGACCTTTCAGTCACCATCTGCTGCTCTAAAGTTTAAAGTGAAGTGAATGTCTCTAAAGTTAAAGTGAGGTGCTCTCAGTATGTTGATGTGGAGACTGAACTCTGACTTGAAAGGGGATGAGGATCAGAGAGAGAAGTCTTCCTCCTCAGGGACAATGAAGAACAGCGTAAATTAGGCTGCAGGTACATATTTATGACCAAGGGCAGTTTTTTAAATGTTATTACCAGCTGAGAGGCAGTTTTGTTGGCAGTGAGGGAGGAAGTATGGAAACTAATGTCTGAGGGCTACCTGTGTGATTTAACACACTCATTTCTCTGTATTTGGACATTTTCTGCTAATATATGGTGAGAAATTCTGAATATTTTCTCAGAGGGAAATATAAAGGAAAATGGCCCGAAATGAGAATAACAAGGACGTTGAATCCTCCCCAAGAATCTGATATTTTGTTATATTCTAGAAATGAATGCCCCCTTTAATTGCACCCTCTCGTCAGTATTCTGCTACCCCCCTCTGGCTGAAATCAACATTGGTGCAGTTGTGTGTGATAGAGGTGCTTGAGTTCAGCCCGGTCGCCGTCGCTCGTCGATGGCCAGCGGCTGTTTATTAATGGATGGGATGGGAATGTGCGTTGGGTGTCCTCCAAGAATCAAAGGAGAGTTTTGAAAGTACACATCAGTGCATTTATCTGCCTCGCTGGCCCCAGCGCCCTATTCGCCGGCAGTCAGACACTTCCACAGCGTCATAGCCTTTCGGTGCATTTTCATAAGGAGACGGGTGGAAGCAGGAGGCTTTAAAGTAAGCTGGTGCGTTGGATGAGAAGGGCTGTGGGCTAAACTCCCCTGTGTGGCTTTCTGTTGTGCATGCATGAGTCAGGTTTTGTGTGTGACATTGGAGTTTTGTGTGAGGTTAAAGGGCAGCCAGGATGACATCTTGCAGAAGTTAAAATCTTGTACTGAGAAACTGGTGACAGCAAATTTACAGAAGAGGGATGTGCTGCACGGCTCTGATAGCTATTAGCAAGAAAACAGAAACCATTTACTTTGTGTGTTTTATAGGACTAATAAGATTACTTTATTATACTGACAGTGACAGGCAGAAGCTGTTGCAAATGAAGCATAGGAGAAAGTGATATTGACCTCAGCTGCTATACATCTATCTGAAATACTCAAGTTATTTAGCAGAAGCTTGGATGCAGACTTAAATCCAGTCCCCTTAAGTAAATATAAACTTCTTTTCCTTCCACCTCTGCCCCCACCTCCTCCTGCTCCGACCTTTCCTAAATCCCCTCTATCTCATCTGCATGAACACAGCACTTCCATTAAGCCCATTAATCCTGTCCAGGCAGCCCACTCTCTGTGTCCCCTCTGACTGTCCACTGTCCGGTGTTCACAGGTCTACCGACACACTCGCGTACACCCTTCGCTCAGACTCACTTCATGCCAGCGCTGCAGCGGCGTACATTATCTAATGTCAGCATGCGTTATGCAGGAGGCAGATGAGTGACATTAATATATATTAGTGGGTTCATTTGGAATAAATCGGGTGCTTTATGGTGCCGCTGCAGCTGTAAGATGTACTTTAATTTAGGCTTTTTCATAAAATACCAAGAGCGGTTTACTTAGTGTCTTATATTATTAATATTATATCCTTATGTTGTCTAAGAAAAGGGAAAAACGTCTGTATTTCCAAATATTATGGTAGATGTGCAATAAGAAACTGCAGTACATGTACAGGATGTTCTATGAGATGTGTTTGTTTTTATAGATGATTAACTATTATTTTCTTAAGGCATGTGAGAATATTAGGTTTCCTTTCATTTATAGGTTCTATATAATGTTACTAGTACGTTACTTTTTAGTATTAAAGTATGTTACCTTGTTTGTGGAGCTTCACTGATGCTGGGTTTTTGAGGCAGATACTGAAATTTGAGATTTACAAAGCATACAAATAGGGATGCACTGATCGGGGCTGATGTTTTAAAAGGTGCTTGGATTCAGATAAAAATAAATTTGTAATTTCACAATTTTTAAAATGTAGCCAATCCAAAATTATTGATTAATATCAAAGTTGCCAGTATATCAGTTTGTGTTGATTTCCATACGCTGGACAGTATTTCTTTGACAAACAAGAAGCCGACGCGAACATTTAAATAATACATTTCACGACCAAATGAATACTCCAGTTTTTAGTCAGTCTTAACATCTGCGTGAAAAATCCAGCGTCCGTCTGAGCTCCGGCGATGCGGAGAGCACGTAGATGGTTTGTAAGTGAGGGCAGGGTCAGACTAACTGCCTGTCTGAGTGTTTTTCTGTGTGAAATCTTGTTGTGTGTCTCATTTTTCCTGGGGTAGTTTGATCTGTCACTGTCTCTTCAGGTCTCTATCCCTCTGTTCTTTGCTCAAACTAGATCTTTTTGTTCCTTTTTTTGTTTTTTGTTTTTTTTACAATGCATTGCGTATTCAGAAGAGGCAGCATGTAGGTATCTTAAAACAACGCGCACCTCCCTGGCTGCATGAATCATCCTTTACTTTCTACTTAGTTTTTTGTGTTTTGTTTCGTTCTCTATTTTAGCTTTGATTTCTTTCTGGGGTCTGCTTTTTGGTGTTTCCCCCTGTTATGTTGTAGTAATACATATGTCTTATTGCAAGGATGAAATACTAAAGATTTTTTCTTTTACCATGCTGTTCCTGTGTGTTTCTTAGCAGTAGTGTTGTAAGCTCTTGGTAAAAGGGAAATCCACATACTTTCAGTAGGTTTCTTGGTTGACACTCTTACTTTTCATTTTCCATTCATTAGCGCATATTTCTCGAGTGCACTTTTAATTTTCGTCACTGTTTTGAGTTTCGTCTGCTTCGTCTCATTTTGTCCTTTGCCTCGTCCTCTCCCCTCGACACCGTACACCTGTCTCTCATCTGTTTTGCGCAGCTGCATGGTCTCTCTTTTTGCACGATGTGTGTTGCTCTCACACAGTTTGAATGATTTAATATGGCTATCTTTTTCCCTCTCTCCCTCCCCTCCCTTCTCTCTTTTTGTTTATTGTCTCTCTTTGTCTTCTCTCTCCAGGGGATGTGCTCTTTCAGATGGCTGAAGTGCACAGACAGATCCAGATCCAGCTTGAGGAGATGGTGAGCATGTGGTGGTGTTGCTAAAATCAGCAGTTCTTAAGCCTCGAGCCAGACGGATTGTGGGCTTGTTGCTTTGGAGTCGCACGATATATGTTAACATTTAATACCCAGCAAGACACTCCCTACTGTACACGAGTAGCTTCTACTGTAATCCCAGTTTCTTGGTTTGTTTACTGATACTCTGATATGTAAATTACAGTCATTACAGACTGAAAACATTCTCGTTTCACTTCTCCAAAAGGTCTTTATTTGAATCCAGCAAAGAGTAAATTGGCCAATTGTGGCAACATTAGAAGGAAACGCTCAGTCAACAAAAAGAAACAGCGAGGAACATCCTGTTTTTAATGTTTATGCAAATTGTGTTAAAGGGTATTTTGAAACTGGAATCCTTGATCTTTTGGATAATAGGTGTCAAAGATTCAAGGTAATAATGATATTTATTTGTGCAGTGGTACAAGATGCAGATTAGAAACTGAGCAAATATTACATTTTTATGCAAACTGCTGATTCTCAGCAAGTTAAATAGAACTTGGTTATATGAACATATCCAAAGGAGAGAAGGAAGGTCACAGTATATTATGTGCAGAATCCAGTCTATACTGTCCTCAGCTTATACGTGCACAAAGGCAGCAAACTTCTCCTTTATTTGCATTGTAACTGGAAAAGTCTCCCACTTCAAGGCGTTCCTCTGCACCAACACTAACTCATGAGGGACATTCCTGCTTTAAAAATAATCCGCTGTGGTTGATCATGTGACTGCTTGAGGTTTCAGTGCATTTTGTTGTTTCTTGCATTGTGTTTGAGGCTTCTCTGTGTCTTGCAGTTGAAGTCGTTCCACAACGAGCTGCTCACAGAGCTGGAGAAGAAGGTCGAGCTGGACGCGCGATACCTGAATGTGAGATTCCCTTCTTCACACGTCACTGAACTGTGCCGCTCTAATGGGCCTTTCAGCCTCTTCTAGCTTATTGTTTTGGTTACACTGTTGCTGTTTAGTTCAAACTCGTCACTTTGATTCCAACAGCACACAACAAGTATTTTTCAAAGCTGCAGACTGGTTTAGAAACCACCTGGAGAAACGGTGGAGACCAAAGCAGCGCTAAAAGAAGACTAACTGATGGACCTTTACTTGATTGATTAAAATGTTGTAGACGTTCATAGACAACGATACCGTTTAGCTACTTCTACCTTGTGCTTTCCTGAAGCATTTCATGGACATTCGTTGGGTGCTTCTTCATGTTTCATTTTAAGGAAAAAAAGATCCCGGCTTAATTGCATGAATTTTATGAAAACCACTTGTGATAAGAATTACTGCTTGAGGACATTCTGATGGCATAATATTCAGATTCATTGTGTAACAGGACACCTGCCCCACCACGAGCTTGAATAAAACATCCTGTTGGACCTCTCATGGGAGTGAATTTATGTGGAATACAGTATGAACCACATTCTCATAAAATCACTGGCTCGGAGTCAAAATGCACTCCTTAATTTTCCGCCGGCTTTCATCCAAACCACTGCAGCAAGTTACATAAATCACATCCTATTCTGTCCCGTGAATAGTGAGAAAAACTGAGGAGTTTTGCACAAAAAGAGCAAAATTAAGTGGAGGAATTTATTTGGGGTGATCTGTGTTTGGAATCAGCCCCCAGAGCATTATGTAACACTAAACAAAGAATTTATAAGCACTCTTGGAGGGCTTTTGGATGAATGTCACTCAAATATGTTTTCAAATGAATGCTTTAATTTGATTTGCATGTTCCTTTAAGTTGTTAGGAACATGTTATATAATTCATCCTATTGACATGAACACGCTACAGTTGCTGTTGTGATGCATACATGTGATACACAAAGAAAAGAAAAACATCCGATCAGGAAACAAAATATTGGGAGTGAGGAGGAGAAATAAGAAACCTCCTTCAGTCTCCTGTCTCAGTGATGCAGAAGCTGACCACTCGTCTAATAAATGTCTGCCTCTGTCAGTGTGATACATCATCTGCTGATGCCGACACGTGCGAGCAGCACTGCTGTGCCCCTGCTGACTTTGTGCTGCCCCCCTTCCCCCCCAGGCTGCACTGAAGAAGTACCAGATGGAGCACAAGAGCAAAGGGGAGAGTTTGGAGAAGTGCCAGGCAGAGCTAAAGAAACTGCGCCGGAAGAGCCAGGGCAGCAAGCACCCGTCCAAATATGGGGACAAGGAGATGCAGGTCAGTGTGTGAGCGTGTGTGTCGGTCAATGTGAATGTGTGCAGCGTCTTCAGTGGATCAATAAAGAAAAAAGCAGATGTCTATGGATCACCAGTGTCCGTATCTGCAGGACCTGTTTTAAAAAACGCACGGCAGCACGGCTACAAATGCCAGTGCCAAAAGAATGTGATCCGGCTGGCTTCACGCCAGCATGTGGCGCAGACAACCTGCCAGTCAGCTTCTGGTCAAAATGTCTGTTTCACATAATTCACTCCATCTTTATTTCAGCAGTGTCAAAATTCGAAACGCCAACAGAGACTTTTAGTGAACTCGTGCTGACTTTTCAGTCTACCACACACTCGGCTCCTCCCGGCTCACAGATGCTTTCCCTCCTCCTGATGGGATTTGAGCCTCAGTGCGCCAAGTAATCCGTGACTGCTGCCGGTGCTGATGGGATAGGACGTGCTGAGCTGAATGGGATGTGGCCCCCGACCGTGCATTCGTGCTTTGTGTACCCGGTCTCTGAGGGGAAGTGGAGATAGTGAATGTTACCACTCAGACAACAACACACTAATTTTAATTTTAGTGTAGATCATAAAACAGTATCTCACCAATAGATGCCAACAGTAATATTTTGTCTACTCCCCAATAGAGTAGACAAAATAAAGCCATGTGGGTTTTAGACCTACCAGACTGATGATCCTGTACATGCTGTTTAAATGTTGCCTCTAAAATGTGTATAAAATACCTTAAGAACCCAAATAAAAAGTCTATGGGAAAAAAGTGATGAAACTCTAATATATTATACTAATAAATCAAAGAATCTGCAGAGATGTTGCACCTAAAGAAAAGATCTGACAAAGCAACAGAAGCAAAATAGATGCTGATGCATAAAAATTGCTTATGTCCTAATTAAATTCGGTTTTATTGATATAGCACCAATATAATATGATCATAGCCATGTTAACCAAAGCTAACATGGCTATGATCGCCGGTGTTGCATCAGTTTAAGAAAAAAAACAAGCATTATGATAAAAGGAGCTCGACTACATCTATTTTGTAACTGTTCAATGCACTCCCACAACTTTCAATAATTTATCCGTGTCATTAGTTGCTGCACTTATCGGCGTTGCATAATGTTTGTTGACAGTATCTAGGCCAGGTGAATGGGTTGAGTGAGGCATATTTCTCTCGTGTCCCGGTAACTGCTTGAGCGGAGGCGTGATTAGACGGTGCAAGTCTCCGCGCTCTCGTCTGTAGGTGTTGCGGTGACACATGGTGGGCGTGCCCTCTTACACAACCTGCACAGGAGATGCTGCTGTTAGCTGCTGTGATCTGACAGGCTGATAGAGAGTGAGGATGCAAAGGGAAGGAAGATGATATCCTTTTATGTTCTTATGCTTCTTAGTTGACGTTTGCACGCGTATGCAGCCTTATATAGGTTAGCCTTAATTGGCTTCAGTCCGGAAATCGCTTTTGTTACAGCTGCAGCGTCATAAAGTCCGTTTTAGGCAGATTTTGCGATCTCCACAGCTGGCTGTCTGCTTACTCAAATGTCACACACGCTTGTTTATGTTTATATATTTGGGTGTTAGCAATATGCTGAATGTATGATTGATGGACCTCTGAAGCATGCGTTGTCAGCACTTACGATATCAAATTAAACTCACAGTGTAAAGGGGAATATGGGGCTTCATCTGCTGACAGCCTGTCAAGCACAAAACAAGTACTTACCTGCAGCTGCACTAAAAACAGAGGTTCACACGTCTCTTTGGAAGTAATTTCTCTGTCACATCAGCTATTGCTGTTTGAACAGAGCACTGGTCCACAGTATGTATTGTCCCCAGCGCTACTTTAAAAGTTCCCTTCCCCTGAAATGTATTACGGTCATTGTTAGCTGACTTGATACTATTTAGAGATCAGTTCTGGTCCAACTTACAAAAATGTACGGAAAGAGAGGTCATCATATATCATGAAGTCATGCACAATGTGGTTTTAACTTGTTATACTGCAAAGAAAACAGGGATCAGAGGTTAAAAAGCTAATTGTGCAGCACATAGAAGTCGCCCTGTGCTGCTCTGCGGGAGCAGCAGGGGAGGTAATTATTGTGTAATTGTTAGTGTTGCTGCAGTGGATGGCTGCTGGAGCATGAAGGGGGCGGCCAAGTCCAAGTTCCAAAAATCGATATGGGGGGCTGAGTGGGGGGGTTTCAGCTGCAGCATGAGGAACACCAGCACAGGGTCTGTTATTCACTCTGGGCCTTAATGTATTATTGGGCGTGAATGCTCCAAGCAAGAGCAAGAGCAGCCACGTCTTCAGCTTTTGAGTATGCTAGCATGAACTGTGGACCTCCTGACTAGCCTTAGCACAGTCGGAGGGCAACAGCATGTTTAAAAAGCCAGATTCTTGTTGTGCATCATAAGGGCTCTCGTGGGAATCAGGTCTTGGCAGGAACAAGTGACACCAGGCAAAGGTGAAACACAGATCTGCCTTTTTCAAGATGTAGCATGGCATACAGCAAGGACCTGGCTGTTTTCTGGCAGCAGCGAGCTTGAAAGTTTGCTTACTTCCTTCCATGAAATGAGGCCATCACTACAGCATCCTCCACTGTCTAACTTTTAATTAAATGATGGCACAGCTCACTGGTGCCTTCTAGAGCAGCGAGGAAGAGAAAACACAGATTAAAGTAACTGCCGCTCGTTCCTCCAGCTCAAGACTGATGTTAATATTAAAGCGGGCAGTTCTCAGGGGCAGCAAAACTTCTCTTTAAGCACAGCACAGTCTGATGTGTTTGTTATTTGGACTCGGATTAGAGGGAAAGGTAAGTTACAGCTTTAGGTTGTGCTCATTAGATCAGTTTTATTCATCCTCCAGTTTAACATGATCATGTTTCAATGGAAAGAACGTCAACATCAGTACTTCACATTATGATTAATGCTGCAAGAGTTACAAGGTCAGTACATTTGCAGAATCCCAGGATGATAAGAAGAGAAATAAAATGTTTTTTAAAAAAGCTGAATAGAATCAAAAAAAACATTTTCTTCTCCTTTGATATTCATGAACTCTAATTAATTTTTTGCTTGATGCATAAAGTTAAAAGATTAAAACTAATAAAACAAGTTTTAAAAAGAGACTTTTTCATTTGATTACATTTTGTATGATGATTATGCAGAAAAAGTAGAATTGGGCTGAAAGATCTATCACTTTATCACCTATTCAGGTTGTAAATCGTGTTTTTAAAAAGTAACTAAGTAACTAATTACTTTTGAAAATAAGTAATTAGTAAAGTAACGGGATTACTTTTTGGGGGAAGTAATCAGTAATTAGTTATTAATTACTTTTTTCAAGTAACTTGACCAACACTGCTAGTAAGTAATAAAAAGTATTTGATGAATTTGCCTTAATCGAGTCGCACTGGCGCTTGAATGAAGTCTCGTCTGTGGTCTCTCATCAGCGCAGAACCGTTTCCCTTTATGTCTGTGAAGGTTCTCAGTCATCCAGGTCATCGTAGTCAAAGGAGCTTGCAAAGAAAAGCGTCTGGACTTCTTTAAGTTGCTTGAAGACGTTTCACCTCTCATCCGAGAAGCTTCTTCAGTTCTAAGGTCAAATGGTGGAGAGTCAATGTTGTTGCGTCTGTCCTTTTCTTTGCAAGCTCCTTTGACCATTTCCCGTTATACGCTTGTTCGACTCGCTGCGGTCTCCTAAATCATCGATGTCCTACTGAGAAAAATACACCAGCATGCTTTTCCACACTTTTCTGAAGAAAGTCTCGTCTTTCTGAGATCTCTTCTGTTCGGGGCCAACTCTGAATCTTCCCGCACTGATTGATTGCAGAGACTTCAGCTCGTCCATTTTATGTGCAGCTTACAGAAACTGTGAGACGACCACGCTTACGACACAGATCCTCCGTGTGTTTCATAAAGGGACAGAACGTATCTGCAGACATTTGTTTAATGAATATTTCTGCATATTGAGCAACGATGTCACAGATATTCACATTAATCAGCAGTAACACCAATCAAAACTACATGTGCGAGGCTGATGAGAGGAACTGTGCATAGTTAAAACCTTTTTCTTTGTTTCTGTGTTTATTTTTTTTATGGGCGTCTTGTTAATGATCTCCCTCTGCCGCTTGTGTGCTCTTGTGCTTCACGTGTAAACACACTTAGCTGGCTCCAGCAGACACATTTCTGCCTTACATAACCAGGCTCGCTTTCAGTTGATAAGTCGCTTTAACGGAAATGTTACGAATGGAAAGAGATGCGGTTGTTTCTACATTCATGTGCCGACGCTTTTTCGTTGTGATCATTTCTGAATCGCAGTCTTTGCTCACATTACAATACTGATTTCTGATCAGTTGTAAAACAGACACCAAATATAGCATGAAATACCAATAGGTTATATACTGTAAATGTAATTATAGTTGAATAACTCTAAACCCTGCTTGTTAGATATCATAAGCTACTTTCTGATATCAGAGTTCAAAACTTTCCTGCTAATATCCAAGATTACAGCATAAACTGTAAATAAACGATGGTCACAGCAACCACGATGTCACCCTTTCTGTTTTCAGCTATAAATCTACACCTGCTGACTTTGAGGGAATTATATTTGGATGATTTCTAACTTTAAAAAAATAAAAAACATTGCTTGTGGCTAGGTCCATCTTTTATGTACAGTCTATAGGATCAGCTCCCTTTTGGGGATTTTATTATTGTTATTATTATTATGTTGTTGTTGTTGTTAGAGCTCTGCCACATGCTGTAGGCCTTCTACTCATGAAGATGGGACCTTAATATTTGGGTTTCTTATGACTAGGATCAGCGCTGAGACATCAAAATCAATTTCATCTCATTTTTATAGCTGGCAGGCTCCTCTGGAGGGAGTTAGCACAATAGCCTGTTATTACTTTCGCCCTTTTGGCAGTTTGCGTTTACTTTCCTCTCAGTGAGACACAGAAAGCTTTAGCTGTAGGAGCTGGATGTGGAGGTATTCTTTAACCTCTCCATGTAATGAATGGATTTACCTACAGCCGTACGCTGCTTAACATCCCTCTGCGCAGCTCGGTGTCGTTTTGAAGAAAACGCTGCAAACGGTACCATAAGCTTTTTGAATGGCCGTTTCCACCACAGACAGACGTTTCATACTCAGCAGAGTTTTTGCACCGGTGATTTAGACCATCTTTAATGTGAAAACTCGGTGATTACTTGGACACCATCTCCCTCCACGCACAGGCCTTAAATGCTGATCGGGCTCACTGTCAGCAGAAACCAGAAGCAGTGTTTGGCCAGATTTATATTTGTGTAAAGGGGGAGCTTTTGGGTGAAGAGTGGCTGATTGGCAGTAACATGAAAAGCAAGTAGGAATCTAATTAGGCTCCATATCTGAGGGTGATCAGGCTTAATGTACTGAAGCTGCATGAATAATGGAGAAGGAGCTGTGGTGGAGAAATGCACTTGGATGTGCAGTATATCAATTATGCAGGGATGCTTTTATAAACATTTGCATCCTATATTCCATATACGATCCTTTCTCATGCATATGCATGGCAGCATAAGGATTATTTAAGATATAACAGAATGCATGATCTGAGAGATTACATTGACATACTCCTCGTTTATTCACGTTTTTGGCCTTTTCGAGGAGGTTGATTCTTCTACTGTAGCTACACTTGATTTTTCTACTTGTCATTGTTTCGGCCTACTTAAATGTAATTATTATTACATTATGCAATATTATTATGATGATGATGATGTAATTAAACCAAAAAGCTGCTGTTGCCAAATATTTCCCCCTTCCTTATACAGTCTCTTTAGATAGATCAACCACGTGTAAGTACAGTACGGCTTTTTAAACTAGGTTTTAATACCAGACCCGTTGTAACGCAGTACGTCTGCAATAAATCCATAACTAATTCAATTCAATTCAATTTTATTTATATAGCGCCAAATCACAACAAAAGTCGCCTCAAGGCGCTTCATAGATACAGAGAAAAACCCAACAATCATATGACCCCCTATGAGCAGCACTTTGGCGACAGTGGGAAGGAAAAACTCCCTTTTAACAGGAAGAAACCTCCAGCAGAACCAGGCTCAGGGAGGGGCGGGGCCATCTGCTGTGATTGGTTGGGGTGAGAGAAGGAAGACAGGATAAAGACATGCTGTGGAAGAGAGACAGAGATTAATAACAGATATGATTCAATACAGAGAGGTCTGTTAACACATAGTGAGTGAGAAAGGTGACTGGAAAGGAAAAACTCAATGCATCATGGGAATCCCCCGGCAGCCTACGTCTATTGCAGCATAACTAAGGGAGGATTCAGGGTCACCTGGTCCAGCCCTAACTATATGCTTTAGCAAAAAGGAAAGTTTGAAGCCTAATCTTAAAAGTAGAGATAGTGTCTGTCTCCTGAATCCAAACTGGAAGCTGGTTCCACAGAAGAGGGGCCTGAAAACTGAAGGCTCTCCCTCCCATTCTACTTTTAAATACTCTAGGAACAACAAGTAGGCCTGCAGAGCGGGAGCGAAGTGCTCTAATAGGGTGATATGGTACTACAAGGTCATTAAGATAAGATGGGGCCTGATTATTTAAGACCTTGTATGTGAGGAGCAGGATTTTGAATTCAATTCTGGATTTAACAGGAAGCCAACGAAGGGAAGCCAAAACAGGAGAAATATGCTCTCTCTTTCTAGTCCCTGTCAGCACTCTTGCTGCAGCATTTTGGATTAGCTGAAATAGAAAATATTTCTAATAAATAGAATAAAGAAAATGAGTTATGCCCCAAAACACATTCAGGGACTACAGTTTAGTCTAAGCTTGCAGCCCTATGTGTCTACATGCTGTGAGTAAAGGATCTTAGAGGAGGAAGGCTTTAGGCTTAGATAGAGGAGACCGGTTTGGCAGCTTCTGCTATTTAAATGTCTCCTTTTACGGTTTTCGGTTTCCTTTTGAGTTCATGTGGCATTCTAGGAAGATGACATAATCACGAGGAGTTCAGTAAATAAACAAGTGACCTCCTCGGTAAACCGCAGATTTATTTCCTGTAACTCTTAAAGAGTAAAACTCTCAGGAAATCAGGCAGAGAGCTGACGGAGGGGGAAACCGCTCCGTCACTCACTCCCCGGTGATTGACTGCACCCTTCTGGCCGCTCTAACCTCGCGACGGTCGGAACGCGATACCTGCAAGCGGCTCCACCTCCGCTGTTTATATGACTCATGAATGGCCTTCATCTTCCTCTGCTGCTGCCACTTTTTTGTCACCATTTAATATTCCAGTGTGGGTGATCGGTGCATGTTCAGCCTTTGTTCGCCTACGTAAACAACTTTGTTTAGTTCTAAGAGATTGTTCTTTTCTGCTAAATAACCAGATTCAGCCGCATGAATGTCTTTATTGTGTAGCACTGAGTTTTACCACCTGCCTATGAGGAGTGCACAGAGCACATTATTCACCCCATCACAGAGCAGGGTGGTGAAAAAGGCTCATAATTAATGGGTATATGTTTCACTTTTGAGAAAAAGGATGATTTAGCATGAGCTTTATGTCTTTGGTTAAACTATAGATACTTGTAGACAGTATCTTACATAGTATCCAGTTTTTAACAAGAGTTGCTTTATTTTTGTCAACTTTTAAGCCACAGTGGATCATCTCTCTTCATTTCATCCATGAGTCTTCTCGGAGGTCTTCCTCTTTTCCAACTTTAACACCTTTTGTCCAGCATATCCACCCTCCCTCCTCTGCAAATTCCCAGACCATCTCAGCCATCCCGCTCTAACTTTGTCTCCAAAGTAACGGATGCTTTTTTACTAATATTTTGTTTTTATTTGAATCTGAAATTGGTGATAATTAACATAAAACTTAGACGTAGAAGAACAATCAAAAAGTTGGCTGAACTTTGATTTAAATGCAAAAGAAAACCGAGCTTGTGTCTCTTCGTGTGGTAGGATTTAAACCCCCAACCAGAATTTAAATAGTTCATATGTCCAAAATCTTTGTAACATCAACTGTCAAATATGTCACAGGTAGGGATGGGTACCGGTTCTGACATAAACGGTAGTAACCAGACCGAAAAGCAGTGCACATTTTGGTGCTTTATTTTTTCTGAGCTGTGATACACTTTGAATTCTAGCCAATCATTTTACGTTTCCGAGGATAGTAGGCGGGTCCAGGTACGTACGTTCTTTTAGAGCAGAGCTACAGATTAAAAATGCCCAAGGCGAAGCGGTCAAAAGTCTGGCTGTACTTCACAGCAAAAGATGCAAACTCAGCAGCTGCAACAAGTGCTTTAGGCTGATACTGTGATACTGTCAAAGGAGGTAACACCTCGAATCTGATGAAACACCTGGCGACGCATAGCGTTTTTTTTAAAAGCCGAGAAATGCGCCGTATTTGATAGCTTGCTGCGAGACCTCACACCGAGCACATCTACTGCTTGTGGGTTGCCTGTTATCGGACCCGGAGTTAGCAACATCCCCCAAAAACCCGAAGAGGAGAGTCCTGGCCCCTAGCCCTGCCAGTGTAGCAGAAATGATGAGGATGATGATGCAGCAGCAGCCGTTCTTCTCTGCGTGAGTAGCTTAATGTTGTTCGTGTGTAATTTACGTTGAGTAGGCTAACCACGTTATTACATTAATGCATGTAAGGTGAACTAGCAAACACCATCATAGCTACATGCGGCTGTCTTCTTGTTTGATGGCAGATACTCCCTTCACCCTGGCCAAAAAGGCTAAAATGACCAAAGAAAAAGTGGAAAACAGTTAAACATGAGAGGTTTTTGGACAAAGTTTGTGTTTTTTCCATTGTTTAAGCTGCTTCCAGCCAAGAGTGATACCATATATGCCCTATAGCTGCAGAAAAGGCTAACATTGTTATCTTTTTACAAAAAACCAGCTGAACATGAGGTTTTTGGACCAATTTTGTGTTCTCCATTCTTTAAGCACCGGTTTGAGCACTGTTTAAGCACCGGCACCGTTTCAAAAGTACCGGTTTGGCACCGGTATCGGATAAAACCTAAACGATACCCATCCCTAGTCACAGGAATAGTTTATATGCATATTTTTCACGACTGCACTCAACCTAGTCTCCGGCACAAATGGGGCTCTGTGCTTCCAACTGTAATCACTTTGTAGTGAAGAGTGAAAGGATGAGACTAATTGCTGGTTGTCTGCAGCTGTTGCCACATCTTACCTGTCAGTCGGGGTCTATTCGATTCATTAAACACCAACAGCAGCGCAGACAGCCGATCACCGTGAATGTGTCTTCTTCCTGAAGACCAGTGACCGTCTGTATGAAGACATAGATCAAATAATCGTACCATATTCTTATTTATTCCTACTTTTATTACAGTCATAATCTCAACAGTTTTAAAGCACTCACAGTGATAAAGTGTTTAAATGACCCCCAGTGAAGGATTATCGTAAAGCTAACGAGCATATGTAGTTAAGGTTCGGCACAGTCTTACACTGTCATAAACACTGCATGGTTATGAGAGTGTTATTGGTTAAAAAGCAGGAAAAATAAATATTTCTACAGTTAGTTGGTTCCATTGAGAATTACAAGCCTAAACAATTAAATGCATGATGAACCACTCTCTGCAAAACCCCTCACTTAACTCCTAAATGTAACAAAATCCACCACTTCTTATTTCACAATAATGTCTTCACGGCCAATTTTCTCAATAAGGACGAGCGGGAGTGAAAACCTTCCTGTTTTAATGTTGATCTCTGTGCATTAGGTTGCGTGATAGTGTTATTTTGGTGCCTGCGCATTTATTTCCACAGATGATTTTTTAATTAAATCTCTCAGCCGGCAGAGCGCTATGGCTCCATTTTAGAGCACTTACTATTTAAAGGATGAGCTAAAGCTTTACATGAACGCAAGCTTACTGTGACGATGTTGTTCAGTTTTGCTTTTAAAATGTAGATTTTCTTTAATAAGTTCAGCAAATTCTTCTTTCTATTCAATTATATACAGAAAAAGTCTGAAGAAGCTTTTTTAAAGAGTCAGCTTTCCCCTTTGTCACGAGGTTGTTGCCACAGAGAGTAGCTCCACAGACGCTCTTCCTGACACAACCCCAAAAGGGATTTTTGGCACAGATAAAACAAAAACGAATATCATGTCAATAAAATACATCTACAGTGTGTAAAATCAGTTTAACTGAAGTGAACCAGTTTAAAGAGCTGTGAAAACGCAAAATATGGACAAAAGTATTTGAGGGTCAGGTAATGACGTGAATTAATACCTAAACGGGGCTCAGGTTGCTGTGACAACTCCCAAGGTTACGTGAGCTTATAGCAGCACAACTAAGGGATGGTTTAGGGTGACCTGATCCAGCCCTAATTAGAAGATTTATCCAGAAGGAACGTTTTGAGGCTAATCTAGAGAAGAGGGTGTTTGTTTGGTGATCCCAAACCGGTTCCATAGGAGACGGGTCTGAGCTGAAGGCTCCGCCTCCCATTCTACTGTTAGAAACTCGAAGAACCCGTAACCAGCCCGCAGTCTGAGAGCAAAGTGCTCTGTTGGGATAATATAGCACTATGAGGTCTTTAAGATATACTGAGGCCTGATCATTCAAGGCCTTGCATGTGAGCAGAAGGCTTTTAAATTAAATTCAGAATTTAATAGAAAGCCAATAAAGAGAAGCTAATGTGGGAGAAATATGCGCTCTGGTACTCTCGCTACAGCGTTCCAGATCAACTGAAGGCTTTTCGGGCAACCTGATAACAAAGAATTCAGCTTTGCATAAAATACTTCAGATGATTTCTTTTTATACATTCAGTTTCCCAGGTTGTAGGTAAGTGTGATGTTGATGGTGAGGCAGGAATATGATTATGCTTCTGGTATCTGGTGCTGCTTAATGTGTGTTGGTGGTTATAGCGCAGTGTTAGGTCATTTAAGTACCTCTCTTTTCTTTCTTTTCTTTTTTTTAAAAGCTCTAGTCTGCCATCCACAGCACTGCTGCTAGTTCAAACAGCCAGTTGCACATGACAGTGCGTAGGCTTCTAAGTTTCCCTGCAAACCACCGAGCCATTAACGCCTCATCCAGGAGCTCCTTGCTGTCTGGCACTCAGAGAATGTTCTTTCACATTACGTGACACCGTGGGAATCTGAATGTTTTCAGTTACGTAAGCGAGCCTGCGTTCATTCTAATTTTGCCTTTGTGTGCCTCGAGGTGATTGTGGATGTGGACGAGTGGCTCCACTTGTTTGGTGGAGAGGTTCTGCACCCTTCTGTACAAGCACTAAATGGACTCAGTGGGCTGAGCTGGTGAAGGAGGTTGACTGAGTTTAGAAGCTCGATATAGCTCGGAAAGAGCGGATTTCAACTAATCTGCGGGAAATTTAGAGCACCAGTCACTGTGATCACATAATAGATGTGTGATCAGACAGCCTGAGGGGCCTGACTTCTTTCTGTCTAATTCACGGTTTTCAGGTCTGATGTGCTGTGACATTTTCGATTTAATTTTCAAGGCGGCACACGAAAGCCCAATTTGTCTGCTTTTTATATGTCACGATTGTGATGTATGATGCCTGAGCCATCGAAATTCTGTCCGTTATCTGAAGTTATTTAAAGCTTTGATTGTTAAACGGTTGATTCACCCACTTTACACAACAGTTTTCGGGGGTTTTGAGAATAATCAAGACATCGCATCCCTGAACTTCTGTACAAATACATTTCTGGAAAGATGTCTGTGAAGGTTCTCAGTCATCCAGGTCATCGTAGTCAAAGGAGCTTGCAAAGAAAAGCGTCTGGACTTCTTTAAGTTACTTGAAGACGTTTCACCTTCATCTGAGAAGCTTCTTCAGGTCTAAGGTCAAATGGTGGAGAGTCCCAGATATAAACCTAGTCGGAGTGTCAACAGCCACTTCACAAGCACATGGCACAACATAGAAGAGCCACCTCCACAGGACAAGACTCAGCTGTCCATCTGCATCTAAAGGTCAAAGGTCACTCTTTCGAGGATGCCAGTGTTCACATTTTGGACAAAGAGGACAGATGGTTTGAAAGAGGAGTGAAAGAAGCATCTATGTCCACTGTGAGCGACCATCTTTGAACAGAGGCGGTGGTTTACGACACCAACTGTCTGCCATCTATAATCCAGTTTTGAGATCCTCCCCAGACGCCTTAACGCCCACTCACACCCTGGGCCATCTGACCTCAGGAATTCGCATGATAAGGTGGGGCCAGGTTTCACAATGAACTCACCTGAAACTCTGGCTGATTGGGACCCACACCCAGTTTCACACCTTGGCTCAGGCGATTAGAGGATCATCAGGGGGTCCTTTTGTCCCTCTGTGGGGGGAAACTCCCACTAGGTTTAAATCTGGGACTCTCCACCATTTGACCGTAGAACTGAAGAAGCTTCTCGGATGAAGGTGAAACGTCTTCAAGTAACTTAAAGAAGTCCAGACGCTTTTCTTTGCAAGCTCCTTTGACATTTCTGGAAAGAGATTTTGTTCTTAAAAAGTGTATCAGTTTATTAATCACCAGAGTAGATGTTGCACATTTCCAGTCCAGTTTATGGCGTCCTACCTTTTCCTTGAAACTTGTATTATCAGTCGAGTGTCTGGATTGAGATTTTCCTCCATGTTTTTGTTTCATGTGCATTCTTTTTGCTCCTAGTATGTGGAGGCCATCAGTAACAAGCAGAGTGAGCTGGATAACTACATCGCTGAGGGCTACAAGAACGCTCTGTCTGAGGAGAGGAGGAGGTACTGCTTCCTGGTGGACCGTCAGTGTGCTGTGGCCAAAAACAGCAGCGTCTACCACAACAAGGTGAGAAGATATTTGGTATTTTTGAATTGCTGTTGCTCCTACAACACCATAAGTTATGTTATTCCAAAACCTGAAAAAACAAGAACTTTTATAGGTTTTAAAAGTTTTAGTTTTTTTTAGTTATCTTTGTTTTTACAGTCACAAGGCTGTGACATCACAACAACACGATTGGTCTTCTCATCAATTGTTGGTCGTGGTAGGACCACGGATGATCTGATATCGTCGTGTTGGTGTTGTCCCCAGATCATCATGAAAATGTTGTTCCAGGTCCAACATTGCAAGTGACCAATCACATTATTGTGACGTTATTCTTTTGCGCACCAACCCATTCGTGCATTTATGAAATTCCAATGTTGCAAGGACAATATCAGTTCCGCTTACTGTTTATTAAAGGGTCAGGGTTAGGGTCCGTTGATCGGTGGACAAAGGCGGTTTCTCGCAGTTTAAGTACAGTTTTTTTGTTTTACGCCGGTTTTTCCCGAAGTCGCAAAAGTATGACGTCACAACATTCTGATTGGTCACTTGCAATGTTGATCCTGGAACAAGCTTTAGTATGATGATCTGGGAACAACACCAACACGAGGATATCAGATCATTCATAGCTCACTGGTAACTGAGGCATTTCCCAATAAGGGTAGCAGGCTAAAATGCTGTTTTAGGACTTCCAGTTGTGTAACAGGTAGAGATGGACCGATCCGATATTACGTATCGGTATCGGTCCGATACTGACCCAAATTACTGGATCGGATATCGGCGAGAAATAAAAAATGTAATCCGATCCATTAAATATCAAAAAAGCACCTCACAAAACTTGCTACGCGGCATAACTCGGCTCATAACCGTAGCACGTAGCAGCAGTGTGCATCACGTGATAGAGCGGCTGTGTGTATTTGTAGCCTTGCTAGCAAACCAGCATTTCATCTATGAGGACGTTTTCCCAGAGAGAAGTAAAGCAAGTGTGTAAGTTCATCTCTGAATGTCTGTAAAGCATTCCCACGTTAAGCTTAACAACCATACCTGGAGCGACTGCCTCTCTCTCTCTCTCTCTCTCTCCTGCTGCTGCTTCAATCGTGAAACAGCTTAATGATCAGCTGATCGGCTTTTCTGTCGCGAGTCCGTCTCTCTTCTTAGTTTTTGGCCCACTTCTCACCAGAAAGAGGAAACCAGCGGCTGAACAACAGCAGCACGTTTAAGCTTGATAAGCTGTTGTTAGAATTTATTTAATATTACTTTCTACACCAGGATCTTTTTCTACGTAGCTGACGGCTGGTAACTGTGCAGGGGCGGATCTAGCAAAGTTTAGCCAGGGGGGCCGATAGGGCATGAACAGGGAAAAGGGGGCACAAAGACATACTTTTCTTTCTTATTCTCATTTAAAATGTCTAGTTTTTAATAAATAATTATCTGACTCTTACACCCAAAGTTTTAATCTTGTGTAAAATATATAAAAGTCCATTACTGTATATAGTAACTGTTAAGTCTAATATACCCTAGTAAGCTATAGTACTTTTTCCTTTGGGAAGATACCATCTGTGCAGTCTGCAATTCTGTTGAAGAAAGATGTTGAATCTATTTAATTATTCTTGAAAAATAATTTATTTTTGTGCATTTCCCCCCTGCATCAAATTAAATTTGATTACATCGATTAAGCATCATGAGGTGGAGGGTGGTTCCCTATTTTTTTTTTTTTTGCTGGGAGTTTGCAACCCTATTAGTTAGGTTGCTTAAAATTTCTTCTAAGTACTCTTTAAAATACCAGAATAGGGAGGATGGAGCAGGTTTTACTTTATTAGATTGATCAGTGTTGCTGAACTATGAAATATTTTGGACGCAGTGTATTTTTTACATACAGGTATAACAGAATAGCTTTAGTGTTGTTATTTATTTAAACTTGAGTATAAACTTATACAAAATGCAGCAAGATATTAAAAAAACGTTTTGTTGATTAAAAAACACTATATCGGATTCGTATCGGTATCGGCAGATATCCAAATTTATGATATCGGTATCGGACATAAAAAAGTGGTATCGTGCCATCTCTAGTAACAGGTTTGTGTTATTGTAGGGTCTTTAACTTCCAATGTAAATCGCCTCGAGGCAACCGTTGATGTGATTTGGCGCTACTGTATATAAATAAAAATAAATAAAATTGAGCTTTGGGGCTTTATCAGCTTCATATTTGTATTCCTGGAAACAAATGATGATGCGTAGATCAAAATAATCATTACTTATCTCATAGTGAGTCTTTACGCAGCCCCTCAGTTCATCTTCATCGTCTTAAAAAAGATGTTTACCTTTAAGTTTAACTTTAGGACCACCCAGCTTCAACGTTATTGTTTGGCTTCAGAGCCTCGGCGAAAGTATGAATGTATGTTCCCACTTGTTTGGTGGAGAGGAGCCATTCTGCACCCTTACGCAGTACAAGCACTAAAGCACTAAAATCCAATATTCCCAAAGATTGGGAATATTGGATTTCTCTCCAAATGAATGATCATGTTTTCTGCCACTTTTACCGTACAAGCTGTAATAGGAGAAGTGTGCCGCTTTATCGTCTTCCTTTACCAATCGCGGCGACCTTCTGCATTTTTCATGTATTAATTCCATCAAAAAGCCTAAAGACGCCTCAGATGCATCAGCCAATCACGACTCTCTCCTGTATCGCACTCCCTCACAAATGTGAAATGTGAAAATGTCCGTTTCCTGTTATGTCTGTTTTGTGCAAATGGAAAATGTCAATTATGTTTTAAAAAAAGTGGCAAAGGGAAGTGCGAGAGGATGTAGAAGAGGAGGATGGGAGGGAGTGTGGAGGTCGGTGGGAGGGAGAGTGACCTACTTCTGCAAGAACACTTGGTTCAGACTCACTGTGTGTGGGTGTGAAGTGTCTGAATGGGTGATTGATAGACAGAGGGAGGAAGCACAGAACACAAACTGCTGCTGTGATGATAAAACAGCCTTAAAAAAATAGTCTTAGAGGAGTTCACATTAATACTTATTTTTGTTCCCACTTTCAGCTTTTTCAGTGGATGTGAGGCTCTGAATGACTCTGATGGTTGAATTAAACTCATGTGGTGATGATAATAATCATTTGTAGTCACCCTATTTATGCATTAATACATTTAGATTTATGTAAATGGATTTTTGGGTGGTTGTGAAGCTCAGGACCAGGTAGTTGCTTCATACTCACTATGTCGTTGTTTCTTTGGTTGTAAGAGTATTAGAAATAAAATATAAGTTATTGCTGCTTAGCTCCATTGAACTGTTGAAACCCTGCAGGTCCGGTACTTCTTAGTTACCCTCAGGAGTACATGTACTGTGAGATGACAGCTGAAGCTCTGTATCTTTGGGAAATCTCGTGTTTTGTTAGTTACTGTAGGCGAGCGGCTCTCTCGTGCTGTTGTCAATCAGCCGAAAAGAAAGAATGAAAGAAAACCGAGCCGCCTTCTCCTTGTCGATTTCTGTCATCGCTGCTGAAGCTCTGCCCACCTACGCTCCACCTTAACTATGTGAAAAGCTTGGATTATTATGACTCATCTTTTTCGCCGACATCCGCATGAACCGAGAGAGATTTTGATGAAAACACAAAGCTTTGCGTGGGTCATACTTCATTCATCGCAATTTCACTGATGCAGGTACAAAAAGGAAGCGCTAACAGCGTTTCCTTCTGACCTGCTTTGTTCCCTGAAACAACAAAAGCTGCATTAACTATGGATAATCTACGTATGTTGTGCACTCACAGGCGGCGTGAGCCGACATGGCCGTCTCTGAGCCCGTCGACCAAGCTCTCTCTAGAGAACAAGTTTGAGTCGCCACTTACATGATGTCACTTTATCAGTGCGAACTGCACTTTTTTTCCCTTTGTGTATGTGTGAGTTTGTTTGATCATCCAACCCACACGCGGACACCTGACACTGTGGCCCACATGCGCTCAGCGGGGCCAGACAACCTTGGAGCCACGCTGTGTTTATCCTCCACACCAGCCTGGCGTGGTTAAAAGCGGTTTGCAGAGCAGATTCTGCTCGCCGTCTTTCTTTATTCATGAAAACTCAGAACTTCATCATTTATTCACTGATGACAAATGCAAATGAGAAGCATCTTTATGTAACTGAACTACTGTATAATGTATGGCTCCTCATCCCTCGTGGCTGCGCTGACTGCGTGTTCTTTCTCCTTTTTCCTGCATCACCTTTTTGTCTGCTCGGATTATGTAAAAAAAAAAAAAAGTGTTGTTATATTGATGCCCACAGGGGAAAAAACACTTACAAAAGCGGCTTTATTTCAGAAGGTAAACAAACCAGAGAAATATATGTACACCCACAGCAAAAAAGGGGCAAGCACTGCTCTCAAAAAGACAGAAAAATTAACAACTGTGGAGCTCCAGCTTTACCTGTTTATTGCGCCACAAAAAAGTGATATTCACAGCACATCTGTGAGCTTTGTTTTCCTCTTTTTAACAGCCAGTTCTTTTCTTACAAATAAGGAATATTTTATTTCTTTCTGGAATATTACATAACTGCTTAAGTGGCATACGGCGCATGTGCAGAAGTTATAAAGTGAGTACTGACTTTGGTGGATCCGCTGCGCTCTGCTAGTACCCTCTCATTTCCTTAAAACATTATTTTGACTACCAAGTATTTCTCATCTCTTTCTTTCAGGGGAAGGAGCTTTTAACTCAGAAGATCCCACTGTGGCAGCAGGCTTGTGCCGAGCCCAACAAACTGCCAGACCGTGCCATGTTTCTGGCCCAGCAGATGAGCGGTGCAACGGGCACCATGCCTCCTGGTGCTCATCACCCCGGCCTTCCCATCTCTGAGCCTATTCCTGGTGCTAAACCCCTGCCAGTGCCTCCAGAGCTGGCAGCCCTCAGGGCCAGCGGTGGCATGGGACAGCAGGTGAGTTCTTCTTCTGGCCTGATTTAGTTTGCCAAACACCGGTACACCCGTGTGCTTTGTTTCTTCACGCTCACTTACGTGTTAGAAATAAACATCTGTTACTATTGTGTTCCAGTGAGCTCGCTGTGGGTTTGTTGTGATAGAGAGGACTCAGGATTCAAGCTTAGACTACAATAGACTGTATGTAAAAGATGGGTGTAGCCACCATGATGTCACTCCCTGGTTAGTCTTGTGCTGTTTTCACTGTTTCTAGCCATTTGAAACAGCACAGTTCAAAGAGTCGCCCCCTGCAGGCAGTTAGAAAAAATGCACCCAGAAGCTACGTCAGTCTTTTTTAAAGAGTTTTAGGTTTTGGACACTTTGTAACTCTTGAGGTTTGAGAATGAGAAGCCCAGCCAAGCGGTCAACTGCATCGAGGAATCCCTCAACACATCCTCACAAATCTGGGTCAAGGGAAATGAAATCATTTGGTCCTTATATCCTCAGGCCCCCTTCCTTCTCCTCCTGCAGGCTCAAAAATGAACACAGACTTTCAAGATTCTTCATCATTTTAATTACGGCGGTGCAGATTAGTAGAGTTTTATAACGGCAGACTAAATATACTTTGAAATTCTTTTCGCCGTCTCCCAGCTACTCCTTAAGCTTCTCTTCAAATCAGCGTGAAGTCAAATAGTGTTTTCACTAATCACAATTTCATGACCCAGATCTGCTCTCCTCCTTCATTATCGCTAATGAGCTTCGAGATGTTGCGTAACAGCCTTTTGTGACGTAACGAGAAAAAAACGTTTGCATTTTAATTGCCTGCGTGCAGAGGCTGATGGGAGGCGTGGAAGGAGGGATGCCTGTGATGAACGGTACGGCCGGCGTTCACGGAGGAGAAGACTACCAGCAGTGGATGGAGGGCAAAATCGCCAAGGGCAAAGCCTCACCGCAGACTCAGCGGCACGGAGGCGAGGTGTACTCCAACACCCTACCTGTGCGCAAGGCCGCCCCAGCCAAGAGCAAGACCACACTGAGTAAGACACACACTGTGGGCTACATTCATTCTGTTGTGGCGTTTAATCGAACATAAGTCCTGGCAATAATCACACGAACGCTAACTGACTTCACAATCCTAAATGTATTTTAAAATTAAGAAAGGCTCAAAAGACTATCTGTAATATAAAAGTGGCAGACACTTTCTCCAGTCCTGCATGGCTGTTTTAGTTTTAGAGAACATTTGCAGTTTGCTTCAGTCTTATCAGCCTTATTTCAGCCCCGGCTCTAGCAGCTCTTTTCACAAAGAAAGCTCCACAGTGTCTCTCTGCACAGCAATAAACAGCAAAGTGACGACGAGACTTAGCTTCAAGAAGAAAGGAACCTCTAGCAGTCAAATATAAAGCAGTCAGATATAGGCGAAAACACAAAAGAGCAAAGTCTGAGGAAAAAACCAACATAATTACAGCAGTAATATTCAAGAGGAGAGAAAACGGCACTCCAAATAAACGGTTCTCCTTGTTTCCGACAGCTGCATATATGAAAAGAGCATCGTTTGCTTGGCATAAGAATATTGCGAGCCAGTGTTATTTCAGGGCGCTGAGTTTGCCAGCTTGTTGTGGAGTTGTTCTGCTGTTTAGTGGCAAGATGAAAATATCTCGAAAAGCAAATTTAACTTGGCATTCAGCGTGCTTTTAATCACAGTGAATGTCCTGGAAAGTGTATTTCCAGAACAGAATTACTGCATCTCAGATATAGAAAAAGCTAATGAGATGACCCGGCTGCCGCACACATGCTCGGTGCATTTTAATAAGAAAGAGGCCAAAGCAAGCGGGAATAGAAGGAGATGTGATAATAAAACGAAAGTGAGACGGTACATTTCTGAGTAAAAATAGATTCAGAGGAGAATATTTCACAAAAATATGAACAATATAAAAATCTACATTGAATAAAATCCCTGTAGACATTCTGTTTGTTTCAAGCATCGTTAAGGGCTTTGTAGCGAAAACTGACGTTTATGGCGGTGTGATAACAACTCTCTTCCTCCTCCTCCTCCTCATCTCCACAGCAGAGACCCGCACGCTGCCCCGGTCCAGCTCCATGGCAGCAGGTCTGGAGAGAAACGGAAGAACTCGCGTCCAGGCCGTCTTCTCCCACGCTGCCGGTGACAACAGCACGCTGCTTAGCTTCGCTGAGGGCGACGTGATCACCCTGCTGGTACCCGAGGCCCGTGATGGCTGGCACTACGGAGAGAATGAGAAGACAAGGATGTGAGTGCAAAATGAAATGCAGCAAAAAAAGCGACAAATGCAGTTCTGTCAGGATCACTGTAGTCAAAGCTGAATCGTTATTTCCACCTGCAGTGATTTATATTCTGCCCGCTTGGAGAGAGGAGTGACAGAATAGAGGAATCTGCGACAAACAGACAAAATGTTAAATAAGTCAGAAATGGCATGATTAGCATGAAGTGGAGGAGCTGGGGCGAAGAAGGGTTGCAAAGTGGGTTGCAGAGGCAGCGGCAACCTGCAGACTGTAGGTGAACAGGTCAGCCAATGCTGTGCATTTGATGTTTGTGTTGTTTATATTTGTCCTCCTTCTGCAGGCGTGGCTGGTTTCCCTTCTCCTACACACGGGTGATCACTGATGGCGAAGGAGACTCTATGCGGCAACTTCGAGTACACAAGTGGGTGTTTGCACTTGGCAGACTTCATTGTTTTGAATGCATAATCAAACTGAATGTTATTAAGTTAAATATTAATATTATTCACAGAAACTCAATGATTTTGTTGGTTAACCTGCCAGATCTCCTTTACCAGTAGAGTTGGGTTTTTTACATAAATATTAATGTTAGATGTTACTCCTTACTCGGGCAGCGGGGTGGAGCTGCGTTGTATTTCAGTGATGATGTAATTGTGCCGACGTACAGTGCTTGTGAGTCCATCAAATGCAGTGAAGTGTTTTTCAGAAGCATCTCAGAAACTGCGCTCTGTTCTGTGCGGCACAATTCAATTCAATTTTATTTATATAGCGCCAAATCACAACAAAAGTCGCCTTAAGGCGCTTCATAGATACAGAGAAAAACCCAACAATCATATGAAGCCCTATGAGCAGCACTTTGGCGACAGTGGGAAGGAAAAACTCCCTTTTAACAGGAAGAAACCTCCAGCAGAACCAGGCTCAGGGAGGGGCGGGGCCATCTGCTGTGATTGGTTGGGGTGAGAGAAGGAAGACAGGATAAAGACATGCTGTGGAAGAGAGACAGAGGTTAATAACAGCACAAAATGCACAGCGAGTGTATTTTGGCCAAAGTCATGTCAAACTGCACAGAGCAGATGAAATGGGCAGGAAAAGCATTAGGAAGCTGATCAATTTTCAAAATAAAAGACCCTGGCTAAAATCTTCTGAAATGCTTTGGTTGTGATTTGATGCTGTGTGAAGGATGACACAAACCCCACCGAAGACGAAGCATCCCACACAAAAAAAATGCACTTAAGAGCTGGTGAAAGCCTCTGTCTGCTGAACGTAGTCACACATCGATGAAGCAATGAACGAGGGGAGGGAGGTGGTCTCACACACACACACACACACACACACACACACACACACACACACACACAACCCCGTTCAGCTATCCTAGTGAGGACCTTCATTGACATAATGCTTTCCCTAACCCTTACCCTAAACCTAACCATAACCTAATTGTAACCCTGACACTAAAATCACATTTTGAGCCTCAAAAATGGCTTTAAATGCCTTTGTGAGGACCAGGTTGTGTGTCCTCACAAGCAGTTTTCAGTCCTCACAAAGATAGCTAGACAGGAACACACACACACACACACACACAAACATAACAAACTCTATATACAAATATCAGACTCTAGGCTATACTGCCTCAAAATAACATTGCAATATGATTTACTCATACTGGGAACAGTAATGCATGTTATTGTATTACATAAATATAATGTGATTGCACTGCCCCAGCACTCAAAATGATATTGTACCTTGCAGTAAAAGTAAACCAATCATGAAAGTACTTCCAAAATCAAAATCAGTCCCTGATGACTCGCCCATATACCTTCCCTACCTAGAGACATCAAATGTTAGCGCCTGATTGGCCCAGGAGGAATTGCCCGATGGGGGATCACATGATTTACAGTTTCCTCTTTTTCTGTGTACTTGTTTGTGTTTCTAGTCTCCACCATGGCAAAAGCAGCAGCACGGGCAACCTTCTAGAGAGAGAAGACATGGCTCTCCCCGTCCCTGATTATGGCATCCACTCCCGTATGGCAGCACAGAGCGCTGCTGCGCTGCACGGCAGACAACAACGCCCCTACAGTGTGGCGGTGCCAGGCTTCTCACAGGTGGGGGGCCTGCAAAACAAGCACACAAACACATGCAAACTCGCATCCACCCACACGGGTTCACACATGACACACGAGCAGTCTCACGAAACCTGGCAGAGATCTCGTCTGTCTCAGAAAGTTCGGAGGTAGCTTTCCCCCTACGTGCTGCCAGCCGGAGATGCTTCGCTTTGACTCGCTCTCTCTTCGCTTACATAAACGCACAAATCAGCTCCGCCTCGCTTCACATTCCTGGTCACAGAGGGTTGAGTGGAAGATGAGGCACGGCTCAGATTGCAGAGGTCTGCCGCTGTCGCTGAAGGAAGTGCTTCTGACAGGCATCAGCTGATAACAGAGTCGGCGTTCAGCCAGGCTAAAGAGAAGGCAGCTGTGATCATGGAGGCAGCTTAATTTTTCAGAAGGAAATATCAAAAGTAGCCTTACGCAACGGTAAACTTCACTACTGGCCCACCTTCCCTCCTACGCCTCACCTGGAACATTACATGTGGGCGATGCCTAATTGCTCAGCAGTCATGTAACATCAAGGTTTGAAACATCTCTGCTGACATTTAAGGAAAAATGTGTTTCGTAATTTTGGTCAAGGATATGTATGCGTGGACGTTATTCGGTCATTCACTTCTGATTTGATCTTTAATAAAGCACAAAGTGTTGTTTGTTTTATATGAACATAAAAATGGAAAACATGTTAAATATATTTTACACTGTTTCACTTTTAAGTCATCAACTTCAACCAGTCAGTGAAAGAATAATGAGATAACCAGGAGAGGGGCTGATGTATACTGTAGTGTATTTTCCTACTGTACAGTTTCTTTAACATCTCCAGTTTTCCTTTGATGATGCTGCATCTTCTTCTTTGTGTTTCTTTGTCGCCACCTTCTGGCTGCTTTTGTCATTGCAACAGTTCACGAAGTTTCAGGCTCAACTAAACTCAACAAAAATTATTTTTGTTAACCAAAATAAAAAATTAAAAGCACATTTTGTAAAACGAAGTAACATTTAAAAAGTAAAATAAAATATTTTTTTTTAATTAATAATAAATATTATTAATTAATATTTATTTGCTCAATAAATAACAATTTATTTTTACAGATCTTTTACATTTGTGTCTTCTTGTTTTCAATAAATAGTTGAAATTGTTAAGCACTGTCTTTACCTTATTACCTTATTAGCTTTTATTATCTAATCATACTGGTATGAGTGACAGTTAATGTGGTTTTCATGCTTTATTTCAGAGTTCATATTTAAAGCGCACAAACTAAACGTTTCTTTCTTCTCTGATTATGTCTTTGCAGCAGGGAGTCGAAGAGTACGAGCCCCGCTTCCCCACAAGGTAAGAACCACTCAGCTTGATTCAGTCAGTGTGTTTATGTTTTTTTTTTGTGTGCCAGGAATCAGTTTCAACAAGTTCCAGTTCAGTCATTTCAAACGCACTCGGCAGTGTTTGTGGGTGGGAAGCCAAAGTGGAATTCTGTCCCGTTGGCTCGAGGGCTGGAATCTGAGGCATCAGTTAGAGTTAGTTTACCAAACAGCTGAAGATGGAGAGATGAGGGATTGGGACAGATCCTGGTGCATGCCAAGTTCAGACCCGCAAACAGACAACCAGCAGGACACACCACACTCTTTGTGTTGTTTTTCTTAGTTCTCCTGTGTTTGATAGGAATCCATCGGTGATACGATGGTGCAGTTCTGACCGCATAGTGGTTTTAAAGAAGGCTGGCTTTATCTTTAAGTCATCCTTTAGTAACAATTGTTTCTATCTGTGAAACTAGATTACATTAATCATCACTTAGTGCTGTTTTGTCAAAGCCGCCGTGTGGCTCGTCCATGCCCAGTGAGTCCTCTGGTGTTTAGGAGTGCTGCTGTTTTAACACAAACCATACTTTAGACACCTAAACCAAGTAGTTTTTAATGGCTAATCCTGACCCAGCAGGGTTTGGTGCCGAGTCAAAGTGAAAGTAAAAAAGTGGGGACTGTTACGCAGTCTCGATCTGGGCCCAAACGAGGATCCTTAACTGATAGATCTGCTTGTGGGCTCCAAAAAGCCAGTATTCCTGAGTCCAGAGGACATTGTGCATGAAATGGGGAGTCACAGGAGGCACCTGACAAAGTGGCAGTTAATTAGACCTCAGGAAGAGAAATAGCTGATTAATTTAAGTGTAAGTCGTTTTAAGTTTCCTTTTGTTCATTAAGTTAAGAAAGAAAATCATGCTTTGACTCCACGGCACCTTCCCATCACGCCACCGCCCCCCCACGCTCCATGCAGCTCCTTCTGTCTGCTAACCGCACTCACTCAATCCCTGCTCGTTAAAACCACGTCCACACTTTGCTTTAAAATGAGGCTCCAGTTAAACTTGTAGGTTGTACTCGTCATGTCGGAGGGTAGACGAGGTTTCTGCGTCTGCGTGTGTCCTGGTTGTGTGTTTGCTGTTGTTTCTCCTGAGCCAGCCCACCTGGAAGCCTCTCCCTCTCTGTGTCCACAGTTCCACAGAGGGCAAATTGATTTCGACAGTGTGAGGACAGACAGACAAACAGGCACAGACTCAGCCACACGATAGGACATGCACCTCGCTGCCCATCCGTCATCCTTAACCCACCCTCTTTCCCGCCTCCCTACCTCCTCCTCACGACAATAAACTCTCCCCGAGCCGGTCAGTTCGAGGAAGACGCTTGGGTCTCTTTCTTTTTCTCCCTCTGATCTCCCTCCCTTCGTCCTTCAGTCCTGCCCTGTGCTGTCTAACTGGCCAGTAGCCACACTGGGCCACTGGTGGAGCTTTGGTGCAGAGCCAAGCCGAAACCAGAACAAAGTGGACTCTGTGCCATCCGCATATTCAAAATCAGTGTGATGGACATTTTCTGTGAGGAAAATGTAACCTTTGCTTGTCTTTCATGCATGTACATTTCTTTTATATATTGCTGGGAGTTATATTTTCCCAACAAAGGAAGCTGATTTTCACTAATGTTAGAAAGACGGTGTAAAGAATGATATGTAAATCAGGGTGTAATCCTAAAGTGGTTGATCCCAAAGAGGATTTTTATATTATGTAAAAATGACATTGCAATCAATGCTTTTACTGGATCTTTCAGTATTTAACAATAATTTTACCTTTTCATGCTGTGAGGTTTTGTATTCCTCTGACGTAAGAGGCCATGTATCGCGAGTAGTGAACAGCTCATGTAAATGTTTTCACACATGAAACGTGGGGGGGGAAAAATGTGACGGGAATGTTTACTGTACATAAATGTGCCATACAGACGTGCTTGTCATGCAGTATCTATGATCAGTTTATAAAAAATGCACCTTATGGAAGTAATAGTCTATATTTCTGACTGTGTGTAAACAAACTTACTGTAACGTTCCCAGTGTGAGCCTCTGCGCTCGGATGGACGCACAAACGCACCACTCTCGGGGTCCTTTGACTGTCTGCTGTGGTGCCTGAATATTGTGCCAAGGCTGAATGGGGTCAACTAAGTCACGCGAGGCTCTGAGTCGAGTTTAGTGCTGAAACCGTTTGTTCGTTAGTCAGTTAACTGATGTGTCGTGCCGATTAAATGTTTGAAATAACTTATCAGGCTTAAATGCCAAATATTTGTTGGCTTCGGGTTCTCAAATACACACATTTGCTGCTTTTCTCTGTTTTTTATATGACTGCAAATGAAATATATTTGGGTTTTGAGCTCATTTGAAGGATATCGCTTTGACATCACCGGTTAAAAAAGAAAGGATAAAGTCAGATTAATCGATTAATTGCTCATAAAAATGATTCGAGTTGGAGGCAAACTCTGGTTCGTTCATGAAAGAAAAGACAACTGGTATTGCGGCGCTGCTCGGTACACGTGATACCAAAACCATTAAAAAAGGTTTTTTTTATCATAAATAAAAAAATAGGCATAAAGTTCATTTAAAAGATTCAAAATCCTTTTCTACTTTCAAAAATATTCACACGTGGTGCTTCTGCTGTCGGTTAACTTCTGTGATTAATGTCGTTTTATGGGAACTTCATAAAACCATCAGCGGTATTGTGATTAATAGAAAAAAAACGACACAGAGTGGTGATTATACTGTGCTGCATTCAGCCAAAGTGCAGGCTGAAGGCACAGCCGCCTGCAGCTTTGAAGGGGAGAGGAATTAATTTGTGGTTGAAGCCTCATTCAGCCTTCTTCTTCTGCTGTCTCTGCGATTAAAAGCCCGATTCGTTTTTTTTCTCCAAACCTCAGCGAGTAAAGAATGTCAAGTTTTAACAACGGCAAGAGATGTTTGTCTGATTCTTTGTGTGCTCAATAAAAATACCGGTGTGCTTGTCTGTATGTCGGCCCAGTTAGTGCCTGTCTGTGCTAACCGCTGTCCCTTTGTTGACATCTGGTGTCCACGAGCTCGCTGGGACGTGACGTTTTTTTAACTCGTAGTTTTGGCTTCTGACTCGTGTGAAGTTTTTACAGAAATCTCGTCCGAGTGCTTTCTTCACCAAAGAGAGGAGGTTAAAAATGAAACTGTGCATCTCTCCCATTCCTCCTACACTGCAAAAAATGCTTTTACTAAATTGTTAATGAGGGAAATTGTTTGAAGAGTCTTGCAATATATTTTTCTGCAAGTATGTGATGAAGTCAGGCACATGCATTAAAAAAAAACAACTTTCAAGTGCTGAAAAATATTTTCCGACTCTGCCTGAGACCTAACACGGACCTTTTTTGCACTGTAGAAATGTTCTCCTGCTGCATATGTCTGTTGTCTCTGTGCTCTCTTCTTCTACTCTCCGTTTGTCTGTCACCTAACGCTCGTCTTCCCCCTTAGCTTTGCCAACCCCCCCGTCTTTTTTCATCTCTGTTTTGATGAATTTAGAGACAAAAGTCGAGTGCAAACGACTGGAAGCTGCCAGTGTTTCTTCTTTCTCCACTAAAATAGTCCAAGGTATGGCTGACATCGCTGCAGAGATAGCACACCAATCACCTGTGGCTAATAACGCCAGCATTCACTGACGTGCTCTGATTGTGAGGTTTTGTTGTAAGAAAAAACATCTAAATATTGTATAGAGAATTTATGTATATGCATGCTTTGGGGGCACCGAAAAGTGTAACACTGATGACCTCAAATGTATGGTGAATTTCTACTCTTACAAAGTATTAAATAAATTTATTCAGCTGGATATTTTTATTGTTTCTGTTCGTTTTTTTCCCCGAAGGCTTTGGTGTGACACGATGAAACTTTTACAAAACACCATTTGAAGAAGCTTTTAATTAGCCTTCAAGTGCCAAACTAGCTCGTAAAGCCAATTTTCATTGACAGGCAGCGTTTCAACTCTCGATTCTTTCTTTAAGTTTGTGCTGACTGAACTTTAGTCACCACATCTTTTCTCACAGCTAACAAACTGGGGCTCGCCCTCTTGCTTTAACACATTAACAAGCGGCTCTTCTTGCACATATCACCGCTCTTATCAACATTTCTGGATCCGAGACCCATCATAACCTCCCACTGGGCTTGTTGCATGTACAGTGTGTGTGTTCTGTGCACAGTAGTACTTACACTGCATCCTGACCTGCTAAACACACCCACTGGCCTGCTCCTCCTGCTGCTAGCAAAGGTACTTTTTTTCAACTCAACTGTGTGTGTGAGTGTGTCTGTTTGTGTATTGCGATCAACACAACGTGTTCATTTTTAGTGTTTTTTAATTTTTTGTAGTTGTTTTGCTTCACTGTGTGGTGGGTTCACATGCCTGTTTGCCTGTTTTTTAAATTTAATCTTTATTTCCCCCCATGTGACACGTGAATGTGGTCATAATTTAAATGTAAACAGTCTCTGTGAATTTGTGGAGTTCTGATCTGTTTTTTGTCATGTTTTCAATTTAATCCAAGTAGATGATGACAATAATTTTGGCTAGTTTAGGAATATTAAACAAGATCTTTACTGAGTTTGACTGGCAGCCTCTGCAGGGATGATCTGATATCGTCGTGTTGGTGTTGTTCCCAGATCATCATGAAAATGTTGTTCCAGGTTCAACATTGCAAGTGACCAATCACATTATTGTGACGTTATTCTTTTGCGCGCCAACTCATTCGTGCATTTATGAAATTCCAATGTTGCAAGGACAATATCAATTCTGCTTAGCGTTTATTAAAGGGTCAGGGTCAGGGTCTGTTGACAAAGGCGGACAAAGGCGGTTTCTCGCAGCTTAAGTACAGTTTTTTGTTTTACGCCGGTTTTTCCCGAAGTCGCAAAAGTATGACATCACAACATTCTGATTGGTCACTTGCAATGTTGATCCTGGAACAACCTTTAGTATGATGATCTGGGAACAACACCAACACGACGATATCAGATCGTGCGCCTCTGCAGACGCTGTGTTTAATGTGGTGCTGATGTTGGTGAAAAAATCCTTCTGAACCTCAGTGAAGGTACAGCAATGAGGTCATAATGGAAAACTGTATGCACTGAATATAAAGTGCTTTTCAGAGCAGTCATGTAAAAGTCTCACAGTGTTATCACTGAGTATATCTGACACTGTGTTACAGATAATAATGTGGAAAGAAATCAAACAAAAGGAGCAACAGTACCTCTAAATACAGGCTCCAGTCAGCTCAGTCTTGGTCTGTTTTCCTTTTAATACCTTTAATGATACCTTGTGTTAACAGGAAATCAAATATACATGCCTTATAATGTGTTAGGAGGAAGTGTGTAGTCATTTATTTCCCTGTCTCATGTTGGAAGATGTGCGTTGGTATTTGATCCTGACTGTTGACACGTGGGGATTGTTTCTGCTTTCAGTACAGGGCCTGATTACGCCCGCTTTTGAGTGACCAAAGCCCATCGTAAGTGAATAATCTTGGGTCTAAAGTGTCTTCGTGTATCCACTTGCTTTTGAATTTTTCATTATAACTGAAAGCTGCTTCATTTTTTTCGTGTTTCCTTTGCGAGCTGTGGAGTGGCTTTTGGGTTATTTCCATCGCTGTTTGTTTGTTTTTGTGATGTGACTGCTGACCTCATCAGCTGATTGTGGGCTGTTACACTTGTTAAACGTGTTGTTTCGGCATCATGCTCTTCGCCTCAGCTTTCTCTCTATTTGCATGACTCAGACCTTTTTGTTTTCAGCAGCAATATGGCTGAAAAAAAACCCCAACCCATTGTTCCACCCTGTGCTCCTGTTGACCTCGTCTTCCGTTACCATTTCACATTTGAACAAATAAAAACCACAATCCCTTTTGCTCTTTTTCTTCCTAGCTATGATCCACCAGGCGAGCCGACTGTGGAGGCCCCGGCCAAACCGCTCCTCTCCGACGATGAGGATGAAATCGAGGAGGACCACCTCGATGAAGCTCACTATGATTCCTTGGAGAAGACTTCCAGTCCTCCAGGGGACTTCTGAGCTTTCTTTTAATGTAAACCAGCTGTAGGTGGATCACTGGTGCACAAGTTCACCCTCAACCCTAAACTGGAAGGCTCTGATTTACCCTCGGTATTACAATAATGCTTCAAAATGAAAAGAATGAAATATAACAACACGTTCTCACTCCCAAACCGTAACATTTTACGCTAGGTGACAAATCGTCAACATATTACGTTTTCGGCTACCCACCACGTTCCTAAATGACGACCTCGGAAAAATGAGGAAATCTGAGAACCGTATGGACTCAATCTACACATGTTCGCTCTTTTTCTTCAAATCGCTTAGAAACACGCTATTTAACATCATTAAAGTCCTGGTTAAGCTCAGGAAAAAGGTTATGGTTAGGGCTAGGGATAAGGTTAGGTTTAGGGCTGGAATACAGGGCTGGAACGTCTATTACCGCGGGAGCGTCATTGCACTGGATTTCGGCCATAACCCACCACATACCATAAGAACGCTGAAGGTCTCCTTTCGCGTTCCTCAGGAACGCTGCGGGACGTGACAAAACGTCGGCATGTTACGCCTCGGGAGTGAGAACGGGCTGAATATAATCAGCAGATAAAGTGCACTGCAACACGTCACGGCAACAGTAATCTCTGTAATCGCCCGGAGAAAATGTAAATAAATACTAGGACTGACTTTATATTTAACCACGTAGCAAGGAAGCCACATTGAAAAGTTACAAAAATGAAAGATGAGGTTTTCCTGTTGATTGGTGACTTTGGTAAAGTTGCATTTTAGATGAGCAGCAGTGGAGCTGATTCACTTTTGTAAAGGTTTTAAAGCCTACAAGGAGCATGTGGTGTATAAAAAGAAGAATGAGAGCAGATGTGAACTTCATGGTTCATTTTAAAGTCAGAATTGTTGCCTCTTGTATCGTATCGTTACCCAAAGACTAACGCCTAGCTCCATGTAGACTCACAGTAGCCGGTCATTTAAAACGCAGCTCCTCCCCTCTTGCCTTGTCAATGAAAGGGCTTTAAAATTGCTAAGCTTCACACCGTGTTGGGTGTCTCACCTTTGAGCCTCACCTCTCAATACTGCCTTTTCACCTGGCAAGAGCACCTCATGCTTGTCAAACAGTCCAGTGTTTGCACCATAAGAAACGTCTTATTCAGAGACCGATGATCTTAAAGCACGACGACAGAAAAAAAAGTACTGAAACACATCAGAAAGGTAGATTATATGGAAAAGATATCTGTAGAATACGTTTGTGCTGATAGCATCACAACTGATAAGCACACTACTCGTAGTACTGTACCTTCAACCAATTCTGTACTCACAGGAAATCAGCAGGAGATAAGCAGCAGTTTGTACCTACACTTAATAATGAATTTCACTGATTCATGTTTGATTGTTATTGTTCGTAGTGAACAAGCACTTTATAAGATCTTCTTAAAGCAACATGTTCAGCTGAGATTTAATTCAGTAACACAATCAACAGGAGAAACTTTGTAATTGCATGTTGTTTATCTAGTTTAAGGTAATCGTTGACAGGCAAACAGGGTCACGCTAACGTAGGTTGTGTTGGTTGCACTGAGGTCATTTAAGATGTGCTCGTTTCGGTGTCTGTGGTTTACTCGTTTAAGAATTTAAAATGCATTTAAATCTTAGATTTAAGTGGGGTGTAATAATAACTTGATAAAGCACTGAAAACTACATTTAGAAAAATCACACCATCCCTCTGCTTTTCCCACTTATTGAGTTATTGATTATTTTTCATTAGCATGAACAATTATGCTAACCTAACCTGCTCGTGTTGGGTTTGGTTTACCTTCATGTTGGAATAGCAAACTGGAAAACAGGTTTGAACTACTTAACTGCTGAATATATATCTAGGGGGAAGGACCCACATCAGGAATTCTGCAAAATTTCAGGTCTCAACTTTCATTACTTTTTTTAAAAAATGCTTTATTTTTTTTTTCAGAAAATTATTCCAGGATGTGAAAGTTGTTTTTAAAATTTTTGTCCTTGCATCTTTTAAGTATGTGTTTCTTAAAATTATATCCAAAATTTGTGAAAGGCTCATTTTCAAAATAGGACATTTTGAAAGTTTCATATTTATCTGAGTATTTTAATATAATTTTAATGGAATTTTAAAATATCTCTATAAATATGAAAAAAAAACCTCTTTAAAGATATTTCAGTGGATGAGGGTCATTCACTGAAATATTTTTTAAAGAATAACACAAGAGACCTGAAATTTTAATTCCTATTAATAAGTGATGGACTGGCATAAAAATACTTTTTTTTTTCTTAGCCTTCAGAGAACCAGATTTCTTTTAAGTTGTTGATGAATTTCATCAGTAAATTTTAGTTAACAAACATTCCTATTCATAATAATAAAAATTAAGACTTTGAGATTTGAGAAGAAACAAATGTGAATGTAACTGGTTTTAAACCCGATTTAAGCAACAATTGCAAGTCTGATTTATTTGTTTTTATACTTTTCATATTAGCAGAATTAGCCTCAGTACTTTCCGCCCTTATTAAAGCACCCGTACCTCCAATGTAGTGAACGACGGAGCTTGTTTGATGTAATCAGCTGTGCTCTTTCTACTCCGACATCAAAACTATCATGCACCTTATTATATGTGCATGCAAAACATGTATCCACCACTAGATGGCAATAAAACTCGACTTCCTCACCTGGATGTAGACGTTAGAAAGGAAAAAGAGATTTCCTTTAAGGCTATTTTTAAAGTTTCTGGAATTTTTCACACATATTTTCCCCAAAGTCAGTATTCAGTTATTAAGTCGGTATTCAGCTGTATATGTCTGAGGATATTTCCAAAAAACTCCATTGTTTTATATTAATTATGAGGAAAAATCAAATACTGGATTCTGCAGAGATCATGCTGGTAGCTTCTCATTATATCAGAGTACTTGTGTAGTACAGAGGTACATATATATCCATAATGATTCACTCTGTTTTGTGCTCTGACCTGCTATGATAATAATTTTTAATTGTCTTTCTAAGGAAACTGTTCTTGATTATTGAGATCAATTCATGAAAAACAGTTTTTCACTTCAACTATATGCTTTATTGTTTTTATAATATATTTGATAGTTTAAATTATCAAGTCTTCATACACTTATAGCGCTATCTTCAGTTTCCCTATAGTTAATACAAAATTACACGGGATGTTTTGGAAATATCTGCATTGTTTATTATTAGATGATCCCACATGTCCCAGCTCATTTTACAGTTATGTTTCAGGGAGATATAAGAAATTAGCTGAAAACTATGTGACTCAGAAATATGAAAACCAATAAAACCTACGTTAATGTAACATAAGGAGTACTGTACTGGCAGTCTACACTATAATGATGTGAGTTGATGGTAAACAAATTGTTTGTTTTTTAGTTTAATTCTGACAATAAAGAATCAAGTATTTAACAATATTGTGCAGTGTTGTTTTTTTTTATCTGTTATAATGATCAAAAATTTAACCCTGAGAAACTTTAAAATTGATCTGTTACACTTTTCCTCATTAATTTTAAAGGTGGTCAAAGTTTTAGCGCAGAATAAGATAAATAAGGACAGCTGTAAACATGCAAAGCTCCACTGGTACTCTTCAGAAATAAAAACATGGAGCTGGAACTGAGCACAACAGGCTCCCTTTAACATGCTGTCCTCAGTGAGTTGCATGAGAATGTACCATGCATCGACTTCACCCTTCCTCCTGACAACAACAGCATCATTTCTCTGGATATTCTGCTGGGATATCCTGAGTCATCCTGCTTGCAGGCGAAATGCTACACCTGATAAATCCCATTTTTATTCCTGGCACATTATCTCAGATGGGCTGTAACCTTTTGGGACTGACACAGAGTCATCTGATCCCATTATGATTCACTTAGAAGAAAACACAGTTTGAAGAACAATAGTGCTGGTAGAGTAAAACCTTTAAAACTAAAACGACAGAGGTTGAGAGATTAAAACTTACTACTTTTTATTTGATGTCCTAAAGCAGGAGTGTCGAACTCCAGGCCTCGAGGGCCGGTGTCCTGCAGGTTTTAGATCTCACCCTGGGTCAACACACCTGAATCAAATGATTAGTTCATTACCAGGTTTCTGGAGAACTTCAAGACATGTTGAGGAGGTCATTCATCCATTTAAATCAGCTGTTTTGGATCAAGGACACATCTAAAACCTGCAGGACACCGGCCCTCGAGGCCTGGAGTTCGACACCTGTGTCCTAAAGGAATCCACTTGTTTGAAATATAAAATTCTTTATGGAAAAACACCGAGTTTAGTTTCAGATCGTCTTCCTGTGGGTTTAAGGACAAATGGAAATGGGTGTTGGATTTGACACTCACCAAGAAGTTTCTTCATATAATGGCCTTCGTGACTCTTCTACCTGATCCTCTGCCTTTCTTCTAACCCACGCTTATATTGAATTTTTACTTACTGTACCTGCTCGCCCAGATTGAAGTCCTGTAAGAGAACTATAATGCTAAAATGTTTGGAAAAAATAACATAGATTATCTGAAACTACGTTTGTTTGGGTAAAATGTTTCCTGTGCCCCAGAAAGTTCACAAGCAACCTGAAAACATATCAATCTTCTGTATTTTTACATTCCTGTTAAGTTGATATAATATACGGTACATTTATACTATAGAACAGCGGTCCCCAACCCCCGGTCCGTGAGTCGTTTGGTACCGGGCCGCGAGAGTTGAGGCTCAGGTGTGAAATGTACACTTTTCAGGGTTTTTATCAGTTTTCAGCGTTATTTTGTTATCGTTTTTATCGTTAACTCGGTTTTCCTGGGTCTTTTCACGTGTGTTATGAATAAATCTTCTTTTTTTCGGTACCGGTACTAGTTTTATTTTGTTGTATTTATCCGCGACACCTTAAAGGCCGGTCCGTGAAAATATTGACGGGCACAAACCGGTCTGTGGCGCAAAAAAGGTTGGAGACCGCTGCTATAGAAGACTTTACACACCATGTGACTGGAATTTGGTGGCTTAATAGGTTTTGAGTGCAAAAGTGGTTCCCATTGCACCTTTTAACACAGACAACAAAGATGGGAGACGTTTTTGTTTTATACATTTAAAAATGAAGTTTTAAACACTTATATTTAGTATCAGAGTTCTTCAGTATTTGTTGGTTGTCCAAAATGAATCTAAGGACTCTTTAAATTTTACATCCGAACTCTTTAACAACTCTGTAAGATTTTAGAGTCTACATGTGTAAATAAATAAATTTATTTAAAAACACGTAAAAAAAATAGGCCAATATATTTAACATGTGTAAACCAGATTTTATTTGTAATTGATAGAAGGTACAGAAAGTAATGACGTGACCAGGTCATTGTTGGGGCACACATTATGACAGTATCTCAACCAAAGCTTCTCCCGCACGTTTGCGCCTTTGGTTCAAGGCCAGTGAGCTTCCTGTCTGTCCTCACAATGGGGTGAAAACATACACAGCATCTCTTTGGCAACAATAAACATAAGAGATTTTTCAAACCTTCCCTCCCTCACAGATACAGTACAGCAATACTCTAAAAAGTATTTTTGTTGAGATACAAAAATATTACGGACAGCCATCTAGATGTTTCTATGCTAAACTGTTACAGAATATTAAAGCCTTGGAAGGCAAACAAACATTTAAGACACTACATGTTGATCACCGGGCTTCTTTCAAAGGTGGCATCAAACCTTTCCATCCAGCAAACACACCAACCCATCAGTCTTTCTCACAGTTTTACAAACAGAGCAAAGCATGACAGCATTTTCTTATCATCATGACATCAGCCCTCTGTGGCCTTTCAACAAGCTGATCAGACCAGTTAGGCTTATTATAGATTAGAGTCTCGCTTAACAACAATGAGGCTCAAAGGGATTCGTCTTTTCCTGTTAGTCTGAAAAAGTCCAACAGTTCAACTTCTAATCCTAGAATTATTGTAACATGATGGGTAAATGGTCAGAAACAGAGAAATACTGGATGTATAATGTGCTGATTTACAAACACAAAAATCACATTTGTTCAGACAAACCTCAGTGCAGACAAAAACCGGACAGTATTTAAATGTTGTTGGGTAATTTGAGATGTTAGCGTGTAGGGATGGGCAATATGATGGTACTCACCAATGAAAAAATGTTTCTACCACGGTATCTGTTACTGCTTTTCCACCAATGTGGTGCTGGCGTTCCTGGCAGTTCTGCCTTGGAGTCTTTTGAGAACCATTGTGACGGTTTGACAGCGTTGTGGTTTTTCACTCTACCATGCCTTTCTTTGGAGACAGATATTTATTTGGAGGGTGAAGGTATGAAAAGCAGCTACGCCCCTAAACTCCTGTATTGAGATGGAGTTATTTATCCATCCATCCATTCATCCATCCATCCATGTCCACTTATTTAAAGTTTTGTATTGGTGGCAGCAAGCAAAGGTATTCAAGATGTCCTTCTCCACAACATCACTTTCAGTTTGGACTGGGGAATCCTGAGACCTTCCCAGGTCAGGTGAGATCTCTCCATTGGATTCTGGGTCTAGCCTGGTGTCACCTCTCAGTTGAGTGTGCTTGAAAGAAGTTCCCAGGTGATCCCCTAACCGGATATCCAAATGACCTCAACCACATCTTTAAAGCTGAACAAAGACACCCTGCAGAGGAAACGTGTCCACTTGTATTCCCTACCTTAATCTTCTGGTCATTCCCTTGACATCATGACCAGGGACGAGGGTTGGAACATAGACTCTTAAATAAAAAACCCAGTACAACACCCACATCACTGCTGATGTTTAACGAATCCATCTCATCCTCCACCTCCTGATGAATAGAGAATGAACCATAACTCACACTCATCCCAGCTGTTTTACACTCAGTTGAGGGGTGAAGGTCATGCAGTGACCTTGAGTTAATAAAAGCAAAACAAAAAATGCAACAATACCAAAATCTATCTTTAGAGGCCCAAACCATTTTTATACCAAGCTGGATTCGTGCTTATTAAGGCTGTAAAGCTGAATTTTTTATACATGGGAATTTATGGGAACTGACTCCTATTGGAGCCAGCCTCAAGTGGCCATGATGGGAACTGCGGTTTTTGGTACATTCCCCTCCCATGACCACTGACACCAGCAGGCCCAGCAGTTTTCTGTTACTAAACAATTACTTTTATTAATACTGTGAACCAACACTGTGTCGGTGGAAAAGGGATATATGCCTTCAGTACCTCCGTAGGCTGCACTACATATTAACAGTATCTTTGCATCAATGTGATGAAGTGCCTTGATTTGTCAGGCATCTGCTGGTTAACCAAAACAGACGTTTTGTCTATATTTTGAGCTGAAGATCCATCATGATAAAATATTACATTATATTGCCCACCCCTACTGGCTTACATCACTGTTAGGTTCAGTCGATGTCCGTTTTAATGACCTGTGTACCTGCCTTAAAAATAAAAACACTTTCCTTTTGTTTCTTAGCCGTAAATTCTTGTAAATGTGAAACCATGCATTGCTATATCATAAGAAACTTCTGTACTTCTTCCCATTATAGTCACAATGTTGTGTCTGATGCTTACAGTAAAGAGGAGTTGGCTGCGATTGTGGTGCTGGCGCCCAGTTTGGTAAATCGAGTGATGTTTGTGTAAAACAGTACAGTCGCGGTCCTGATGTGACAATGAAAAAAGTCACAAATAATTATTAGGTTGTCAAGGTTGCTCAGCTGTTTCCTCAAAAAACAGAAAACATCCTGTAAGCAGACAGCCATTAGGATCCCCTACGCTTCCATCTTTCACACGAGCACGTCTCTGAATGATCCCAAATACTGACATTATATTACTTGCGATACTTTAAAGATTCTTTTTGATATTCATTATTAATACTGGTAAAACCATTTCCTAAAAAGTATAAAGTCTGCGGAGCTGTACAGTCTTGTTCAAAGTGCTGATCCTTTGTTGAAAAGTCAGAAAGTTGACATTGTGTCTTTTACTCAGCAACAGTTTAACAGTCCTCTTTCTTTAAAGTCCAGGTGGCTCCACACTCTTATGAATGCTCCCCATGACGAATTAGAAAGTGGCAAATGTAACGCTTTTCAAAGGTCTGTCCTTCCACATTGTTTCTTTAATCCAAAAAAATATGTAGATTCAACATACAAGTTCCCCCTGGCTCCTTAAACTCATCATACACACCGTATATATTAATATTCTTGAAATATTATATATTAACAATTCTCTTTTCAGTATTCTAAACAGCTTAGGTCAGTCCTACGTGGTGGTGAGACGGACCTTTCAAAAGTGTCCACAGGCGGTAAGAGGCACTGTCTTGTGTTTCTAAAACCTGACGTTAAAAATGAAATCAGTAGTCATGCTAGTAGACCGAGTTGTTGTCACAAAGAGGCAGGAAATATCCACAGCTTCTTATTCTTTGTCTCCATCTTCACTGCTTCCTGCAGAAACACAATGAGACAGACAGGATTAATGTACATCACCCGTTTTTACAGGCCACTGGGCGTCTTTATCCCCAAAACACTGGCACATATCAAAGACATTTGGCAAGAGTGTATTTTCTCATTATTATGGCAATTCAGCTTTTGGCAATATGCTGCAGCCAACAATTGCATCTTTAATAGGCCAGGTTCCCAGACTGGGTTTAAGTCTAACACAGCAGAAAGAAGCATTTTAGTTTTATTCTTTATTTGTCAGCGATCATGCACAAAAAACTGTGATATCATAAGATGTAGCAACTAGCCAGTTTCCATCTGACATCTCTGGGAAGGCAAGGCAAGTTTATTTGTTTAGCACAATTCAACAACAAGGATTCAAAGTTCTTTACAGAGACATTAGAAACAAAAACAAATAAAAAGCATGATTTAAAATTGATTAAAACAAGCAAACTAACTAACTAACTAACTAACTAACAAACAAACAAAACAGTATTTAAAATCAAGACAGATAAAATCAGTAGTTAAAATGTAAGTTTTGAAATTTAAGCTTAAGTGCAGATTTGGTGCTTTATTCAAATGCAGCTGAGAACAGGTGAGTCTTCAACCTGGATTTAAATAAACTGAGTGTTTCAGCTGATCTGAGGCTTTCTGTGAGTTTGTTCCAGATATAAGGAGCATAAAAGCTGAATGCAGCTTCTCCGTGTCTGGTTCTGACTCTGGGAACTGATAAAAGACCGGATCCAGATGACCTGAGGGATCTGGAAGGTTCATACTGGGTCAGGAGGTCACTGGTGTATTTTGGTCCTAAACCATTCAGAGCTTCATAGACCAGCATCAGAACTTTAAAGTCTATCCTCTGACAGACAGGCAGCCAGTGTAAAGACCTCAGAGCTGGACTGATGTGGTCCACTTGTTTGGTCTTAGTGAGGACTCGAGCAGCAGAGCTCTGAATGAGCTGTAGTTGTCTGACTGATTTTTTAGGTAGACCTGTAAAGATGCTGTTACAGTAATCAAGCCTACTAAAGATGAATGCATGGACTAGTTTTTCCAGGTCCTGTTGAGACATCAGATCTTTTATCCTTGATATATTCTTGAGGTGATAGTAAGCTGATTTTGTTATTGTCTTAATGTGTTTTTCTAAGTTTAGGTCTGCATCCATCACTACACCCAAATTTCTCGCCTGGTTTGTGGTTTTTAGGTGTATAGACTGAAGTTCAGAAAAATACAGACTGTAAAACCTTCATATCAACACGTGTTTACTGCAACGTTTTCATAAAACCTATTGAAATAAAGCTAAAAGTCCACATGATGATTGCTTGATTTTAAAATTCGCTGTGATCGTTTACAGAGGCAAAGTTAGATATCTATATCCATTGTTAAAAATATGAGTTTCTCATGAGTTTGCAGAAGCGACCTACCTCCTGCAGATTCCATATCGGAGTCTGAGATGTGAGTGATGGAGAACCGGGAAACGCTGGAGGGAGAGACGGTAAAGCGGGAATACTGCACGGCTGGTTTAGTGTCTGGGGTTGTGGTGACGGAACGGGGTGGAGGGGATTCAGATGCGGCTGAGGATGTTGGCAGTGGGAGTAGGGGGAAGTCATCTTCCCACTCAAAACCCGCACCTGAGGGAAAACAGCAAAGGGGAGGAAGTAATAGTTTGATATCTTAACACGAGAAAGTCTTCAGTGAGCTAATACATTGTCCATCCATCCATCTTCATCCGCTTTATCCGAGGCCGGGTCGCGGGGGCAGCAGCCTAAGCAGAGAGGCCCAGACCTCCCTCTCCCCAGCCACCTCCTCCAGCTTATCCGGGGGAACACCAAGGCGTTCCCAGGCCAGCCGAGAGATATAATCTCTCCAGCGTGTCCTGGGTCTGCCCCGGGGCCTCCTCCCGGTGGGACATGCCTGGAACACCTCACCCAGGAGGCGCCCAGGAGACATCCTTGTCAGATGCCCAAACCACCTCAGCTGCCTCCTTTCGATGTGGAGCAGCAGCGGCTCTACTCTGAGCCCCTCCCGGATGGCCGAACTTCTCACCCTATCTCTACCCTATCTCTCGCTAATACATTGTGTGTAATCATATTCACATTTGCACATTTGAAAGTAAAAGAATAATACATACTCTCCTCCGAAATGTTCCCGTCTGACGAGTCATCTGAGGCATTAACCCTTTCTTGGGGTTTGGTTCGAGAACCTTCCGCTCCTAAAGGAAAGCCATGCTCGGCGAGCTCTTTAGTTGGGCTTTCCTAGCAGTTGTGATATTAAAAGAGTCAGTGAGTGGACCAGAATAAACATTATTGATGTGCCATTAATAGAGCCAATATTAAAGCTAATCTTCCCTCTTTGACACTCACCTGGTCGAACAGATACACGGTAACATCGTCGAAAAAAGACACTGTTTTCTTCTTGTGTTCGAGCTCCTCCTCCAGGTTCTCCTCGGTGAGCAATGCTGGCATCTTGAGCAGGCTTCGCAGTTTATGGGCCTCGCTGTTGTCGCTCACCACAATAGGCACCGGGTGGCACTCTTCCTCACTCTCTTCCCCTCCGCTCTGTTCCTGCATATTGTAGCTTTGCAGCTCCTCGTCCGACTCGTCGCTGTCATCGGTATCGGCGTCCTCCTCGTCGGCCTCCTCCCCGTCGGCCGGAGATGCTCTGCCCTCTGTTGCGGGGAGCGGAGGCGGTGGGGTGGACGGAGGTGGAGGAGAGGACGAGGAAAATCGTCTGGCGTTTGAGGTTTGTTGCAAAGCTACCTCATCTTTGGGTAAGGTGTGTTTCGTTTCACTGGATGTGCCTGATGGCCTGTTCTGAACCGTCTCGGTTGCTGCCTCCTCTGAAGTTTCTTTTATGTCATCTGCTTCCTCCTTATCTAAATTTACGTTGGTGGCACAATCTCCATTCAGGGCACCAAGAGCTTCTTCCATGGCCCCCACCACCTCAGCTGCCCAGTCTCCCAACGATGAGCTCTCTTCCTGTGATGGCCATTCATCCAGCCCTCCCTCAGTATCAGAAGGCTCTGGAGGAAGTCCTAAAGTCTCATCTTCGCAACAGTCCTCAGTCAAGTACTCCTCAATCTCTGGTGCAGGAGAGAATTCTGTTGTGTCTGTTACAGTTTGTTTCGTTTCAAGTTTTATGTCCTTGCTCACTACAACACCCTTTAGTTCTTCCTCTCTATCATTTTTCCTTTTTGCAGCTTTCTTTTCTGCCATGTTTGGTTCTTTTGCAATGTTTTGCTCATCTGTTTTCCCCATCTGGAGTTCCTCTCCCTCATGCCGAGTCTGCTTTTCATTCTCATAGTCTGAAAAGTAGGCAGAGTCTCTGTATGGCGTCTTATCGCTCAAGGGTAACAGAATTTGGTCATCTGCCTGTGATGCTTCTAGTGCCAAATCTTCGCCCATCGATGACTCACCCACTTTAGCTTCAATTCCCTCTTCCAACAGGACTTCTTCCTCCTCCAGGCTGGCATCAAGTGCAGGTTTTCCTAAAGGTTGTTCACGAGGTTCATGAGGTTCTTTGGGAACAAACTCGGGGCTCTCGTTATTTTCGGTGTCATAGCCGCTGTCCATAGCTTTAGGTGAGCTGGAAGGGTGGGATGACGCAGGGCTGGAGCCTTCACAAGACCCAGCTGCAGACGGCAGATCCATGGAATCCATGGAATCGGGTGTTCCTACCTGCTTTTGTAGCAACTTGAAGGCGGGAGAAGCGTTCAGCTCACTGGACTCATCAGCGAAGATGCCTGAAGTAACATCGGTTATATCGTCCGTGATGTCTTCCTCTTCGTCATCGTCGCTGCAGTCGAGTATGTCAGCAAGGCTTACGTTGGAATCTTCACGGTCGACGCCACTGTCACTGGTGTGACTCATCTCTGACTGTGGATCTGTCACCGCCACCATCACATGTGTGTTATCATCAGGAGGTGGAGTGGCTTGAGTGGCTTTTGTCATCGTTAGAGTCACCTCTTCTTTTCTAGGCTCTGGCAGTTTCTGTATGATTTCCTTAATAACGTCCTCCCTCTTCTCTTTGGATTGGACATCATCAGTTGTAAGATCGACGTACTGTTCTCCACAGTCTACAGATTTGGCCACGATGGGACCTCCTGGAGCTGGTGATAAATTGATCATCTCTTCATTGCTCGGCATGTCGATGTCTTTATCTCTGTAGTTCGCGTGACTGTAGAGCTGACAAAAGCTTGTGTTTCGAACAAGCAAGCCAGTGAGTGGGTCAACAAAGTGCGAGTGGCAGCACTCTCCAGATGTTGGCACCTGAGTCTCACCTTCATGGCACATGTAAATGTAGGCATTGCAGTTTTCCGAGGGCACCATAGCATGATGTTTACTCAAACTAAGGCAGGCACTATTATCTTTGACCTGGTGTGGCTCGAGATAATCGATGGGTTTGGGTAGAGAGTGAAAGGCCAGGCTGTGTCCTTCTGGCCAGGAGTCCTCGATGTCTGTACTCGGCATTGTATAATGGAAATCGGCGTAAGTGTCCTGTCGGCAACTATGGCTTGCCCGTCTCTGGTGACCGGCACTGCTGTGGCGGTGCTTCGAAGGCCAAGTATTGCACGTGTGTCTCTCAACAAATATGTCCTCATCTTCCTCTTCTGAGTCGCTGTCTCTGTGTCCGATGAAGAGAGCCCCCTGAGTCTCCATGTTTATACTGACAGAGTTGCTATGGTGTCTTGTGTGGCTGGGCATAGTCTTCCTCAGGGAACCCATCATGTCATAATAACCTCCAGTGACGTTCTTTCCTATAATGGACGTCTGACTTGTGTCCAGGTATGCGTCTCTGTAAGCCTGCTGAGATGGACTGTTTATAGAATGGGATATCACCAGTGGGTTCTCCAACTCCCCCAAAGCCTGACGCAGGTTTCTTGAGCCCCAGCTTTCCTGATGATGCTCTCTGGAGAGCTCACCTCCGATCAGATAGTGATCTAGTCCCAAAGGTGGTGAGTGGTCAAAATAATAGCCGCCGTCTCGATCTTTATAGGACACGTAGTGACTAGACTCCCAGGGTCGTAGGGGGCTGTTGTCTGACACTTGACCTAAAAGGGGTTCCATTGTCAGGGAGATGGCAGGACTTGAGTCGTTGGAGTCATACATGTCAGATTTATGGATGTCAGCTGACCAATAAGGACCCATAGTTTTAGCTTGTGATGGGCAGGCCATGCACTCACCCGAGTCTGCGCTCCCAGTCAGGAAGCTCCCACTGCTGCCCTGGTAGTCTGGGCTGTATGAGACCATGGTGTAGTCTGGATCGATGTTACAGTCTACTGGTTCCTCAATGCGAATGTAGTATTCACTGTTTACTGAGGGGCTATGGGCACTGAGGACAGGAAGTACACCTGGAGCGTGTAGATGTTTAGGTTGATAGTAGGAAGGAGAAACTCCATGGCTCAGGCTTTCCATGGGACAGCCTCCCACAATGCCTCCAGGTGGGTAAAATGCTTCCTGACAATGATGGTTTACCTGACCTAAGGTACTAGAAGTGTCTGGGGCTCTGTATGACTGGTCTGCCCTGGCTTGCTCCCACTTGTACTCAAAGTTCAGGCCGTGGCTGGTTTCTGTGACTGTTAGTATGTCATCTCCAGACTCTGAGTGGTAGCCATCACCAGTAGAAAATGGTTCTAAGAGTGGGAAAGATGAGGTGGTTGATGAGGGGTGGTCTCGTGACATCGCTGAGGCACCACGCTGACTGTTGAATCCAGTATTGGGACGCAGGGAGTTCCAGCGTCTCTCAAAGTCCTCTTCGGCCTCGCTGGCCCCCTTGGCACATAGGTAGCTGAGCAGCAAGTGAACTTCCTCTGCAGTTGGCCTCTGATCAGGCTGCAGCCAGCAGAACTGCATCACCTCATACCTGTGGACCAAAAACACAAGGCACAAAGAAAGAAAGAAAAGTTTAATTAAAATTAAATGAAAGAAATAAAAAGTACAAAAGTAATCAGCTCGGTGCACTCAGAAATTGACCTTTGATTTTTAGAATTGGTTTCCCGTTTGTAATATTGTAGCTAATACTGAGAGGACCTATTATTCTCTAACAATGGTGCATGCTCATATCAAAAATGGGCAATGTTTCAAATATTGACTTCTCCAAAATCTATTTCATCGGTTTTTTCTACTTCTGGCTGGTATATTGGTTTCTGGTTGGGGTAGTGTTCTCCAGTCTCTCTGGGCTGTGGGCGTTTGGTGGGCTACAGTTCATCTCAAAACCAACCGTGTTGGTGTGCACTCAGTGTTTTACTATCCAATAACAGCCTCACTGTAAACACTCAGTAGCAACCAAAATTACTGCACTAAATGCCACAATAAATGTTATACATAAATTTATCAAATAAGTGAAGTAATTAAATATATAAAAAACTCAAATACGTAAAATCAAAAAATAATATTGCAAAATCTAATATGCAGCATAATCCAAACCAAAAAATAAATATATACACGTGTCATAACTGAGGCATGGAGCTGCACCAAAGCCCAGTATGGAAGTAAAAAAATTACTGCGATGCTCAGCCTCGCCTCTGTCAGTGCGCCCCAGGGTGGCTGTGGCTACAATGTAGCTGCCATCACCAGTGTGTGAATGTGTGTGTGAATGGGTAGATGACAGGTTGTGTAAAGCGCTTTGGGGTCCTTAAGGACTAGAAAAGCGCTATATAAATACAGGCCATTTACCATTTTTGCTGCATTTATGTGTGACTCACCAGCGTTCAGCGAGCGGTACTTTGAGCAGCGGCTTGGGCAGTCGCAGCTGCTGCTCCCTAACAGCGTAGGTCAGCACTTGTCTGTCAGAATAGTGTCTGTAGGGCTGGTTTCCCAGCTCGAACAGCTCCCACATAGTTACACCAAGAGACCTGAGACACAGGACAAGATTAAATATATCTTATTAGTGACTTCATGTACATTTCATGTATACATTTCTTATAATCCTGCAGTAACGTCCATCTTTTTGTAACAAGCGTTTGTTAGTGTATTAATATTATTAAAACTCTTGTGTGTTTCATTCTTTATAACTTATATCCATGGAGTTAGGGCTGGCGATTTCACATGTCTTACAAACTGTTCAGAAAGTAATAGACAATTACAATAATATTATCATAATATATATTTGGCCTAAAACTACATTTCAAAATTGTAATTTTATTCAACAGAATGCAATATAATCATTTTGTTTTAGACTAGGGAGTGACGGCACGTTGGTGACATCCTCAGTAAGTTTGGAGCTAACGTAAGGATTGTTTTAGGTAACTTGGTACAGTATTTAAAATGATGGTTAAGGGCCATACATGATGTCAGCGAGCGTCCTCACAAAATACAAAAGATGCGTCTATGTGCATTGATCAGATACCAGATGTTGCTGTGTTTGGTCTGGTCTGCCACCAGCAGGTTTCCGTGCACCTCGTCCACCAGCTCTGGAGCGATCCAGCGCAGGGGCACGTACATCTGGTCTGATGTCACGTAGTAATCGTCCTGAAACGAGGGTCAGGTAAATTGTTAAGCTGCAGAAATATGACAAAAATAAATTCAAACTAATTCAAAACCTGCTGGACAATTTAGCTTTTTCTGATATAATGCTAAAAGTGAAAAGAACGTTCTTATAACCCTGCAGAAATTCACTCGACTGTGATTAATGTGGACTCAGAACCATTTGGGAACTGACTATTTATATAACAAGCTTGCTTTTTTGTTGCCTGCTGGTGATGAATACAGAAGATATTTTCTAACTTTACAAAGAGCAACAGGACCAGTTTGTTGTTTGCTGATCTTTTTCACATTTAACACACTTGTTGTGTACCTTGTACTTTGTGTGGGCCAGACCATAATCTCCGATCTTCACTGAGACATCAGCCGTCAACAAGCAGTTTCTTAAAGCCAGGTCACTGGAGAGGGGGGCAAACAGCTGTTATGTCTCTCTAATATTAGCAAACACAAAACAACAAGACTAGAACATTTTTATCAAAAATACTTAGAAGTCCTGCAAACAACAGCATTTGTGTTTTCACAGTAGGCTAAAAATAAACAAAACAAATTAAGTAAATTTTACTAAAATGAAATTTAAATATACAGGAAATGCCTTGCTGTAAGTGCCCAACACGACAAGAGTAATTACTTGTATTGTTTATGTCATTTAAAGCTTCAGGTACTTCTTATTTTGCATTTGAAATACGAATCTATACAACTATAGGTAAACTTATCCACCATGATTTAAAGTCATGATGTTTTGATGATAAAACCAGGTGTACTGTAGTAGGAATACAACTTTTTCTTTTTTTGAGTATGAAGTGAAATGAAAACGAGATAAAATAACAGTAAATTATTGGTAAAAATACAAGAACTGGAGTCCTGGAGAGGAGGGAACACCGCCTGCAACAAAATCACTGATGCTGGAGTCTTTAGGGAGCACTCAGGCAGCACCAGGATATTGTTTCAGGAAGCGACCGAGAGGCAAAAGGCTCATCTCATATTCAGAGCGAGAGATCTGGAACACTTAGTAGAAAAATCTCATTGAAATAAAAGAAAATCTTTTTGAACAGAGCACAGCAGACAGAAAAATAACACACGCACACAAAAAACATGAAAAACGGTTAATAAAGCTGGATTTTCAAGAAGTTTGAAGGACATGTTTGAGGAGGATTTTTGATTCATTCAACTGAAAGCAGATCAAGGTTGGGTTAAGCATTCACTGAACGTTAACAGATTTAAATGAATGAAGGTTTCAGCAGTAACACTCTACAAATAAACCGCAGTAGATGACTGCAGGGCAAAAACCTGAGTATCTGTTGGACACCAAAAGAGTGGTAGTCGGGTAACTTTGTGCAAATATTCTCTGCAAACTTTCAAAAAAAACATTGGCAGCATTTCACCAATGGGTAGAAATGATTTTGAACATGTGCGACTGCTCTTCTAACTTCTGCATTTCCCAAAGAAGTTCTCTTTTCCAGGCCACCAGGGTAAATACAAATTAATAACTTTGACCATCTTCTGGTAAAAATTCGTTTTAGAAATATGGACAACAGCTAGTCCTAGCTGATGTCTTTCTAACACAATACGTTGATGATTTGGAAATAAAGTCATAGCAGTCTGGACCGTTTTAAAATATTTAAAAAATACAGGCATTTACGAGAGTCACACCTTTTGGTCTGCATTTTGAAAGTCTCTGGTTAAGATCAGACTGAAGGTGAGTCGGGGCCTGTGCTGGGGCAGAACCGAAATACACAAAACTAACAGCTTCAGCTAAAAGTGGACTGATGATATAGAATAATTGTGTTATTTATGGAGAAGGGAAATGGCAATAGGGTAAACAGAGACTGCCTGCTTGACTGAACATCAGTGACAGCAGTCGGATTTCTCAGGTTTAAGTCTGAAATGACTCTTTACCTGTGCGTGAAGTTGTGTTTGTGCAGGTGCAGGAGGCCTGAGGAAATGTCACAGGCCATCCTTTGAAGAATCAGGGGCTCTGGGCTCATGGTCTCAGAGGTTCTGCAGCTCCTGAGGTAACCCTTCACATCCCCCTGCACACAAAAGAGAGCTATAAAACATCTGCATGGCCACTAGAGGGCAGTCTTACTATTTTACTACGTCGCCTCTGTCCAGTCATGTAAACCTCGATTGGTGTCAGAAACCGGAACATTGCACAGAAGACCAGACGAACTAGCAAATTTGTTGTCTTCACTTTTCTTTATGGAAATGGATAATTAGAGATTTTAGGGATGAGCTGAGAAATCCGGCCATCTGAGTGAAATAAGCTTGTCTTTTGGACTAAATATCATCTTCTTGGCAGTCTTCATTCTAGTTTGTCTTAAAGCTTTAGACTGTTTGGAGTCTTCCTAATAAATAACAAGTTTGATGCTAAAAATTGCAAAGTTTCCTCTAAGTTAGATCTGAACGGGATGTTTTTGGTTTAGCTTTTGCTAACATTTCCACACTCGACCTCGTCTTATAAGAGGAACTACCCACCTGCACTTAGCAGGGAATAAAAATAAAAGATAAAAAGTGGCAGGAGGCTCTTGGTTTTACTATTATTTACTATAAATATCTGTGTGTAATCTACTAAACCAATCACGGTGATGGATTCTGGGAAGTGGTTGGAGTGGCACGAGTGTAAATTGACTCACTTTAAGCTTGTCTGCCAAATACTTACAGCAGCTGCCAAGAAGGATTTTATTAGACAGTTAATATAACATTCTACAATGACAAATTACTAAAAATGCTTTCAATCAGTTGAAGTACTACAGAATTTGGATTAAAGTCAACAGTCAAAAAAGTTGTCAAGGACATTTTATTAAAATATTAAACCCTTTAAATTAAACTGGGATCGTCAAAATAAAATCTCCAGTTGAGATTTGGTATTGTATATTTTTGCAGAGTGTCTCTGCACACCTGTCTGATGGCTTTGAATACTCACCAGTGGACAAAACTCCAGCACCAGCAGGTAGGGAGTGATCTCCGTGCACTGGGCCAGACACTGCAGCAGAGCAGGATGCTGGAGGGCGCTGGAGAGCAGACGGCAGGAAGAGAGCAGGATCAGCATGCACATATTATTTATCACCTTTAAACACGAGTATATGTTTTAATATTAAAACATATAAAGTATAAATACTTTTGGTATTGAGATATGGCTGGTATATTTGAGCATTCAAGAAAATATATGTACAGTATACTGTGTGTAACATATCCATAGTGACATTTAGGAAGTTAATAACTGAACAATAAAACAACAACAACACTAGACAACCTCGCTGAGACACTATCCATCTTAATAAGTACTGTTTTGTGGTAATATCATTTATTTTTCATTCTTCATACTCTGCTTTTATTTTTCTATTTAACCTTAAAGTACATTTAAAGTGTTTTTTCTTTTACTCTGATTCGATTTTAACCTTGATCTGCATTTTATTCTTGCACATGTACCAGGCGTACATTTATTCTAACGTATTATTCTTATTATAGTCTCTATGCACCGATCACCTTTAACAACTTTAATGCAATCCACCGAGAGGTCTGTCATTATTATACTTTTACAAGCTCGTATGTGTTACTGTTATTGCTGGTGAAGATTTTAACCCTTTAAGACCTACCATAGAACCAAGTCCGCCAGAGCTTATATTATATTTTTACATGCTGTGGAGCCATTTTTGGGAGCATTTCAAGTTGATATACATCAATACAACCATTATAGCCCAAATTTTAATAATATGTCTGCATTAAGTGCATAGTAATTACATAAATTGCAAAAAAAGTTCAATAAACTACAAAAAAATTGAAAATCATTTTTGTTTTTTAACATATTTTTCTAGTTAGAGAAATTTAAGAGGCTTATCCCTCAAAACTGTAAATACAAAAAAGTTGCACAAAATAGTTTCCCACCACAGGAAATTTATTTTGAGTGTCTTCATAGTTTTATTTTTGAAATACACCAATTTTTATACACTGCAGGAAAAACGAAAATAAATATTATAATGCAAATTTACAAAAAAGCAGCATATGCATCAAAATAAACTATTTCCAGCAGTGCAATATGAGTCCTAAGCATCCCAGAAACCACACAGAAAGTCATAAAGTCAAAGATAACTTTTAAAAACACCAGTATAGGCTCATGAGGCCCTGATGGTAAAAAAACTAAATTTCCGCGAAAATGACATCACTTCCGGTTTCAGGCAGGTCATGGCGGACATGCCATAGTGTGGAAGTGTTACAAACAGCTGATCGGATCGGCAAAGCGTGTTTCTGGAATATTATGTTTTTGTTCAATTCAATTTTCAATTTCAATTTTATTTTATTTATATAGCGCCAAATCACAACAAATGTCGCCTCAAGGCGCTTCATAGATACAGAGAAAAGCCCAACAATCATATGACCCCCTATGAGCAAGCACTTTGGCGACAGTGGGAAGGAAAAACTCCCTTTTAACAGGAAGAAACCTCCGGCAGAACCAGGCTCAGGGAGGGGCGGCCATCTGCTGCGACCGGTTGGGGTGAGAGAAGGAAGACAGGATAAAGACATGCTGTGGAAGAGAGACAGAGATTAATAACAGATACGATTCAATACAGAGAGGTCTGTTAATACATAGTGAGTGAGAAAGGTGACTGGAAAGGAAAAACTCAATGCATCATGGGAATCCCCCAGCAGCCTACATCTATTGCAGCATAACTAAGGGAGGATTCAGGGTCACCTGGTCCAGCCCTAACTATATGCTTTAGCAAAAAGGAAGGTTTTAAGCCTAATCTTAAAAGTAGAGATTTTGTTGCTACAAGTGCTTTTTATGCAGTTTTTGCAAAACTACATGTGGAAGGAAACTGTGACCGAGGACAAGCTGATGGCATAAGATGTAAGTACAACTCCTCCGGTTTCATATGCAAAAAAAATTATTGCGCTAGCTCACGTGGTTGCAGAGCTACCAGGATTTAAAAATAGTTACGCAAAACAGAGCCTGCTGCTCCCACAGGTTTTAAAGGGTTAATCTATGTTAACGACAAAGGGGCAAAATAACAGCAACACGTTAGAATATAAACACCGTGACCTCCGTCTGATTTTTGTTTTCCAACAAAAATGGAAAAAGTATAAAATTTTTCAAAGAAGAGTTTATGACAGAGTTATTGTATTGGCTTTACATTTGTATTCCTAAGGAAGTATAAAGTATAATTTGCCCAGATAATGCCTGAATCCCTCTGCAGGGATAAATAAAGGATTAATTATTAGGATGAATAATTATATATTACAGTATTTATTAAGTATATTTAAAGACATGCATTCTTAGTTTTAACTCAAATATTTGACTGATTGTGATTGGAAAACAAAAACATGATGCTATACAGAAAAGTTACAGAAAAGCAAGTAAAAGCCAGTTGTTTCATAGATCCTGGGAAGCTGTTTATCTCAAGTTTTGAACATAAAACATTTGCAGACGTCTGCCTCAAACACCCAGAAGGGTGACAAGAAAGAGAATTGAGAGAAACCAGGAGCAAACGACAAACAAAAATGGACTAAAACGTCAGGACAGAGGACACAAAAATGACAAAGACATGAGAGATGCTCAGGGGTGGCTCAGGTTTACCTGATCCAGCTTCAGTTAAGGAGACTTTATTAAAATGTAGACTGGACATATGTAAGCGCTACTTCTGCCCTTTCAATCAGTACTTTTAGACTGTAGATTTTACATGTACTGCTTAAATTGTCCACGTAAGAATAAACTACAGACACGTGTGAAGGAGGTAAAGGTGTACCGGTAAGGCTGTGCTTCTTCCAGGAAGTGCATCTGCTCCTGTACGCTGGCACTGGCTTTGAGCTCCTTGACCACCACTTGGGTGGTGTTCAGGCCTGCGTTCACCTCCCCCAGAAGAACCTGAAACAAGTAGAGACAAATGCATACAGGGGAAAGCACACAGACGGATGGCCACGTTCACATAAGCAAACGCATTAAACGTGAAATGGGAGTACCATTACACAAAGACAGACAAAACGAGATGAAGCAGTCATGTGGGAGTTCAGCAGTGCAGATAATACGCACAAACAGATGGACATACCCGGTGATGGTGCACAAGGATGAGGAGGGTGGATGAATATTCACGAGTGAACAGTATGAATAAGAAAAGGAGGAGAAGCAGACAAAGAAGCAGAAGGGGGGAAACGAGAGAGAATGACAACAACTTGTTATCTGGGTGTAAAAACATGTTAACACAGCAGAAGGTTTAGGCTGCAAGGAGGGCTATTACTTTGAAAATTTAGCAGCGTAAAATTTGTTCTCAAGGGCTAAGTCTATCACTTTGGGAACAAGCTGACATCAAAGGCGAGAGGATCGGGCCGGCATTACACACTCAGACGTTTCAGGTAACGCAGCGTGTCGGACATTTTTAACCGACTCCCGCTCCGAGCAGGAGCCGGGATCACAGCAAAGACTAACAGCCACGATGTGAGTCTCAACGATGCTGCGTTTCATCTACCCGGCAGGGAGCAACAGATTTGAAATCACCAGCAGGTTTTTATGAAGATTGAGGTTTCTGAAGTGGGCTTACCTTCCCAAACCAGCCATTCCCAATCTCTTTCAGGTAGAGAAGACTGTGGCGGCTGAGATCTGTCGATTTCAGGAGTTGGACTGAACAAGACGGAGAAAAAGAGAAAAGATGTAACAGATTAGTGAGTGTCAATCAAAAGCCTTTGAACTGAAGTCATGGTCACTCACAGCACTAAACATTTTGCATGTTTTTGTCCATTTCTTTGCGTTATCGTCAATGATTTAAACTTTTCAAACCGCGCTCATTGAGGAAAAATGAAAGTACAAGTAATGAATTGCAGCTGTCCTTGTGGAAAGTTGGTGTCAGTGGTAACATTTAATTTCTTTAATTAAAAAAACAAGATTGTCACTGATATGTAAAATGAATCCACCATAAATTATTTGTACACACATTAAAGTTTCAGTGGTCAAAAATGTGTAACTGGTCCCAGTCGCCCCCATTTCAACTGCACATGCATATTCCATGTGTGCAGTTTACATAATTTTAACACACTAAACATACTAAAACTAATCATCTTAATGTTATATGCATTTATCAGCCAGTAAAGTAAAATCCACTAAACACAAATCATTTCCAAAAATACAATCGGTTCTTCTTCACTGGACAGTACACAGATATGTTGGATCAAAAGTACATTATCATTAGTATGTAATGCAATGTAAACATTTAATGTTCCATTATCACGCAACACAATCACGATGGCACTGATGGATTTCACCACTCAAACAGGGCTCGGACATAAGGAGTGCTGATCGACTATATGAAAATGGAGGGAAACCAAATGCCGAAAAAAGTTTAAGTGTTCATTAAACAATTATAAATAGACAGAAGAGTGCACGTCTTACACTTGAATGCCTTCTTAAAAAGGTTTTCAACTTAAAAAATATTAATATTTAATTAAAGCTTCTGAAAGACGTCTTACACCTGGAAGCACTCAACAAAATGTTCTTAATTTAAACATTTCTTAACATCTGCAAGTTCAAAAAAAACATCTGCATTTGCTGGGGTTCCTGTTTTTTCTTCTTTTAATAGTTTTCTCCACTTTAATGCATTTTATTGTTTTATTAGTTCATCATAAGTTTATTAAACTCTCTAAAACTATGCGAGAGCTCCTCTGAGCCTGGGACAATTTCCCAAAGAACAAAAAAAGATCTTTTATCTTATCACGATCACATTTCTTGATCTTTTTTATTCTCTCTGCCTGTTTCATCATAATACAGATGAAATGGATTATTCTTTAATAACAAAAGATTTCCTGGTTTTACTACTTTCTATTATAATGACTGGACTTAAACCTGACACATATACCAAAAGACTAATATGTACGACATGAGGAAATGATATGACGCAACGCACCAGATCCAGGTTGTTAAGTAGCCACTGAAGGGTCCATCCTCTGTTCAGTCGATTGCTGTTAACCGCCTCTAAAGCTAAACATCCGCACATGCCAGTGGATGCTGCCCATTGTTGCCCAGACAAAGCAAACTCTGCCCCTAAGTGTTATTCTCTACCGAGCCATCCCTGTCACCGATCTGTGTGGCGGTCCTCCAGCTCGCCGGTGCATCGCTCTCAGCATCCCCCGATGACCCGCGTCCTTCCTGCTTGCCGAACATGCCCAACCGCCCCATCCTGCCCCAGCTCCACCGAATGAAACAGACTGAGGGTAGCATCCCCTCCTCTCTCCCCTCACCATCTATCTCTTTCTTTCACTCTGCGTCTCCCACGATGGAACTTGGATTCTGGGCGTAGAGGCAGACAGACAGATCTTTGTGGCGCTATCTTCCCCCCTCCAGACTGCGACACAGTCCAGTCACTGTGTGGAGGCCATATTGGGCACCCCTGTCCCCTTCCCCTGACTGGTCATTCCTTACACCCACGTACACTCTTGCTGGGCCGTAACAGAATAGCCACTATTGTCTTTTTGCTTAGGGCAGCATGGCACCAGTTAGGACCAGTCAGCAACACTGGAGCCATTATCTGTGAGCTCCATGACATAAGAATGGTAAATGGTAAATGGACTGATTCTTATATAGCGCTTTTCTACTCTCTCGGAGCACTCAAAGCGCTTTGGTGATAACTGTGGCATGCAATGAGTTCCACCTACACCCTCATGTTTACCACAAATATTCATAATTCTGACGGAACAATGAGAGAAAAGAAACTCTTAAAGACTATATTAAGCATTTGTTAACTTTCACATTGTCTCTGGCACCACGTTTGGTTTGTGTGCACGCTGCAATGACATTTGTAAGGTATAGTGGGGTATCTGCATGCATATATCTATATCTATATATATCTATATCTATCTCTATCTCTATCTCTATATCTATTATATATCTCTATCTATTATATCTATTATATCTATCTCTATATCTATTATATATCTCTATATCTATTATATATCTCTATATCTATTATATATCTCTATCTATTATATATCTCTATCTATCTATCTCTATCTATATATCTATCTCTATCTATCTATATATCTATCTCTATCTATCTCTATATATATCTCTATATCTATCTATCTCTATCTCTATATCTATTATATATCTCTATCTCTATATCTATTATATATCTCTATCTATTATATCTATTATATATCTCTATCTATCTATATATCTATCTCTATATCTATCTCTATATATCTCTATCTCTATATCTATCTCTATATATCCATATCTCTATCTCTATTATATATCTCTATCTATTATATCTATATATCTATCTCTCTATCTCTCTATATATCTATATATATCTCTCTCTCTCTCTCTCTCTCTCTCTCTCTCTCTCTCTCTCTCTCTCTCTCTCTCTCTCTCTCTATATATATATATATATATATATATATATATATATATATATATATATGAGTATATATACTGAATGAGGATGGATGTGAAATAATTTTTCCTTAACGTGGAAATGTTTACTCACTCACAACAATGCAAAAGAAGCTGCAGCAGCATATGTTTGGTTGTCTTTGTATTATTCTACTAATACTTTGAGATCTGTCTGTTCATGCATCCATGCATTCTTTATGAATTCATTTATTCCCAGGCCTTTCAGCCCCTAATTTAACCATCACGACTACATTTCTAACCCTAACCTAATTCTAATCTTAACCCTAAGCCTAAAAGTTGTAAATTTCATGACATTTTAATCAGTCAATTGATCCAAAACTCTCACAAAGGCAGCCCTATGCATGTCAATGTAAGCTTGATTGTGTTTGGTCCTGTCCCCAAACACAATCAGAATAAGAACAGAAAAATATGCTCACTGAGTGCTTGAAATGAAGAAACCTCCACATTACTGAGCTAAGTTCTGAGATCCTATTTATAAGTTAATTTCATTTGGCAGCACTGACCGGCCCTTTCTAAGATGCTGAGCATGTTGATAAGAATGCATCAGGCTCAAAAAGCCCAGCAGCCGGGAAGCCTTTAGCGAGATGCACGTTGGCAAAATCAATCATGGCCAAATGGAATTCCCATTATCCCCTAACAGTCCAGTGCATCATGGTTCACTCTCTGCAGGTGCTGAGCTGTAGGGCTGTCCTTGGATAATCATTTAAAGCCAATTATGATGTTTAACCATCCTTTTTGTTTGGCTACAGATGACAGAGCAGCGAGACTGTTCTATAAGCATGAGATAAATAAGGATCATTTTGAGCTGTGAATCATGTAACTATGCCGAGGCCAGCGATAAAAGAAGCGGGAAATGAGTGGAACATGTCCCCTTTTTTTCTGCTTCAATTCCTCATTGTGTTTTTATGTGTGCGTGTAGTTGTTCTCATGTGTAATATGAGTGGGTGTGAGCTCCATTAGTCGTTACAGTGCAGCCTGCAGTGCACAACAGCTGCATCAGGGCGGGTCCTTGAAACTGGGCTCTGGTCTGAGCCAAGCTCTCGCAATACCGGTGTCTCATTAGGAACTCCACTTATTCACACAGTCCAAGCACAGCCCCACAGCGCTGCAGAGGGACAGAAGAGATGGGAATATTGGCTGAAATCCTCCTGCGTCAGCCCTCAGGAACAATCAGACATTAGAAATCTGAGACTCACACCAGCACGGTGTTGAAAGTAACGTCAGGAGCCCCTTCATTTACTTCCTCAGTCATTTTGTGGCAGTCGCTGCTGTTCCTTTGTAGTTTTTTCATGCTTTTTCTTTCTTTTTGTAATTAAGCGTTCTTCTTCTCTCTTTCTTTCTTTCTCTTTTAGTTTGAATATTTTATCCTCATGAAAAAGCCTTCTAAACTGCGTTTGTAGGAAGATATACAGATACGTTTGAAGCTGAAGTAGAGACGTTAGAGTAAAATGAGACCTGTTCTTGATGAAATGGCAGCAAATAACTGAAAACTAAAATTATGAGAAACGTGAGAAACATGAAATGGAGCGAGATTTTAAAAAAATCCCCCAAAAATGATGTCACTGGGTGAGGCAGTCCTCAAGGTGCAGTAATGAATCCCTGACTGCCACTACAATACAAACCATATGGCTCCTATTATTTACAGAAGAAAAAACGCCTGCTTTAAAGGGTCAGTTTCCAAAATCATAGGAAATAAGTAAGAGAATGTTTTCTAACGTGCGCAACGTTGTATACAAATGAATTTGGTTTTAATTGCCAAAGTTTTGCTTTTGATGCCATGACACCAAATCTGCCTGTCTAGATCATAGACCAGGGGTGGGCAATCTCAGTCCACGGGGGCCGGTGTCCCTGCAGGTTTTAGATGTGTCCTCGAACCAACACAGCAGATTTAAATGGCTAAATTAGCTCCTCAACATGTCCTGAAGTTCTTCAGAGGCCTGGTAACGAACTAATCCTGTGATTCAGGTGTGTTGACCCAAGGTGAGATCTAAAGCCTACAGGGACACCGGCCCTCGTGGACTGAGATTGCCCACCCCTGTCATAGACTGTATATAAAAGATGTTGGAAACTGTGATCAGGAACGTCTTCGACCAGGATCTACCTGACAAAAGAGCGACACTGCATGATCAGACCATAACAACTTGTCAATCGCACGGCTAACGGGGACCACAATTTACAAAAAGCACATCTTGTTGAACTCAGAAAACCTTGAAATGAGTGATTAACATAAAAACTCTTGAGGAAAGTGTTTGCTGAAGTCCCGCAGGTTTCTACAGTCAAAGCGATAACCTCTGGGGGCTGAAAAAGTCTGCCAACAAAGAAGTGCCAAAAACTGCAGCTCCTTCAGTGGCTGTTTGAGTCACTCTCCACAGACTCCTGTGATAAAACGCATCACAGCATTTAAAAGCAGGTTTACAGCCTGGTAGTAAAACACAGTTTTGTCTGCAGACCCTTTCCTCCCCCATATCAACCGTGCTGTGGGTAAACAGCTTTCAGAACCTACCCCCTGGCATGCCAGCAAGGCCTACGTTTAGGTGTGTGACCACTTTGTGTAGCTGAGCGGAGGCAGTGAAGTGGAACAAAACCACAGGCGACACTACGCTGCTATGTCCATCTATTTTTTTCTAAATTTTTTCTAAGTAAAAATTGACCTGACTTTTCAGACCCGGGTTGCATCCATCTGATTAAAGGTATATTGTGTCGGCATCATAAAGAATAAGAAGCAGAATTCTTCCTTATTAAAATAAAATTACCCTTCAGGGTTTTATTTTTTATTCGACTACATTCAGACGTGAAACCGAGCAAACATTTACATTTCTGTGTATTCGTGCTTTGTTGCAGACCCGCGTTTGCGTGGGCTCGATCCACAAAGTCTCACCACACTCCAGTGCCACAAGTTTATCAGGCAGCATCAGCCCATTAACACACAACAAGGACCATTGTCACATACGAGCAACAAGGAGAAAGAAAGCATCAGAGTGAGAGGGGAGACTTCTCACTGGGGTTTTGTGCTCTTGCATGCCTCACATACCAGCAAACAGCAGTGTAGGCTGGCCGCCTGGACGTTATTATGCAACAGGCAGATGTTTGTGGGAGAGAGTGAAAGCTAAAGAGCACAGAGTTCGTTCTGTAGGGACCTGCAGCGAGGGATTGTGGGATAGGTGGAGATCCAGCTGACTGAGGCCAGCGTAAGGGTGGTGTTCACTCCAGGGACAAACGCTGACGAATGCCAGACACACTAGTCTCCTCCATCTTATGTTACTCTCACACCCTTGATATGCACTTGAATGTGTCAAGTTCTGGTACTTTTACTAAACTCCTGAAAGGTTTGCATCAGTTTGTAAATGACTGCACGCAGAAATGACTAACCAGTGAAAAAATTGTCACAAGTGAAATTAGGACTCTGGTTCATTTCACATCATGCCTTCCAACAGCAGAGAAAAAGCACAAATCACTTTAAAGTTGATCAGTGGATTTCTGAGATTTACTCTGTGAGAAAACAGCAAAGGAAAATGGGAGGAGCCTGTTTAACTTCTTCACCTTTTTCAGAGTCAGAATCAGAAGACTTTATTTATCCCCAAGGGGCAATTAACAAACAACAAAGTGACTGAAAGGTGAATAAATAACTGTAAGTGACTAAAAGTGAATAAAGTGTCGGTAGTATAAGAAGAGTGTAGAGTAGTTTATGTTTATGGGAAATGTTCTTATCGGCTGGAGTTAAAAAGCAGAGTGGCTTTGGGGACAAAGGTGGAGCTCCTCCTCCTCTCAGTCCTGCAGGAAATGCATCGGAGGCGTCGCCCAGAGGGGAGCCATTGAAATGTGGGGTGAAGAATGTGAGAGGGGTCGTTGATGATTTTGGCTGCCTGTCTAAGGGCTGAAAACCTGACAGGCAGGCCAATGATTTTAGAGCACATTGTTGCCGTGTGCTGCAGTCTGGTCCTGTATGAAGGCTGAGGGAGTGGAACCAGCAGCTGATGGAGAAGGTCATGGAAGGCATAGTAGAAAGTCATCATGATGAGTGTGCAGACTCCAAAGGAGTTGAGTTTCCTAAGGAGGTATAGTTGTTGGTGGCACCTCCTGAGATTCTCCTCTGTGTTGGCAGAGAATTTCAGGAGGTTGTCAAAGATGGTTCCCAGGTATTTGTGCTCCTCAACTACCTCCACTGGCTTCCCGTGGATGGTGGTGGTGACTGAAGCAGCCAGATCCCTCTGCCTACTGGAGAATTCACCACCATCTCTTTGGTTTTGCTCACGTTCAGTTCAAGTTTGAGCTGTCACACCACTCTACAAACTGCAGAGTGGACCGTGGTGCTGTGAGGGGCCTGACAGCAGTGACAGGAGAACTGTGTCGTCAGCATATTTCACCAGGTGACAGTCGGGCTGTGTGGATCTGCAGTCATCGGTGTAGAGGATGAAGAGCAGGGGGGAGAGCACACAGCCCTGGGGGGAGCCAGTGGAGGTGGAACGGAGACCAGAGAGAGAGTCGTTGACCCGAACTTTCTGAGTCCTGTTAGTCCAATATCCACAGGATCAGCTGATCATCCGGTGAAATCGGGTGGAAAGTTTAGAGGCCAGGATACGAGGCTGCAGAGTGTTGAGCGCTGATGAGAAACCAGCAAACAGAAGTCTGGCGGAGCAGTCAGGGAGCTCCAGATGTTTGTGGATGGAGTCCAAGATGAAGATTTTTGCGTCATCGACACCTCTGCGTGCACGGTAAGTAAACTGGAGTGGGTCCATCAGGGGGTCAGTTGCTCAATGTGCTGTTTTATGATCTTCTCCATGGCCTTCATCACCAGGGAGGTGAGGGCCACAGGACGAAGATCATTCAGAGACTTTGGGTTGTTTCTTTTGGGGATGGGGATGACTGGAGTGTTTCCACAGCTGGGGGACGGTGTGACTGTCAACTGAGTGTTGAAATAGAGTCCGAACACACTTCCTAGTTGCCCTGCAAAGGGCCTCAGAGCTCGACTGCTGATGTTGTCAGGGCCGGGTGAGCTCCTCTCCCTGGTCCTCCTGAGGGCTCTCACCACGTCCTCAGTCCTGAAGCTGAGTGCAGAGCTGCCAGGTTTCAGTGAGGATCTGGACTCCTCAAGCTGGGCCATGTTGTCCGTCTCAAACCTGGTGTAGAAAGCGTTGAGGTCGTCAGGGAGGGAGGAGGGGTTGCTGCCCTCCACCTGGATGTTTCTGGGGGTGGTGACCGCAGTATTCACAGAGGTTTTGAGGCCCTGCCAGGCTGAGTGGTGGTCCCCTGTGGTGAATTCTTTTTCAAGTGTGTTTTTATACTCCAGTTTAGCAGTTTTATGGCCCTCTTGACCTCCCTCTTGACCTCCTTTTTGTCCAGTGCAGAGCCGGTGAAGAAAATCCTGAAAAAGGATTTTTTTTACACCTTTACAGATCCCTGTATGTTTTTTTAACCATAGGGAGTATACATGATAGTTCGACTGTCTCCCTGCTGTCACTCGCTGGTTTGCTGGCTCCCATTTTGAAGCCTTTTTGGCCGTCATCATCGTGCAACTGACTGAACTAATAGTAGGCCCGCCCTACATCATGGCCTGCTTTATTGTCCTTTTTGACAGTAATGGGGACCATAATTTAAAATGGTGGAGCTGAAACCATGAACTCATCAGGAAGGTGTTTAGCTGGGTTGTTTTCTTATTGACTTCTACACAGTTACACCTATTCTCCAACTGCCTCCTTACTGGCCACTAGAGAGAGTGTCCAAGCAAAGCCCCTCTGCTCTGACTTCACTTCAGTTTAATTCAAAGTTCCTGCCCGTGTCTGTGTTTGGAGTACTCGTGCTTCCTTGGAAAATATGACGTTACTGTTTGTTTACTGGAAGAACTGAAAGGAATTTCTAAAAGCTGAAGAACTCCACTCCACTGGGACCCTTTTTGTGTTTTTATATATATACAGTGGGGCAAAAAAGTATTTAGTCAGCCACCGATTGTGCAAGTTCCCCCACTTAAAATGATGACAGAGGTCAGTAATTTGCACCAGAGGTACACTTCAACTGTGAGAGACAGAATGTGAAAAAAAAATCCATGAATTCACATGGTAGGATTTGTAAAGAATTTATTCGTAAATCAGGGTGGAAAATAAGTATTTGGTCAATAACAAAAATACAACTCAATACTTTGTAACATAACCTTTGTTGGCAATAACAGAGGTCAAACGTTTACTATAGGTCTTTACCAGGTTTGCACACACAGTAGCTGGTATTTTGGCCCATTCCTCCATGCAGATCTTCTCAAGAGCAGTGATGTTTTGGGGCTGTCGCCGAGCAACACGGACTTTCAACTCCCGCCACAGATTTTCTATGGGGTTGAGGTCTGGAGACTGGCTAGGCCACTCCAGGACTTTCAAATGCTTCTTACGGAGCCACTCCTTTGTTGCCCGGGCGGTGTGTTTTGGATCATTGTCATGTTGGAAGACCCAGCCTCGTTTCATCTTCAAAGTTCTCACTGATGGAAGGAGGTTTTGGCTCAAAATCTCACGATACTTGGCCCCATTCATTCTGTCCTTAACACGGATCAGTCGTCCTGTCCCCTTGGCAGAAAAACAGCCCCATAGCATGATGTTTCCACCCCCATGCTTCACAGTAGGTATGGTGTTCTTGGGATGCAACTCAGTATTCTTCTTCCTCCAAACACGACGAGTTGAGTTTATACCAAAAAGTTCTACTTTGGTTTCATCTGACCACATGACATTCTCCCAATCCTCTGCTGTATCATCCATGTGCTCTCTGGCAAACTTCAGACGGGCCTGGACATGCACTGGCTTCAGCAGCGGAACACGTCTGGCACTGCGGGATTTGATTCCCTGCCGTTGTAGTGTGTTACTGATGGTGACCTTTGTTACTTTGGTCCCAGCTCTCTGCAGGTCATTCACCAGGTCCCCCCGTGTGGTTCTGGGATCTTTGCTCACCGTTCTCATGATCATTTTGACCCCACGGGATGAGATCTTGCGTGGAGCCCCAGATCGAGGGAGATTATCAGTGGTCTTGTATGTCTTCCATTTTCTGATGATTGCTCCCACAGTTGATTTTTTCACACCAAGCTGCTTGCCTATTGTAGATTCACTCTTCCCAGTCTGGTGCAGGTCTACAATTCTTTTCCTGGTGTCCTTCGAAAGCTCTTTGGTCTTGGCCATGGCGGAGTTTGGAGTCTGACTGGTTGAGGCTGTGGACAGGTGTCTTTTATACAGATGATGAGGTCAAACAGGTGCCATTCATACAGGTAACGAGTGGGGGACAGAAAAGCTTCTTACAGAAGACGTTACAGGTCTGTGAGAGCCAGGGATTTTCCTTGTTTGAGGTGACCAAATACTTATTTTCCACCCTGATTTACGAATAAATTCTTTACAAATCCTACCATGTGAATTCATGGATTTTTTTTTCACATTCTGTCTCTCACAGTTGAAGTGTACCTCTGGTGCAAATTACTGACCTCTGTCATCATTTTAAGTGGGGGAACTTGCACAATCGGTGGCTGACTAAATACTTTTTTGCCCCACTGTATATATATTGTTTTTTATAGCTGGTGGTATAAAAGAAGAGCCCAGAATAAATGGGGTCATATGGAGCCCAAAATATAGCATTGATGGGTAAACAAATTCTTTTTTCCCAGCAATATTCAATATATTTTATTCAATATCATGAGACAGGTTGAAAGTGAGAGGGGGGCTTGAGAATAGAAATGAGCACTACTTCTAATGTGCAGGGAGAAGAGCGTGGTTAATGACCGGTTTTATTACCTGATCAAACTTGTTTTGATTCAGTCAGCACTTTAAATAGAACACGTGTGAGTAGAAAATAAAGTCTTTATAGGAAACATTTTAAATAGCAAATCATATCTGCTCAACTCTGTGGGCATTTTTAAAACACCCAACCGCCTACATCTACATTTAGTATATTTATCCACCAATGCAGCACCAACAGGGCATGTGGTCATGTGATCTAAGGCGTGTGACTAGTGTCAGATCTCTGTATGTTTGGTACTCAACTGGAACGCTGTAAATTTGAGGTGACATTTCAAGTTTTTTTTTCAAACATCCACTATGGTGGACACTTAAAGGTAAACATATAAGCGAAAAATAAAAATACACTTTAAAAGGTGTATATTAAGAAAAAATATTACATGACCGTGACGATAAACTGCTTAATTTTAATTTTGCTAAAAAAAATGAACCTTTATTTGTACAAGTAGTTCACTCTGAAATACATACCACAGATAAAATGTGACAACTGTAAACTGGATTCAAACATAGAAAACAAAGGAAGTTAACATACAGTGTTAACTTTAAAAACTCCTCGTCCTCGTTACATCCCGTGGAAACAAAATTTAAAAGTAAAAAATCCAAAAGGTCAAGTAACAAACTGTTCTTTAAACTGCAAGTGTTGCTGGAGCTTTGATCTGCACAGAGGGATTTGTAGGAAAAGACGTTCCTCTTTGTGTTAGTAATGCCATGGCACCACAAGCCACATCCACCCTTTCGATTTGAGGCATGAAGTAAGCAGCAGCAGAGAAATTAGTTGTAGCAGCGTCCTGATTGCAGTCGCCTTCAACCACAACAGCGAGCTGCTGATGCACAAACAGAGGCGTCTGTTCTGAACTGTGCTTCTTAATGTTTGTTGGAGTTATTGCTTGGAAACGAGTGTGTTGTAATGAAAAAACACAGCTGAGTAATCAGCATGCAAACAAACATTAACATGTTTTATTTCAGTTCAGAAATGGAATCAACGCTAGATTTCCTAAAAGTAAAATAAAGATAAAAATTGTTCTTTTTTGAATCCAGAGAAGTTATTTTAACTATTTAGCTTAATTTACCTCCCGTTACCGAGCACTAAACATGTTGTAGTTTAAAGATGGCAGTCTGTTTTTACATCCTAGGACATATACAGCCCACTTTGACCAACCAGACTGAAATATTTTCCAATTTTCCAATCCCATCCAGTCGGATGGAGAATCGGCCTGGCAAAGACTGGCCCGGGTCTTATGTTTGATACCCTTGCATTAGGTGAATTGCAGGGAAATTTTGGTCCAGCTGATTGGCTCCAGCCCTGGCTCAGCTAAACTGAACTGAACTCACCTGATCGAGCTGGTTGCTTGGCGACCGGCAGGGACACCTCAGTGAGCGGCAGGATGTAGACGTCAGGACTACCCTGGGAGGCCGGCGAGGCCAAGGTGGACATGTCTGCATGGTACTCCTCCCCGTCCACATTCTTGAATTCCTGCAACACGCCAGCAAACAAGCACAAAAGGTCAAAGGTCAAGCTAATGAAGAGTCTGCTCCCACATGAAAAAAAAGAACAGTGTGGAGCAAAATTTCAATAATTATGTAACTTCAAACTTAAACAGCATTTAATTTGAAAGTTCAGTCAGCTCCTTAAAATGCAACTCGCACATTAGAAGTGAAAATCCTCCAGAGACTTCCCCCGTTTTGTAATTTGAGGAAAATATTCATGATGGAAACTTGCTGTGTGTTAATGTATGTTAAATCAAAGCATACCAATGAAAACACTGCAGCTTTTGGCCTGTGCATTTATATTACAGTGATGTCAGTGTTTTCTCTACTTCATTATTCAACCTGAGTTCAATTAACTACCATTTTTATAACATTATGGGAACCTACTGAAACTACCTCACACCTGTACCCATCAGACCATGTGTTGTCAAAATAAAGCTCATGGCTCATTACAGCCCACGAGTGCAACAAGAAACATTACCGTTGTAGTCGTCGCAGCAGGTTGAACCTTAACCTGAACAAACACAGCTGCTGTCAAGAAATGACACAGCATCACCTCACTAATGATTCATGATTTAAACTTTTATTTTTCAGTCATTATCAGCCCATTCCTTGTGCCTAACCATTTCAGGAAGAATGTCGGTGTCATGGTCCCCGTGCCTGCCCGGCTGGCCCTGTGTGGCTACATGTGTGTTGCTTTTGTCTCTCTCCTCTCTCTCTCTACTTGCTGCCTGGGCGGAGCTCATTGTGGGCTCCCGCCCCTGGCCTTCACCACCTGCAAGCAAACACCTGTGGCTCCTCACCTTGGCTGTATCCCAATTCAGGGTCTGCAGCCTTAAAGTACGCAGCCTCAACGATCCTCAAGGGCCGCGTACTTAAAGATCGCTAAGGCCGGAAGTGCGAGGCTTGTGAAATGGGACGGTCTAGCCTCCGTCGCGCTGCCCAGGTTGCCTAGCAACCATGATACTAACAGCTGGAAACGTTTCATACAGCTTTGTTTGACAGAAATGAAGGAGAAAATCTTTTGTTCATGTGTTTGTTTGTTTCTACATGAGCTTTGATCATTCTCTGATTAAAATATACGCCGTTCAATAGCTGACCTTAAAGTAAAGGCTGTAAAACCAAGTTAGTACAAACGTCACTAATGTCACATGACTTTGCCGACATGTGGCCAACAGGAATGTTTTAATGCTCTTCGTTATTAAACATTTGCACATAAATAAGTGACATAATATTCAGAACTCAGTTTACTAAGTTACTCTTCGGGCCTCATCCGCCGTTTTTTTTTTTTTATCCACACCCACCGCTGTGCATTCTGGGATATGTTGGGCCTTGAAGGCTACACCGCCACATCCTTGAAATTCAGGGAAATGAAGGACGCATTTGAGGGCCGCATTTCGAGCAGCCTTTGAATTGGGACAGCCTTCGTCGCGTCGCTGTGACGTAATCGGCCTTAAAATGCGGCCTTTAAGGCTGCAGACCCTGAATTGGGATCCAGCCCTTGTTTGCTCTCGCTACTTAAGGCAGTGACTGAGAGCACCTCGCCGCTGGACTATTGAGTAACGCTCGTCAGTGCTACTTTAGCCTAAGCCAGTTTTGAGCTCTCTTCGTGAACGTTTTCCGTGTTAATTCCTGATCTCTGTATACAGATTCTTCGTGCTCGGTTTGGAAGTTTGGACACCGAAGCCTGTTCGTGAGTGCCGCAGTTAGAGTGGCGTGTGTGAGGAAAGGACCTTTCCAAGTGCATTGTTCTTTTCGTGTGGAGCGGAGCAAGAGAGGACACTTTTCCCGATTCTTCCCTGTACCCCTGGGAACCTTGGCCCCCTTCTCCTTCACCTGTATATAGTGCACCAGGACTGTGTAAATAAAATCAAGTTTTCTGTGATTTCAGTCTGCGCCGAGTCCTCCCTGTTCCCTCGTGACAGTCGGTCTTGGTGGTTTCTTCCTGTTAAAACCTTTCTTCCAAGAAAGCTTCAGAAAGAGTTCAGGCTGAAAAATAAAGGTGCTCATACTAAATATTGAGTAACAAGCTCCTTTATAATAAAATATAAAGAACAATACAAAGCTCAAGACTTTTGCACCTTTAACTTTGCAGCTTTACACTACAAACTCTTCCATGCGGGTTTGCATCATACAGTTCAATCAGGCTGCTGTAGGCCTGTGAGAGGGGAGGGGCCAGGGCGATCCTCAGTTATCGTCACTGATCCTCAACAACAGAAAACAGAGATTTTTGTTGTTTTTGTTTGCACTAACCCTGATTATTGTGGCACTGATGTATGGTTATGTAGAAAGTTGATGATATTTTGGCACAAGCGCTGAAGCAGAGCTGAGATAAACTGAAACAAGCTGTCCTGGCTCGGTTCTGCGTTTCTGTGAGCTGTTTGTAAAACTGTTGGAGAGTCGCAGTGTAAACAAAGCCAGTCTGGAATGTCCAGAGATTATTAGCTCTAAGATTACATGTATCTCAATCCTCTTCTGAGATAAGCTTGATGACTTACGCGTTTTGGAAACATGCAGAGGACAGACTGGAGACGAGAGCTTCGCTGTCTGACTTTCACTCCACAAAAAAATGGTTTTCTTTAAATTGAATTTTCATGCAAAATTGACAGTGAACATATTTATTAAACACTAAGGCACAAAGGGGGTCTTTTAATGTGATTTACTCCCAATTTAGCCAATCCCTCTGCTTCACAGGCCCTAAACAGCAGCAGGCAGAGTGATCAATGCATCTGTGAGTGGATTAGGGAGGTTGGTGTCACACCCACATCCCTGGCAAGACAGATCCTTTAACATGGTTAAACATCAAATTGAACTTGAAAGAAGCTGAAAACAAGAGGCGAGTAAGGTAACTTGTTTTAAATTGTTAACAAAGAAAAAACAAAGAAAAACTGTGCCCATATTTGTAAAAATGTTGTATGAATGAACATAGTGAAGAATCTATGATACTAACTATACTAAAAATCAACTTGCGCTCTAAACCACTATTGAGAAATATGAAGAATAAATGCTGTACTACAAACTAAAGATGAAAGATTCAGCATTCAACCAAAGATAGAAAAAAAGAGCTTCTTTCTCTGCCAGGGCTGAACAATTTTGCACAACAGCTGCAAAGCTGAATTTCATGAAACTCGGTGGAGAGGCGTGGCATCGTCACAGGAAAAAGCCATTACATTCTGGAGCAGATTCACATTTTTTAAATATTAGCTCACTTTGGCTGTTGATATTCTTTTGAATGTTGCATAAAAAAGGTCACAGGTCTTGTTTCTAAACATTCAATTCAAAAAAATGCACTTAGGAGCTGGTGAAAGCCTCTGCTGAACGTAGTCACACATCGATGAAGCAATGAACGAGGAGGGGAGGGAGGTGGTCACACACACACACACACACACACACACACACACACACGCGCGCACACACACCGGATGTCAGAATAAAATCTCTCAGATGGGAGCTGGAAAGCAGCGGTGTCCCATCGCTGGAAAAAACTGACCTTCTGTGGCCCTCTGCAACACCCACACAAACACATGCACGCATAAACACCTCCATCTCACGCCTCATCCTGTCTGTCCCCCAAGAAAGTGCACACGCACACACACACACACACACGCACACGCACACATTAGTGCACGCTGCACCCCTCCCTCTTCAGATCCAAATCTTCACACGGCCCTGCTCGCCCTCCCATTCAACATGTGGTTTCACTCTCCACACTGTCACTGCAGACTTGCGCACACACATACAACAGCATTTACACAACACCATAAGCATCCCATTCTGTGACTTCTGCAGTCAAAGTGTTTAATCTATGGCTGCAAAACATGTGTACTTTTCATTATTGTGCACAAATGTCCTGTAATGAGTCCAAAACCTAAAGGTTCTGCAATCGTATGAAACAGATAAAAGCAGCACACGATTTCCATCATGCTTTATAGAAATGTCATTTTTGCTTGACTCATCTTGACTCATCTCAAAACTACTAAAAGGGGAAAAACCTTAACAACAAATGCACTTGTCATTAAGATAAAGAAAACCTCTCGACATCTTTGGATTTCCTTTGCAAAATGTCTGTTTCCAATATTTACTTTAAAGTTTCCTTCTTAGCGACAATAAATCAATTCTCTACAACATCATCTGCAAGCTTACCTCTCCCCAAAATCTGCAGGTGAAGATGACATCCCAAATGCCCTCAAAATTGGGTTACAGCATCTCAACCTCTTTTTTCCCCCTTACATACACACTGAGTGCCCCCCCCGCCCCACTTCACGGCTCCCATTGGTCGAGGGCAGCAGGATGATGGCAGTGGCAGGAAGAGCGGCTGCAGCAAAAGGCTTCATCACGCTGCACTGAGAGTTTCACTGTTGCTCCACAGAGAAGAAGGAAGACAAAGGTTTGCAGCTTGACCACTGAGTGTCCCTGGGATTACTGGGGATGGGGGGAGAACCAGAAAGGGGGGGGACACAGAGGAAGAGGGAGGAGCAGTATCTCCCAGTTCACAAGTGGGACTGAACTTATGGTTATCTCATGAGGGGAGAGGGGAGAAACTGAGCCCCCAGAAAAATGTGTGAGAGAAAAAAATACAAGTGAGAGGAGGAGGAGGGATGAAGGGTGAGGGAGTAGAGGTGGGGGGGATGGGGGGGTATTCACATACTATATGTGTGACATCACTCGCTCTCTTCCTTTCTCTACTCAAAGCCAGAGAACATCTGCGGGGCAGTCCCCTCTCCACAAAACCAAGAAAAGAAAACAGCCAGATGTATTTTTTATTAACACAACGCTTGTAAGGACATTTATTTCACTGCTTTTCTCTCTGCCTTTTAACCTCTGACCTCACCGACCTTAGTCTACACTTAGAGTTGACTAGCTCTATAACTTATTTAGGTTTTCTAAAAATCCCCTTGCTATGGATCATGTTCCATGTGTATGTGTGAAACTTGTCTAAACAAAAACGCTTGTTAGATTAACTGGTTTGATGACGTTGGCTGTGGATGTGAAGCAGATGGAGGGGTTAAAGGGCGCTGAGGTATCGAAGCTGTACATTAAGAATAGAAAAGCAGAGGAACTATTCATGGTCGAGTGACTGTATAACTGAGAGACTTTCAGTATGAAAACTGTTATATTATATATATATATATTATGTATAGATATTTAGGAAGCAGGTTTACTGTTATTATTATTACATTATTATTGCTTCTTTTTACGGCTCAGTTTAGATTTTGCTCCATACTTGTCTCATACAGCTCTATAGACAGGAATATAATTATCTGTACTGGGTAACATGGGTCCTTTTTTAATTAGATGAGATGATAACAAACAGCTTAAGCACTCTCACCTCCCCGCTACTGTCTGTAAAACACAGAGACCTTTTCGCTCGCCCCCCCTCCTCGAAGTGTTTTTTCCTATCTCTAAAAATCCCCCTTCCTTCTGGGAGAAGCTGTGTCTAATTCCAGATGGGGCCCCGAGGCCGGATGCACTGCAGGCTCATGGGTATGCCCTTCCTCACGCCCTTGCTCCCTCTCACTTCCCTCTCTTCCCACTCCTCTCGACAGGTTTTTGAAGTGGGTGGTCCAACCAGCCAAAGACAAAAACCAGACATGAGGCACATCATATATATTCACTAGGAATCAGTTTTTGTAACATACAGCCTGACAACCCATCATGCATTTAGTGCTGAAGAAAGAACAGGATGTTATGTAATATGACTTGAAACATTGTTGCAATCAGACATTCCTGATCCAGAGTGAGAGGAAGTGGTGAAAAATAAGGAGATGAGAAGAGAGAGAGGATGGAGATGTACCTAAAGGCGAACATGTCTCATTATTAAAACAATCGTACATGTCCCTGCCTCTGTGAGGAAAGGTTATCTGGCAGGCCTAATCACACTCATTCAACAGCTTCACAGTAGCATAAATGATTCTGCAATTTCCTCTAAAGCGCCTTGAATTATGTTAATTCCGTACATAATGATGCTACATAAATTAATAAAGTAAAGAATTAATCATTAATATGGAGCACAGTAGAGGCTTGCTGTGGGAGACCAAAGAGAACGTCGTATTAACAAAGCAAGGGAATTAATCTTTTTTTAAATATTAAATATTTGTTTTCTTGAAATGTGAAACAAAATATAGAAAAAATTTTGCACCCACATTTTGAAAAAGGTGCAAATAGGATATTTTGGAATTTTTTGCACAAGTGTCAGTTAAAGCTAACATGCTAAACCTGGACTGTGAACATGCTATTAGGTGAAAGGAAATGATTACCAAGTCATTTTTAGCCAATGAGAAGAGGCCATGTCTTCACTAATCATGGTGATGTCAGTGTAATGCTACAGTCACAGTAGAGAAAACAGGGTCCAGTCTGTTTAATGTGCTTGGTAAAAATTGCAAATCTGTTTCCATTTATTGTAAATCTGACTTATATCAACAGGAATTTAAATTAACTGCTTACATTCAGAGTCCAGCCAGAACCTGGACCAGTGTTGGTCAAGTTACTTGAAAAAGTAATCAGTAACTAATTACTGATAACTTCCTCCAAAAAGTAATCCCATTACTTTACTGATTACTTATTTTCAAAAGTAATTAATTACTTAGTTACTTTTTAAAAACATGATTTACAACCTGAATAGGTGATAAAGTGATAGATCTTTCAGCCCAATTCTACTTTTTCTGCATAATCCATCATACAAAATGTAATCAAATGGAAAAGTCTCCTTTTAAAACTTGTTTTATTAGTTTTAATCTTTTAACTTTATGCATCAAGCAAAAATTTAATTATATGCAACATTCTCTGACTGGAAGAAATTAGTTTAACATTTAAACCTATTTTCTGCACATTCCAGCACATAAAATATATATTTTTTGTGTGTTTACACTCAGTCTTTCAAATAGATGCAAGTAAAACACAGCAGAAAATAAATAAAGTCAAAGACTAGCGGTCCTGTTGCTCTATTTTCACCTGTAAAGCAGGAGTGGGGTAGGCGGAGGTTTACCCTGGTGCAGGTGTGCAGCGGTCAGTGGAAGAATCCGCGAGTTTCTCTGTGAGTTTCCCATTACGTCGTAGCTACTCGGTGCTTGTTTGGAAGTTTAGGGGTTTTTCGCTGTAAAAAGAAGTTTTCTTCCCACGCACAACGGACACTAATGTTTTTGTCACTTTTTATGGAATCAAACTCAAAGTAAGGTCAGTACTTCCACGCTTTAAACGCTGCACGCTCATACTCTCTCTGCACTCGATATATGATCCATTGTTGATCTGCACACAGCTGTTGTCACGAACGTCGCACTCGCTTACGTCACTGTCATGAGACATTCTCGCAAAAAAATCACTGTTTTAGTAACACAGTAACGCAGCGTTCCTACGGGAAAGTAACGGTAATCTAATTACCGTTTTTGCAATAGTAATCCCTTACTTTAATCGTTACTTGAAAAAAGTAATCAGATTACAGTAACGCGTCTGACCTGGACTGGACTCCAGGGAGGTGATGTAGGTGCTGTAGGACAGCAAGTTAACTAAAACATTACATACTTTCTTGGCAACCTTGCTTTCATATAGGAACCAGTATAAAACCAGTTGCCAACTAGTTGAGCCGAGTCTTCTGTTGCAAAGAGATGTTGCAGACAAGTTGCCCTTGTTGGCAACGACTGCCTCAGATTGCCAAACATGGAGCGATCAATCTATGTGTTTATAAACTGGATGACATTATTTGCAAATCATGTCATCATGTCTGAGAGCGACTGCATGACTGTTTGTTGACAGGTTGCCTCTCACCAGGTGACCTGTGACCCTTACAATCAAAAGAGGTGGAGGGTCTTGCCTGCTCCACTTCTGGGATAACAGCTGTTCTCTGCCACTAGTTGCAGTCATAGAAAGTGAAACAATTTCTGAGTTGATGTTCATTGTTTTAAATGATCATGTGTAGAACTTAGCAGAAGAGTCATGATCAAGAATCATCATCTGCCTCCACCTGACCCCATCCCAGCATCCTTGTGTGTTGCACCAACCCTCTGCACGTCCTCCTTCATCTGCATCTACTGTAAAAACCTCTGTGTTCTCTTTTCCTCCTGCCTGGTAGCTTCATCTTCAGCATCCTTTGTCTAATCTATCCACTATCCCTCCACGACACATGTCCAATCCATTTCAGCCTTGCCTTGGTCCAAACTCATGGACTACACATAAGAGGTGGTGAGAATGACGATGAATGCAGGTACTCCGCTGGCTACCTTTGGACCCTGATTGCATGGATTTTAATGTGGCATGAACCAACCACTAAGCATTGCTGACCAAGTAGACTATCCCCTCTCCCCCATTTCAAATAGGAAGTGAACTCCTTGATGAGTCGTGGCAGAGCACTGCTGGTTGGCTGTTAGGTGAGATGTTTTAAGGCATGTCCAGCTGGGAGGAGACAGTGGGCAGATCCGAGAGTTTAACTTAGTTTCAAACAGTTTCCATTGTGGATTTTTGTTATTTTCTATTTAATTTCCTATTAAATGTTTAAGTCTATCTTACAGTTTTCAGTTAAATAACAACCTCCCTCTGTTTCTTGTTATTTTCTTGCTGGTGAGACTGTGCAGAGGAAAAATACAGAGATGAAGGCACCTGCTACATACTGCAGGTTTTCATTCAAACCCTGATTGTAAACAACCATACTTGTTTTACAGCACAGCTGCAAAAGGAAACTCAGCTCACAATAAAACAGAATAACTGCAGACAAGGGCACATATTCAAGTATTTTTGTACACACCATCTTCCTTGTTCCTTGTCCTATTTTCTCGGGTGCCATGACCCATTTCAGCGTTTTGCTCAGAAACGGGGTCTAACATCAGCCACAAGACGCTTCTGAAAAGCTGCAGGCCTCCGACCACTCCACAGACACGGACAACACCACCTCTGTGCGCTATTTATCCTTCTTTCCATCAACGTGAGTATAAGTAACAGTAATAACAAACTGTGAGGAATGTTCTGCTTTTAGGCCATTTGCAGTAACACTTATGTGCAGGGAAAGCAAGCATGCACATCTCTATGCAAGAGTCCATAAACTCGTGCGTTAATTTATGCGCAAATGTGTGACTATGCCTCAGATGTAATCATATTGCACATGGAAGCAGATGAAGTGGCGCACCTTGAAGCCAATCTTGCCCTTCTTGCAGCAGAGGCAGGCCAGCATGAGGAAGACGAAGGTGAAGAGACCCGAGAACGAGATGGCCACCACAGCCAGGGATGATGACCAGGACAGTTCACTCAGTGGAGCGCCATCTGCAGGACACAGAGTGACAGAACGAGAGCGTTAGCAGTGGGATGAGATTCATGTGATCAAATTGTACATTAAAGCATCTTATTAAGGCACTAAAGCAGCAATGACTTTAAGGCCTTTTCATTGCATTTCTTTCTTATGATATCTCATATTTTCAAATGCTTGATTCATTGCCTAAAGTCGTGTTTTTGATGGAAATTAAATTCTCGGAAACATTATAGTCTTCTAGCAGTTACCCAGAACCACATTACACCTCTGCACAGTACAACGCCGAAATGAAAGGTAGTGGAATTTGCTTTTTTATTACATTTTTTCTATACGATACAGACATTTGATGGTGATTTGAAAAAAGAAATGACTCCGGCTAACTTTAATTTGTTGTAACCAAATAAAAAGGATGTTTTTGTATAATAAGATTCAGGGGGATGAGTTGAAGCGTTATTATTTTGCTTTACTGCAGTGCCCTAGAAACAAGCTCACACTGCAACAACCTCATGTGCATTTTTATGATGGTTTTCTATTCTGTCCTATTCAAAGTCTGCTGCTAAGACTAAATGCAGTTATGGAAATACAACCTGATCATTTCCAAAAAAAAATGGATGTCTTTGGGACATCAACATGAACAACTGGAAACATGGTCATACAATTCACAAGTTCTAATGTCACGCAGAGCTTCATGGATTCCCTCCTCATCAGCTCTCCAGATACAGAAACACAGTCTAGTGCCTGTCATAGACCCAGGTCATCACACTCCTGCAGGCTGCCCTGAAAGTTACTCAAATAATGAGCAAATAATGAGCTCAAGCCCTTCAAAAATTCATTATACAAAGGAAGTACATGTACTCAAACACTGCACCTGTATTTCACAGTCAGATAGTTTCATTTCTACTCTCCTATACATTTATTTGTTTATGTAATATACTAATTATTCTGTAGATTCTAATCAGCATGTAATATGTATGTAATATTTTATATAACAATAAAACTGCATTGGTACAGTAAATCCGGGCCTACCTTTACCAGCTTGTCATAAACGTGTTTTAATCGATGTCCTGTTGTGCAGAATGAGCATTGTTAGCATATGTGTTTGTGTGTCATCTGTGTTTTAGAAATGCAGCAGCAGTAACAATAAAAAAGACAGAAAACACCAACAAAATGAATCAAAGTGTTTGTCTGAGACTATTTGGGACACGCTGCTAATTGGCTAAGCTAATCTCAAAGTCTTGTATGTTACACTTAATTAACACAGTCCAATTATTTAGCATGTCGAGGACAGATATATGTTTTTGTGGTTTCCATCACATTCATTGAAACCTGCGTAACTTTGTGGACCCTCTAAATGTTCCCTGTTAATAATAATAATAATAATAATAATAATTATAATAACTTTATTTATAAAGCGCTTTCAAACAAAGTGCTGTACAACTATTTGAAACTAAAAAGATAATGATAATAATAATAATAATAATAATAATAATAATAATAATAATAATAAAAGCGGTACATAGCAATACAGGTAAAAGACACAATACAAGTTAAAAACAGTAAAAATTTAAAAACTAAAAGCCATAGAATTAAGACATGTAAGATAAGGTGAACAAATGTGTCTTCAGCTTAGTTTTAAAAACCTCCACAGAGCAGCCTGCCTAACATCTTGAGGGAGGTTGTTCCACAGAAACGGGGCACAAAAAGAAAAAGCTCTCCAACTGTCTTTTTTCTGGCTCTAGGAACCTTTATAAGGCCAGAGTCCTGAGATCGGAGAGCACGGGATGGAACGTAAAGATGTAAAAGGTCGAGAGGTATGAAGGTGCCAGTCCGTTTAAAGCCTTGTAGGTGAGCAGCAGGACCTTAAAATCTGCTCGAACCTGACAAGGTAGCCAATGAAGAGATCTCAGTACAGGCTAATGTGCACAAATTTCCCAGTTCTTGTTAAAATGCGAGCAGCTGCATTTTGCACCATCTGCAGACCTCTAAAACTTTTCTTTGGTAGCCCAGAAAGAAGAGCATTACAATAATCAATACGTGAGGACACAAATGCATGGACAAAAACCTCTGCAGTGTCGCTTGACAAAACTTGTCTGATTCTGGCTGATGTTCCTCAAATGATAAAAGGCGGTCTTTGTTATCTCTTTTACATGAGACTCGAAAGAGAGCACCATGTCAAACCACACGCCCAAGTTTTTTACCTTGTTCCTGCAATTTATGACACTGTTAGTGTTGGTGTAGGTGCAGCAGAAGTGGAGCCTGCACTTCATCCAGGATGAGAGATTTCTTGCTTTCTGCGAGTCATAAAGATTTTTCTGGATAAAAGCCAGAAGATGATGTCTGTCCTGCACCGCTGACTTTTGAATATTAGCAGAATTGAGCAAATGAAAATGTGGGACACTGTCTCAGGATGTGGGACAGGCCTACCAGGCATACAAATCCTCTGCAGCCCCACATTAAGTCAAACACTGGACAACTATGTGGGACATTTTACAGAGTCTTCAATTTTTATCTTTCCAACTTGGAAGCTAAAGTTTGTTTTATAGTTTTATGTTATAGTTTTATGTCGTTCCTTTTCTTCTCTCACAACACCTGTAAAAATGCAAACTACCACATCAGCTTCTTTCCTGTTTGGTAATCATAGCATGGGTTGGAAAAAGTGAACACACGTTCACACTACAATCAGTCTTACAATAAATGCTTTTCACACACAATATCATAGCACGCACAACAAAGCAGAAATTAAAAAGGACTGAAAAAGCAGTTGACCACACTGACGGCACCCTGTGAGGCACTTTGGAATTGAGGGAGATGATAAGCACCTTCGCTCTCCTAAATTCACAGTTTTTCAGTCTTAGAAATCTCGACAACCAACCCGCTGGTATAATTAAAAGCAAGATCCAAATGTAATCATGTTACAATATTAATGAAGCTGATTTATAATATTTACACACTCCAATCCTGGCTCACAAACCCAGTGCTGCTCTTTTTCTTCAGTCTCTGTCTCAAAGCAAAGCTTCGGTGGCTTGAATTATCCTCCATGTGGGCTTCGTGCATCCTGTCCAATCTCATAAATAAAATCTTGTTCCCAGTTTGCCCAGTTTGGGCAGCAGAGCATTTTTCCCCCCTCGTTTTCCGACAGCTTCCTAAATGCAACCGTTACCAGGGAAACAGATTGGAAGGACGGCCAGGCAGGATTGCCTTCAGCTGTAAATCTCTCACACCAGTTCCTGCCAACACCAGAGCCACCCAGCTCCACACACACACACATATACATAATAAACAGAGCACACAGAGTCATTTCTGCTGCCAGTTTGTGCTGATCCTCTGAAAGCTGGTGCAACTGGCTCTCAGTGAGCATCGGGCTCTTAGTATAATTGGACAGAGAGGGAGCACTGTTGTTTGGGAGGCTGGCCGGCAGAAAGAAGGAAGAGAACATGCAAATTTAACAGTTAAATACAGGATTAGCTGGCCAGCTCAGGGGATTTTGGAAGTCAGCCTCTGAATTTGAATTTTACAGATTTTTTTTAATAAAACTGGAAAAATAAAACAGTGGTCCCTTAACAGTGAAGCATGATGCCGTCGAGTGGGAGGAAGAGGTGAATAAGTCAGCTTTCTAAAATTAGTCAATATCCATTTAGCGCTTAGCGATACTACACAAGAAGATTTACATTCAGTTACCTTTATTGTCAGGGAGATAATTACAGAGCCCAAGTCTGCTGTGGTTTATTTAAAACTCTCTTGCTGACAAATTCACACACCGTGTATATTAATATCTGAGGACTACAAACAGCCTATTTGCCAGAAAAATTTATACAGAGCATTTAAACCCCGCTGGTGCATTTTCATTACGAGCCCATGTAAAACTATTATGCATTTCTTTCTACACGTACAAAGCATTGTTATCTGATGCAATTTTGTATTTGTGCTATCCTATATTATTGCTTCATTTTTGCCAAAAAAGCACAAATAAGCTGTCTTCATTACAAAGTCAACACAAGGGATGGGTACCGGTATCTGGTGCCATGATGGTTCTGACATAAACGGTAGTAACCAGACCGAAAAGCAGTGCACATTTCGGTGCTTTATTTCCCTGAGCTGTGATACACTTTAGATTCTAGCCAATCATTTTACGTTTCTGAGGATAGTAGGCGGGTCCAGATACGTACGTTCTTTTAGAGCAGAGCTACAGATTAAAAATGTCCAAGGCGAAGCAGTCAAAGTCTGGCTGTACTTCACAGCAAAAGATGCAAACTCAGCAGCTGCAACAAGTGCTTTAAGCTGATACTGTGATACTGTCAAAGGAGGTAACACCTCAAATCCGATGAAACACCTGGCGATGTGTAGCGTTTTTTTTAAAGCCGAGAAATGCGCCGTATTTGATAGCTTGCTGCGAGACCCACCTAGCGCATCTACTCCGGGTGTGGTGCCTGTTATCGGACCCGGAGTTAGCAACATCCCCCCAAAACCCGAAGAGGAGAGTCCTGGCCCCTAGCCCTGCCAGTGTAGCAGAAATGATGAGGATGATGATGCAGCAGCAGCCGTTCTTCTCTGCGTGAGTAGCTTAATGTTGTTCGTGTGTAATTTACGTTGAGTAGGCTAACCACGTTATTACATTAATGCATGTAAGGTGAACTAGCAAACACCATCATAGCTACATGCGGCTGTCTTCTTGTTTGATGGCAGATACTCCCTTCACCCTGGACAAAAAGGCTAAAATGACCAAAGAAAAAGTGGAAAACAGTTAAACATGAGAGGTTTTTGGACAAAGTTTGTGTTTTTTCCATTGTTTAAGCTGCTTCCAGCCAAGAGTGATACCATATATGCCCCATAGCTGCAGAAAAGGCTAACATTGTTATCTTTTTACAAAAAAACAGCTGAACATGAGAGGTTTTTGGACCAATTTTGTGTTCTCCATTCTTTAAGCACCGGTTTAAGCACCGGCACCGTTTCAGAAGTACCGGTTTGGCACCGGTATCGGATAAAACCTAAACGATACCCATCCCTAGTCAACTCCATCCAACTGCTCCAAGTATTCACAAGAGTGTCACATGTGCATTAAACAGTTGTAGAAAATGGACACGTAAACTTGTACAGTTGTTAAAGATCCACCGATTTACAGTGGGGCAAAAAAGTATTTAGTCAGCCACCGATTGTGCAAGTTCCCCCACTTAAAATGATGACAGAGGTCAGTAATTTGCACCAGAGGTACACTTCAACTGTGAGAGACAGAATGTGAAAAAAAAAATCCATGAATTCACATGGTAGGATTTGTAAAGAATTTATTCGTAAATCAGGGTGGAAAATAAGTATTTGGTCAATAACAAAAATACAACTCAATACTTTGTAACATAACCTTTGTTGGCAATAACAGAGGTCAAACGTTTACTATAGGTCTTTACCAGGTTTGCACACACAGTAGCTGGTATTTTGGCCCATTCCTCCATGCAGATCTTCTCAAGAGCAGTGATGTTTTGGGGCTGTCGCCGAGCAACACGGACTTTCAACTCCCGCCACAGATTTTCTATGGGGTTGAGGTCTGGAGACTGGCCAGGCCACTCCAGGACTTTCAAATGCTTCTTACGGAGCCACTCCTTTGTTGCCCGGGCGGTGTGTTTTGGATCATTGTCATGTTGGAAGACCCAGCCTCGTTTCATCTTCAAAGTTCTCACTGATGGAAGGAGGTTTTGGCTCAAAATCTCACGATACTTGGCCCCATTCATTCTGTCCTTAACACGGATCAGTCGTCCTGTCCCCTTGGCAGAAAAACAGCCCCATAGCATGATGTTTCCACCCCCATGCTTCACAGTAGGTATGGTGTTCTTGGGATGCAACTCAGTATTCTTCTTCCTCCAAACACGACGAGTTGAGTTTATACCAAAAAGTTCTACTTTGGTTTCATCTGACCACATGACATTCTCCCAATCCTCTGCTGTATCATCCATGTGCTCTCTGGCAAACTTCAGACGGGCCTGGACATGCACTGGCTTCAGCAGCGGAACACGTCTGGCACTGCGGGATTTGATTCCCTGCCGTTGTAGTGTGTTACTGATGGTGACCTTTGTTACTTTGGTCCCAGCTCTCTGCAGGTCATTCACCAGGACCCCCCGTGTGGTTCTGGGATCTTTGCTCACCGTTCTCATGATCATTTTGACCCCACGGGATGAGATCTTGCGTGGAGCCCCAGATCGAGGGAGATTATCAGTGGTCTTGTATGTCTTCCATTTTCTGATGATTGCTCCCACAGTTGATTTTTTCACACCAAGCTGCTTGCCTATTGTAGATTCACTCTTCCCAGTCTGGTGCAGGTCTACAATTCTTTTCCTGGTGTCCTTCGAAAGCTCTTTGGTCTTGGCCATGGCGGAGTTTGGAGTCTGACTGGTTGAGGCTGTGGACAGGTGTCTTTTATACAGATGATGAGGTCAAACAGGTGCCATTCATACAGGTAACGAGTGGGGGACAGAAAAGCTTCTTACAGAAGACGTTACAGGTCTGTGAGAGCCAGGGATTTTCCTTGTTTGAGGTGACCAAATACTTATTTTCCACCCTGATTTACGAATAAATTCTTTACAAATCCTACCATGTGAATTCATGGATTTTTTTTTCACATTCTGTCTCTCACAGTTGAAGTGTACCTCTGGTGCAAATGACTGACCTCTGTCATCATTTTAAGTGGGGGAACTTGCACAATCGGTGGCTGACTAAATACTTTTTTGCCCCACTGTATATTTGGACGTTTGGCTCCGTTCACAGCACAGAACAGAGCAGGCATAACCAAAAACAGGTGAGCAACTCACCTGGGCAGGGTAAAGCACCTCAAGCTAGCTAGCGTCATAGGTTTGCATAGGTAATTAATTTTCAGGGTAGTGGGTGATTCAAATCATACCTGGGACATTTGGGAAGTGAAGTATTTGTATTCTCTAAAGCTGTTCTTGTGTTTGACTTCCTGCGGCCCTCATCTGCTCTGTGCAGCTGGAAGTGACCTCCTTAAAAAATTCATCTGACACTATTTTAAGCAATGCAGAGCAGAGAGCTGCTTCTCGTGTGGCTGGTTGAATGTCAAATATTGTCTTGAGTGGGTGGGAAGGTAATTGATGCAACCAATGCATTCCCAGAGTATAGCATATACCTACATATAGCACATTTATGAAGCATTATTTTAAAAAATGCAAATTAAAGTGTGCCATAGTGGGATTGTGTAGAAATACAAAAGAAAGTGTTAGCATCTTATGTCTAAGCTTTTTCCAGTAGAAAAATGAAGGTAGGCTCTGAAAAAAGCTTAGACAGCAGTAAAAGCTGCTATATCTGAAGAGAGTGCAGGAGGGAAAAGAGAGTTAGTGATAATTTATTGGTGCAGTCATGCGATGCTGTTCAGATCTGTAAATGTTATGTGACAGGTAATGCTTGAGTCTGTCTTTGTAACGGTCCAGAATATAAAAGAAAGGCTTTGTTTTTGTCTCTTCTTCACCAGCTGTGTAAAATCAATGCTATTGACCACTAATTCTAATGACATAGAGAAGATTCATTCTCCTGCTAACTGTAATGAGACAAGAACCAAAGGGACAAAAGTTTAGTACTTAAGGTCAGTTAGTTTACTTGGATAGTCCCCTCAGGGAACTTCACTAAGCACACTCCAACATAGAGTGAACAAGTAAGAAGGTGCACTCACATTTTAGTGGATATTGCATTTTTTTCTCTCACTTTACTAGTACCGCCTGCAGCCTGAGCACCATATAGCTCTCAGCTAGTCAGAGGGAGGTGGTAGCCATTTTTAGCCTCCCTTGGCAGAACGCTGAAGCACATCTTGATGACTAAATGATGAAACGAGTGCGAGCATGAGGAGACGAGGTGAGGGCAGAAAGAATCTGAGAAAGACGAAAAGAGCTGTGTACTCTGCAGCTTCTCCCGCGAGAGAAACTCATCTCAGTACTCCACACAGAAACGAGCTGAGGAGCAGCAGCTCGAAGTCTAACGGAGAGCAGACAGAGGCAGAAACTGCAGAGTCTTAAAGTCTATCTGACAGCCTCACGTGTTTGTTCTGCCTTAATGAGTTTCCCGCATTATATCCATGACACCGACTGATTTCCAGAAAACCCCAGCACCAGAAAACCCTCTGAGCTCTGCATTGCTGCAATATCAAATGCTAGCAATAGTTCAAAAAGTTGCACTGAAGCAGAGACTTCACATTTCGAGAAGGCGATAAATTAGCCACTCTTCCGAGATTTGAAAATGAATATTGAACTACTGTAAGTTCTGCAAGCTAAAAATGAAGCCAGAGCCAGCAGGTGATTAGCTTAGCTTAGCCACCACAGGTTGCCTGGCAACATCATGGTGATGACAAAGCACCAACCAAAAACGTGTCCACCGAGCATAATTTGTCCTTTTAACATTTGTGTTTTCATCAGAATAATCTAACCGAGATGTGATGATAGAATAATTTCATGGCTGGTCGGCCATATTTACATTTAGAGTCCTATCAACCTTTCCATCCAAAGCCTTGCAGGGAAATGAGCAAGGGTTTTTCCTAAAATGTCAAACTATTTCTTTGAGGAACGCCACAGCGGCCAAGTACAAGATGAGGGTTGTATTGCTGAAAGTGAAAGTGCTCGGTGAAATGACCTCTTGTACTAAAAGCCCTTCAAGGGTCCAAAAGTTCTCACCGACTCCATGTGCATGATGCAGTTTTATGTTAAGCACATTGAGTTTACGTGTAATGAAATGTGCTTTATAAATAAAACTGCCAATGTCACTGCAAAAAAACAGGACCTGAGGATAGTTTTGGTTTCCATCCTTCATAACTAGGGATGGATACCGGTTCTGACATAAACGGTAGTAACCAGACCGTAAAGCAGCGCACATTTCGGTGCTTTATTTCGGTGCTTTTTTTTTCCTGAGATGGCATAGCATTTTTTTTTTAAAGCCGAGAAATGCGCCGTATTTGATAGCTTGCTGCAGACCTCACACCGAGCACATCTACTGCGGGTGTGGTGCCTGTTATCGGACCCGGAGTTAGCAACATCCCCCAAAAACCCGAAGAGTAGAGTCCTGGCCCCTAGCCCTGCCAGTGTAGCAGAAATGATGAGGATGATGATGCAGCAGCAGCCGTTCTTCTCTGCGTGAGTAGCTTAATGTTGTTCGTGTGTAATTTACGTTGAGTAGGCTAACCACGTTATTACATTAATGCATGTAAGGTGAACTAGCAAACATCATCATAGCTACATGCGGCTGTCTTCTTGTTTGATGGCAGATACTCCCTTCACCCTGGACAAAAAGGCTAAAATGACCAAAGAAAAAGTGGAAAACAGTTAAACATGAGAGGTTTTTGGACAAAGTTTGTGTTTTTTCCATTGATTAAGCTGCTTCCAGCCAAGAGTGATACCATATATGCCCCATAGCTGCAGAAAAGGCTAACATTGTTATCTTTTTACAAAAAAACAGTTGAACATGAGAGGTTTTTGGACCAATTTTGTGTTCTCCATTCTTTAAGCACCGGTTTGAGCACCGTTTAAGCACCGGCACCGTTTCAAAAGTACCGGTTTGGTACTGGTATCGGATAAAACCTAAACGATACCCATCCCTATTCATAACTGTTGCTAACTATCGCTGGCTTGATTGACAGGTGTGTTGCTGCTGTAGGTGCCAGGTGTCTGTTGGACTCCACCTGTCTGTGCTTTTTAGAGCATTTAAGCAAAATTCTATGACTAAAAATTTGACATCAGGAGACCAGTTAGCTACCATGTAGGGAAAAACACGTATTCCTCTGGTTGATGAGAGGATGCTGGCTCAGTAGGTGAAATCAGTTTCAAAAAAATGTTGCACCAAAAACTTCCTCGTGATTTCTTTGATCACTAGCAGTGATCAGCAGCAGTACTTTGGCTGGAAAACACAAATTTACCTGCAAATATGAATTCATTTGCAAAGCAAACCGAAAACAGAGCCCGTTTACGTTTTTCATGAAATCAACACAAAAGAAATGGATTTTGAGTGATTTAGCTAATAACTGCACTCAACATGAAGCTTATGTGTAAGTTCAATAAGGAAGGTCTGTAATCACTCATCTGCCTGCTTTCCTGGCTGTTTGGCTGCTAGTCTGTTCTTTACATCACTTCCACTTTCCCACTCTGTCAAACTCAATACTGACATCATTACTCTAGTCTAATCATCTTCTTGCTTGCCTCCGCAGGCTCCATCCTGTGCGCTTTAACTCTTAGAGCTCTTTGATTATTTTTCCTTTAAGACTCTCCTTCATGCCATCCACCCCCTCCCTCATTGCTGCGTTAGAGGTCCATCTTCATCTTTACCAGCTCCAGCATCTATGCTCCAGAGGCGTCCGGAGGGGTCAATTCCTAAGTCCTACCACCACTTGGATTTGATTCTGCCATCTTGCATCACTGGAGTTTAATCACCAAATACATTAATTAATTTCTCTGTCATAATAAACCACGATTAATTCTCTCAAATGATGCCTCCTATTCGAACTGTCTTCAACATATAAATAAATTAATCCACATGGCAGGAGCCCAAACACAAGATTTCAGGTTTCAAAACAGAAACCAGTGGGTGACATCACTTTGGATGCAGCATGGAGGTTTCATTCTTACTGACACACAGCGAAGCTGGTATTTTCCATACACCACAACCAACAAGCAACTCGGCTCCGTCAGCTCTGAGTCACCATGCTGGTGTGACTCGTCTTGTCAGATGCACTAAAGTGAAGCAGAGGTAGATCAGTCATTTCGATCAGAGCGGAGCGGACAGCCTCTGTGTCAAGTTTCCTCTCCGAGCCTCGTCAACATAATACCGTGGCTATCAGCCTGGATGGGGTGACCCATTATGTCATTAACTCTGCAGGTGTTAAGAGCATGAAACTAAAGCTCTTCATCAAACACAATTTTCACTTGTATTATTACATTACAGGCATTTTTTTTCTAGACCTAATTTAGCTCTCAGCGTGTCACTCCTTTTAAGCCTCCTCCCTCTTTGATAGCCGACTTCATGCAGTCGCTGACAGGGACACTATTTGCTGCCTGAGGTAAAGCCAGAATAGTTGCAGCTCTGCACTGGCTCTCAGCCTGAGCTGGCCGCTCACATCCATCTGAGAGCGATCAGCAGGAAGTATATCCTGGGGAATGCTGACACCCTTCACCCATCACCGGGCCTGTTACTGTCCACGACAAAGCTAAATTATCTAAAGCTCAGCAGAGAGAAAGGTGAGATCACCTGAAGAGCTGGAAAAAGGCCAGAGCAAAGATTTAGCACTGTGATCCCAATTAAGGCTGATAGAGGGAGAGTAAAAAGAGATGAGGAATAAAGATATTCATTCCAGAAAGCCGGGCAGGATGGTCTTTTTGACATTTTAATCAGTAATCATCAGGCTTTCCAAAGGACAAAATATCTGAAAATCATTTGAGGTCACAGAGCCTTCGATGAAAAGAAATGAAAGGTCACGCGCAAACTCCATGTTTAAGATAAGAACATGGAAACCAGATCGAGTTTCAAGGAGCTTTATGAGCTAGATGCAAATGTGGCCGATAGCATCTTCAAAAGGTCACCGGTCTACACACACTACATCAGTCTGGACACAACTGAACTTTATTAAAATGTTACATCACGCATGGATGTAAATTGTATGCCAACCGAAAAATAACTTTCCCTCTCTGTGACTGTCAGCATTTACCTGAAAACATACTGCATGGTTTGTTTTCAAGTGTCACCAAGCAGGCATGCTCCAATAAAATATCCTCCAAGCAGCAGACATGGACGTTGACTTCTGGGTTAAATCTCATCCTTTGGGGCTCAGTGCATTGAGCAGGCGACCACATGTCATACCGAGGTCTAAAAGAACCTGACAAGGCTAAAATCAGATAGCCAAACATCACTTACACAGACTGTTCAGATTCAGAATACTTTATTAATCCCGAAGGATATTTGGTAAAATAACTTCCCAGCCCAGATGGTACTCAAAACCACAATCCCTGGTTAGGGAGGCCAGTGCCTTATCCATTAGGCCACTGGGGTTGTATTAAAAGATAATAATTTTTTACAATATAAATTAAAAATGTGTGTGCCATTTCATAAACTGTGTCTCTTGGAAGTTGCATGATGACCTTACTTATACGAGACTCCTTACAGCCAAAACGTATTGTTCCCACACGCTTGGCTGGCACGATGGGGCAGTGGTCGGCTCTGCTGCCTCCTCGGGGTTTGAATATGCTGGACTGAGTTTTTAGAGGTGCTGTAATAGGGGAGTGTATTTTCACTGGTTTTATAAAGAAATAAAGGGAAATAAAATCTTTTTCTGAATGTCTTTTCAAGAAAATGGTTTGTTGTCTTTCACACCACATGTCAGCATCAGTTCAGTGAGGTATTGCTGGACTGTTTGGCACGTAATGACTGCCAGCTAAATACAGTGACAGTCAAACATGAGAAAAAGCCAAATGAGTGATGTTTGCAACCCACAGAAGTAAAATAACCACAACAGACAACAAATCAGCTTAAAAATGTTGAGGATTGATGTTTTCCCCACTGTGTGACCTCATTTATCTTCTATCATGAGCTTTATTGGCCATGTTTCTACATCATCTGCCTTAAAGTCCCGTAAAGGCTAACAGGTACACACAGGTCCTGACATTTTTGTTTATACTGACTCTGGGTTCGCCAGAATAAGACTCAGCACCAGAAAGCACAGACACTTGCTTCCATGACTCACATATGGTACTGACCACTGTGTAGAGTCCCAAAGAATGAGTTTCTTGGCTGGACCCATCCTTAAAGATAAAACACTCACGTATCTGGAGAAGCTCCTTCTTCAATTCAAGTCACCAGCTGTGCTGGTACAAGAATGTAAACTGGGTGCTCCGTATCTCACCTTTGGAAGATTTCCAGCCACACCCACATGGGAGGAGATCCTGGGATAGTCCCAGAGCTCCCTGAAGAGATTTTATAACTAATAGGGCCTGGAGGTACCTCAAGATCCGCTAAGATGAACTGGAAAATGTTTCTGGGAAAAACGGTCTAAAGTCTAAGTCTAAAATGGGAGTGGGAGAAAACTGGAGATGGATGCATGGATGGATTTTTCTCCCTCTGCACCACCTAAACCGGTCGGGGCTTCCCCTCCCTGAGTTCTGCAGGAGGTTTCTTTATGTTAAAAGGGAGTTTTTGTTGCATTTAGGCGACTGTTGTTGTGATTTGGCACCGTATAAATAAAACTGAATTCACCACTAAGTTTTCATGATTCAAATGATGCTTATGCATATCCTACAATACACAATGGAAATATATAATTAATTGATAGAAGTTTAGATATTAGATTATTATCAGAATCAATAAAACATTTGCACACACATGAGCTTCATTAATATAAGTTTTAAATCTCCAACAGTCTGCAGTAATCAGAAACAGAAAAGCCCTTAATTAATATCTTATGAGCAATCTGAGGAGCATGAGCAACCATTACTTTTCACTTTTGTCTGGTTAAGCAGCCTTCAGGGTTTTTACAGCACAAAAAATACTGTATTTATTTCATGCACATCACACCTGAAATAGTCTTGTGAATTCTAAATAAATTCATAAGAAACACATCAATCTCCACTGCAGACAACAGGAATGGGGATCACAAGTTAAGGAATGGATACAATCAGTAGAAGCTCCTGAATGTGTGAGTGTGTGTGCCAAACTGGTGACAGAGACGAAGCTTCTGCTCTTACAGCCAACTTGGCCACTTTATCAAAAATGCTGGTGCTAGTGAATTAAGTCTTACAGAAACCCCTCCTCTGACTTCTGCTACCCTGCAAAACTCCTGCTGACATCATTCGGTACATCCATGTTTACCGAGAGCAAGATGGCACCAGGAAGAGTCATTATTAAAGAAAAACAACAACAACAGAGGAGAGGTACGGTGACAGGAGGCAAAACAGATGGGTGGTGGGAGGGTTATAGATAGTTAAACAGGAACATTTGGGGCAAACACATGTGAACTGCGTGAAGCTGATGATCTGGTCATGAACAATCTGCGTTGGGGGACAAATGTGAAACCAATCTGCTGTACATCTGCTGGCACACGCTTCTGCTTCTGGTCATTCTTCATACTGACAGAGCGACGTGTAGAAAAAGGCAGAAAGACAAGAACAGTGATGCAGGTTTGGTTTCTCATCACCAACGTCAATGTAAACAGGACCAAATGCTAGCAAACAGCTGCTGGCATTTCTCACTCAAGAGCACGCTCAAAAAAAATAAAATAAAATGGTTTCCATGGTGACTTCTTCCCCTGAAATCCCTTTCAGACTTATTCAGATGCCCTCATAATCCTCACAGATGCCTTGCCAAAACAAAGAACAACTTGCCCTGACAGCAGAAAGAAAATTAACCTTTCACGCACTCTTCTATAAAACCGACTTACATTTCAACACAATGCAGGCGACAAGCATTCTTCACATTTGCTCTCAAACAATAGAAACAAAAGAGCAAATTAACAGTAGAAGTGGGAAACATATGAGGCAGTAGATCTGTTACCACAGCAGAGCTTTGCAACAGTTTCAGGTGTGTGGAAGCAGGCATGTGACTTTACTTGTTATTAGGGATGGGTATCTGATACCAGTGCCAAACCGGTACTTTTGAAACGGTGCCGGTGCTTAAACCGGTGCTTATGAATGGAGAACACAAAATTGGTCCAAAAACCTCTCATGTTCAGCTGTTTTTTTTTTTTGTTTTTTTTTAAAGATAACAATGTTAGCCTTTTCTGCAGCTATAGGGCATATATGGTATCACTCTTGGCTGGAAGCAGCTTAAACAATGGAAAAAACACAAACTTTGTCCAAAAACCTCTCATGTTTAACTGTTTTCCACTTTTTCTTTGGTCATTTTAGCCTTTTTGTCCAGGGTGAAGGGAGCATCTGCCATCAAACAAGAAGACAGCCGCATGTAGCTATGATGATGTTTGCTAGTTCACCTTACATGCATTAATGTAATAACGTGGTTAGCCTACTCAACGTAAATTACACACGAACAACATTAAGCTACTCACGCAGAGAAGAACGGCTGCTGCTGCATCATCATCCTCATCATTTCTGCTACACTGGCAGGGCTAGGGGCCAGGACTCTCCTCTTCGGGTTTTTGGGGGATGTTGCTAACTCCGGGTCGATAACAGGCACCACACCCGCAGTAGATGTGCTCGGTGTGAGGTCTCGCAGCAAGCTATCAAATACGGCGCATTTCTCGGCTTTAAAAAAAAACACTATGCGTCGCCAGGTGTTTCATCAAATTTGAGGTGTTACCTCCTTTGACAGTATCACAGTATCAGCTTAAAGCACTTGTTGCACATCTTTTGCTGTGAAGTACAGCCAGACTTTTGACCGCTTCACCTTGGGCATTTTTAATCTGTAGCTCTGCTCTAAAAGAACGTACGTACCTGGACCCGCCTACTATCCTCGGAAACGTAAAATGATTGGCTAGAATCTAAAGTGTATCATTCCATACCAGTTGGTGGCGGTAATGCACCTTTCAGTTTTTTGCCAACCGCCAATACAAATGTAAGGAAGAAGAAAGTGTATCACAGCTCAGGAAAAAAAGCACCGAAATGTGCGCTGCTTTTCGGTCTGGTTACTACCGTTTATGTCAGAACCGGTGCCATCATGGCACCGGATACCGGTACCTATCCCTACTTGTAATTATGGTATCAATATAAATAAGTATGCTTTTTTTTCTTTTACCCCTAGAATACAGAATAAATTCACTTATGGCGTCACTTATAGTCAAAGTAGGACAGCAACCTCATTGAGACCTTGGAGGGGAAAAAAGAAAGACTGAGCGTGCAGCACCTTCAACCTCTGAGAAACCACTTCTGATTACAAGATGATTGCACAGGTTGCCTGGAAATTTGTCTCCAAACAATCGCTGTCTTACTCTAATAGTTGTTTCCCTTTTTGTAATACACTAACTCTTTTTCCCATCCAATATAAAGCATGATTATTAAACATGATCACATGTTTGTGTGTCCCTCAGCCGCCCTTTTAAGTGACTCTTAAAGATGGGGAGACTTGTACTTCCCTCACTGACAGTGGAAGACTGTTCCAGAAGCTCACTCCCTGATATGACAGAGCATCTGTGAAAAGGTGCCAGTTCACAATCACCTCTAACAGTGGATCAGTCGAGACCCGGCAACACTGCTAAACTTTTGTTTAATAAAATCACTCATTGGTGGAGGCGGCAGACCATGTATAACTTTGTATGTTAGACAGGCAGATTTAAATAATTTGAAATTAGTAAAATTTTGAAACTTGTGTTTATCTGAAATTTGACGATAGTGATATGAAAAAGGTTTTTTATCTAATATTTTCAATGCTCTTTTGTAGCACACTTTGATTGGCCCAATAGCAGCAAAGCTCGTATAGTATTCAATATGAGCCGGTATCATAGCAGGAATGTAATCGCTGCTGTCTGTTAATGATGTGCGGATATGTCTAAGTTCTGTATATTAACATTCACAGTTTTCACTACTTTTTTAACGTGTTCTTAAAGGTAATTTTGAGTCAAATACTTCAATTCCTCAACATTAATTAGTTCTTGTGCACCCAAGCAAACTTTTACTGCAGCCACGGTTGTTTTAGGTTTACTAAAAAACACTGATATGGTGTTTTTAACATTAAGGCACAGGCGTCATTTTGTAACAAACTACTAATATTACAATTGCACTTCAAAATACTGAAGGAAACATAGACGTCATATTTTCTGGCATGGTAACATTGACATCCTGTGTGTACTGGGTTTTAAAATACTGTCGTTCACAGTTGTACATCCTGCTCGGGTCAGTTGATCAGCAGCTTGTAGTTCCTATTGTAGCTCCTCGGCTTTGGAACAACCTCCTCCTCCACATGAGGTCATCCAACATACTAATAATATTCAAATCCCAGCTTCAGATTAGGTTCAGTTCACAGTTAAGTCCTTTGTGTGCAGCCGCAGTTTTCCCAGCATATCCTTAAATGAATTCTTGTCCTAATTGTTATTGATGTTGTTTGTTTTACTGTTTATGTTTTTAACTTTTAAAAACTTATATTTGACTAATGGTTGAATTGTTTTTCATATTTTTAAATGGCTTAAATTATTTGCAATACACAAACAACTTAAGCTCCACCCCCAATAATAAGCAGATGGATGGATGGAGTAAATTGTTGCCATGCAGTCTGTTTAATGTTGTGTATAAATAAGTAAAAGATTTGCTTCTAGGAGGACTTGGACATTAGCACTGGGAGCAAACTGAAAAACAAGTGGGATACATCCTGGAGAGCTAATGCATAGAGGCAGACAACCATTCACCCTCACATCCACACCGACAGCTTATTGATCACCACTGAAATGTAGGCAGGCACGGGGAGAACGTGTCAGTTTAGTTGCTGTTTCAAGCCTAGAACCTTCTTTCTGTGAGGCCACTCTACCACCGTCCAAAAATCATCTGTCTAAAATTTTACGTCATCTCTGAAAAGCTCTGCAGGATTTTGAGGCACTCTTTATTCAAAGAAGGGGAAGCTGTCGCTGTGACTCACTGTAACACAGCCTCAGGACCCGTTTTGTCAGGAAGGACTCAAACCTTGCTTTGATTTTTAAAAAGTTCATGTGCTATTGTTTCTCCCACCTACTCTTACTTTTCACAGCTAAACTCAACGTCTCCCGGCACACTGGATTTCCGCCTATTGAAATCACTGTTAACAAGTGCAGTGCATTTCTAGCTCATTAACAAGTTAATATCAGCAAACTGCAGAGACCATGCAGCTCCTCCTGAATTGGCTGAATCAACTGTATTAATGTTGGTGATTTAATTTACCATCTGCTGCTAATTATGCTGACTTTACAGGCATTTTCACAGCTCCTATGAAGCTATCAAAAATAACCCCCATAATAATATTCCTGCTTATAATGAACACAAAGAGGTTGAGATGAAGAGTTTACAGACGACCCAAAGGATCCATTAAATTAAACCTGAACATTTTTCATCAACAGCAATGTCACTACACTGTAAAGCAAAGAAATACCAGGAGAATAAACTCTCTGTTTTCAGTTTTACATTTCACACAAAATCCTTTCATCAAAACAGCACACTTTGCAATGCTCCTTTGACACCACCAAACATCTTTTCTTCTATTTTAATGAGCTCTTCCAGCAAATTCCCCACCGCCGGTAAGTTTGACTTTTTTGTAAGCGGTCAGCAGTCAGTGTGTTGCATTAAATTCGCTACATATCTGCTTTAATGAAGTTACGATTTTCACTTCAACTCTCACTGTCACTCAACTCCCTCTCATTCCCAGGTACAGTGCAGTGCCAGTTTGTCAAAGGCAGGGAAAACTCCAAAGAGCTAAGAAAATGAACAAGAGTGCAGGACGACAAATCCTGTCTTCAAGGGTTCTGGTCTGGTGTTACACCTCTGTTTAGGTGGAAGGGAGTGCAAAATAGAAGTTAAAAGGATGTAACCAGACGTCATTGGTTAAAGGTCTTATTTATTAATGAATTAATGAACAACAGTCTATGAAGGGAATAATATGGAGGAGGATTTGGAAAGATGCACAAATCAGTTTAAATAAAAAACCAAACAAACAGGAATTGCTCAGCATTTTCTTTTTGATGTGAACATGATGGCTTTCAGGGGTTTCTTTTTTCAGTGGCCGGACACAGCTGGCACATCAACAGGCCACACCATGGATTCAGCCAATCAGAAGGGGACTCGTCAGGCGAGAGCTGTAATATATGGCCAAGCGTACGTGTGAGGAATTGGAAGTAAGACTGTTCTTGATGAGTGGATGATGAATAAACACCAGCTCTCCACATCCATGTATGGAGTCCCACTGAAACTATTTTCTCCAACACTTTCTGTTCTTGCAGAGGACTGGGGGGTGGGGGTGGGGGGGTTGTTTTCTGTGATCCATCACGTCACAGACACACGGATAGTGGCCATCTCCAGCTGACTTCCACAGATAAGAGCCGCACTCCATCAGCCGGTGCCCTCATTCCCAAACGTCTGCTCTTTTTTTTGCAAAGTCATGCAGGCTGCTCTCCAGAATTTATGGGATGCTTTTAAAAAATACTCCCCACTTTCATTTCCTCTCCCGAAGCCTTTCACTGTCATTCAAACTAAGACCCTCGAGTGGAGTCACAGAACAATTACACTGTACGGACACATAGGATATGGAGGATTAGCTATTCATATCACGCGGGAGTCGGGTCTGCCTTCCCTACATATAAGCAGGCGGCCCACGTACTGTAACCTAATTACACAGGAAGCTGTAATTCGGAGCTGCTAACCACAAAACGCATCTCCCCGGAGCAGCCATATTATCTCTGCTCAGCAAGCCTGTACAAATAGGAGAATAGTCCTCCGGATCACCCGCGTCGGCACTTCTGCCTGCAGGAGTTTATTTATTTCAGTGTGTGCATGAATGTGATGTCTACCTGATTTCCCCTGCCCTGCTGTGGCAGAACTACACTTCAGTATGCTGAACGTGTCATCGGCTGTCTGACAGCCTCCACCTGAGGCTCTGCTCCCGTTTCCCTCCCCTGATAACGCGCTGCCCAGAAACACCACAGTCTCGTCTGGTTTATTCAGCACAGAGCTCTCTGGAGGGCCGGATGGCAACATCAGCAGGATGTCCAGCAGTGGTACATAGTTCCCTCCACCTTTCTCCTTCACACTTCTTTTTTCTCTTTACTTTCATTTGGTTTTGTTTTCTTTTTCATTTTCACCAGCCTTTCGTTTCTTCCTGTTTCTTCCATTTCAAGTCCTGTTTCTCTTCTTCTTTGTTCTTATTTTCCTTGTTTTCCCCTTTCTTGACTTTGTGTATTCCTTTCTTTCCCTTCTTTCTTCCTTGTCCTTCATTTTTCCTCATTTTTCTCTTCCTGTTGTTCACCAATTTCTTCTCTTTCTTTACCAAATTCTCTATTTTTCCCCTTTTAACACCAGATTTTCCCTTTTTCCATAATATCTTCGATTTCCTGTCTTCGTCTGGTACTTTTTCCCTCTTTCTTTCCCATCTTTTGTCTGCACTTTCTCCAACCTGACCTTTCTCTCTCATTTTACTCCTTTTGATAAGATAAGATAAGATAAGATAACTCTTTATTGTCATTAGTACAATAGTACAATGAAATTGGAAAACTGTCCTACATCTGCACTACATATAACACAACACGATATGACACATCACAACGCAACACAAACAACACAGTATAATAACTTAGTAATAAAAAAGAAGAATAAGTGTATTTGTATTGCACACTGTTATTATTGCACATGAATTATTATTGCACCTTGTTATAAATATAAATATTATTATTGTTATTGTTTTAAACATTGTTACCTCCCCCCTAAAAAAGTCCAGGGAGCCAATCAGGTCAGCTATTTGCATTGATCAGGGCTGTTGCCCTGTTGTAAAAGCTGTCCTTGAGTCTATTTGTTCGGGACCTCAGCAGCCTGAACCTCCTGCCGGACGGCAGCAGCTTAAACACCCGGTGTCCTGGGTGTGTACCGTCCCGTAGGATGCTGCGGGCCCTCTTGAGACAGCGAGTCCTTCAGGGTGGAAAGAGGATGTCCAATGATTTTTTGGGCCATATTGATGACCCTCTGGAGTGCCTTTCTGTGTGCTGTGGTGTTTTGATTCTTTTCTGTCTTATTTTCCCTCATTCTTTTACCAATTCCTTCTTTATTTCTTTCTTACTCATTGACTTTCTTTCCATTATCTTTTCTTACATTTCAAATGAGGTGTTCTCACACTCACATGCTGAGGCATTTATCTGAAAGTGTGCCCCATGGTAAGCTCTCCGTGTGTGTTTGTGATCTTTTAAAGGTCACAGCAGTGTAAAAACCAGCAGTGCAGTCCCTCCCTCTGACCTCCCATCATGACAAACATGAATGTCACTCCTTTGTTTGCCTTCGTCTTCTCTGCTCTTTTTTTCTCCATCATAACACATCGCTGTCCCTCGGGATGATGGGATATTGTTGTACGTGTATGTGTGGGTGCCTTGCACTGAAAACAGCCGGAGCATGGTTATTTTATTCTGTGTGGGTATAAACAGCAGTTGTATTGTGCTCTGTGGGTTTTGCTTTGTCACAGAGAGGAGAAACAGACAGCCCGCTGCGAGGATTTGAATGTTAGTAAAAAAAAACAAAACCTCACACTCGAGGGCAGATAATGTGGCTGTGTCGGCTGATAATGTGACACATGCATGTGAATATTAATGAAATGTGCTCTGAAGATAATGGTTAAAATGTTTTTGACATCTGTGCCATCACTGCATTTGACATTCATGGCCTAATGGTGCATTACACCTCAACAGGAAGCTTTGCTTTCAGTGAGGAGACAGACACTGGTGGATAATGCTGCCCGACCTCACCAGGAAAAAGACAATACTCGCTGATTTTTGAAGGGCATTAAAGCGTCTCTGACTAATAAATGCTATTTCTCGCAGCAGTGTGAGTAAGTGCGTGAAAATGTCCTTTTCAGAAAAGCACTGGCACATGGTGAGGAACAAAGTGGAGAGAAATTTGACTTCTAACATTACTGAAAGGTCTATTTTGACTTAAATGACTCATAAACTAATTAAGGGGTTTTTGTATCTAAGCCACCTGCCAACCACTGGTGCCAAGAAAAACTTCACCCATCGACAGTAAAGACCCACTGATTCCTGAATTCCCAAAATGAGTGTTTCTACCATCGCCATCTTGGATGGTTTTAGAGCCACCCAGTGGTCAGTTAGCAGTTTTTAAAGACAAGTCATGGTAATCTGTTAGGGACCAAAGCAATCACATGAAGGTTTTTAGTGCAACACCCTCTTTGTGACTGATTTTACCCAGTAACAACCAGCAGCTACTCTCCAACTGACCGAGGGCTACATATTTTTCCCTTGATACCAGAGGCTGTCGGAGAGCACTGACGTCCTGTCTCTAGACCTGTGGGCCTGATAGTCCTAACCTAACAGCAGTGTTGGGAAGGTTACTTTTAAAATGTATTCCATTACAGATTACAGATTACATGCCCCAAAATGTATTCTGTAACGTATTCCGTTACGTTACTCAATGAGAGTAACGTATTCTGAATACTTTGGATTACTTAATATATTATCATGCTGTTTACAACTACATGAATGTACTATTGCTGTGATTTATTACTGTTACTGAAGGTCCGCGGCTCCGAACCGTAGTAAAGGGACCTCTGGCTAATACGGTGGGTTCTGTGTCGGCTCGTAGCTGAAAACTAGCTTTACTTTGTTGTCTGGGTCAACTTTGCTAGCAGAGACAGAGAGAGGCGTTGAAAGGCTGCTCCAACAGAACTTATTGTTTTTGGAGGAAACCACGAACACGGTGTACAGTCGAGTCTTAATAGCTTACTTACAACTGGGCTCGTCAGGCGCTCTTCTTGGCTGCAGTGGTTATTATTATATTTACATGCTTCCAGCTCCCGTTTCTGCTCGATGACAGCTCGTACTTTTCCTTTTTCTCCCTCCCTCGCTCACAGACACATAACGTGTATGGCAGTCCATCCTCCCTGCAGCACGGACTACACTGCCCATGATGCTACATTCTTTAGAGCTATACCTGTAGCATTCTGCCTGTTAGCTTAGCACAACAACAACAACAACAGGCGCTCTCTCACCCAGGAAACACGCAGAGAGAGAGAGCGTTACCCTGTAACCATGGCAACCGCAACGTTGCCGCCTGGAACAACAGAACGTAGCTGTCAAACAAAACCCAAACAGTCCTGACCCGCCACAATATGAAACAGGGAAGTACCGCCGTGTAATCCATTTATTTCAACAAAGTAACTGTATTCTAAATACCACCTTTTTAAACGGTAACTGTAACGGAATACAGTTACTCATATTTTGTATTTTAAATACGTAACGGCGGTACATGTATTCCGTTACTCCCCAACACTGCCTAACAGTCAAAGACACCATCGAGTAAACACAAACGCTATCAGACCGGAACACTCAGTGTAGAAATGCTTAAAACATGTATTCTTTCAAATCACCAGCAGGAGGAGACACTCAAGGTTACCTCCAAACGCAGTTTGTCAGTCACTACCTCAGTAAGGTTGCTAGGGTTACAAAAATGTCATAGTAGTCACACAAGTTTCCATCCATTACCACAAACTGTGGATGAGTTATCGCACCCTCTGATTCTGGATTCTGCATTTTGAAGGCTTTCGGCTGCCTCCAGGTTCGTTTTCTGCAGCTAGAAGTGACCATCATGTGATGAGAGGATGGAGCGGCGAATTATCAGCTAATGCTAGCTGATTCACAAACCGTACAGGTGCAATGCATAGCAGATTATCTAATTATTGAAAAGTAACAGACTGAAAAAATCTGATTCATAATTCAGTTAAAATGTTCTTTTAAAAAAAGCTCCAAAAGCACAGTGGAGAGGTCAAGTTTAGGGACTAGATTTAGCGTAATGCAAATGGATGAATTATGGATCCAGAGTGAACATTAACCCTAAAGTCATTTTTTACTATTAAAAAGAATTAGCTGAAGAATGATCTCCAAGACTGACGCAGAGAATCTTAGTTAAAAAAAATGAACCGCTGTCTGTTTCCTGATTTGCATTTAGTTTGTTTATAAGTATTCAGCACACAGCCTCAGTGAGTTCATTTGTCAAGATGTTCACTTGAGAAGATTATTCGGTGTGATACGTTGTAAAATCCTGACATTTATCGAGCCCTCGCAGCTTGGAGAGCAGCACAGAAGAAGGGCACGATGGGTCTTTGGAGTGTGCAGTTCATGTGCAGCTGAGCTCCGAGTGCAGCGAAGCATGGAAACACAACAAGGCTTCACGTAGATGACTGTTATGTATGCACACACGGGCACCATTAAACGTGAAGCGAGACGTCTGGTAAATGGAAACGTGGTACGCGGGAACGTCGGAAACATGCTGGAACATTAGACGGTTCACCTGAGCGACCCTGGTGAGCATGTGAGCGGAGCATGAACATGTCCTGCTGTTAGTGGTTCTTATGTGGATGAATCATCACAGTTGGTGAGACTTAATGGAGCAGAGAAAATAAAAAGCATCATAACAGGCTGTGGAGCTGAGGCATTCCTCTATGCTTACTTACTCCTCTGGTCCTCCATCTACTTCTTTAATCTCTGACTTCCTCCTCGCTATTCTCTCCCAGGAGCCTTCCAACACTTCCCAAAAACTCCCCTGTTTGCTTTTTCGTCTCTCACTCGCTCACAGATTTCTCTCCCTTCTGTCTCTCTCCTGTCATCTCCTCGTGTGTGTGGATGAGAAGCCACTGAAGCAGAATGAATCTCCTCTTCTTGCTCTCGGCTGCTGCACGTGCTCAGATATGACATCACATCTCAGATGCAACACGGGGGCTATTACATAACACACACACACACACTTCAAATTTATAAAGTGGTATTTTACATTACTGTGAGATATAAAAATATCATAGTTTATAGCAGTGCATTCCTGCAGGTCTTAAACAGCGTATAACTTATTATATAAATGTATTTTACAGTTTTAGAAAAGATCCTACGTCTTATTCATATCGTGCCCACTCAGCTCCATTAGGTTTTGAGATGAGATGAGATGAGATAGCCTTTATTTGTCAGTTGCAGGTCTTTTGCCCACAACCGAGATGACAGACCTTGCCGACCGTACATACAATACACAAACATCACATTGGGGAGACAGGTCAGGCTAGGTAGCGAGGACAAAAAACATCGAAATGTGTAACACAAAAGGATAATACAGGAATGCACAGATATCAACACACCATAGCACAATAAACACAGACAGCAACATGGGAAAGAGTTCCAGTATTTACATCTGATCTGGGACCGCTGCAATCTTTGACTGTGCCTCCAACTGACCCGATGTCCACATCAGAGGGGAGGTAAGCGTTGGAGGTGGCGTTGGATCCGGGGTAGGGAGGGTGATGCGACAGTGAGTGCTTATCAGTATCAGTATATGTATGTGTGTGCGTGTCGATAGTTCAGCTGAGACAGTGTCCTTCGCCCTGCTAGGCTAAGTAAACAGTCTTCCAGCCAACCCAGGTGGCCTTGCATGGAATGGGAAGGAACAGACTAAACATAGTGTTTTGTTCAGCTCCGGCCTTGTAGCTGGCGCCGAGAGGGTATCCGGATGAAGTGATGTTAATTTTTTACTTTAGTGCAAACAGCTCATATGAATTTCAAAGCACTTCTACAGTCCAACACTGGTCCCATTGGAGAGCCGCGAGCTTCGCCATACTTGCTCAAGGAGCCGATTTCTGAGAACTCACGGCAGTGTGCCTCCCCGAGATGTCATCCAATTTTGCGCCCAGAGATGTTATTCCGGGCTAGCCCTTCCGAGATGTATCCAGTCTGCAGTCAGAGATCTTATTCTGAGTATTCACAGCAGCCGTAGCCTCTCCAAGATCTTATCCGTGGTGACTCAATGAGCCCATTTTGAGAAACTCACGCCTCTCCCATCGTTCCAATCCCAGCGGGCAGCCTTGTGGGGGTTTGAACAGCCGGTTCCGCTTTCTTAATTCTTCGATAAGTCAGGGCCAAGCCAGCTCCGATCCGCCAGAACCCTGTTACCATGGTTCCGAATAGGTAGATATCTTCAGCACTCAGGCCCAAACTTCTCGTTGAGAAAGGGGTGTCAATTGCATTTAGGGACCAGTTGATCCAATCCATAATTCCTCTTTTAGGTTTTAGAGAACAGACTGTGAGAGAGTGTTCCAGGGAAAATACAAAAAAACCCCACGAGACTAGACAAGGACATAAGCAGGGAAGATAAGGGAGAGGAGAAAAGTGCGTCCGCCTCCTCCGAGAGCCAAGAAAAGTAACATTTTATGACATGTTGCAACCAGAAGTTTTTTAAAATTATAAAAATGAAAAACTTACACACTCAACACCAAACAGCTGAAACAGTGAGCATCATGGTGGAGGATATTTTTATCTTAGGATTTGGTGGAGACCAAACAAGAGTAACAAGGTGTGTGTTGTGACTTTTTTAAGCGGTTTAGAAAGCGTTATTGACATTTATCATATATTCAGCTTGTATAACCATGTAACTGTCCACTCTGAGACAGTAAAATAAAAAACAATAAAGCACAAAGACGCCACTGTATGGTGCTGCAGACCAGTGGTTGTTGGAAATACAGCAGAAGGAAGCACCACCTGACACTACGGTGAACTACTCCATCACAGGGTAGCCTGTCACAATTGTATCTCCTTTAGAGGATTATATTAAATGTTTAAATGGGACGTACATTACAAACTTCCTTCACAGTCATCTTCCCTTTACAGCTGCTACTTCATTATAAATGTCCTTTTCCCGTTAGGAGTCAAATTGGAAGAAGCAATAATAATAATTTAAACCCAGCAGCAGAGCAGGGGAAGATACAGTTTGTGCTGCAGGATGCATTTTTATTTCAATGAGGAAAAAATTACTTTTGCAGTATAACAGCATGTTCTTTTATTATATTTTTCCATTTTTTGTCACTTATTATGGTGCTAACTATTTAATGTTTTCCTTTCACAACAGGAAGCTAATTCCTCCATATAGATAGAAACTATTTAGCCTTGACTGCATGTGATATTTACAGCACTGATGTCACTTCAGTTTAGGTTGATCACGTCTGATTTGTTTCTTTAATTTTGAGTTTAGGGTTTTACAAGTTTAGACTTTTTGACTCAAAGTCAAAGGTCGTTCTGGGGTTTTTGAAAGACACACGTCTTAACTTAATTCAGTGTTTGTTTGTTTTTTCTGACACGTTAATCATTATTAACTAGAAAAAAATAGAAAACAAGAGGTCAGTAGAACAGCATTGTCAAACACAAGTCCTTCACAAGTGCTTGTTTATTTTCCCTCAAAACATTTTCATTCAGCTTCATTACACTTCTTGTTTTTGCAGTAGGCGTATGCTCCACAGTTTGAGAGTCACTGGGTGAACTGGTCATCCTAAACCGCCTCTCTGTGTGTTCGCCCTGTGATGGACTAGCAACATGTACCCTGACACTCTCCAAATGACAGCTGGGATAGACTCCAACACCCTCACAAATCTAAAGCTGAATAAGCTATTAGGAAAATGGGACGGACGGGTTCCAAATGCTAATAAGGTTATCTAATAAGATGCGAACGAGTTTCGTGAGTTATAAAGCTTCTGATTTCTTAAATAGATTTCCTTTGTTTTAATCAGTCAAACAAACAAGCAAACCAACAAGCAAGCACACAAAAAGTGAAATCAAATGGCTAAAAACACAAAGTGGAGATGAGGAAATTCCTGTCAGGAAAACTACAATTCTTAGAAAAGGAAAGAACAATCGGTTTGAATCCAAGAGTTAAATATATGACACTCATTACTGCAGACATTAAAAAGCTGACTTGCAAATCGTGGTGGCATTTCTCTCCTTCTCTCTTGGACATCTGCATAAAAGCACCTTTTACTTAATCAAGTGTCCTCCCTTTGAAAGAGCACCGAGCCTGTGGAGCATCTCTTCACAGACTGCAGCATCTTTTCAAGTATTAATGAGAGATGCAGGCTGGGTTTGTGATATGCGTCTGCCGTGATTATGCGTGATCACAGGCAGCGGACACGCTCTAAAGTGCCCCCCCCCCCCTTCCCCCTTGTGCGCAGGTTTCCAAGCATGGTTGCCATGGAAATGCTTTTAGTATACCAGGCTGCCTCATTTTAGTGTGTTGCAGCTTGTGAAGTGCGTTGATGGCCGGGAACATTATGTCTTTAAAGTGCTTTTACAAAGAGATGGGACCCGAATTAGAACTTCCTGTTTGGAACTAGAATAAGAACCGGTGTGGTATTTTATGAGAGCAGAGGAAGCTTTATATAACTCAGTTACATGAAACATGGACCAGCTGAACTTGTGTGATAAGGCTTTAGGTTGGTCCGCTATCTCTGTGCATCCTTGCGAGTGCATGTGTGAATAGACACACATATGGCACCTACCCAAACCACTGAATTCAGGTGTTTCAATCGTCCATGTCCACATGTATATAAAACCAAGTGTCCATGTATGCAGACTGCTTCTACAAACGTTTGTAAAAGAAGAGTTCACTCTCCTCACTGCTAAATATTCCTCAGTCAACTGTTATTGAGATTATAGCAAAGTGGAAGTGGACGGTGAGGTGCATGGTGAGCATGCATCACCAACTTTCTGCAGAATCAATCGCTACAGATTTCCAAACTTCATGTAGCCTTCAGATTACCTCAAGAGCTGTGCATAAAGAGGTTCATTGAATGGGTTTCCATGGCAACCAGCTGCATCCAAGGGAAGGGGGGGATTATGATGTGGAGTTGTTTTCAGGAGTTAGTCTCGTCTTCTTAGTTCCGGTGTAAGGAACTCTTAATGCTGCATTTTGGACAACTTAATGCTCCCAACTTTGTGGGAACAGTTTGGAGCCGACCTCTTCTTTGCCCAACATGACTGCACCGCTATGCAGAGCAAGGTCCATAAAGATGAGCCATGGATGAGCCGGTTTGGTGTTGAAGTCTTGTTCTCCATCTGATAGAACGACTGAATCAGAGCGGATACTGTGCACCAGACCTTCTCATCCAACATCAGTGTCTGACTTTACAAATGTGCTTCTGGAAGAATGGTCAAAAATTCCCATAAACAGTCCTAACCCTCGTGGAAAGCAGAGGAGATGAAGCTATTATAGCCACAAAGAATTGGCCAACATCACATGTGGATGTTGGCCAAACCCTGTGGATTAGCAATGGGGTGTTGTTCAAGTTCATATCCGTGTGAAGAGCATGGGGCAGTGAATAATATAGCGTACGTACGAGTTCTGTCACATGTCAGGATGTGGTTACTTTATTCTTTTTACTTGAGATATCATTACATGGTGCAAAAAATAAATAAATAACTGACGAGTTACTGAGGGGCAGATCAGAATAAAAAGTCCCCAATTATCACATCACCAAGGAGAAGTGCATGAATAACACAGAATCAAGTACAGCAGATAATGATGAGTTACTTGGAGACGGAGCGAAACTGTGAATAAATAATTAGGTGAGGGGTTGACTTTCTTCATGTAACTTGTTCCTGATCTAAACCCCCACTGAGGGCTGAGCAGCACAAACTAGTAACCACACATCCTTAATAAACAACGGCTCTGGTGCCTTTGCAGCGCTTTAATTGTGCCTCTGTGGTCTCTTTAAATTTCTTTTGTTCATTTTGGATTTGTTTGTGAATATTTTTGTCTCTCGGTGGTTTGTTGGAACTTCATTGCAGTCGTTTTGAGGTATTATTTATCTTAACTGCACCACTGTATAGTTCTATGTAAATAATCATTCTGTACATATGATAATTTTTAATCCTACAACTGTTTATAACTTGCATAGTTCACATTTCTGTATAGCTGTATATCTCAGATTTCTGTATAGTTTTTTATTTCATATTTATATCCTGTTCATAGCTTGTACTCACTACAGCCTGTACATACTTATAGTTATAGAATATTCATAACATACTTCATACCGTGTACATTATAACATACCATAATAGACCCATTTCTGTAATATACTTACATATCTATATTATTGCTAATATATATTGTAATATATCTATATCACTAAAAGCACTTCTGGATGGATGCAAACTGCATTTCGTTGCCCTGTACCTGTGCAATGACAATAAAGTTGAATTCTAATTCTAATTCTAATGGTTTGAGTATAAACTGCATGGCGCTTCAACCATATTTCACACACCTTGTAAGCTTTTTATTCATGTCACTTTATAGTATTCAATTTAAAATCCTGCAGGTGCCTCAAAACAACTCGATCATTCGACGTGTTCTCATCCCAGGGTGTAAAAACCTTTCATGTCAGATAAAGCCATGTTTATCTTGATCGGTCCTTATTATGGCGTGAAATGTGTTTCTTTTTCACTGACTGTGTTTATACAACACTGCATTTAATCATTTCTTATTTTTACTTTCTGCCTCTCTTCATGTGTTGTGCTATCTTCCTTCCTTCACCCCCGTGATGGCAGATGGCTGCCCCTTACTGAGCCTGGATCTGTGGGACGTATTTTCCTGTTAAAAGGGAGTTTTTCCTTCCCACTGTTGCCAGGTGCTTCTTCATAGGGAAGCACCTGGAAACAGTGGCAACAGTTGTTGGAACTTGGCGCTATTTAAATTGAATTGAATTGAAATTTCATGTTTACTCATTACTTAAGAGTCGGCTCTGGAGTCGTTGACGTAGGTCGAGGTGCTGAAAAATAATTGGTTGCCTTTTGAAAAGACTGAATCTGAGTAAAATGAACAAATAAATCAGGCCTCACAACATTAACCTTGTGTGTCAGGAACCCGTCTCGTTATTGCTGTAACCCAGTGTGTCTGGGCAGCGACAACAGCGCCTCTGACATCCTGATGTTGTTTAATGAGCCGTGAACGGGAAGAAATGAGCTGGGTCGTTACTTTTTTATAGCTGCATTTGATATTATCACATTCAAAAGTTTCACTATGATTTCACTATGAAATACAGAAATGAATTAATTTATTATAGTTACCTATTGATTTATTGAAATAGCCTCCCATTCATTCTATAGTAACTCAACATAGACCAGACAATAGACTCAGACTTCAGTTTTTGCTGAGGAATGACTCATCTGTAGCTGATGCAGGCACTTTCCAATTCACGGCTCGCTCGGTCCTCACTCATTACTTACATTTCTCTCAACCGCTTCTTTTTCCTCTCCTCTACCTGCCATTGTCTTCTCTTTATTCCTTTGCATTGTTTTCTTATCTTAGCACTACTGGGCTAAAGTGAAAGAGGAAAATGAAATCAAAGGTGTGGCGTGTATCTCAGGGACTGCTGGCTTCAGACTCAGCCAGGCGTGTCTGCGATCAGGGAATACTGATCCACACTGAAGTCGCTGATGTTCTAAATATTGGATGAGCTCATCTGTGACTGAGAAGAGGAAGGGGCAACGGCCAAAACACCATGAATTGGAGCAAACGCTGTCACACAAAATGCGAACGCTAACACATCCGCCCACGCAGCAGCTACACAGATGCTGTGTACAGACCGCTCAGATGCTTTCTGAATGTGTAATGAATGTATATGTAAATTAGCATCCTTCACTCCTCATTGTCACTCCTTATCATAACGTGAACAGCCAAACTCCTCCAAGTGCGACGCCTTCACGTGTGGCGGCCGTCGGCTCACGTGCAAACTGCTCAGGAGCAAATGTGAGTGAGAGAGCAAGCGGATACAGATTTATAGATAGAGAGAAAAGACAGAGAGAGGCTTTTTATTCTTTCTCAGATGCTGATTGGTAAAAAGGGCTCTGAAAACGCTGAATTAACCTGTGATGAATGGCAGTGCTGAGCCAGGAAGATGTGTTTCCATGGAGATGGTTTGATGGAGTATCTGCAGTCTAACAGCTACTGATGCAGATGGCGGTTTAAAAGGCTGTGTGGGTGGTCAGCGGCGCTGACCTCACAGGTCAACTGCCATGCAGACCTACCATGTGTCAAAGTGAACCCTTCAGGAAGAACAAAATGACGTGAATAAGTCCTCCGTGTTCTAGAGCAGGTCGTGGAGAGAAGCAGGCTTTTTTGCTGCTCGGTGGTTTAACTACATCAAAGGTCCTTTGAGAGGAAGTCTTATCACTCAGACGCAATCTTTGAAATGCCTTCCGACAGTTATTTGGTCATTTTAAGACTAAAAGAATGGCACAGAGCGCCAACATTACTTTCTATGGCCTTGCAGGGATTACTTTGTTTTGTAGGTAGTTACACAATCTGTGTTTCCCTTAATGATGAGCCAGCGGGACCGGGGAAAATAACAGTTTGGCATTTGAAGGTTAAATTGAATCCCGAGAAGTAAAAGGCTAACTATAGAAGAACTAAACCTGCTTTTGATTTTCCAAAGAATAAGCTCCTCCGGTCAGCATGATGCTGAATAACAGCTCTGGATAAATCCTGACAACTGCCTCCTCTGGGGCATTTCCAGAGTCCATGAGTGGGGTATTAGCTTCCATGTCTAAAGATATGCAGTTACTGTGTTTGGTTAACTGGTGATAAACTGGCCATAGGTTTGGATTGAAGTGTGAACAGTTGTCTGTATCTTCGTGTTAGCCCTGTGGCAGATTGGCGACCTGTCCCGGGTGTACCTCGCCCTATGGGATAGGCTCCAGCCCACCCATGACTCTGAATTGGATAAGTGGAAGAGAATGGATGGATGCTATCAACTTATTTATATTGTAAGACACAATGTAGAAGTGTCTGAAGCTTATTTTAACCACCGACTTTATTACATGGGTCTAATTAATGCAAGGCAACTTATTTCAGGGTTATAAGACTCATCCTGTGGCACTCAGCGCTCACAGGGACACAAAAACTGCACATATATAATCAAATCTCGTACAAACCATATCAATCTAATCAAAACTGCTTCAATACTTTTGAACTTTGAACCGAAATTAAGTTGTTGTTGGGTTGAGGGGTTTTTTTTGCAAGTGGTACCTCTACTACACATGTGTGCAGGTTCATTAGTGGCTCATGTCAGTGTGCGAATTTGCTTCATGAATAAATTATTAGCCCCATCTCTCTGCTCAGAGCCACCTTTGCCATCATACAGAGGAAATGGTCATGAACTCTAGCTAAAAAGCTTTTTAATGACCCTGTATTTCAAAATTCTCCCACAGACGTTTATTCTTAATTTTATTAATAATCTGTTGTTGTTGTAAAGTAACATCTTTAGGTATTTTTGATAAGGGCTCATTTACATACTATATTTTCTGAAGATTATAAAGAATTCTAGGTGTTGTGTGAGGCACCACTAGTTGTTTGGGTCAAAGCCAGGAGGCACTGACTTCTAGTGGTGACAGGAGCAAAGAAGGAGCCATGAAGGAGGTCAAGGTGGATGAAGCTTCTGTTTCTTTTAGTTATAAGCATTTCATAACCTTAATCATACATTTCTTCATTAGGAAGAGCCACTAAAGAGCTTTTTTTGGGGGGTAAGTTTCACTGATAACCTATGAGATTGTTCTTACTGTGAAGGAGTCATGAAAAGGAGAAAGAGAGTGGGGGGAGGAGTTGTACCCAGCCTCCATTTAGGCTTGAAGCATGTTGCTGCAGCTCAGCCACTGAGCTAAACCAGCACCAATAAAAACCTGCTGTTAACCAAATTATTTCATAAACTCTAAAAAGCATGCATGTGCACCAACTATTCACCACAGTAGTGCTGTAACACCATGAAAGGCTGATTATGTTTCAATATGAAAATTAAGAGGAACGTGTGATGCAATAATGAGATAATCTGGTAACAGGTTGCAGTTTCTCTCCCTGGATAGGCTGCTTTACAGATTAGGAGGGAGACTAAATAACCTCAACCTCACTTAAATGTTTTTAAGGTTAAACAATTCAGCTGGGGCCAAAATGTGATCTGCTTGAGTACTTTTATGCTTTGATAACTGTTTAGGACAAATGAAGCCTGATAAGAAAGATGCTAGTTTCTGTAGCATAAGTCCTTTAAAAAAAAAAAAAAAGTCCCTCTAGGCAATGAAAGAGCTGACTCATGCACAACAAGGAGAATAAATCATATGTGATTTCAGTAAGGGCCTATCCCATATCAGTTTTTACTCACTAAATTCCCTGAAGAGCATCATGCAGCTGTAAAGATAAGATGAAGGATGCTATGGAGTTGGTAAACTGGATGATTCACACATTTGTGGTTTCTGCTCTCACTGCATCTGAGGCTGATAGTGCAGAAAGTGCTTTACAGATGTTTCCTTCTCTAGTTTTGTGTCTCTGGCAGCACACACAGGATGGCCTGCTGTGACAAAGGGCAGGCCGGTATGCAAATATGATTACCTCAACCTCACTTAAATGTTTTTAAGGTTACATATTTGCAAAGATAATCAGAAACCGCATCTCTCAAGAAGACGTCAGATGATTTGAAGTGGACCGTTTCATTAAATTTTAAAGTTTACAGTCATTATTTCTGTGGTCTTACATAAGACATCTATCTTTGTCTTACAAAGAGAGCTCTGTGTTGTTTTTTTGCTTTAATTTTGCACCTATCAGCTTCCTTTCTTTATTTTTACTGCGATTGTTTTTTTGTCTCGTTTGATGAAGAGCTGCGGAGCTCGAAATGGAACAACAAGGGACAGAAAGACAAAGCAGTCGTGTCATTTTCCTGTTGACTGCTTCTGTTTCAACACCTGGCCACATCCGAAGCGTGGAGCACAAACGAGTGTGTTACCTGCTACCATCCTAAATAGCTGTGGCGTGGTACAAGCCTGGTGTCACAACATTATAACTGATATGGTTCATTAACAGAAGTCTTAATTACAACAGAAAGCGTGTGGGTGGTTTCAACGGTGCCTTGAAAAGAACTGATGAGGAGCCAGGTGCTCGGGTCAGCTAATGATCCTCTGATGTGTGCAGCAATAAAGGCTTTGTGAACAGCTGGTCACTGACATTGTTTTCTTTTTCTGCAGCCATGTTAACAGAACAACCGTCACCCTGAAACGGACAAACCAGCAACTTTGTCGTTTGAAAATGTCCACATCTCCCCACACTCCCTAGCAGATCGTTACATGGAGAAACCTTTGGAATACAAGCGTGCTGATCCACACAGGTGTGCACAGACGTGGACTACACCTTTCTTGGCTGCTGCGTGCTGCACAATATCATTTACAATTTAGTATCTACTGTTATCTCCTGCTAGCTAGTTTATTGTGATGGTGTTGTTTTATTATGTTGCTCTTTTTTTGTTTGCTTTCTCTTCTGTTTTTTTTCTCCATACAGGTGATCCAGGTGTTTTGTTTGTTTTTCTTTCTCACCGTCTCTTCTCCCCTCTGGTTTTCTTTCTCTCCCTCTCTTTCATTCTTTCTCCCTGTCCTATCCCCAGGTCATGTCTGTCCCGTTTGTAGCAACCGAAAATAAAATAAATTCATAATTATAATAAAGGTCAGTCAAATGGACCAATATGGCAAGGCCATGATGATCCACTTGGTAAAATAAATCCACTTGGCATCTTTCTTGGCCTTAAGACAACAATTGTGATGGCTAAAGATCCAAACGGGACACACAAAAAAACAAGAAAGAAAAAATGTCCACATGAAACAAAAGGACTTCAACCATTTTCCTTTCTTGTTTTTTCATTTTCTTCTCTTGGGTTTGGTTTATAACTATTTTGACTGTAAAATGACTGTTTTACTAACTACACAAACGAAGCAAGAGATCTTAAAGCAGCTGTTTAGTAACTCTCTCTAACTAGTTGTATCCTCATTTGCTTGCATTTTACATTTACTTTCAATCTCTGGTTCAATTTAGGTACTAAGAGGTGCTTGGTTCGATTTACGCCATAAAATAAAACTGTTATGTTTGGGAAAAGTTGTTGGCAAATTGGGCTCTTATAAAATAGTAACCATGGCAATCTAAGTGCTAACCAGGTGGCTCAGGAGGTAGAGCGGGCGGTCTGGTTGCTTCAGTCTGCCAAAGTATCCAGTGTGTTCACTGGAGTAGAATAATAAATAGAACACACTCTGACATAGAAACAAGTGTTTGCATGAACATGTGAGTAAAAAATGGCTGAAAAGAGAGCCGAAAAGCACTTTATAAGACCAGTTGGTTTACAAATAAAATACATGATCACCTGCATAAAAGCAAGTAATTAAGATAAATAAGCATGAAAAGGCTATTTTGCTGTCTAATAGTAATAATAATAATTGCCGTTGTGATTCGGAAGAAGGAATTCCACTGCAGTGACTGAGGGAAACAAGGCTTTCATCATTTTAAGAGTGGAAATTGTGAAATAACTTTTAGATGATGCCTAAAATACATTTCTGTGGTTAACTGCAGCTTAAGACATTTTCACATTTTAATCTATAAAATAAAATAAATTGAATTCTCTCTCTCGTATCAACATTGTCTGCCTCAACCACACGTCTAAAATCCCTCCATTCGCTTCCACTTATCCTTTTCAGGGTTGCGGGGGGCGCTGGAGCCTATCCCAGCTGTCATAGGGCGAGAGGCGGGGTCCACCCTGGACAGGTCGCCAGTCTGTCGCAGGGCCAACACACAGGGACAGACAACCATTCGCACTCACATTCACACCTAGTGGCAATTTGGATTATCCGATGAACCTATCCCCACAAGCTGCATGTCTTTGGACGGTGGGAGGAAGCCGGAGTACCCAGAGGGAACCCACGCAAACACGGGGAGAACATGCAAACTCCACACAGAAAGACCCCGGCCTGATGGTGGAATTGAACTCAGGACCTTCTTGCTGTGCGGCAACAGTGCTAACCACCAAAAATCCAATTTTTCTAAATTCCAGTTTGACCTACAGAAATCCGTCCCTGCAGCGCTGTGCGCTGACATAGCGTAGTTCTTATGGCTCTTTGAATTATCTGCATTTCAATGTAAGACATTTACCAGCCACCTATAGTGATTAAAACCACAGTAACACATTAGGTGTCCTGACCGACACAGAGCTTTACATCTGTATCGCAGTCTGCCCAGTTCTTTCACCGACATGCTGATTTCATCTTTCTGTCTCATGTTTATTCCTCTGCTGACACCCTCTCCATCTCTCTCTGCATTAGGATGCACTTGGAGTCTGAAAACCAGTCACCCCATTGCTCAGCCAGCTAAGCTCGGCCAATGACGAATCCTTCTAAATGACTAGCTTAGCTACCTGCTGTGATGCTGCGCGGACTGTGAGGGCTTCCATTAACCGATTCATAGAGAGGAGGAGATTGATAGATTTAGAGATGTGGGTACAGACAGACATTAAGAAGAAAGGCTTGAGGAAGATAAAGGAAACTACTAAAGCGGCAGACAAGACGAGGATTAAAAGCAATCAGCATCGTCGTGTATTGATTGAATCTGCAAAAAGTCTCCAATCAGTCAGTGTAGGGCTCCATTCATGTGCTGACTGTGGAGTGATCAGCCTCTCTTGTGCAAACAGACTAAACAAGGCAAAGACGATAACTGGATGTTTCACTTTATAGCAAGTCAATTTGCCATTAATGCCGCGACTGAGAGGCTAAAAGGAGACTAGGAAATGGAATTATTCCTGCAGTACACTCATGATTGCACAGACAGACAAAGTCATAAAAGAAATAATAGACAGCATGGCTTCATCCGGAGGACAAATTGCCTTTTTAGGCTTGTTTTTTTAATCCTCACGTGCACAGGCGCAACCGTAACTACAGCTGCACTCCAGAGACGGCTGCCTGTTAGACCACATTGTTGCTCCTTTTCAGAATAAAAGCACTGGGAAAACTTGGAGGTGCGATTATAGCCACAGCCTAGAGGTTGGAGCTTGCTTGTAATTTTACATTTCAATACAAGGTTTATCATTTATATGCATTGTTAACAAGAATGTCTCTTTTGACCACAGCAGTTCTTCAGAATAATATTTTGAGCAGTTGGTCCCATTTGGTTTCACTCTTGCTCTATTAGCACATTGATGGGAGGCCCAAATGTGCATGCAGCCACCTTCCTGCCAACACTTTCACACTATTCTGCTAATCGACAGTTGGTGAGCAAAAAAACGCCAAGAAATGCAGCAATGCACCAGCAACAGTCAGCGAGATGGACTCGAGCAAACATGGCGGTGTACACAGGATTTGAATTTTATTAAGAAATTACATTTGCAGAATATTTTGGGAAAAGGGAAATGCGGTTCCCATTTTTAGGCTCTACGAACGCACACATTTCCTTTTGTTGATAGCACGGGTGTTGCTAGACAAAAATAAAATGTACTGAGGCAATAGTGGACATTTTTGTTTGTTTTACTGTGTATAAAATGTGTTATATGAAATTTTCAGCATGAGGAGCCTGGTGCATGTTCGTGTGTATGAAGCAGCTTCCTCTCTAACCTGCGTAGCAGTGTTTGCTCAGTTTACTTGAAATATTAATGACCTGATTCAGCTATTTAAGCTGAAACATATTTAATCTAAAATCTTTTTTAAAAAAACTATTCTGAGAAGTTTACAAGTGTCTCTTGATTCACCTTTTCAGTATTTAACTGTATAGTTTATTTTTCATTCATGGACATGCTGGAAAGATGTGCTCTGCAGCTTCTATTTTGGGTTAAGAGCATTGCTTTGATATTGTGCATCTAAATATAATGTTTCTTTTTCCATTCATTATCAGTCTAAATGCAATGCCAAATACACATGCTTGTAAAAACTCATAAATTTTACTTGGACATAACAGATCAATAGCAGGGCATGTGCCCCAATAAGAGGGGAGAGCTGAGCGAGACACACTCGCATGCTTGTTTGCAAGAAAAAGGTTCATTGAGTTTGAAAATTCCCTTTTGTGCTCCGTGGCTAAACTGGACTTTCCCAAATAGGTCATCTCTGAAATACTGAAATACCCCAGAAGACTTGCTAATTATGCCTCGCTGGGAGATGTTTTCAAGATCAATAATGGATACGCAATTTCAGTTTTTAGGCCAGAAAAATGAAAAACAAAACTTCTTTCTGTTCTTCAACTCGGGGCCTCGTTTGTTTTCATATCAGGAGCTGCCCATAGTGCTAAAACATCCCACATGCTGTATGACAGGAAGGCCAAATCCCCCATCAGGCTTGCTGTGTATTTAGTCAACAACACCAGAATCTCTCTGATCAACTGTGAAATTCAGTGGACCTGATCAGGGCCTGCAGAGACATGGATCCAGGCACAGAGCTAAAGGGAAAGCACAGAAGAGATCTAAAGAGGCGATGGGTGTCACACTCCATCATCCATCCCATTAGTCACACACAGACCAGTAAGATGGAAGTCCTTGCTCAAGGGCACCGCTGCATCTGAAATCAGAGCAGAAATGAACCTAAAACTCTCCAGCTGTGTAGAAATATCTACAGAAACAATCAATGAGAGGATCAGGAGGTGAAACACTCCCGTTGTGGTAAAAATTAAAGCTCTAGTGATCCATTACCATCATCATTAGGGCTTATGCACCGCTTTACCGTTGAGTCTGTTATATAAACGAGAGAGCAGGTGGATGTGTGTGCAACCTGCCGTCCAACATCAAAATAAAGGAGAAGCTGATCACTGTAATCAGCTGTAATCAGCCTGTTTGCTATGAGCAAGGTTAGTGACTAGCTCATGCCAACTGCTGCTAAAGCTCTTTGGATTGCCTTAGTGATCAGTGGGGGCATCTTCTGTAACTGTGAATACGTAGCTTTGACTTCTACTGGACTCAAAGTGTAAAAATGCAAAAAAATAAACAGGTACAATACAGCTTGTATTGCTCTATATGCTCACTGGGACAGTACAACCTGGGCTAACCACTAGTCTGTCACAGAGCCAACACATAGATGCACATAGACCCAGCCATGCGTATAAAAACTGAACGTTATGCAGCTACAAAAAAACACTGAATACCTACTAATATAAATCAAAGTCACCGTGGTTTTGGAAACACTGATATCGGACAGGAGGTCATTTTAAAGCAGTGCTCCTGTGTGGAAAAAGAGCTTCTGCGTGGACCGTGACACTTTTTTAATTAAGTGTGGTTTCAGCTCAGTAGTCGGTGGTCCCACCACACTGCTGGCCAACACAGAGCCTCATGCTGGACCATCTCTGTATGGCAGCAGAGAGGCAGGAAGCTGAACTGGACCCTGACGAGTCTATTATGCTGCTGTGTTACGGGTGACCCTGGCCACCATGCAGAAAGAGAATTTCCCCACAAGGATCAATGAAGAATTACATTTCGTTATTATTTCATTAAGTTTGCCTTTGAATCGCCACGAGACGTTAAAATCATCACAGCTCTTTTTACACACAGCTGGTATGACGCACGCCCAAATCCAAAGGGATGAATGTTTAACTTTCTGTTCTGCTCTCATTTGTTTTGTGAGAAAACTAAAGCACATTAAACATCAGACTTTTGGCTCCTGGTGTTTCTGCAGTCACTGAATTATCGGAGCCCTTACTTTGAACAACTTCTCCAAATATTTCATCCTATCATCTCAAATTTTTGGCATTAAGAGATCATAAAATTTCATTTTGACATTCTGAGAAAATCAAACTCATCTTAAGTTTTATTATCATCAGGAAAACACCATCAACAACCAACAGGAGCACTCTCTTTGTTCTCTCACCCAGTGTCGTGTCCACTTTGTGCAGTGGTGTTTCTCACACAAGCACAGCTGTGGTCAAAAGCCACAGAGCAAGTCCAACATGCCAAGATGCCTCCACAAGAAGCTGGAGATCAGGGTGAAAAGTCAACCCACTGTTCTCACATAAAAGGGGCAGAGGAGTGAAAATATTTGAGAAATTAAAAGCAACTCTGAGGCGGTAAAACAATAAAACGTGCCATACTTCAGCAGAGCTGCTGCATTCATCCAGCAGTGTGTGTGTGTGTGTGTGTGTGCGCTATGAATCCTTGTGCACTTTAAGTGGTTTTGGTGGTCAGTAAGGCTGGAAACGTGCTGCATAAATGCCAGAAAAGAAAGCTGGCCGTGTAAGCTAACAGACTTATCTGTATCACTACCCGATCCTTAAGGCAAGAGAGGATCTGACTATAATTAAATTAAGGTTTTACTTAAATTAAGCTTTTCCTTTTGTCACGGTCCCTGGGTCTTGGATCCGGGGTTTTGAGCTTTGGTGGATTACACATCTGTTGTTGTGAAGGGATTATAAGCAGGCTTTTCTTTTATCCTGTCTTCCTTCTCTCACCCCAACCAATCACAGCAGATGGCCCCGCCCCTCCCTGAGCCTGGTTCTGTTGGAGGTTTCTTCCTGTTAAAAGGGAGTTTTTCCTTCCCACTGTCGCCAAAGTGCTGCTCATAGGGGTCATATGATTGTTGGGTTTTTCTCTGTATCTATGAAGCGCCTTGAGGCGACTTTTGTTGTGATTTGGCGCTATATAAATAAAATTGAATTGAATTGAATTGAATTTAGTCTTCTGTTGTTATTTGACGCCTTTGTTGTTTTATGCATTTTGTTCCTTCCTTTGGTTTTGTTGAAGATAGATTCTGTTCCTCCATTTCCTGTTTTATTTTGGTAGTCTCTTTTTCTTTTGTGCATTGTGTTGAGTGTAACCTCCCCTTTCCTGTTATTCCTGATTTGTTCCCGCTGTATTTCGTGGCTGATTCTTCTCTCTTTATTACCCGATGTATATTTATTGTCTGAGTCTCCCCTTGTCTGTTGTTGTGTCCTCTCTCATGGTGTGTGTGTGTTTTCTGAATCCATGTTTTCCACTCTTTTGTTTCCCAGCTCTTGCCCTCTATTCATGTATGCTTTTTAATATTGCAGGTAACAGCATTAAAGATGCCTTTTGAATTTGTTCCTGCATCCCGAGTCTTGCACGTGGGTCCACATTCTGCCTGCTACACGCACAGCTTAGAATCATGTTTTAAGATTATAGAATCATATTAAGGCTTGTAAAATAATGCAACGTGGCTACAATTGTTTGCAGAAGCAGGAAAGCTGGCAAAGAATAGAGCGTGTCCTAAAAATGTTTTTTTCACGACTGAATTCTCATGAGAAAAACACTGAGACATCAGACAATCTCATTTTCCATTTAAATGACTAGTCTCTTATTTTGAACCTGCTCTGGGGCCAGTTAGGTCTGCAGCATTTGTTACCATTATGAATGCAGCCTATTAAGAAATGAGCACCTTCCTAATTCTAAAATAAATAAATAAATAAATAAATAAAATAACCCTGGGTTAAATCTGAAATTCCATCGCTAAACCCAAGATCCTGCAGATCTGTAGCACAGGCCTATTGAGAAAGACGTGAAATAATCCCTATAAGATTCTGGTTGCAGTGTTCGAGACACTGATCCACAGTCTTTGCAAAATCTTATAGTCTATAACTAAAAACTCTGGCTTACGCAGCGCTGTCTTTAGATGTGAGAGACTGCCAGATCTTAACCTTTTGTGCTCTTTTTAAGGTACAGAAGCTTAACTGTGCAGCAGGTTCAGCAGTTATAATGCAATGTCCACAATATGTTGGACATATTTCAGATGTACAGCGTTTACAAGCCTCCGTGGTAAAAATTCAAGGATTCAGGGTTCAGACGATGGTAAACAGCCTGGCTGTTGCTGACGGCATCTTTATGTTGCATCGAGCTATTAACGTATCAGTGCTGAGAGCACGTTTGTGCTTTTCGACTAATGCAACCCAAGAATTTCTAAAACAAGTAGAGTTTGACAGGAATTCACCTTAAATCACAACAGCTGGATCTTAATTTGAACCGAGGTGGAGACACATGCGTAGGAGGCTGTTTGTTTCCGTCTAGAAAAATAGTTTGTGTGCAATCAGAAGCGATTATTCTTCAGACGAACACACACATGCACGCACAAACACAAAGAAGCTCTCTCTGAGTGCAGAAGCTATTAGTAATCAGAGGCATGTTTGCTGCAGCCTCACTTAAGACACTCCCGGTCTTTCAGTACAGAAATGATTTTTTTAACAAGCTGCTCTGCAGAAACTGAAAACACAACTGGAAAAAAAAGCAGCTTCTGCTTGCAAAGACTCACACAGTCCTTTCATCTCTTCACATCAGTGTGAGTATTGGAGAGCTGTTCCTAACAGGAGGTTTTAAGGTGCAGATCAGAGGAGGAAGCTTTTAGAGGCTTTTCAATTGCTGTAAATGGCATGAATTTAAATTCTAATCATAGCTTTGTACCTTGCACTTCTGTAGGTTGCCACCAGTTTGAGCTTCCCCTTCCATCAAAGCTTCAACATCAGCTGCTCGATCACATTTAATCCCTGATTTTTGGATGCAACCTAGTGTTTTCCTCAGTGTGAAGATCAAAGATCAACACACACCCTCCTCGACCAACTCCTGTCATACATCTTCGAGTCAACAACCCCTCTCAACTGGGTTTTACCTGCTCCTCTGGCTCCCTGCCTGTGTCCTCCAGCAGCTCGACCTGGTTGTTTAGTGATAGCCTGTAGAGATGAAGGTCTGCTGGGGGTTTCAAACACGCCGTGTCCTGCTTCCCCTTCTGTTTTGCGTCCATGTAATTAGAGCGTGCTGCTGTATGCGTAGCCAAGAGCCCACTGAGAAATATGAAATGGATAACCTGGGGCCCGGGAAACGAGCCAGCGCTGCCAGTAAAAATCACCCACACCATCATCATCAAGCCCTGCCTTTACTGGGCTGTGATGTCATCCTGGTATCCGCCCTCTTACACAACGGTCATCACAGGGAGAGCCTTCTCTCTTCCACTTTGTCTTCTATAATCATATTTGCTTTGACATTTCTATTTCTCAGCTACATCAGGCAGCTTCTGCAGTTGCCACCCTCCACTAGCTAACCCTCCCATCCTCATAAACAATAAGGATCAATAAATTTGTTTTATTTGGTTAGGAACCGACAATGTATGGTTTTGGTTTAAAACTGTTAAGACTATTAATCGTACATGCTGATTTACTCTTGATTTTTCCCTTATTTTAAAAAAAGCTACATTTTTAACTGCATTTGAAACATTACGCAAAGAAAAGGAAAAACAAAAAGGAACACGACAGCTAATCTATCAAGACATAAAAAATTGGATGAGGCCCCTAAAACAGCAGCTGCTACATCTAAATCTAAAACCAGCAGGCCAAGTCCATCTTTAATATACAGTCTGTACCTCTGAGGTAAAGACAGGTAGATTTACTATAAATTATTGAGAGTCAGCATTTCCCAAATCTACATGACAAATTGGTCTATAGGTTGAAAAATCTCTCAGTTTTCCTTTGACATTATTTTAGAGAAGGGATGTCAAACTCATTTTAATCCATGTGCCACATAAATGCAGCTCAAACTGATACAAGGTACACTAGAGCAGTAACCCAGTTTGCAAGTATTTACATTTAAGGCCAATCAAATTCACCTATAGCCAAGATTTTCTTTTTAAAAGAAGTTGACAGCACAGGTCCAAGTCAAATACAATATATTGTGTATACACTACAATACACATGTTAAATAGTCTGAGATAAGATGGGATAAACTTAGAAATGTAGAGTTTCTGCAGCTAAACAAAAAATCTTTCTTACGTCTCTATGATTCGAACCACCTGCCTACAGCTACTGTAGAAACATTTCTACTATCCATTGTTTTCACAACCAAAAGCAGTAGCGGTTTCTTTTTCTTGAACATTTTGAGTAATTAATGTCATCACTTCTCTATATATACACTTTGTAAAGTAGTTACTTTGGGTTCTGGCTCCTGGCTTGGTTTCTATATGTTGATCCCACATGAGAGAGTCTGATACACTTTGGTCAGCTCCAGCAGACATTTTTATGCACACAACATAGCGCTCTAAATTATAAAACCATATGGGGAAGATGCATTTGCATCACAACTGACAACTCAAAATGTAAGCATTAAATTCAGCACTTTTATAGGCACAACACACAAACAGGCCATGACTCATATTCTTGAGCAAATGGGACTCTGACAATACAGAGTTGTTTTCTCATTTAGTGACCTGGTACAAACCGAATGCTGCAGAGGCTAAATGTTGGAATGGGGGAAGAGGGATTTATGCAATTCAGATAATGTGTTTTGAAAAGGGCAGGAGGGTATTATTGTAGCCACTGCAAGGAAGGCGGCGGGGATGCACTTAAGCATATTTGGCAAATAGCAAAGGGAAGACAACAGACATGCGCATTAGACTTATGGCTCATAGAAGGCTTTATGTTCAAAAAAGCGGTCCAAAAACTGAAAGTGCTGTTGTAGATAGTAGGGATAAATTCATGTATTATTCACAGGTGGACAGAAAAAAAAATGGGAATGCTACAGATTGCTGCCTCCTGGTTGCCATAGAAACCACCGAAATGACAAGCCAGCAGTTGCTTACGCTGAATCATAAAAAAGGAAGCATTTTGGTTTCCGGTGATTTCTGATTATTTCATCGTTATGTGAGGTAATCTGCCTCCGTTCATTGTCTCCCATAATCCTCTCCTTTGTCAGCATTAATTGGATAAGTCCAGCTAGCCTACTCCTCCTCTCCCTGCTCCAATTAGGAGGAAGCCTCTGCTCCTCAGCTCCCACAATTGCTTCACCTTTCAACTTCCCTGCCCCCTTTCACCTTTCCACCCGGAGCACCTTTGAACTGTTCAGCTGTCCTGAGGTTTTGGATGGAGGCAAATCTTAGAGCTGTGTGTCTAGAGGTTTTAAAAATAGGCATCGTTTACACGCTGGAGCCACAATCTCTCATTAAATCGCTTTTCCCCTCCCAGTGCAAGGACACACAATCGCAGGTGGGGATATCACATCGTTTCTATAGAATATAATGATGTGCATTCAGCAATGATAACATGTGCTCGCTTTGTCAGCGCTTTAAGGAGCATTCTTAAATAAAAACACAGTGTCTGCGTCGGCTCACCTGAGCTGAAATGGGAGCTGGCAGCAAAGCCGGGGCTGAAAAACCCTGAAGACATCATCATCATCATCAGGAGAGCCAGCATCTTCACAGCCGGCGTGGCAATGACCGAAAGAGAAAGCAAATGCAGGACTCGGAGGAAAGCAAATTAGGCGACACTATTTCTCGAGCATGGCTTCATTTCTCCCTTCCGAAGCGGACCCATGCCATTTCGCAACGCGCCCCTCCATTCCTCCTCTTATCGGTGTGATTTAAGACAGATGCCGGCAGAGACGCAGTCCTCCTTCAATATAAAGTCACCACAATCTGAGGGCTTTTAAAAATTTTTTAATAAAATAAAATAATAATAAAAATTCTCCCGACCTCCAAAATCTAGTTTTTCCTTCACCTCTGCAAAAGTACAGTTAACTTGATCCTGATTTGTGGATTGTGGCTCTCCTTTTCTTTTCTTCTTTCTCTTTGTGGCTGCTCAGTTTCACATCACCTGAGAGCTCCCAGCGAACATCTCACACAATGACACCTCTGCAAAATAAATAAAAAACGGCACAAACGTTCAGTTTTCTGTCAGAGCTGCCGGAGCTATCCGAGGTGCTGACAGCGAGAGCGCCATCTTGCTCGGTAATGCGCCCAAAGAGAATTTATGGAGCGTTTTTGCGCCCTGTCTGCAAAAAGGGGGGAGGTGGGCTAGGGAGACTGTGGATAGGCTACTGTGCTGCTTGAGCAAGTTCAGCTGACTGACATATACAGTACTGAAGTGAAAGATCAGCAGCGAGAAACATTTGTTTTTCCTGCTAAAAAGACAATTTGCCGTTTACTACGTAAAGGCCGAACCTTCATTTCTATTTTTTCTTCTATGGTGTTCCTATATTTGTGTTATGCTTGTAGAAACAGAGCCCGCAGCAGTGTCTTTCCCTGGATGAGTAAAATGATAGCCATTTAGAAAATCTCCCATGAACAGGCTGTGATGTAATGCAGGAGAAAGGCACACAGCAGGACTTGGCTCTCAGGACTATCCCCGCTCTAATCCTGCTGTTCATACATGTTGGATGAGGCCCCCTCCCCCCACCCCACAGCATTCAGCCTCAGCCAATCCCCCCATCCTCCTCTCCTCTCATCAGATTGGATTCCTTGCACCAGAGGGAGTTAACTTTTTTTTTTTTCCTTGTGTATCTTACATCCTTACTATGATTGTAATGCTTCACCCACGCTGGGCCACAGAGATGTCACAGGCTGAGCTGCCAAAGAAAGAAAAGGGATAAATAGAATGGCTCAAAGCACAAACACAAACTCTGTTAGGTTTTCTATCACTGTAGCTGTGCGCCCTGCTCTTTGTTGCATGGATGAATTGTTATGCAATATATAGTTTATTATTAATAGATATCTAGTCCTGGTGAACATCCCTACTTGAAGTGCCAGAAGCACAGAGAGCAACGCGAAAACCATCAGTGCTGTGTAAGTAAGAATTGTTTCTGGGTGACAAATTCAATTTCATTCAAAACTACACATGTTCACAACAACACTCACCTCAAGGTGCTCTGTATAGTAAGGTAAAGAAAATATAAAAATCTGATGATCTCTACGAGAAAACACTTGACAACAGTGGGAAGAAAGAACTCCCTGAATAGGAAGAGGCCTCCAACAGGGGCTAGCTAGATGGTGAGGGGAAATAAGAAGAGGAAAGGGAGTAAAGGAAGACAAAACACAAGTACTCAGTGCATGAGTGCATGTTACCGAACAGCTTGAGACTATAGCAGCACAACACGCTCACCTGATCCAGAGTTTGCGCCTCTCCTGAATCCAGACCTGAAGCCTCGGCCTGTCATTCTACTTTTAGAAACTCAGGTAAGGCTGCAGTGTGACAGCAAAGTGCTCTGTTGGGACGATGAAGTCTTGAGACATTAAGGGGCCTGATTAAAGGAGAAATACATCTCAACAAATGCTCATTTCTAAAAGCCTGCATTTTATTTCCCTCTCGTTGCCTTTTCAGCTGTCTGTGGGTTTCCTCACTGATCAGATTACTTTGCAGCCGGTATGTCCTGAAGGGCCATTTTCATCTTACATTCTTCTTTGTTCTGCAGATCCCAAAATAGTCTAACCCTGTTATAATGCCCACTGAAGCACTGAGATGTTTTATATAAAAACCTCTAATGCATGAGAGTCCTGCATTCACAGTTTTACTGGTGTGCAGAAACCATTAGCTGCAAAACATACTCAAGCATCAAGAGGGAAAGTGCCCCTCAAGCAGGCAAAAAGCACATTTCCTAAGGTGAAGACTATTTTAATCACCTCTTATCATGCTGGTTTTTTAATCAATGTTATGGTTAAGTAACCACACCTGTAGAAAAATATATTACTCTTATTTTTATTTAATTGAGCAGAAACTGATTGAAACTATTTTGTAGCACAGGCTGGGGTGAGGTGTCTGTTTCATGCAGGCAGAGATAGACTGAATAATAGAAAAAAAGTACAATAAACAAACAACATAGTAAAAGTACCTCAGGTGCATATTGAGAACTAGGTTCAGTTTTAGTGCTTTAGGGTCAAGAAAATGCCCCAAAGCTATAACCAAAGTCACACCTGTGCACTTTGAGAATGAACAGCAAACATTTGTTAAGTCTGTGAAATTGTACTGGAGGCTTTACGATCATGACGTGGGTTCAGTCAAACATATTGTTTCCTTGGGCTTTCAGTTGAGGTTAACTGTGGAGGTCATACTCAAACATTCCTCTCTTACACCATGTCTCAAAAGTACATATCCTCAGCTGGGTTCTGTAGCTGTGGAGGATCAGCGGCTTTGCTCTGAGCTCCTGATCCCATCTCTGAGTCCAGACAGCCTTCAGAAGAAGCTCATTCTCATCCTTCTAGTCACTACACACAGCTTGTGGTCACAGATGAGAGTGGGGATGCAAATCAGCAGCTTGGCCTTCACACTCAGCTCTCTCTTCAGCACAACAGATCAGGCTACCAAACTGGATGCCCACCGGCTCTTGGTAGTGCCTCAAAATTCTGTCCATCAAAAGTTATAAACACAGGGAAGCTCTGGCAGAGTCCAGCAACAATGAGTGTGGCCTATTGCTGACGATCCAAACCTGATCTCCCTGCAGCTGTACAGGCACCAAACAGTCCCTGACAGCGGACCTGAAACCCCATCCTCCCAAAGGAGCTTCAACTAAGGCCATATGCCTAAGTAGACAGTCAGGGGGTGAAGAACAAGTACCTTCTCTAGTGCCCCGCCTTGGTCTACCAGTCCAGACTGTGTTGATGGTGGTAAATTAATATTGTACAAAAATTAATCTGGAGGCTTAAAAAGGATATTTGCTGAAGAACTGACTTTCTATAGCCTTTAAATTAAGTTAGATCTATAAGTTTATTGGTATTTTATGAAATACTAGATGTGATTTCTCTGTGTGTACTTGTGAAAGCAGAGGAAGGCGAGGAGAGGACGGCATGTGGAAGATGAAGGAGAGTCTATATTTTCCTATTTTTGGATATTTGATTTCTCTGACAGGAATATTCCTTCTAAGTCTTTTCACTTCTCCTCCGCCTCCTCCTCTTCCTCTTGTTTCACTGTTTCGTCACGTCATATTCGACTCACTGATACATTGTGTTGCATGTCTGCGGTTTCCCTGGAAACAGAAAGGAGAGGATAAGATGGATTTCTGAAATGCGAGCAGAGAAGACAGTGCTTTCCTCTTACTTAACATTTACACCAAGTGGGAAGAGCTTGAGGTGAATCTTTGTACCTTGATGTATTTTTCTAGTCAGCTAATTACACCCAAAGCATTATGCAAATCAATCTGCATGTATTTTGTGACAGGTAAAGCAGAAACTGAATTACACTGATGGAATTTAAAAAGCAATTCACCCCTGACACCACGTCCACCTTCATCCTCACCCCACAATTCAGAGCTGTCCCAGGGGGGCAATGAGGGTGGAGCGCAGTGGCCCCGGGCAGACTTTGAGCCCAGCCTTAACAGCTCCCTCTGGAGAGGTAGCTCCACATCCTGAGTTAGTGCTTTCTGCTTTCACTCTGTGGGGCCTGTAAAGAGCATCTGCTCCAACAAGCTTGTAACACCAACTTAGAAATATTCGATCAAATAGAATATTCTAGTAGATTATATTCTGTTGACTGGAAATATTTTATGAATTCCTGCCTCTCTCTTAAAAACCCATCAGAGAAGTGTTGAATACATTTGAAAGAGCATATTGGTCAGACCGTTGCTGTGTTTAATGGTGTCTGATGGAATGACATTTAGGTGTGGTTATAAAGACTCTGCTATCATCAAGGTTTAGTCTTCAGTAAAGCATTAACTATCTGCTAACAGTGTTGGGGAGTAACGGAATACATGTACCGCCGTTACGTATTTAAAATACAAAATATGAGTAACTGTATTCCGTTACAGTTACCGTTTAAAAAGGTGGTATTTAGAATACAGTTACTTTGTTGAAATAAATGGATTACACGGCGGTACTTCCCTGTTTCATATTGTGGCGGGTCAGGACTGTTTGGGTTTTGTTTGACAGCTACGTTCTGTTGTTCCAGGCTGCAGCGTTACGGTTGCCATGGTTACAGGGTGACGCTCTCTCTCTGCGTGTTTCCTGGGTGAGAGAGGCCTTTTTGTTGTTGTTGTGCTAAGCTAACAGGCAGAATGCTACAGGTATAGCTCTAAAGAATGTAGCACCATGGGCAGTGTAGTCCGTGCTGCAGGGAGAATGGACTGCCATACACGTTATGTGTCTGTGAGCGAGGGAGGGAGAAAAAGGAAAAGTACGAGCTGTCATCGAGCAGAAACGGGAGCTGGAAGCATGTAAATATAATAATAACCACTGCAGCCAAGAAGAGTAAGTACCAGGTACTTACTGTGCCCAACTGTGTTCGTGTTTTCCTCCGAAACAATAAGTTCTGTTGGAGCAGCCTTTCAACGCCTCTCTCTGTCTCTGCTAGCAAAGTTGACCCAGACAACAAAGTAAAGCTAGTTTTCGGCCACGAGCCGACACAGAACCCACCGTATTAGCCAGAGGTCCCTTTACTACGGTTCGGAGCCGCGGACCTTCAGTAACAGTAATAAATCACAGCAATAGTACATTCATGTAGTTGTAAACAGCATGATAATATATTAAGTAATCCAAAGTATTCAGAATACGTTACTCTCATTGAGTAACGTAACGGAATACGTTACAGAATACATTTTGGGGCATGTAATCTGTAATGGAATACATTTTAAAAGTAACCTTCCCAACACTGTCTGCTAATATATAAACATAAGCACATCCCTAACCATTGACCCGTGGGCCGGGTCCTTCAAAGACCAAAAAAGGCTGGAAGTGCGAGGCTGTAATGGGACAGTCTAGCCTTCACATTTGCGTCGCCAGCTGTCTCGGTGGAGTTTAATAAACTCCGTCTGCTCCTTGCTCACTAACATATAACAGGACATTGGAGTAAATTCTCGACCATCTCACACTTCTGTTTAATCAGTTTTCTGCTTGATGTTTATTCAGCTGTGTGAAAACCATAACTTTAATCTCAGCCAAACTCAGGAACAAATAAAACACTGAAAAAAGCCAAACAGTAACATTTTTAAGTGATCTAAGTGACTCATATATCCATGTTTAACCTGAAAACGTCTGAAAACGATGTGCCGGAATTCCGGTGTTCTCGCCAGGTCTAGTGAGCCTCGACCACCCGGCCAGCGATCGAGCTGGTGGGTAACAGATGTCTCTGAAAACGTCGGAGCACTTTTGCAAATATGCGAAAAGTGCAAATATGCGAAAAGTGCAAATATCTGCTCGATATCTCGAGCAGATATTTGAAGTTTACACACCCACATTCTCGCCTGAAAATATGCTAAAAGTTTATTTTGCGACCCTGTAAGAGTAATAAGAGTAATATTAAAACTAAGTAGCTGCTGCCATTGTTGGAAACTGGAATTGGCTGAGCCGTGCTATGAATTCCGGGATAGGTTGGGCCACGAAGGATGCACCCGACCCATCCTTCAAATCCGGGGAAATGAAGGATCCATTTGTCGACCACATTTGGAGTGGCCCTTGAAGTGGGACAGCCTCCGTCGCCTAGCTGTGACATAATCAGCCTTTATATGTGGCCTCCGAAGGATGCAGACCCTGCATGGGACACAGCTCTGGTCTCCTGTCCAAATATGTCGGATACTGTCGAGTTCTTGGCTCCCAGAACCCAACATGGCAGTAGCCAAAACACCAAAACAGAGTCCAGAACCAATGGATGACATCAATGAATGTTCAGTGAGGTCACATGGCTGCCCCAATAATGAGTGTCCAACAGGAAACCTGGGTGGCGCCATATCTGGTCCATAAACAAGAGAAGTACAGCTTGGGGGTGGTGCTGAACTTTAGCCCCAGCTGATATAGATCCACTTCCAATGAAGCTTTAAAAACAATCATGGTGGTCACATCCACCTTTTATATACAGTCTTTCATATTAATGCCCATCTTCCAGGTAGGAGTGCAGCCAGCAAAGTTCTTTCTTGAAACAAAAGTTCAGTTGCGGTTTTTGACAGCATGCATCGTTGTCAGCTTCGAAAAACACGGGACAACTCACAGGATTTAATATTTAATATGACACAAACATGTCTATGAAGGTTCTCAGTCATCCAGGTCATCGTAGTCAAAGGAGCTTGCAAAGAAAAGCGTCTGGACTTCTTTAAGTTACTTGAAGACGTTTCACCTTCATCCGAGAAGCTTCTTCAGTTCTAAGGTCAAATGGTGGAGAGTCCCAGATATAAACCTAGTGGGAGTTTCCCCCCACAGAGGGACAAAAGGACCCCCTTCTTAAGGATAAAGGTCACTCTTTCGAGGATGCCAATGTTCACATTTTGGACAAAGAGGACAGATGGTTTGAAAGAGGAGTGAAAGAAGCATCTATGTCCACTGTGAGCGACCATCTTTGAACAGAGGCGGTGGTTTACGACACCAACTCTCTGCCATCTATAATCCAGTTTTGAGTTCCCTCCCCAGACGCCTTCACGCCCACTCACATCCTGGGCCATCTGACCTCAGGAAATCACATGATAAGGTGGGGCCAGGTTTCACAATGAACTCACCCGAAACTCTGGCTGATTGGGACCCACACCCAGTTTCACACCTTGGCTCAGGCGATTAGAGGATCATCAGGGGGTCCTTTTGTCCCTCTGTGGGGGGACACTCCCACTAGGTTTATATCTGGGACTCCCCACCATTTGACCTTAGAACTGAAGAAGCTTCTCGGATGAAGGTGAAACGTCTTCAAGCAACTTAAAGAAGTCCAGACGCTTTTCTTTGCAAGCTCCTTTGACTATGACACAAACAGTTTCCAGGAGAAAGGGTCTCCATTTGGCAGAACAATTAAATTAAATACAAAAAAATTATCTTTGACCCTATGATAAAAAAAATCTCTACATCATCTGAATATGTAAATCTGCTAAGTAAGCAGAACAGTTGACTTCGCACATTGTGTCCCATAATCCCATATTGTAGAATAGAATAGAATAGAATAGAATAGAATAGCCTTTATTGTCATTGTACAAAGTACAACGAAATTGGAGTGCCACTCCCTTGGTGCAAAATGCAAAATAAATATAAATGTAAAATATAAAAAGTACAATAAAACAACCGTAGTATTCAGACAATAATAAGTACAATATATACAGGATAGCAGCATAATGTAATGATAGTATGAATAGCAGCATAATGTAATGATAGTATGAATAGCAGCATAATGTAATGATAGTATGAATAGCAGCATAATATAGTGACAATGGCAAGTACAGTTAAGCAGGTTTAATTGTTTTGTGCTCATTTACTACGGTGATAGCTCTGGGAAAGAAGCTATCCCTGAATCTGTTTGTCCTGGTTTTATGTGACCTGTACCGTCGGCCTGACGGTAACAGTTCAAACAGTTGATTACTGGGGTGAGAGTAGTCCTTAATGATGTTGCCAGCTCTGCTGAGGTATCGGGAGTTTGCAGTGGCCTCCAGACTGGGCAGAGAGCAGCCAGTGATCTTCTGGGCTGTGTTGATGACCCTCTGCAGTCCTTTCCTGTCTGCAACTGAGCACCCTGCATACCATGTTGTTATGCCGTACGTTAGGATGCTCTCTATGGTGGCTCTATAGAGCAGCCTCTCCTCCAGGTTGTTCCTCCTGAGCACTCTCAAAAAATGAAGACGCTGCTGGGCCTTTTTTACCACCGCCGTGGTGTTTGCAGTCCAGGAGAGATCATCAGAGATCTGCACGCCCAGAAACCTCATGGAGTGTACCCTCTCCACACAGTTCCCGTGAATGTAGAGTGGGGCCGGGTCTGCTCTGCCCTTCCTGAAGTCCAAAATAAGTTCTTTAGTTTTCATGGTGTTCAGTTGGAGGTTGTTAACTGAACACCACTCAGTCAGTCTGTTAACCTCATCTCTGTAGTCCGACTCATCCCCCCTTGAGATGAGTCCAACCACTGTGGTGTCATGGTGTACAGGATTCACATGCTTACATGCTGCTGACATTCAGTATATGTTGCTATCTCATGTATAGTGGTTTGAAGTGCTGTATGTTTTTTTGTTTTTTTACCCACAATATTTTCAGATCATCAAACAAATGTAAATATTAGACAAAGATGAAAAAGATTAAACAATTCAAACCTACATGGCCCTGTGTGAAAAAGTGATTGGTGATCCTGGATCACCATAAATGATTGTTCTATTGTAGAACCCAAGTGTGCTTCAGCCTGAGGTCACGAACGGTTCAACCACAGCAAGTCTTCCAAGACCCGAGGCATCAAAACAGCCCTGGACCATCACACTACCACCACATTTTACTGTTTGTTTGAGGTTCCTTTTCTGGAATGCGATGATATTTTTACTCCAGATATGACACACACCTTCCAAAAAGATCAGATTTTGTGAGTATTTTCCCCAATAGTCTCAGGGATCATTAAGATGTTTTGACAAAACCGAGCTGCTGTGCTCCTTTTGCTCAGCACTGAGCCATACAGGCCAGTCTCTTTCTTATTGTAAATCATGAACTCTGACCTTAACTGAAGCAAAGGAGGCCTGCAGTTCTTTGGATGTCATTCTCTGGTCACTTGTGACCCCTTGGATGAGTTGGCGCTGCGCTCTTGGGGTAATTTTGGTTGCCCACTCCTGGGAAGGTTCATCACTGCTCCATGTTTTCATCATTTGCCAATAATGACTCACACTTTGGTTCACTGGAGTCCCACAGCTTTGGAAATGACTTTATCACCTTTTCCAGACTGAAAGATGTCAGTTACTTTGTTTCTCATTTGTTCCTGGATTTTCTTGGATTGCAACATAATATCTTGCTTTTGAGGATTACTTGGTCTACTCCACTTTGTCAGGCAGGTCCTATTTAAGCGTTTCCTTGATTGAGAACAGGTGCGGCAGTAATGAGGCCTGGGTGTGGCTAGAGAAACTGAGCTCAGCTTTCATACACCAGAGTTCATTTATGTCATAATAACATGCATTTTGTGTTTACTTGTGTTGTCTTTGTCTAATATTTACATTTATTTTATGATCTAAACATTTAGGTGTGGCAAACATTTGATTTCCTTATTATTTCACAAATAAATCCTCCACATTCCTTATTTGGAGCATCAGTTTTCTATGAATTGTGATTCTTTTATCAGAGTTTTTCCACTTTCTTAAATGTGTGCTTAAATCAGCGCTGTTATTCTCAAGGTTCTAAAATGCATGAGCAAATATATTGAAGACTAATTAATTGCGAAGTCTAAATGTTTGTTCGTGAGCATCTGCTTGGGTGGTGGAGTTAGCCCTACGTCCTGCAGGCAGGAACAATGCCCATGGGGAAGGAAAAATGATTAAGGCACAAACTCCAGTAACAAACTCTGCAGGGAGAAACAGGAGCAGCGCATTGTGCTGACTGCCAGGAAACAGATATCACTGTGAGTGTGTCACAGTGACTCTAACAGCGCCCTTTTATGTTGCTCCTGGATGCAGCAGATTGTTAATTTGTGGAATTATATTAGAAAAAAGAGTCATTTTGCTTGTTTACAAGCTAAGACCCCTGCTGGCTGCCCCACAGCCTGTTTCTCTATCTAACAAAGGCGCTGAACCGTTTTGTTTTGACTCCTTCTGCAACTTTGTCTCAGAGTTTTCCCATTTAGAGAAATTTACATATCTGCAAACCATTTTACAGACAATGCTTTGTTGTATCTTGACCGTCTCTCTGCTCACCTTCCTTCCCAGCCATTTCTGAATGCACAATAAAAAGTATAAAACATCAAACCTCCTGCAGTGTGTAAGGCAACACGTCAGTGGTTAGAAATGTATCACTTCCTGAAAGTTAGAAAGAAGTAAATCTTTACAGAAGCTTCCTGTGTGCACTGATTGGTTTCATCATGAAATCTCAACAGTGCTTCCTTCCATTGCTCCAATCAAATCAATCAGTCTCGTCCTTCCTATCTGACATGGTTCACAGAAAGCTGTGACTCTCCCCCACATCAGATCTGCTCCTAACATCCTCTTTCAATAGGATGTACAGTATATCAAGGCGATCACGGTAAGACTCAACAACATATTCTGCAATAAAAATGACTCCAAAAATGACTCTTTGGCATTGTATGTGTTAAACAACCAAGTATATCGCAGAGTAACTTTGAAGGACCCAAGAAAACCAAGACATAATTAGAATTTCAACATTTTTTAAAGATGTTAATGTTTGTCTTTGGAATAACATGGTAAATAAATGACAGGAGACAAACTGATACAGCCTGTTGTACTGTAGATAGCATCGCAAACCTCCTGTTGTTTGAAATCTTGATATAATGCAAACCTGTAGCAAACCTTAGATGCAGTGGCTTCCTGATTTGACAGGGCTCAGTACTTTAGTTAAACCATTATTTGGGGCAGTTTCCTCGGGCAAACAGAACGAGCTGACAGCCTCACTGCAGCATATTCCCAGCATGTTACTGCAGTCTCTGAAAACTCTTTCCCTTCTCATTGCTTTCACTGTGGTGGGCAAACCACAAATTAAGAGCCATTTTTTCCTCTTTTTATGAATGCCACCACTCAAAGCTGCACTTATTGTTGCCATGGCAATACTGGTTTCGGGCTTGAATCAGCCTGAGGTTAAGACGTTTAAGTTTCTTAGCTTTAGATTTTGAAACAGTCAAACTCTTGTTCTGACGGAGGTCACTGTGTTGAGGGTGGTGCTGTCTCTGTTTTATTGGAGGTTATGTATCAGAATTTCAGGAGCAGGACCACGCCTCCACACACGCTCCTTCCGGCTGTCATCTATATCAGCGGTCCCCAACCCCCGGGCCTCGGACCGGTACCGGTCCGTGAGTCGTTTGGTACCGGGCCGCGAGAGTTGAGGCTCAGGTGTGAAATGTTTGGTTTTCAGGGTTTTTATCGGTTTTCAGCGTTATTTTGTTATCGTTTTTATCATTAACTCTGTTTTCCTGGGTCTTTTCACGTGTGTTATGAATAAATTTTCTTTTTTTCAGTACCGGTACTAGTTTTATTTTGTTGTATTTATCCGCGACACCTTAAAGGCCGGTCCGTGAAAATATTGTCGGGCATAAACCGGTCCGTGGCGCAAAAAAGGTTGGGGACTGCTGATCTATATAGGTTCCCCCAGTTCTGCAAGCTGATCATTCTCGTTTACCCTCCCTCCTTCTTCTCCATTCTTCAACTTCTTCACTTCTGTTTAGGGGATCTGCCAGGTCCGGTAGCCGTCACCAGTCCCCAAACCGCAGCTCAATTCATGTCAAAGCATCACCTTTACCTGCTAAAACGCTGTCAAACATAAATTAGGATGTGGGCCCAGCTAGTGAATTTTATTTCATTACTTTATGTTGAGCAGAGGTTGAAGTTGGTGATATTTTACCCGAGCAGTGATTCCCGAAGTGTTGGCTGGGGTCCACTGGTGGACTGTGAATGTACTGCAGTATTAACACAAATTCAATTTAAAATTACTCACAAGTATGTACAGTTATGGTTTCATGCATTTATTTATATAAAAAATGAATTAAAACTGTTAATAGAAGGCGGTTCGTTTGGTATATTACTCATCACTCTGACTTAAATTTACTGCTTTTGTTTTGTGTCACAGTGGCACATGACACCAGTGGCTCCAAGAGGCTCCGCCCAAGGGCAGAAACCTCCAGCAGAGGACAATGAATAAAGGAGGGGAGGATGAATAATGGACTTTATTCATGCATTCTGTCTTCAACTGATTTTCATTCCTCTCCAGAGCATACCTCCACCTCTCCGTGCTCTCTCCACCTGTTCCCTTCTCTCACTAAACACTGACCTCAACAATAAATTGAAACATAGAAAAACAATAATTCCAGGTGTCTGCTAAGAGTCAGGCTCACTCTTTCCTGACATTTATAAACTAACCCAGGGACGATAAACTCGTTTTACATCGTGCGTAGCCATACGTTTATCTTAAGTGGGCAGGACCAGTGAATTTCCCTCTTGCCATCAATGTGCAACTTCAACAGTATGTCTCAATTTTTGCACATTATAAAGAAACGCTTCTGTAGTAAATGAAAGAAATCTTTCAGCATAACACTTTGGTATTAAGTTGTAAAAAATGTGTAAAATGACAGAAAAGCTTTCTTTCTTTTTAGTAAATTTCTATATTATTTTCACAATAGTTGTGATTTTATTGTTTAACCATTACTTAATTGTCTTTATCAGTATGAAAAACTGTAAAACATATGAAAATTTGGTTAAAATGTCTAAAATTTATGCGCTCCTAAACATTTCCCAAAGCTATCCACTGAGTCAGATTGCAGATCTTTGGCTGATCGTAGCCCCCGGGCCTTGTGTTTGTCACCCCTGAATGAACCTGTGAGTCAGTTAACTGAATAAATAATGACAGCTGCTTAGTCATAATTTAGTTTGCTGGGCTGGAGACCTGCCAGCATGGCTGCATATCAGGCTGCACACATTAGACAAAATGTCTCTTTTTCATTTCAGATCCATTTTCCTGCAGGATCGCTGGCAGGAGTCAAATGTCTCTGTGAGTCAACTTACTTTCAGTCACAGGCAGCACAATACTGTTATACCCACTGCATCAGGGCACAGCTTTGTGTTTTCACACATCATTAGGAGGTTGTATGCACGACTCTGCCGTGCTAATGCACCACACTAATGTGTGTCTGCTAAATGTGACGCCTCAGCTGAATTAGCCTTTATGGAGTCAATTTCAATTAGGCTCCGAGGCTTGCTGGATGAGTCCTTCAACACCCAATTCAGGGATCTTAATGAGATTAATTACACTTTTTTCATGCCAAAGATTTTTTTTAAAAGAGCAGTGGGAGTGACAGGAGTGGAAAGATTTGGGTTTTCAATTTACCATCGTGCAAGAAAGTGCAGTCGTCGTGCTGCGTTATCAGTCTGCACTGGGGATAAAAACAAAATTCACTTTTTCTTAAAAGCTGAGGTAACACTGTGGAAACTGATGCAGAACACAAAAGAACACATACTCTGGACTGGATGCTGTATATCTGTATTTAAAGTTTCTCTTTTATTTGATGAGAAGGTTAAAGCTGGCAGCCCGAGGTCTGTAACCAACTGTGCCCTTCAGGGTAAATAAAGCATGAATGAAACGCGACAGGACGTCAGTCAGAAACAAAATGCTTACGGTGAGGCTTCCTTTCCAGATGGGAAAAAATAAGCTTCATTCATTTTGTCCTGCTTATTTGGGTGTCAGGGGCAGCATTCCTAGCAGACGTGCCCAGACCTCCCTCTCCCAGCTGAGAGACATTATCTCTACAGGATGTCCTGAATATGCTCTATGAAAGCCTCCTGGTTGGACATACCCAAAATACCTCAACTTGGAAGTGTCCAGGAGGCATCCTAAGTGATGAAGAGGAGCAGCAGCTCTTCTCCTGAATAACTGAGCTTCACATCTATTCAATTCAATTCAATTTTATTTATATAGCGCCAAATCACAACAAAAGTCGCCTCAAGGCGCTTCATAGATACAGAGAAAAACCCAACAATCATATGACCCCCTATGAGCAGCACTTTGGCGACAGTGGGAAGGAAAAACTCCCTTTTAACAGGAAGAAACCTCCAGCAGAACCAGGCTCAGGGAGGGGCGGGGCCATCTGCTGTGATTGGTTGGGGTGAGAGAAGGAAGACAGGATAAAGACATGCTGTGGAAGAGAGACAGAGGTTAATAACAGATATGATTCAATACAGAGAGGTCTGTTAATACATAGTGAGTGAGAAAGGTGACTGGAAAGGAAAAACTCAATGCATCATGGGAATCCCCCAGCAGCCTACGTCTATTGCAGCATAACTAAGGGAGGATTCAGGGTCACCTGGTCCAGCCCTAACTATATGCTTTAGCAAAAAGGAAAAAGCCTGCCATCTCCCTCCAAGGGTGAGCACAGACGCCCTCCTGACAAAGCTCATTTTATCCACTTGTATCCATGTTCTTACTCCTTTGGCTTCCACCCACAGTGTAGATTAATTAATCCGTTAATTAAATGTACTAGCATCGAGCGCCTTTGTAGCAGAGGAGACTGAGGAGAATGAGGTTTAAAAGTATGGATGCAGACATGATCCATTTGTTAGTAAAGTGGCACTATGAAGCCATGCTGGTGTTTTCAAAGCGCACATGATGAACAAGGATCAGAAAGAGGACCAGGAGGCCGCTTCACTAGTTTGCATGTAAAAATATCCTTTATACTGAATCCTGAGGACCAAAATGTATTAAATGAACTTCACGCTTTATTCAGTATGGCCTCAAACTAACGTGTGAGACCATAAACTCATCCAAGGAGTGTTTCCAAAGAGCAAGGGAGACATTTACTCTACGACAGGACGAGTCTTTTACTCTACAAAGTAGCTCAGACCCTTACAAAGTCAGCTGGGAGCGGTGCTTCCAAACATTAAAAACAATGACGTGCAAAAGCTTGACAACATCTGTTGCCAGAACAACATCTCGGGAAATAACCGCAGCGCCTTAACACAAGAAAATACAAAAATAAAACTGGTAATTTGGGGGAACTGATTTCATCTTCGCAGCAGTGATTTCCATCTGTTCTGCTGAGGCCTTTTAAACCACAAGTAATCATGGGTTGTTTATCCTGATGAGCTACACAGCTGCTCTTATCTGCAGAGCACAGATGATTTGTTGTATGAATTCTAAATATTTTTAAATTTCTACCGAAGGACTAGATTTAGCTTTTCTGATAAAAGCGGCGTGCAGCAGTCAGAGACATCCGAGATGTGCTCGGGCATTCTGGCTGAGCAGGAATCTGATTTTAGATTCTCTGGATCGATACCCTGTAGGAATCAAACTGAGGGAAAAAATAAGGTTTATCAAGCCTGTAGGCAGTTTCTCTTCTATAATTAATTTCTCCAAAGAATACGTAAGCAGACAAAATTTTTTAAAGGGATCCTGATAAATATCAGAGCCAGCTCCACCCTTCGTGCTGTACATCATCTGCTTCGTGGCGTGCACGCAGTCACCCAGAATGCTTCGCTGCTCATACGTTATTTAACGCACATGTTAGCTCACACAGCTGTATTATATAACTGTGTGGTGCAATACTTTCTTCTGCAGAGCCCCATTTCTGTGGCCTGCAGCACTTGTTTATGAGTGTGTGGCGAACGGGCAACAAACCCGATTACCTGCCTGTTGAGATGCTGGCGGGGAGCCTGGCCCGTCTTTCTTCAATAAATCATCACTGTAACGGTGATTTCTGATCAAAGCCTGGAACAAATTTCTCTCAAACAGCTGAGTCTCACAGACTTCCACTTTCACTTGGATTACAGCCGCAGATCAGCTGCCTTTAATAATTGTCTCTGGTGTGAAGTTTTTGGGGGTAGTTCACCACTCAGCATGAACACATGGAAAAATGACAGTTTTGTGTAGCTTAATGTCATGAAAATAGAAACAGGTCTGTCACGACTTTCCAATGAGCCAAAGAATAGTAGATTATTGCAGTTTCAAGTTCAGAAAGTTAAATATTACACACCTTTAAACTGCTTTTAAATGGACAACAGAAGACACTTAGAGATGCAGCTGATGCAGGCACACTTCTTGTGTTCCATGCAAGGCTATATTCACAGATATTCTATTAGCTAAATGCTAACATGCACATGTTTAACCCTTTAAGACCTACCAGAGAACCAAGTCCGCCAGAGCTTATATTATATGTTTACATGCTGTGGAGCCATTTTTGGGAGCATTTCAAGTTGCTATACATCAATACAACCATTATAGCCCAAATTTTAATAATATGTCTGCATTAAGTGCATAGTAATTACATAAATTGCAAAAAAGTGCAATAAACTACAAAAAAAATTGAAAATCGTTTTTGTTTTTTAACATATATTTCTAGTTAGAGAAATTTAAGAGGCTTATCCCTCAAAACTGTAAATACAAAAAAGTTGCACAAAATAGTTTCCCACCACAGGAAATTTATTTTGAGTGTCTTCATAGTTTTATTTTTGAAATACACCAATTTTTATACACTGCAGGAAAAACGAAAATAAATATTATGATGCAAATTTGCAAAAAAGCAGCATGTGCATCAAAATAAACTATTTCCAGCAGTGCAATATGAGTCCTAAGCATCCCAGAAACCACACAGAAAGTCATAAAGTCAAAGATAACTTTTAAAAACACCAGTATAGGCTCATGAGGCCTTGATGTTAGTTAAAAAACTACATTTCTGCAAAATGACGTCACTTCCGGTTTCGGGCAGGTAATGGCGGACATGCGATAGTTCGCCTGATGGACTAGGAAGTGTTACAAACAGCTGATCGGATCGGCAAAGCGTGTTTCTGGAATATTATGTTTGTGTTGCTGCAAGTGCTTTTATGAAGTTATATGTGGAAGGAAACTGTGACCGAGGACAAGCTGATGGCATAAGATGTAAGTACAACTCCTCCGGTTTCATATGCAAAAAAATTTATTGCACTAGCTCACGTGATTGCAGAGCTACAGGGATTTAAAAGTAGTTATGCAAAACAGAGCGTGCTGCTCTGACCGGTTTTAAAGGGTTAATGAGTTTACAGTTAAGTCACAGATCCAACGAGCTAAGTGCAGTTTTTCTATAAACTTCTTTGTAACCCAGAGTTTTCTTGCAGCTAGAGAATTTACCCTCTGGTGACCATGAAAAAGAAAGCAGTTTGTCAGCACTTCCCCATAGGCTTCACGTTTTCAGACCATCTTTTATTTACAGTCTATAGGGAAGGCTAACAAAGAGCAGAAGGGAAACTATGAGGACTGAAAAGGATTAGAGACTAAATCACTAAGAAAAGAAACCAAAAACCATCACACTGTGCAGCTTTGGGGATTCATAATATGATGCTCAACTCAACTATGTAAGGAGGTTGTTGGATATGTGAGCAACTTTCCTTTCTTTTTAGGAGGAATTCTTAAATGTGAAACACAAAAAAAGTGTTTTACATCTCTAGTGAATATACTTTCATATGACCTTCATGAAGATATAGAGGTAATATTTCATTTTATTTTGTGTTCTCACATCCCCCTAATATGCCAACCTGGCACTGGTCTAGTGCTTGGCACAGAGATGCTCTTTAAGGCGCCGTGTACCAGCTCTGAACCGTAAGTATTCACCTCAGGACGTTTTGAACCCAAACTGCACGACGTCCTGGAACAAGATTTAAGGCATTAATGTTGGGAGAGTGTAGTTCTGAGAGTATATAAAGAAATATGGACATAAAAGTAGTCTGACAAATTTAATCAAGGTTCTCTGGTGTCATCTGACTTCGTGCCAGACACTGAGAGACTCTGAGGTCCTGGCAGAAGCTTTGATTTTAGTCCTGCTATTTATTTGACAGCTAACCTTGAGAGACTAAGCCAAAGATCTTTAATTGAAGTGATAAGTAATGATATATCGCCACTCAAAAACATTTTTAAAAAAGCAATTAATGAGTGCATGTAATTCCTTAGAGCTGTTAATTAAAGCAGTGTTTCTGTGATGCTGCAGGCAATAAAAAAATGCTAAAACTAAAATTTTTGTTTCTAAAGTTGGGCTATTCAAACTTTCTGTTTTATCCAACCTAAACTAAGGTCGTATAAAGTGTATTTAAAGTCAGGAATGGATGCATAAGCTGCAGAAATAAAACTGATGAACTCTAGATATGAATAATCTTAAGGCTCTGTGCCAACACTTGCTTCTGTTTAATTTCCACCAAAGTGTGTCTGTCCTCCAGTTCAACCCCATCAACAGGCCGAACGTGGGGTCTTGTTCCAGTACATCTGGAGAGATGTCTGCCACAGCAGCAGCAGCAGCAGCCAAGGCTTTAATGGCTCCGCCGAGGAGAGAAAGACGGGTGCAAGGCCACCGCTGGCTGCATCCTTCTCGTATATATGAGATTGAAAGAGGGGGAGGGTCTGTAGCAGGAAACCTTGAATCTGGTGAGTAACACAGGACACGCTGGAGATGGTAAATAGGACCTTGCGCCTGGTCTGCAGAGTCAGTTACTGGTATCGATTTCCAATATGTCAGTGTTGTTATCCTCTTTTTTTCCAATCACAGTGTTAATTTGTTAGAGTGGTAAACAAGATGTGTCCCGTTTCCTTAGAACTGCAGAATGGTCCTGTTTTATTTATGCTGTGTATTTATAACCTTTAAGCAAACAGTGAAAACAACTTGTTTCTCCAGGCCTTGATGTGTAAATGATGGTGTAAAACTGGGGAGGGAGCAGAGTGATGAAACAACTGGTGGAAGTGCAGCAATACCCTGCTTCATGCGCCGCAGCAGCTTCACCGGTTACCTTCACGTCATCTGCTGCATCATTTGTGCTGTTTGCACAGCTTGTTCCACAACATAAATCCCATGCCGATGCTAACCTGCAGTCTCTAAAAAACAGTCTCTGGATGCACATGATTCAAGTTAAGCTTCCAAATTTACTGTCGTGACTTCAGAGACGATGAGTACTCCGAGATCAGCGCATTATTAAGAGAGGGACTCGAAATATCCAGCATGAGTAATCTTACTGTGACTAATCATCCAACCAGGTAATTGAGGTTAAACTAAATCAGAGCGTGAAACAGCAACAATGCCAAAAAAATGAGAAACAAATTGCTGCATGTTAGAGTGTGATTCAAAACTAAGCTCTGAACGTCCTTACCGGAGTTTTTGTTGGGTGACTGATCAGCATTTTTAAAGTTTCAAGGACAGGAGAGGAAGAAATGACGAAAATGGAAAAGTATTTGGAGAAAAGTCTAAAAGTTGTTTTTCTAAACTTAATCCTCTGCAGCCATCAGCCTTAATCCTAACCTTAACCCTAGGCACTCAGAATATTTGTGTTTTTAAATGAAATTGTTCTCCCGAGTCATGGAAATAAAGGAATAAGGAATTATTCATGTTTTCTATTTAAAAAGGTTATTTTGGCTTTCTCCAAAATATAAAGTTCGCGATAGGATGACTATGATGACTGAGAGTTACAATAAGCTGAAAAAGGAAGCAAAGAGCAAAAGAAATTATTCACAAACCTGCCTCAGGGGGCTTTCTGATCTACACTCACATGCACTTCATTAGGTACACCTGTTTAACCATCCATTCATGCAAACATCTAATCAGCCAATCACATGGCTGAAACTCAGTAACTTTGGGCACATAGATGTGGTCAAGGTGACCGGCTGAAGCTCAAACTGAACATCAGAATGGAGAAGAAAAGTGTGACTTTAACCTTTGATGCCAGGATGGCCAGTCTGAGTATTATGGCAGGAGATAACAATAAAGTTCTACTGATGCAAAAATCTGTATTCAGTTTGCAAGAGTTCACATGTGTTGTTTAAAACGTTGGACTCTTCAACAGCTACTCAGTAACTCAGCTACTAGTAATCTTTTCTATATTAGACAAGAGACGGCGGACTAGCTGACTGGCCACACACGGATCGGGAATTAGGCCCATTTTGTTTTTCACTAGCAGGTTCAATTAATGAAAGATTCAAAAAGGCTATTTTAGGAAGTCTTGATGGCCACAGGCCATTATGTTCACAGCTATGATTCAGATCTCTTAAGATATGTTATAACAGATTTTTGAGTTCTGATTTGGAGCTTTGTTACAGCCATTTACCATTTGGCAACAAAAACTTTGCCCAGACAAAAACAATAAAGAACACTTGATTACTTATTTCCTCATGGCTGCTCACAAATATCCAATGAATTGATCACATGGTTGTGACTCAGTATACTTAGGTATGTAAACACGTCCAAGATGACCTGCTGACGTTCTCTTGGTAAATGGCCTGTATTTGTATAGCGCTTTTACTAGTCCCTAAGGACCCCAAGGCGCTTTACACACAGTCATCCACCCATTCAGACACTGGTGATGGCAGCTACATGTAGCCACAGCCACCCTGGGGCGCACTGACAGAGGCGAGGCTGCCGGACACTGGCGCCACCGGGCCCTCTGACCACCACCAGTAGGCAACGGGTGAAGTGTCTTGCCCAAGGACACAACGACCGAGACTGTCCAAGCCAGGGCTCGAACCGGCAACCTTCCGATTACAAGGCGAACTCCCAACTCTTGAGCCACGATCGCCTCTTCCCTGAGTTCTCTGGGTGAAAATGCTTTCTTGATGTCTGAAGTCAGAGGAGATCAGGCTGATAGAAAGGCAACGCCAGGGCATGCAGAAGAGCATTTCTGAATACACAACATATCAAAGCCTTGAAGGGCTACAGAAGAGCACACCAGGTCACTCCCGTCAGATAAGAACAGGAAACTGAGGCTACGGTTCACACACACTCATCAATGTCACCCAGTTTAATGAATCTTGATTTTTGCTGCAGCGTTTGGATGAACGGGTGAGAACTTGGAAAGCATGAAACCACGGATTCATCCTGCCTTGGCAAGTGTAGGGGAGATGTTCTTGACACACTTTGGCCCTTTAGTACCAGCTGAGCATCGTTTAAACACCACAGCTGGGTTCTTGAGCTTTGCAGTTAGTTCACTGTACTCACATGGCCTCCATCTTCGACATGGAGCCGACAAATCTGCAGCAACGGTGTGTTAAGGAACGTTTCCAGCAACTTTTCGAATCTGTGGCACAGAGAATTAAAACATTCTGAAGGTAAAAAGGCATCCAACCTGGTACCTTTGACCTGTCCAGTGAGTGTTTATTATTATTGACAGCTTCATTCCTCTGATCCTACAGATAACATGAAAAGATTCACATGTTAGAAAAGCAGAACAAAGAATATAAATAATATATAAATAAGGCCTAAAGCAAAAGGGAGCATAGAAATACATCCAGGACCCCGGAATGGATACGAGAAACGAATAAAAGGAGGAAGCGAAGTGGAAAGAAACGAAGAAATAAAGAAGAATTTGTAAGTAATAGTGCGACATTCTGGAAGATGAGCTTGTTTCCTTCCTTGTGAAGATAAACACTGCTGCAGCCAGAAGTCATTTCCAGGAAAGCTCCGTTTTTAAAACTCCCCGTGAAGCTATGAAGCGTTGTTTTCACACACTAATATAAGATATAATGTTTTCATTACTGAGCTTCAGAGGTTGGCTCACAATATTTATTCCTATTTAATTAATCTTATTAAACACATCGTAATCTTTATAATATAATCGCATTACTCAGAGCATCAGCTTGTTGGACTGTTTCAAGTCTGAGACGATCACAGGGCGCACGCAGTTTGGAGTGCAACGGCTTTTTATAAAGTTTTATTGAAAGTTGTAATTGGCAGCTTGTAAAAACCACATTTCCCTTCTGACAAGAAAACAGAATTGAAGAAAAACAATAAAGAACTGAAGTAAAAACAGAAGATAATAAGGGAAGGAAAGCAGACTGGAGAGATGGAAAGAAGGAAAAATAAAGAAATGATTGAATGAAAATTAAAGTAATATTGTAATATTTTGGAAAATGTTCTTATTTACTGTGCACTGCAGAGAAATACAGGAACCATCTGCTTTTATAATCCCTCTCTGAAACTGTGACGTGTCCTCTTTGCACTTTGGTTTCTGCACAGAATAAACAAAAAGGAAAACGTGTTAATCGCGGATTTTCAGCCACGGATGAAGAAAGTTGATGCTTCACTCACAGAGCACGACATCAATAACACAGGTGTGCGTGTGTGTGTGTCTATTTGGCAGCCATGCATTAACAGTGGCTTGTGTAATAATTTGAGAAGCTGCTAATATGTGAGTCATGAAGATGATTTCTGATGTCACGTCATGTTAGGACAGAGTGCGAGAGAGCAGGAGGACAGAACAGATACTGAAGGAGTGCGAGGATGCTCGTTACCAAATCAGTGTCTAAGAAACTAACAGGTTTGGACTGAGAAAAAATAATCTTGGAAGGCAAAGACAAAGAACCAGTTATGAATCATTTTGTGTGCAAACATTAGAATCTGTTTTTAAACACAATGCTGCATTTCTTATCAAATGCTTTGCACAACAGGAGCTTAGCTTCATCTCACGGTTTTCTCAACAAGTTCAACAATCGAGAAAATGAAACCAACACTGGACTTGGTGGGAAAAGGGTTTATTTTGATTTACACACTTTAATGTAACACTGTCATTCTTTCAAATGTATAATAAACAAGCTATTGTCTTGACTTGATTAATAACTAAAGATGCATGAACAACACAAGTATACAACAGCAAACAGAGTGCCAGCCTTGCATCTCTTTTTTTTGTCACACTGTTGCCATCTGCTGGACAAACCAATGTGGTGATCAAGTCAAAACTCAAAGCTCGAGGCTGAAATCAATGTGGAAAAAACTTAAAGTGCAAAGCTGCTAATGACGCTACATGTTGGTTCAACTCAAAATTAATTTTTAAAAAATAAATCCTTCATTATCTCTTTTTTTTAAGTGTAAATTTTCCCCTAAAAATAATTTCAAATACTAATTAGGTAACTTTCACCTAAATTCAATTAAGGAATCCAATAAATACAAACATTAAATTAATATTTTTCAATTCATTTTAGGAAAAATTAGGAAATTATTGAAATTTTCAGGATTATAGATCCATGAATCAAAGTTCTCCCAAATTCATAACACACAAAATGTTTCAGTCAATTATCTCAAACAAAATGGCACAGAGGGAAACATTTTTCTCCAATGATCATTAGGTTAATCAAAATAATAAAAAAAAGATTAATAATTATAAATAATGATGAATAAATGAAAAATAACGGCTGGATTAGGAGATACAAGTGCTGAATCAGTGCAGCTGTGACAGCTGGAGACAAACATACAAAACAGAATTCATTTTGTGGTCAAACTTTGTTGACTGCCTTAAGCTTTCCAGCTGGTGGAGCGCTGCACCTTGTAAACCATCGGCTCGATGAGTCTGACTTCAGTCGTCATTTCTCGCTCCAAATGCTCAGAGAAAGCAAACAAAATCGGAGGCACCTCAAAGTTAACAATAATCCAAAATCTCCCAGCGTAGACAACGTTTGTTTGGCTGAGACAAATGCCATCATATGGCAGGAAGAGACAATCCATCCACAACAACAGATTACTTGTTAAGGCTCCACACTGAAGTCTTACATCAGCTCAAAAGAGAGTCTTCTGCCGGCTCCGGGACACTGTGAGCCACAGTTTTTTAAAGTTTTATTTAAAGTCGTGTTTCATGAAGCAGGGGCCAAGAATGGCCAGTCAATAGTTTTGGGACACCTACAAAACAAACAAACAAACAAAATAAAGCACTGCAGGATGATAAAGAGACCAGAGCCTCATCCAACGCAGGAGACGACTGAATCCATAAATGATGTCATTACAGCCGATCACTTTAACTGCTCTTGCCAATTCAGTGCAGGGTTGTGGGGCTGGAGCCCTAACAGCTCTCACAGAGGGCTACAGGGCCTGTCCAGACAACCAGACACACTCATTCACAGTTAAGGCAAATTTAGAGTTACCCATTTATCTAACAAGCATGTCCTCTGACTGTGGCACAAAGCTGGGGTACCCTGAGGAAGCCCAAGGGCATCCACACAGGGTGCCCCAGAGGGGAAGTGGGTTCAAATCCAGGAGCTTCTTTCTGTGCTGCCACAATTCTTAACTTGTAACATAAAATGTCAAGAATCCCAACAAAGATTAATCTCAAAAACAAAAAGATAGTCTCGAAACTGTAGACACACATGAAGAGAGCAATAATTCTCAGAGCCTCTGCTGTGGCTTTCAGCGACACTTTGACCCTTTCAGACCAAACTCTGTGACTGTGACCGCGTTTCTACCCCAAGTGAAATCTCATATGTCGATTTAAACTTCCCTGCTGGGTAAATCCTTGATCACAAATGGCGCAACCAAACGGTTTCTCTCCTGTGTGAACCGTGATGTGAGACTCCAGGTGCGTTTTTCGGTTAAATTTCTTGCCACAAACATCGCAACCGTACGGTTTCTCCCCCGTGTGAACGATCATGTGCGTCCTAAGGTGGGATTTGCGGTTAAATCTTTTGCCGCACACGTCGCAGCCGAATGGCTTTTCTGCCGTGTGGACGGTCATGTGCGTCGTCAGATGAGTCTTCCGTTTAAATCTTTTACCGCAGTCGTCGCACCCAAACGGTTTCTCCCCTGTGTGGGCTATCATGTGTATCTTTAGATTATTCTGATGCCTTGCTCTTTTGCCACAAATATCGCACACAAACGGTTTCTCCCCTGAATGGATTGTCACATGCGTCTTCAGGTTCTGGTGATGCGTAAACCTTTTTCCACAAATGTCACAGCCAAATAACTTTTCTCCCGTGTGGACCCTCATGTGCGATTTAAGATTGTACAGGTACTTAACTCTTTTGCCACAGAACCCACAGCCAAACGGTTTCTCTCCCGTGTAAATTTTGATGTGCGAGTCTATGCTTTGCTTCCGTTTAAAACATTTCATGTTATCCAAACAGCCAGAAGAACCATTTTCTGAATTACGTCTGATGTGCCTCTTAAGAGACTGCTTGTAGACAAAATGTTTACCGCACGCAGAGCAGCTAAAGTTTTTTTTCGGAGTGTTATGTCCCGCCTCACTAGGAACGCCCGACTCGAGCTTTCCATTTTCACTGTCTTCAGTTTCAGGTCCAGAATCTGACAACGGGCCCTGCCAATCCTCATCACTGACCTCCGTCTCTGAAGAGTCAGAAGCCCCTTTAACAATATTTGTTTGTAAATGAGTACTGGGATCAGGTTTCCTGGCTAGTTCTAGTGATCTACCGTCCTCTCCGTAAGTTTCTATCTTAATCCATTTAGTCAAGCTGCTGCTTGGAGGCTCAGCCGCCGTGCAGTCTTTAGTTTGGCTTTTATGAAGCTGTGAAAAATGAGGTTTCTCTTCATCATCTTCACTCTTTACTAGAATATTGAATGGAAACCCAGTGATTTCAGTCTCCTCGAACCCATTAAGGTGCTCTCCCTCCTGACTGGCCCACAGTTCCTCCTGCTCCGTCTTTATGTGGAGGTGTTCCGAGTAATGCTGGTCCCATGGAGCCTCTTCTTTGATCACCACAAGTTGCTGAATATCTGCAGGCAGCAATGAAACACACGTTTACATCGATAACTGATTTGAAATACACCGACACTCATCCTCAGCAGTTTGAAATCCTTGTAGTGTGTTTTAACTCACACCACGTATTCACTATGAGTTTTAGGCTACGTCCACACGCACACGGGTATTTGTTTTTGTGTTTTTTTAAAATCCCATCCACACATAAATGCAAAATTAAAGGAAAACGCTGCTAGGAACATGTAAAAGCAACAGGTGGCGATATATTCCTAACCGTGTAGAAATGTTGGCCAATCAGAAGTCTAGAAGCCTCGGTGGGAAATAGTAAACAAAGATGGTGCATAGAAGCAGAACGTCCTATGTGTGGAGGGACAGTAACTGTGTGTGTATATGTCAGCATTTAAACACTGCAGAGAGTAACAGTAACAGTCCGCCATTGTAGAAATTCATTTCACCAAAACAAAAACGTGGCGCACAGTGCAACGTCAAAAAAGGTGCACACCTTTGATGCTGCGTTTTCTCCGTTTTCCTCGTCCACACGTAAACGCAAAAACTGAGTTTTCAAAAATATCCACCCTGACCGGAGTTTTTAAAAATCTCAGTTTTCAGTGACTGAAAACGCCGTTTACGTGTGGACGAAAGGTGCAAACGCACAGAAAAATCTGCGTTTTAAAAATACCCGTGTACGTGTGGATGTATCAGTCACTCCGCGCAGCCAGATCCTGCAATTCCTCTACACACACTGTACGGGTCCAATAACCAGCCATTACTTCCAGCTCACGCTGGGCATGAACATCGAGCTCACGATAAGCCGACAGTTTATGTATTCAGACTGCATCCATAAACTGTTCCAAGTGAGCTAGTGGTGCCCAGAGTCTGAGCCAGACAAACTGGTCACATTATACTGCACAGCAAAGTATGATGTTAGGAATAGAGTATATCAAGATTTACCAGTCACCAGTTATTCAACTAAAAATACACATCACATTTACAAGTATGCACATTTCTATGGGTGTGGATCATTTAATACTGTTTTAGTAATTATAAACATTACTGTAATGTAATGATCATTGTGTATCTTATGTTAAAAACCATTTGAGTTAATATCTTGCTAGAACAATAGTAGCAGCTGGGTTTTATTGCAAATTATACCTTTACTTGCATGTGTAAAGATGGCGTTTCATGGTCCCTGGCACTGCCATTTTTAAACATGCACGTTCAATTAGGGAACAAAAACATTCAACGATGACAAGGTCATTCAGAATATTTAGGTAGTCAGGTGACCTTAGTGTTTGAACACATTGTTTCTGAACAAACTGCCCAGCTGGTTGCATATAGTAGAAGGGTCGATGACAGGTGCATCAACTAATCAGCCTCTCTTCACCACCAGATGCAGCCATCACTCAGGATCAGGTAAATCTGGACTTAGACCACATGAGCTTTTTCAATCAGTATGCTCCCTACCAAACTGAAGCCCTTTTTAGTGGTTTTCTTACAGCTCAGCAGCTGTTTAATCCCCATCCCTTGAATACTCTTTCCAATGTGCATGTGGAAATGCTATTTAACTATTAAAACACAGCCGAGAGTTCTACTGTTGATTCTGACTTCAAACGCTTCAGTCATCTCCTGTCACAATCATTCAAGATTTTTTGGAGAAGATTGTTCACCACTATATCCTTCCAGGTTTTAAAAGAAATGCATCAGAGAGATCCTGTGCCACTTTCAGTAATTTCAGTCATTTTCTCTGCTTAATTCAGGCCAATCTGAAGCTGAGTAACATCTGTTCCACAAACATAGATCTACATCTTCTGACATGGTGGTTTAAACAATGAGAAGCTCCAGTTTGCTCCACACGGCTAGTCAAAATCTATTAATCACAGCAATAATTACCCAATGGAAGGCTCTTACCTGCTCTTACTCATTTGGCTACTAGTTTTGGGGGGGTTTTGACCATGCGTTTCATTGCCAGACATGTGGTGTTGGGCTGTTTAGACCGATGGGATATGGAAAAGAATACCCTCAGCAGCAGTAAGGATAGGAGAGACAGATATAAAGATCTTGTCTCTTGGTGCAGGCTACAGCCTCCCCCATGTTTGTGTTTATATAAAGACGACTGTCAAACTACCAAGACTTATTTTTCTACAACAAAGTCTGAACTACAAGCTAATTTCAAGTTGAACTTTTTACCAGGTTACATAAAAACTTTAAAAAAAAACAAAAAAAAAAAACACCTAACCTCCACAGAAGGTTATGGTCAAGATATGGGACATACAAAACCACCACCAACTGGAAAACAGTGCTGTTTCTCAGATGAACAGATGATCTCAGATGGACCTCAGTCTGAAGATTGTAAAACCAACTTAAGCTTTGTTTTTCCCTGATGACCAAAGAAATATATTTCTTATTTTTCTTTAAACTTTAAATCTAATTAATTCTTCTATAAGACTCAATATGGTGATCTAACCCTAACATAGAACTTTGATTTCTTGAAATTTTAAAAAACTTAATTTCAAAAAGGTTTGGATGTTATTTAAAATGCAAAAAAGAAACATAATGCAACCATATTTCTTTTTTGTAACCCAGTGGGAGCAGTTTAGTAACATGATTGGTTATAAAAGAACGTCTTAGAGAAGCAGAGTTTTTCAGAAACTTTTTTAGAAGAATGTAAAATTTTGGAGAATTTGAACATCTTCATGCACAATGGAGGGTCTGAAAATCTATATTGGGTGCTCGTAATCTTCATGCCCTCAGGCGGCACTGAATTAAAAGGAAATTTTGCCATGGAAGTCAGTGCATGAGCTCAGGAACACTTCAAGAAATCACTGTCTGAACACAGCTCACGGTGCCATCCGCACATGCAGGTCAAAGCTCCATCATGTAAAGGAGGCACATGTGAACAGGACCCAGAAAGGCCAAAGTCTTCTCTTTAAACTGGACGGAAGCAAAGTGGAAAACTCTTCTGTGGTCAGATGGACCGAAACTTGAGATTCCTTTTTGAACGCACAGACTCTGCAGCCTAAAGAGGAGAGTCTTCAGCCCAGTCCGGACTCGACTGAGATACTAATGAGTCTAATAACTTGCACGGTCAGCATTTTTGCCAGCTTTCCTTTCAGCTGTTGAATGTATACTATTTTTTGTCCAGAACTGGTGACCACGCAAAGCATGCACAGATTAATAACTGTGATCTGTGTTGCATCTAACCTCTTCCTACTTTTTCCCTAACCTGTGCTCGTAGAAGCATGTATGGCAGCGCTAACTTTAAGTAATCATGTTCTGTATGACTTTATCAGGCTCGCACTGTTGTGGAGGAATTCTCGCCCACTCCTCTTTACTGTGTTGCTTCAGATCATTGAGGTTTGCAGGAATTCACTTGTGCACAGCTCTCTTAAGGTCCCACTACATCATTTCAATCAAGCTGAAGCCTGGACTTCAACTAGGCCATTGCAACACCTTCCTGCCCCCTTTTCCAGCCAGACTGTTGCAGATTTGCTGCTGTGCTTGGAATCACCGTCCTGTTATATAACCCAGTTTAGGCCAAACTTCAGCTGTTAGACAGGTGACCTCACGTTTGACTCCTGGATGCTACGTCGCAACAGCTGTGGAGGCAGTTTTTCCACATAGTGCTTCTACATGTAGGCTAAGTTTCTGAAACTGTGGACTACGTCACGTGTTGCTGTTCATGTCAGACATAGTCTGAACACCTGCTAAGGAGCACACGGGTTTTTATTATGCCCTGATATGTTTAAGCTGTGAATACAGTCAGGCGCATTATAAAACAAGTTCTGCATAACCTGGATTTCTGTATGTTAGCCAGCTTGAGAAGACCTAAAACCATAGTCATGTCAGTCAGAGATGCAAGAGGAACACGTGGTCGGTATATAGAAAGAATATCAAAATATTAACAGAAATAAGTAGATGTGGCAATCACCAGCAGACACTCCACAATGCTGTATTTTCACAATAAAACAACATTTGAATTTTTTATATTTTGCGATATGCCGAGTACTGCAATAACATATTTCAATTCATCGCCTTTTTTAACTGCAAATTATGTCGCCAAAGTTAAACTTCGTCAATATCCGTTTTATCTAATAAGATAAAGTTTATCTCGCTTCAATTATTAATTAGTCTGCAGCTAAATGGAGTCAGGTTGGCAATTATATGCAATTGCATGTAATAAATTGTCAAGAATCACACGTCTGTGGACTCAAGTCCAAGTCAGACTGCAACTGTTTGCAGAAAGGTTTCCTCCTATCAGACTACCATGAGTGCATACCATGGGTCATGAGTGCAACAACCTGAAGCTCTGGGCAGAATGTGAAAAATACAAAACACAATCACTATTTTTGTAGATGTAAGGATGTTGCTGTCCAATTTTTACTCATGTGACTGAACGATTAGCTTACCCTGAAGTACGAAGTAGATCTGTCAAGTTAAGGGTCCAGTGTTGGATGGTTTTTTCAGTTGAGCCAATTTAATGCATGTTTAACAAGTATTTTAATTAATTTCATAAAATATTGATATTTGGGGGCAACGATGCATCGACACCACACACTTGTGTATAGGCCACCCTAGCACTGCAAATAAGTCAACAGAGCAAAACATGGCAAAAAACTTATTTCTCATGCAACAGCTGCACATCACAGAAGTGATACTTTGAGCCTGTTGCTCATGTAGATGTATTATATTCAGGTTTGACACTGTTATCTCTTTCTCTTGTTGTGAGAACCAACTATAATTATTTGGCTAATTTAATGTTCTTGGTAATAAACACCCCACACTGCAGACTCTTTATGCATGCACAGACGCAATGCATGAAAAACTGGGCACAGCCTTACTGCTTAGTAGGCTGCAGCCAGGAGTCAAATGTGAGGCCATCTGTCTGACAGCTAAAGCTTGGTGTAAACTGGGTCATGCAACAGGACAACGATGCCAAGCACAGCAGAAAATCTGCAACAGAAAGGCTGAAAAAGGGAAGAATGGACATGTTGCAATGGCCCAATCAAAGTCCAGACTTGAGACTGACTGAAATGCTGCGGGGGGACCTTAAGAGAGAGCTGTGCAGACATGAATGCCGCAAACCTCAATGAGCTGAAGCAACGCTCTGAAGGAGAGTGGGCCAAAAATTCCTCCGAAGTCACACAACAGCGACTTCAAGTTATTTCTGCTAAAGGTGGTTTTGCAGCGGCTGAATCATGGGGCGCATTTAGTTGTCCACATACTGTTTCTTCATTTGGGTTCAGTTTTTCGTTCAATAAATAAACGACACGGTGTAATATCGGTTGCTATCCATCTCAGGCTGTTTTTAAATCATTTTAAAGACCCGTTAAGGACCTGATTGTGTCTTCATATCAAACATCTTAGATTAAAAACAAATTTATCCAGCCCTACGGCGAGCTAGCAGCTAGTTAGCGGTTTTCTTCAAATAAAATCTGAGATTATTCTCACCATCGGCTCGGTTAATATCAGCATCCTGCAGCTGATGGAGTCCGAGCGGTTTGATCTCTGGTTTTTCTTCAAACGGCAGGCTGTCAGCGACGTACTGCTGCAGATAATCCACTTCGTCCATGCTGTCAGCGGCTATCCTCTTCTTTAAAACAAACTGTGGGCTCCTTTCAGACGAACCAGGCCTGCGCGGAATCGACTTCCGAACACAGACGCGATGTTTGCATGTCTGTCCGGACCTGATGCATGAATGTGTCACAGACTCCAACAGGGCGTCCACTCTCCTTGACTTATTTTTTGGGGGAAGATTTGTTGACGTGTCTCCTGCGTTTTCTGAGCAGGCATCCACTCGGGCACCTTTATCCCAGGTCACCGCAGCGACCACGAGATTTAAAAAAATCACAGCTGTGGGGAAACCTGCAGATTTATGAATCCTGTCACAGCGTGGGACTTCACGGAGAACATTCAAATTCATTGTACCTGACAGAAGTGCTTTGTAACCAACCTCGCGATATTTCCTTTAAAGTTTTGTATCCACAAATTAGATACAAAACTTTTCTAACTCTAAAAATAATTTTATGGCTTCTAAAAAAAGAAATAAATAGAACCATAGGTCAAAAGTGTTTTTCGCAGGAAAGAAGTCTTTAACATTTATTTATGTTAACATTTATTTTTCTAGATATATAAATTCGCTTATCGTTAGCTTATCTTTTGCACTTTTAATTTCTGTATGTTAATTTCATTACAACAAAATTCTGTCTTAAATGAAAGGGTTAAGTTTCATATTGAATCTTAGATAAATCCAGTTGTGGCTTTGAGCCTCCCTTGGAAAGTTGATTATTTGGTTTCTTAAGAGTAATTAATTTGAAATAAACATCATGATATATATTTATTTATTTATTTATTTATTTATTTATTTATTGGTTGGTTGGTTGGTTGGTTGATTTATTTTTAAATCCTTTATTTAAACAGACCGTCACATTGAGCTCAGTGTCTCGTTTTCAAGAGCTACTGTATACAACACAGACAGACACATAATACACTGTCCTAAAAACTTAAAAGAGCACTTTTTAATCAGAGTATAGAATTAGTTAATCAGTTAAACATCTGGGATATAGAGGGGCAATGATGAGACAACCCCCAAAACAGTTATGGTGTTACAGGTGGAGGCCACTCTCATTTATTTTCAATAGTTTTGCATTTGGCTACGATCAGTGTCACTACTAGTAGCATGAGGCGATATTTGGACCCTGGAGAGGTTGCACAGCTAGTCCAAATCCTCCAGGATGGCACATGAATATGTACCAGTGCTAGAAGGTTTGCTGTGTCTCCCAGCGTGGAGGAGACTCCAGGAGACAGATCGTTACTCTAGGAGAACTGGACAGGGCAGTAGGAGGTCCTTAAACTAGTATCTGCTGACTGATTAGATTAGTTTTGATGTACTGATGGGGAAGGCAGATGATGGTTCTGGAGGGCAGAAGGGGTGGAGTGTGGGAGGACAAGTGAGTATTCCAGTGTGAGTACTGGACTGGAGAACTAGAAACCACTTACCAAACAAGTAATAAGGTTTGGAAACCTGAGAGGCAACGAGTGAATGTTTCAGCTGGGCTTTTATTCCAGAGTGGTGATGAGAAAATGGGAAGCAGATGTGCAGGCTGGACCAGAAAGTAGGGCAGCTCCACCCACGGGTGGTACAGTGAGCCAAGGCACTGCCCCTACTCCACCTGAGAGCAAGACAGAGAGAGAGGGGGGAGAGGAACAAGGGAGAACAAAGGAGAACAGCCTGCTGGAACCAGGACATGTTTTTTCTCTCAGGTCCTGTGTCCAAATGTTTCTGGCTAAATATGAAAAACTGGATATTGCCAGAGACTAGGGATGGGTATCGTTTAGGTTTTATCCGATACCAGTACCAAACTGGTACTTTTGAAACGGTGCCGGTGCTTAAACGGTGCTCGAATCGGTGCTTAAAGAATGGAGAACACAAAATTGGTCCAAAAACCTCTCATGTTCAGCTGTTTTTTTTGTAAAAAGATAACAATGTTAGCCTTTTCTGCAGCTATGGGGCATATATGGTATCACTCTTGGCTGGAAGCAGCTTAAACAATGGAAAAAACACAAACTTTGTCCAAAAACCTCTCATGTTTAACTGTTTTCCACTTTTTCTTTGGTCATTTTAGCCTTTTTGGCCAGGGTGAAGGGAGTATCTGCCATCAAACAAGAAGACAGCCGCATGTAGCTATGATGATGTTTGCTAGTTCACCTTACATACATTAATGTAATAACGTGGTTAGCCTACTCAACGTAAATTACACACGAACAACATTAAGCTACTCACGCAGAGAAGAACGGCTGCTGCATCATCATCATCCTCATCATTTCTGCTACACTGGCAGGGCTAGGGGCCAGGACTCTACTCTTCGGGTTTTTGGGGGATGTTGCAAACTCCGGGTCCAATAACAGGCCATAATGGCACCGGATACCCTACCAGAGACCATAAAAGACTTAAAGAACACCTAATATGGTGAAGATCTGTAGTCTCTGTGTGGGTATAGTGTTTGTTTGCTCTGCTGATGCATTTTAATGGAATCATCTACAACACTGTCTAAACATCTTTCTCAGAAGTTCTCTGCTGTGGTGATAACATGTTTTATTTCTTATGCATTTTGATTTGATGAATCCAAACATGACAAATAAAATAACTCACTGTCATTTCCAATATATTTAACTTTTTACACCAATGGACACTGTTTACATGATTTCTAAACCTAAATTGTAAATATATGTGTTCTCACTTGTGCCTCAGGTGGAGGTATTTGGCTCAGCTCACTTTGAAAAACAAGCTGAGACAATATTCATACTGTCAGTGATGTGCAGTTGGGCATGGGTTGCACTCACACAAGGTATGTCCACAGAAAAGAGGTTATCAACTAAACTGTTCAGTAAGACCCATTAGATTTAGATTTAAAATAATACTGTGTAATTCCACATCATTATTAAACCTGTATACTGGGCCACCTTTACAGGTCACACAACAAATTGAAACATAAACAATCTATTTTAAACCACACCATGAACCAGCAAGCATAAGTACAACCATAGACCCACAATACACTTAGAGAAATGTAGCCACAGCTATAAAAGTGCTAAAATATGTCTTAAAGTTGAAATTCTACAAAGCAGGAGAGACATTTTCTGTAGAAGTGCAAATAACAACACAAAAGCTGGGGTCACTTACTATGACCCCTCTGTATGGCCTCTCCATAACTGAAAACACCGCAGCTGTTTATGGCCATTTCTTCACCTTTCTTCATGATGTAATAATTTATAAATTTATAATTTATATAAAAAGAACCTGAGACGTTTCTGCAGGGAAAATAAATATTCAACACAATGATTTTAAAAACATACAAATCAGAATCAAATGTGTAAAGAGGAAGAGTTGGCTCCAGATCTTTGAGTTTGACACCTGTAATATAGGTAGTCTCAGTTTGTGAATGACTGACAGCTCACAGCATAAACAAATAACATCACAGAATAATCAGACATCATCTGAAGCAAAGCATCATAAATACCCACCATCCTGGGTAAGTTCTTTTTTTATTATAAACTTTAAAATACACACATAAAAAAGTTTACAAATACAGTGAAATCACGTACTTCTTACTGATACAGTTGCTGATTTTACAAGCATGGAAGTGCGGATTATTATGTGTGGATACGCATGTGTCTCTTTAGATTCCCCTGTCTCGTAAATCTTTCACCACAAACAGCACAGGAGAACGGTTTCTCCCCTGTGTGAACACCCGTGTGTCTTTTAAGTGTATACTGATGTCTAAATCTCTTCCCACAAACGTCACACCCGAATGGCTTCTCTCCCGTGTGAACTCTCCTGTGGCTCTTCAGAACCCCCTGCTCGGTAAATTTTTCACCACAAATGTCACAACCAAAAGGCCTCTCTCCCGTGTGGACCCGCATGTGTCTCTTAAGATGCGTATTTCGACTGAATGTTTTACCGCAGTCGTCACAGCAAAATGGTTTCTCTCCTGTGTGAACTCCGCTGTGCCGTTTAAGACTCCCCTGCTCTGTAAATCTTTCACCGCAAACATCACAGCCAAATGGTTTTTCTCCCGAGTGGACTCTCATGTGTCTTTTAAGGTTGTACTGAAGTCTAAATTTTTTTCCACAGTCATCACAACTGAAGGGCTTCTCTCCAGTGTGGACTCTGATGTGGATCTTAAAGTGTGTCTTCTGGCTAAACTTTTTACCACAAAATCCACAGTCAAATGGTTTTTCTCCCGTGTGGACGGTCATGTGTATATTAAAATGTGTCTTCCGGCTAAATGTTTTCCCACAAATGCCACATCCAAAGGGCTTCTGTCCTGTGTGGATTCCTCTGTGCCTCTTCAAACTCCCCTGTTCTGTAAAATGTTTACCACAAATGCTACAACTAAATGGTTTCTCTCCCGTGTGAACTCTGGTGTGTGACTTGAGATTTGACTGATGGATAAATCTTTTTCCGCAAACATCGCAAGCAAAGGGCTTTTCTCCAGTGTGAATTCTCATATGACTCTTAAGAACCCCCTGCTGTTTAAATCTTTTGCCACAAAAACTGCAATCAAATGGTTTCTCTCCCGTGTGGACTCTCAGGTGTCTCTTTAGATCCCCTTGTCGGGTGAATCTTTTACCACAAACGCCACAACAAAATGCCTTCTGTCCTGTATGATCTCTCCTGTGTCCCTTTAGATTTTCAGACTGGCTACATTTTCCACCACAAACTTCACTCCCGAGTGCACTGCTCTCCTTCCAGCTGTTATCACTGTCTTCAGCTTCAGGTGCATAATCTGACAAAGGTTCCTGCCAATCTTCATCGTCATTATTACTGACTTCTGTCTCAGAGGAGTCTGAAGTTTTTTCATCAGTTTTTGGTTGTAAATTACTTTTTAAGTCTGTGCCATTGGCTGATTCTGGTCCTCCACAGTCTTCTGCACCAGCTTCAGCTTTTATCTTTTCAGCTGAGCAGCTGGTCGGAGATTCTGCCTCTGTGCAGTTTCCAGTTTGGCTCTGATGACGATCTGAAGACTCGGGTTTCTCTTCATCATCTTCACTCTTCACAGGAACAGCAGTGAACAGGACACCTGTGATTTCAGCCTCTTCCTGTCCAGTATGCGGTCCTTCCTCATGACTGGTCCAGATTTCTTCCTCTTCCTCCTTTATGTGGAGCAGCTCTCGATCCTGCTGGTCCAAACTGGGAGACCATTCAGGAGGAATTTCTTCTTTAACTACAAACAGCTGCTGGACTTCGACAGGAGACACTGAAACAGACAAGTTCAACTGTCACCCCAAATTTTTATTTATTATTTTAAAAAAAGTCTACATTTTTCTAATAATACCAGAAAAACATGATGTGAATAAAACTGTAATGCTGCACGATTATTTATCAGAAAAAACTCAAATCAAATACAATTTTAAACCATTTTAATTAAAAAAAAATAAAAATAAAAAGTTATCAGAGGGCACAGATAAGGCAAGAGCATTGTTTGTTTGTAAAAGGTGTGCCACAGTTTTTTATGACTGCAGATTCGTCTACAGGACAAGAAGGACTTCAGGGAAATGTGACAGGAATGCTCATCCTTGGTGTCTGTAACCGAGTCTCCCTCAGCCATTCTTTTCTACTTGGACAGTTTCCCTTTCCTTCCCTCACTTTTTCTCTGCTGTGGTAGAAAAACATTAATAAATAAAGTGTAACCACAACAGCTCCAGATAATTCTTTGGTTTTATGTCTCACCAGCTGGTCTGTCAACCCAAGTCCACTATTTGACCTGGATTAGTGATTGACTCTCTTGAATTTACCTTCTTCTAAATGCCAACAAGACAAAGACCATGATTACAGCTCCTCCTGAATTATATCCTAAAATCTGTGGACTCTGTGGACTCTTTTAAAAAGCAGTTAAAACTTTTTCTGGTTTTTATACAATCTTCACTTCACATACATACATACATATTTGTTTGTTTGCTGTTTCAGCACTTCATTTTCTTATTTCTTTTACTTTATTTAGTTGTACATCACTTTGTGACCGCTAAACCCACATGACACACACTGGACAGGTTATGGTTATCGGCTGACTGGGGAACATCTCTGGGGAGAGGAGTGGTCTGGAAATCTGGGCTGCTGATGTTGTCCCAAAAAATGATCATCTGTCAGAATCGATGCCTGTATTTAAACTGCTGTAAATTACTTGTTGGCTTAAAATCTGAGACAAATTTGTCAAACATATACATATTTTTCATAATGATTAGGTACAGGATATAGGTATTTTGCAAAGTGACTTTTATATATTTTTTTCTTTATCCAGCTAAAAAGTCTCATTGACATTAAAAATTCCATTTTTAAGTTGCAATTTTATAGATAGATAGATAGATAGATGTCCCTTCATGAATCTCGTTGACTGCAGTCAGTTTACTAATAGCAGCAAAGCACTGCACATAAAATCACACAGAAACAACTCTGTTGTGTGCCCACTCTAAAACAGTCCGGGTTGCACTAAACCGTCTCTTTAAATTCAATCTTTTTCGGTCCGTCATTACAAAGTTATTATAATTATATAATAAGCGAGTCTATTCTTTGGACATACTGTATAAGAAGACCAACTTTTATTATGAGTCGGGGGTTTTCCAGCCACTCTTACCCCATCCTAGAAACACTGAATCTCATTAATGCGACTTCTCTTACCAGGTTGGTTTAAAGCATCATCATCCTGCTGCTGCAGCTGCTGCCCTCCAGTCTGCAGACTGTCTGTGTTTCGCTGCTGAACACAATCCACTTCCTTCATGATGCCCGTGTTTGTTCTCTAAAATCAACTGTAGGCTCCTTAAAGATGAACCGGGCCTGCGCAGAATCGATCACCGATCAGCGTGAAGGTCATGCTGATCGAACCTCCGTCAGCCTTCACCCATCCATGTATTACAGGAACCCGGAGAGACCCGAACAGGGCAGCAGCTGTCATCGGTGATTTTACGAAAGATTTGTTTACGTCTGCTCTGTTCTGAGCAGGCATCTACACGGACGCCCTTCTTCTTCTGCTTCTTTGGGAGTTTAAAGGCACCGGACATCAGTTAATATCGCTTTACTGCCTCTTACTGTCCTTCTCTAAATCTAAGTGTCCAAAATTACATTTCTAAAATAATTACCCTCTAATTCTGCAAACAATATGTTAAAATACTGTCACATATCTAAGACAGTCAGCATTACACCCAGTCAAAAGCCACCCTTTTCTCTTTTATACGTGGGGATTTCATTTTTTATTGTCACAAAATATTATGCAAACAACTTATTCCTCCAAGTTGTCCAAAAAATTCTGCTGCTCTTGTAAATAAGATAATTCTCAGTGGAATTACCTGCATGGAAGAAAAAATGAATTAAATAAAAACTTAAACTCCGAGTCATTTACTGTTGTAACAAGTCTGTCTGTAACATTAACCTGTTTGCTGGCAGGTTTTTTATTCTCTTTGATACTCATTCAATACCTCATTCATAAAATCGTCATCAAAGCAGCAGAGCAGAATGAATTTATCTGCAACTTTTAGTTTAATACTTTTGTGTGCGCTGCATGAAGTACGGTCAATCAAAAAGGATTTATAACACATAAATGTCCAATTTCAATAAAAGTATGTCTGTTTATATTTTACTATACCTTTATTGGGCTCCTTGAGGATGAATCACAGCATCAGTGTAGTGTGGCATAGAAGCAATCAGCTTGCAGCTGTCACAGTGTGCAAACTGTGTGTAATGTTTAGGTTTTCAAAGAACCCAGAATGGAAGACACAAGAGGCAGAATGTTTAAAAAGTAAGACATTTATTTTCAGCGCATTCAAAACCGAGTCCCAAAGGACAGGAAAAAATTAATCCAACACGCAGTGAAAGACATCAGTGTGAGCAGGCTACACAACAAAAAGGGGAGTGGACCCAGCAGCATAAGCAGCCCCTTTTCAAGATTGCACACATGAGCCTGATCTAAACCAGTTTTCTACCCTTAATTATTTCTGCCTTGCTCTTCTCTCTCTGCTCCATTCCACATCTAAAAACCTCTTCTTTATTTATTGGAACATAAGCAGAATAATACATAAACAAACTCAATATCAGGCAATTCCAGTTCACCACTGAAAGTATAATTACACATTGTTTGTAAATTAAAAACCATGAGTGTCCTCCCTCGTGGTTGGCCTAAAAAAAGTTACATTCATGTATATAGAATTATAGAATTTTGTGATTATGATTATCATATTGTTTATTAAAAGTGTATCTTCTATATTTGAGGATTACCCATTCGAGTATTTTGAAAAGACCAGAAATCTACATCTACTTCTGGAACTGTACATTTATTTATGATGATATTTCCAAACATTTGTGTAACGGTCTTACACTCATAAAACAAGTGTACTGTTGTTTCAGTGTTCCTTTTGCAAATACAATAATTCTCTACCATTAATTGAAGGAAATAAGCATTATTTCCTTAGATTTTAGAATTAGAAGCAAATCTTATTATGCCAACTAATCTTTAATATTGTTTTAAAATAATGTTTTTGTTTTAAAATAATGTTTATTACTTTACTGAATTTTTATAATTTTGATCAACTATTTGCTGATTAGAAACTAAATCCAATTAAAAAAAATAAAATACAAATCCAATATAATGAAAACCTACCCAGATAGAAAAACTGCCTCTAAGATTTCAGGATGTATTGAGGAATAAAGGCTGACCACCTTTATGATACCAAATATTAATTTCAAGCTCATTCTAATTTTACTAAATCTGTTTTTGCCTTATTTACTGTATCTATGTGTATGTTTGTATACGTTTTAAACAATTACTGCACCTGTTTTCCATTTTTCCAAGCAAGATATAATTACATGGGGTTTGGCTCGAGACTTTTGAACAATACTGTATTTAATGTAATCAGTGTTGTAGCTGCATTTCTTTTTATTTGTGGAAGCTTTCATTTTATTTTACATTGACTGTGACTTTGCAGTGACTTAAATCTTCAGGAGACTCATGACGACAGCTTTTCGTCACACACACGCAATGAAAACCAATCAAAATGTCCCACATAAAGAGGGACGCAACTTTTAAACACCTTGAGACATTTTTAACCGGTTCTACAAAAATGAAACCGTTTTTCCCTTTAAAAAAGGAATTTTTACAATTTAGGAAAAAAATGTCTCCTATCCTTAATAGAAAGGAAATAACCCTCCAAGGTCAATGGAAAAAAAAAAACATCATTACATCAATTTTAAAAAATAAATAAATACACAATATAGCAATTAAATGTATCATTAGTTAATTAAATGGAAAAACAATAGTAGATATTTTAATTATGTCATGGTTCATGTGTTGCTGTCCATCTTGAAATAATTGAAACTTTCACTGCGGCTGATCAACCGACCATAACCTGGTTAATCTAATCAATTAATAAAACATTTAATCATGTCATTTTTGCACTCTCGTCGCTCCACAGCGGTGGTCTCACCGCCGAGGACAGGAAAGGTGTCCGCGCAGATGCCTGTTCGAAACACAGCAGAGGGCAATAAATGTTGTGAGGAATCATTTGAGTGTCCCGTTTCAATCTGTATCTTCTCCGATGACGTATTCATGGATGAAGTCGGACAGAAACGTAAGCGGCGTGATTGTGAAAGGTGGTCGGCGGTGATCGATTCTGCCCAGGCCCGGTTTCAGCTCCGCCGAGCCTGCAGTTTATTTTAAAGAAGAGAGCAAAGACACGGACACCATCATGAACGAGGTGGATTATCTCCATCAGCTGAATGCCGACAGTCTGGCTGAGGAGAAGCCCGAGATTAAACGGCAGCAGGATGCTGAAACGAGCCAAAGCGCCGGTGAGAATAAAAACACATTTAATGTTTGATCGGGTTAACTGTTAGCTCGCTGTGGGGTTTGTGAAAAGGTGTTTCACATCGGAAACATCGGTTATCGTTGATCTGTATAAGTGCCCAAAAATAAACACATAAATAAAATCTCAGAGCTTTTTATTTCATCCGTGGATCTCAAATGTGAATATTAACGTTTAATAGAATTATTGTGGCGGATTTTTTTAAACGGCGGAACTTAAAGTTGAGGGTAAAGTGCGGCGTCCGGACGATTTGCCAGCGCGCACACAAGAGTTGTCTTTGTAGTTCGACCGTTTTTAAATGCTCATTAAGCGTTAATAACGTGTTAATTGGGTAAGGTCCTGTATATTGCAGCTAATCGTTCATATAGAGCATCATTAAAATTGCGTGTACTGGTGAAAGTAAAGCGCTTTTGGCTGAGTTTAAAACAGAAATCTGAACATAAGTTGCTCTGGACCAGAGTATGCAAACATCACGAGATGAGAAATGCGTTATTTGTCCCGTATTTAAGAAATGTTTTTGTTCTCAGCAGTTAAAATAATGATGAAATCTACTATTAATAATAATACCAATAAGCAGAGTTAGCTTTCCCATCGTCTGGTCTGCACCTTCCTCACTCTGCTAAATAATTTTACATCCCTGGTGGGGATCAAATTTTACCCCCCTCCCTGTAGAGATCACCCTGCGTGGTGATCAGAGTGTTCTCTAAATAAAAGAGAAATAAGGCAAATTCAGACCATCAGGAAACTCAGAAATCCCGTGTGCCAGACACTTTCTAGAGCGGTAACATCAGTCCTTACAGGGTGACGTGAGGTTGGTTGTTTCATCTTGTTGGAGTGCAGCTTTCCAGAAATCACACATGCAGTTTCTTAATGTTGCATGATGGTCCAGTTGCTGCAATAAGCTGACAGAGAGGAGCAGACACAATCCTGTGTAAGAATAGCATTTAATTGTTAATTGTTAGTGTTAGTAACAAACAGAGCACTCACAGTGAAAGATTGAACTGGTCATTGTGCGGAATCTAAAACTGACCTCACAGCTCCAGCAACAAAATAAGAAACACTTTTAATCCATTACTGTAAAAGTGGAAAGTAGCAGATGAGCCTGCCGCTCGTCCACACTGCTCCACCTCGGTCTGCAGGTCCTCACCGCTTGTTTCATATTAAATGTTGGTGCTATGGCACGGCTGGCCAACGTGGCACTAAGTGGAAGAGGGATTTTAGTCTTCCATATATTGTTACATTTGATTGGATCACCTTTGTTTGAAGAGGAAAACACGAGACAGAGAATATTAAGCTGTTAATTTCTTTAAAAATACACTTCAGTATTTTTGTAAAAGCTCTGCTTATGTTTCACAATTATGCTACAAACCTTACACTAACAGTGATAATAATCACTAATTATAATTATAATCACTAATAATAAATGATCCGTCAGGCTTCAGAGTGTGAAGGATTCCTATGGTCACAACTCGCACCTTGAGAATAATCATGCATACATTCATAATGCAATTTGAATCTGGCAAATGCCTTTTAGTCAGACACATGTATTGTATTATAAAGGGTGATATAATGTGGTATGAAAGATTTCCTATATCAGTCCTGCTTGGAGCTGAACCAGCCTGCTAAAGAAGATGCTCCACTGCATGTCCTTTCAGTGGTGCAGAGGGTCGTCAGGACTATCCATGATGGATAACCATTTGTCCGTGACGTCCGCTTCACCACAGTCTCAAGTGTCCACAGACTCAGCCTTCACAATACACTTTGATATCTTTAAAACATGATTGGATTTGGGAATTTGGGATTTAAAAGGCTAGTCAGTGCAGAGAAGCTAATCCTTTCTTTAAAGGATGAAGATGAAGAGTGCAGGAGGGGGACAGATGGAGGATCGCTAATCAGGAAGTGCAGAGGATTAGTAAGGAGGAAGTAAGAGCAGCTGTGAAGAGTATTGGTCCTGATGACAAGGGCTGCCACGATTAGCCAAATAGTCACGATTATGTCGACTATCAAAATCGTCAACAACTAATTTAATAGTCGCTGCGTCGTTTGAAGCTTTGTAAGATCCAGAAAGACCTGCTCGATCGCTGGCCGGATGGTCGATGATATACAAGTCACTTAGATAACTTAAAATGTTACTGTTTGCCTTTTTTCAGTGTTTAATTTGTTTCTGAGTAAATCTGTTTGACTGAGATTAAAGTTATAGTTTTCACACAGGTGAATAAACGCAAACAGAAAACTGATTAAACAGAAATGTGAGATGGTCGAGAATTTAATCTAGTGTCCTGTTATATTTTAGAGAGCAAGGAGCAGACGGCTGAGTTTATTAAAGTCCACTGAGACAATCTGCAAATTTCATTAAAAGTTTAATCTTGTCTAATTATCATCTTGTCTTTATTTTTAGTTAGCACATACCTTAAACACTTCAAGCTGTAAGCTAATGAGAGCTATATAAGAGCAGATGCTGCTGGTGCAATAAGCTGTACGCTTTATGTCCAATGGATCTGATTAGTCGACTAATCGCAAAAATAATCGGTGACTAGTCGACTATCAAAATAATCGTTTGTGGCAGCCCTACTGATGACACACCCGTGGAGGTATGGAGGTGCCTAAGAGGGAAGGCAGACTTTTTAACACAGTCCTGGAGAGTGAGAGGATGTCTGAGGAATGGAGAAGTGTATTGGAACTGATCTTCAAGAACAAGGAGACATGCAGAGCTGTAGAAACTACACAGGGATAAAGCTGATGGGCCACACCATGAGGATATTTGAAGATGTTTGCAGATGACATTGTGATCTGTAGTAAGGAGCAGGTGGAGGAGACCCTGGAGAGGTGGAGGTATGCTCTGGAGAGAAGAGGAATAAAATCAGTAGAAGAGAGAATACATGTGTTTGAATGGGAACAAGGCAGGTGTAACAGTGGGATGGAGACAGATGATCTGCTGTGGCAACCCCTAAAGGAAAAGAAGATAAATGTGAAGAAGATTGGCCCTTTCTGGTCCCTGTTGGTACTCCCATTGTGTCATTTTGCATCAGCTGAAGGTTTCTGATAATAACAAATTACTACAATTCAGCCCAGCATGATTTTTTTAGCATCACACTGAGTCAGGATATTTCTAAATTTGACAACGTCACACAGATTTTAAAAAACAATCCTACAGATTTGTTAAAAACGTGACTAAAAGGACCTACTGTAAAAAAATAACGGTAATGCAATCGAAAGGGAGTAAATAATTAGACACCAATGAATGAATATATATCTGTATATCAGGGTTTTTATGGGTGTGTTATGCTGCTGTAGAATTTTAATGTCAGTCTTTTCTGTCCATGTGTTTTTCAGTGTTACCTGAAGACATCCGGCAGCTGCTGGTGATTAAAGAAGTTCCTCAAGATTGGAGCCCCAGGCGGGACCTGCAAGCCGCCGAGTTCCTCCACATAAAGCAGGAGCAGGAGGAACCCTGGAGCAGTGAGGAGGGACAGCAGATCAATAGGCTGGAGGAGGCCGATTTCAGCAGGTTACCGTTCACTATTGTTACTGTGAAGACTGAAGATGATGACGATGAAGAGAAGCCTCAGTGCTCATATCGTCATCAAAGCCAAACAGAAGAATCCACACAGACAGAGCCGCCTATCAGCTGCTTAGCTAAACAGATCAAGACGGAAATTGAGGAAGATGCATATGGACGACTGGAATCAGCCTGGAGCCCAGATCTAAATTGTCATTTATTAGTAAATAATAAGAAAAAGGCTTTAGACTCTTCCGAGACTGAAGTCAGTTATGAAGATGAGGAGGAGGAGGAGGATGTTTGGCAGGAACCTCTGTCAGATTCTGGACCTGAAACTGAAGTGGGTGGTATAGCGTGGAAGGAGAGTGTTGCAACTGAGCCTCAGTTTGTCGGTGATGTTTGCGTTAAAACATTTACACAACCAGAATCTCAGAAGCGACAACGCCGAGGAGAGAAATCACTGGCTTGTGCTGTTTGCGGTAAAACCTTCAGCTGCAATACACATCTTAAGAGACACATGACCGTCCACACGGGAGAGAAACCCTTTAGCTGTGAAGCTTGTGGAAAAAGATTTGGACTTGAGTTTACTCTTAAAACGCACATGAGAGTCCACACAGGAGAGAAGCCATTTGGTTGTGAAGACTGTGGAAAAACATTTAGTCGTAACACTCATCTTAAGAATCACATGCGAGTACACACACAGGAGAAACCATTTAGTTGTGAATCTTGTGGGAAGACATTTAAATTTAAGTATAGTTTTAAAGTACACATGAGGGTCCACACAGGCGAGAGACCTTTTGGCTGTAGTGTTTGTGGTAAAGGGTTTACAGAACATGAAGGTCTGAAAAGACACATGAGAATCCACACAGGAGAGAAACCATTTGGTTGTGATATATGTGGGAAAAGATTTGGACACCAGAATGCTCTTAAAAGACACACCAGCGTCCACACAGGTGAGAAACCATTTGGATGCGATATATGTGGAAAACGATTTAACCGCAGCACACGATTTAAGGAGCACTTAAGAGGCCACACGGGAGAGAAACTGTTCGGCTGTGATGAGTGTGGGAAAACATTTAGTTCCAATACACGACTTAAGAGACACATGAGCATCCACAGGAGAGACAAACAGTTTTTGTGTGGCGTTTGTGGTGAAAAATGTTCAACATCTGAACAGCTGAAGCAGCATGAAAGTTCGCACATGTTACTGCAGATAGATACTGTAACGCTGTAGCTTTTGTTGTGAAGTGTATTTGTATTATTAACAAGCTTTACTTTTCCGTCCTCATGTTTGTCTTCATTGTACTTAAAAAATAAACCAAAAAATATCCCTGAATACAAAATTTGTGGTTTTGTCCTTGCCTATATAAATAATATATATATATATATGTTTCCATACATATATATAAAATATATGGAAACATATATGTAGAAAACTGAAGCTATCTCAAGTATGAAGTAATCTTTTTTAAAAACTGGGCAATAAATCTTTGTAACTATATTAAGTTACCCTTTTTACTGTTTTAACACGTTTTTGCTTTTACAGTAAAGTCATTCATCATTAAATGAATTATGATTTTTAATATCAATGAAACTTTAAACAACCTAAACAACAAAAAATGAGCCTAATTCCAAAAAATTAAAATGGTGCAAATTTGTCCAGTGAAATTACGCGATTGTTATGAGCAGGAGCATTACAAATCGGTGAGCCTCAAAAAACGTTTAAACCACAGCCAACAGGCTCACAGTGGTTGGCCCCTCTTGCCCCAGTGTAGAGCCAGCCCCACCTACCATACACCCAGGGGCGGTCCTAACCTGTTTGGTGCCCTCGGCGAACAGTCCCTCTGTCCCACTGTTTACTATCATAGCCAAGTGGCTAACAAAGGTAAACAGAAGTTTTCCCAATCTCTACTAATTAATGTTATCTTGATTCAGGATACATACTAAAATCCTTTAATTTTCTCAAAAATCGACAGTGTGCCTTATGTATAAGTTCTGGTTGTGCTTACTGGCCGCGAACCGATTTTATGTGGTACACAGCGCTCAGAAACCTTTCAAAAAATATTTTGGTACGACTTTGGTAAGCTACGAAACTGCACTGCTTGATGGATTGTTGGATCATTACGGCTACCGAGGAGCCTCGCGGAGTGATACGTACTCTGCTTCAACATAATATTACCGTACTGTGTGTGTATAAGGACCACAAATGGCACCTGTTAAGAGACACGGTTACAAAGAGGATTTCAAACTCCAAGCTGTCAGTCACGCAGTAGAACTTGGGAACAGAGCAGCTGCGAAATCTGTCTTTGTTATTATGCTCAGCGTCTTTTAGTTTACATTTTGACTGCACAATTGTGAGCTTTTTGTTATGCACAAAAACAACATTGTTTTATTTGCTGATAATTTATTTCTGAGTAATTTTTTCTTGTACATCTGTGCTGTATGTTAATAAAAGTGCTTATGTGAGATTTGGGACACAGCTTTGACTAAGAGCTCTCTTTTTGTTCTTACTTTATGCCTTTAAAAAATATCAAGATGTATATCATATATCGCCAACCAGCTAAAGAACATCGAGATATGAATTTTGGGTCATATCGCCCAGTCCTAGTATAGGGTCTCTGCCTTTCAATGTAAAGCGCCTCTGGACAACAGATGTGATTTGTTGCTATAGTTACTGTTAAATTTAATCATTGATGTCCATTCAGGACTGGAAGTTTTATATTTCTTAATATCCATCTATACTCAATGTGAATTCCATACGTTTAACAGAGCTGTTTGACTGATCACCTAATGTGTGACAAAAGAAGCCGCTGTGATGCTATTGACAGTCTGCGCTCTCTCACCTGTCTGTAAAAGTTGGCCTTGTCTCTCTCACTCGTTTCCCAGTCCAGTGACACCTCTCTCCTCTGTTGCAGAAGTTCCAGCCCGTGCTCTCCCTGTGTTCTGTGTGCCCGACCGTTTCTCCGTCCCCTGGTTTCCCACGGCACCTGTGCAGAGTTTCTGTTTATCACCGTGCTCTTGTTTAAGTTGACTCCTCTCATTGATAAATCTTGTAAATAATTGATAACCAGCATAGTAGGCGCTTCTCCAACGTATCAAAATATAATTTATTTTGGGGCGATCATGGCTCAAGAGTTGGGAGTTCGCCTTGTAATCGGAAGGTTGCCAGTTCAAGCCCCGGCTTGGACAGTCTCGGTCGTTGTGTCCTTGGTCAAGACACTTCACCCGTTGCCTACTGCTGGTGGTCAGAGGGCCCGGTGGCTCCAGTGTCCGGCAGCCTCGCCTCTGTCAGTGCGCCCCAGGGTGGCTGTGGCTACAATGTAGCTTGCCACCACCGGTGTGTGTGAATGGGTGGATGACAGGTTGTGTAAAGCGCTTTGGGGTCCTTAGGGACTAGTAAAGCGCTATACAAATACAGGCCATTTACCATTTATTCTCCCTCTGACAGTTAAAACCATACACATTGTCTAAAATATAGATAGAGTGTGCAGCCTCAACTATTAGAAAAATGTAATGACCATCTTTATCTATGTCAGAATTCAAAATTATACCATTAAATCTTCCAAAATCTGAGTTGAACTGCTTGCAAAACAAAAAAATAGCCTTATGTTTAACACTGTTTCTTAAACCTCTTGCATTTAAAGGAATAACAGACAGAGACATAAGAATAGTAACAAAAATTAAAAGTGACAAATAAGAAAAAGCTTAGACCAAGTAAATGAAGAAAAGTTGAAATGGGAACCTGGTCACTTAACCCTTTAAAGCCGGTCAGAGCAGGCACCCAGGTAGCACTGCATGAAACCGGAAGAGTTGTACTTACATCTTATGCCATCAGCTTGTCCTCGGTCACAGTTTCCTTCCACATATAGCTTTGCAAAAACTGCATAAAAACCACTTGCAGCAACAAAAACATAATATTCCAGAAACACGCGTTGCCGATCCGATCAGCTGTTCGTAACACTTCCTACGTCCATCAGCGCGAACTATCGCATGTCGGCCATGACCTGCCCGAAACCGGAAGTGACGTCATTTTGCGGAATTGTAGGGTTTTTTTTACCATCAAGGCCTCATGAGCCTATACTGATGTTTTTAAAAGTTATGTTTGACTTTATGACTTTCTGTGGCGTTTATGGGATGCTTAGGACTCATATTGCACTGCTGGAAATAGTTTATTTTGATGCATATGCTGGGGTTTTTTGGAAATCTGCATTATAATATTTATTTTCGTTTTTCCTGCAGTATATAAAAAATAAAACTATGAAGACACTTAAAATAAATTTCCTGTGGTGGGAAACTATTTTGTGCAACTTTTTTGTATTTACAGTTTTGAGGGATACGCCTCTTAAATTTCTCTAACTAGAAATATATGTTAAAAAACAAAAAAACAAAAACGATTTTAAATGTTTTTGTAGTTTATTGCACTTTTTTTGCAATTTGTGTAATTACTATGCACTTAATGCATACATATCATTAAAATTTGGGCTATAATGGTTGTATTGATGTAAATCAACTTGAAATGCTCCCAAAAATGGCACTACAACATGTAAAAATATAATATAAGCTCTGGCAGACTTGGTTCTATGGCAGGTCTTAAAGGGTTAAGAGAGTCCTATATAAGATGAGAACTGCAACCCCTGAGTAAGGAAATTGTGAACTTGAATAATAATAATAGGAATACAATAATCTAAGAAAATAGAACCAATGTGGTAAAAAAATTTTAAAAAATTAAACGCTTCTAAAAGCATTTAAAGGTAGCTTTTAGAAATTTTCTTGCTCCATTTAAATGTCAAAAGGGAGTTTTTCCTTCAACATTAACGCCGTCATCACGATTAGTTCAATTTTTAAGAAATTAAAGAAATATCAACAGAGCACCTATTTATAAAGACTTAAAGTTTCATTTTTAAAACTAATTGGCCCCTTTCTGTCGTGTTTTCTGCATTATAAGCCTTATAATAATAATATTAATAATAATTATCATTATTATTGTTGTTGTTGTTATTATGAGTATGACTATTATTATTATATACACTGTTTCTTATATTTTGTTATCATTCATATGTTCTTGTCTATAATTTCTGCATGAAAAATAATTAAACGTTTAAAAATACATTTTAAAAGTGGCTGTTATGTTTTTTTCCTATTAAAAAAAAAGGTGCCTCCGCAAATGCCTGCCCAAAACACCCCAATAAATACATTTCACAACAACACTGAAAAATGAGCGCCCTGTCCAACTATTGATGAGGTCGTATAGAAGTCATCGATCTTCTGATCGAGTCGCCTGGTTCAATTCAAACGAGCTTACAGTTGATTTTAAAGACGAGAACAATGAATGAAACGGATTATCGTCAACGTAACGGCACCGTGAGTCAGCCTTATGAACGAAAGCCGCAGATCAAACCGCATCAGCTGCAGGATGCTGATCCCAACCAAACTACCGGTGAGAAAATCACAGATTTAACGTGAGATGTTTCTCCGGAAGGAAACGGCTTCCTAGCTGCTAGCTCGTTGTACTGGTGGGCGAAATAAACTTTTCACCTACAAACCGGCCTTTTTAAATGATGTAAATGTGCCACAAATCGATGTTAAAACGACTTAAAAACGGCGGAACCCATCGGTGGTCCTGTGTAGTACCCGGGCGTTTTAGACGGGGCACACAACAACAGCGTTAATATTGTAGTTCAACGTAAGTAAAAGGGCGATTTGATTTGATTCAAGGTGTTTTAATGTCTAATATTTTTACTCGTCTTAATAAATATAGATTTTAGTGAGATGGTTTTATGCAGGATAAAGCCAGCTCACTTATATATCCATCTATCCATCCATTGGCTTCCGCTTATCCTTTTCAGGGTTGGGGGGGGGGGGGGGGGGGGGGGGGGTGCTGGAGCCTATCCCAGCTGTCATAGGGCGAGAGGCGGGGTACACCCTGGACAGGTCGCCAGTCTGTCTCAGGGCTAACACACAGGGACAGACAACCATTTGCACTCACACCTATGCAGTTTATTTGCTTAAACTGCCCTGTCCTGTTCTTAATAAACACCTATTACTGTACCTACATTGTATTCAATTTAGTGCTTTTTGGCCACTTAAATTATCTTTATAGAACTGTTTGGTTGTATTTGGTGAAATTTCTGCTTCCCTTTTGGTCAGGTTGCTCCTGAAAACACAAAAAACATAATAAGAAATCATAATAAAAAGTAAAATAGAAAGTCAGCTTGGTAAAAACTGATTCCAGTTTGTCCCTTCTGGCTCAAAATAACTTGATATTATTCACCAGAGACAGATTACACCCCAACAAGTCATTTGTTGCAACAGTGGCTCCTATTAAAAGCAGTAAGAGCAGCAAAAAGGTGGAAGAAGGGATCTTTATTTTAAACAAAAGAAACAACAAGCTCTTAAGATGAATTTAGAATTTTTTTTACTGACATCTAGCTGGTGATAAATTAGCAGATGATCACATGATTAGGGGCGGTGATGAAGGGGTTGCTGTATTTTTTTGTTGACCTCTATTTATTGTAATTGTTTCAAGGGCTTGTTTTGTTTTTGTTACTGTTTGCTGTTTTTTAATAACCTGTCTCATACAATAGTCATTATTCTAACCCTTTTTATTCACATTTTAATGACAGGTTATTCTTGTTCTTATCTGCTATTTTATTTATCTGTGTTTTATATGGTTATTGTGTTGTGATATTTGTAAAATAAATAATAATCCCCCAGAATGGAGCCCCTCTGATGACCAGTGGTCCCAAGAGCCCCTGCGCATAAAGGAGGAGCGTGAGGAACTGTGCACCACTCAAACAGCAGAACACTTTAAAGGGCAGGAGGATGCTGATACCAGCAGGCTCCCGTTCACTGCTGCTCCTGTGAAGAGTGAAGATGGTGAAGAGAAACCTAATTCTTCAGAGCTTCACTGTCATCAAACGAGTAAACAAATAAAAACTGAGACTGATGGAGACGACTGTGGAGGACCAGAATCAGCCAGAAACCTTGATACAAAAAGTACTTTACAACCTAATGAAGTGGAAAATGATTCGGACTCCTCTGAGACTGAACTCAGTAACGATGGTGATGAATGGCAGGGACCTTTGTCAGATTTTAGACCTGAAACTGAAGACAGTGACAATGACTGGGAGGCAAGCAGGTCACCTGAGTCAGGTGTAAATTGTCACGCGAGATGTGACACTACAAAAAAAACCTTTAGCTGCTCTGAGTGTGGAAAACGTTTTCTCCACAGGCAGTCTCTCCACAGACACATGAGAATCCACACTGGAGAGAAACCTTTTTGTTGTGCCGTTTGTGGCGAGAAATTTAGCAGGAAGACACATTTTAAGACGCACATGAGAGTTCACACAGGCGAAAAACCCTTTGATTGTGGTTTTTGTGGTAAAAGGTTCAGCCAGAAGTCAAATTTTAAGGAACACTTACGAGTCCACACAGGAGAGACTCCATTTGGCTGTGATGCTTGCGGGAAAAGATTTAGAGTTAATTTTACTCTTAAAAGACACATGCGAGTCCACACAGGAGAAAAACCGTTTGTTTGTGTTGACTGTGGAAAGACATTCAGTTCCAATACGCACCTTAAGACACACACGAGAGTCCACACGGGAGAGAAACCATTCAGCTGTGGTGTTTGCGGCGAGAGATTTGCACAGCAAGGGGTTCTGAAGAGTCACACACGAGTTCACACAGGAGAGAAACCTTTCGGATGTGGTCTGTGTGGAAAGAGATTTAGACAGCAGAATACTCTCAAGAGACACATGAGCGTCCACACGGGAGAGAAGCCGTTCTCCTGTGGCGTCTGCGGCGAAAGATATACCAGACAGGGAAGTTTGAAGAGACACATGAGTGTACACACAACTGCAGCTTCAACAACTGAATCACATGCCTGTCAGTTTGTGCCTGAACATCTCGAACCTTTTGGGTTATAAACACTTGACTTCTGTAGCTGTTTTCTGGCCTTTGATGGACCGGGCACCTTTCAGTCTGTCTCACTGATTTTTGATCGAATGTATAAACACTGCATGACAATCTGTCTGCTGGCTGCGCTAAATATGAAGTACTAATTTTACTGAACAGTTTTTATTACACATTTCTCATTACTAATGCATTATAAAGTAATACCTGCACAAAACCTAAAAAAAAGGACATGCAGAAATGATTATTTTTAGTAGATATTTTGAAGTATTTGCCCAAAACAACGAAAAGTAGGTGACTGACAGCCTGTAGAGCAGCGGTGTCCAACCTTTTTTGCGCCACGGACCGATTTATGCCCGACAATATTTTCACGGACCGGCCTTTAAGGTGTCGCGGATAAATACAACAAAATAAAACTAGTACCGGTACCGAAAAAAGTGATAAAAAGTTATTCATAACACACGTGAAAAGACCCAGGAAAACCGAGTAAACGATAAAAACAATAACAAAATAACACTGAAAACCGATAAAAACCCTGAAAACCATACATTTCACACCTGAGCCTCAACTCTCGCGGCCCGGTACCAAACAACTCACGGACCGGTACCGGTCCAAGGCCCGGGGGTTGGGGACCGCTGCTGTAGAGCACTTCACAGACGATGTTCTTGTGACTAGTATTTCTGATTTGTAGTTTGCTCTTCATGTGTAAAATATGCTGCTCTGTTGCCAGTAGACCTGTCTGTCTGTGCCTGGTGATATGCTGCCCACTGCCTCTTTATGTAAAAGTGCTCGTAGCTAGACTGGGCTGACTTATTGATCCTGATTGCAAATGTTAGTTTAATAAATCCTAAATATGCTGAGTTTTTTTTCCTCATAGTGCAGGCCTCTGGAATTTCAGTCTTGTTGCTTCCTTCACAATTAACTGTCTTAAAGATGGAATAAAAACTGTTTCTTCCTTATTTGCAGATTACCACACATTTAATTTTTTTTTACACTAATAATAATTGAACAATGTTTTTGGATTTGTTTGTGGTTATAGAGCATTAGCAGTATGAATAAGGAGTTTTTTTTAATTTGGATGATTTTTCATTGCACTTAAATGAGCACACTGGTTGTCTGACAGTGAATAGAAAATACAATATGTATTTTCTATTTCTCTTTTTTGCAGTTTATTTGCTTAAACTGTCCTCCACCCATGAGGTGTGTTTGTAATAAAGCCTGAAATTAAAGTTTAGTGAAATGCACGTCTATTACCAGGTCAACAGGGGTCACCATCAGCCCCAATAACAGTCCAGGAAAGGCAATAGAGTCCAAAGAAGACAGAAACTGTGGATCTACAAATGTGAACATCTAGATGTCTGAAACTGTACATATACAGTATTTTTCAAATAACATTGTTCTTGCAAATATAAGAGATGATGTTAAAATGGCTGGCTTTAAAGAATAATTCTGGTTGGATTTTAAATGTTATTAATTGTTAATTTTGTTTGTATGACAACAAACACATCTCTTCTTTCTGTTTACATTAATACTCATGTAAAACACCTACAGTGAATCTAGATATTGCCACACAAAGATTCAAGGAAAAAGATGAGAACTTGGCAGTGTGACATTACAGGGTGTGGTGGCTGACCACGTAGCACGTTGCCAACACACTTCTGACTAATAACTAATAATAGCAGACCTCCTCTGGCAGGAAAAACATCAGCAATGATCCTGGAGAATTTAGCTGTTGCTGTCCATCAAGCTGCGAAGGTTATGAGGTCATTTCCAAAGAAGGCTGTCATTGTACAATTAAAAATATTATTCTCTTATTCATAAGTGAAAAATATTCAAGGTAAATGTTAATGTTCGCAGCAGTTTCATCCCAAGTGCAGTGCTCAGAGAACAAAAAACTCTACAGGCCTCAGCATGTTAAATCTTCACACTGAACATGGTTGGTTTGGAAGTGTTGCCAGCAGAACATCTCAGCTGTCTGAAAAGAACATGTCAACATGGCTTAGGCATGCGATGCTGCCTCTGAACAAACAACAAGTGGAGATGTTTGTGTATAATGCAGTGTGATATTAGGTGAAAACCAGATATATCAGTACTAACAACTCATACCATCTGTCAGCTCACCGCGATGGGTGGGAGAAGATTTCGACTTGGACACCTTCCAGTCACTGAGTCAACCACAAACTCTATCCCGAAGTATTCCAGATTCAACTATGAGGACATCAGTCCAACAGCTAAAACTAAATGGTAAATAGTCTGCTTCTCATGTAGCACTTTTCTACGACGGACCAGTTGCACGAACCAAAACATGTATGTATATTCCAGATATCTGTATTAGAATCATATGATTACAACACATCTACCTCTCCTCCACTTCTTTGAAGTGTCTCCCAGTCCCAGCGCACTTGTTAGCATGTTTTGGTTCGTGCAACTGGTCCGTCGGGTTGTCTCCCCAGAAACATTTCCATTGTGTTTTTTCCTATTTCCGTTGTATTTTGTGTGCTTTTACAGCGTTTTTCTTTTTGCAGCATTTTCCTTTTTGCAAGTGTTTTCTGAAGTTGCAGTCCGTTTGGCCTCTCAGGGCCACCGTAAAAATTTCCACAAATCCAAATATTTCTTCCCTGCTCTGAAGACCGCTGTAATTATAGACACCTGTGCTACAAACCAAGTGCAGCTTTTATTCTGCTGAAGGCAGGATTTATCCATGCATTCATGTTTGCACTAAATTCCGACCCTATAGTCTGAATCTTGCAGCAGAGTTAAGACTCATCAGTGTTTCCCAGTCTTCAGTTTCCTGTTGTTAGCTCACAGGAGTGGCCCCCAATGTGGTCAAGGTTTAATGTGTTGTGCATTCAGAGATCTTCTTCAGCAAACGGTGGTTGTAACAAGTTTTTTTTTATTTATCTGCTGACTTCCTATCAGCTCAAAGCAGTCTGGTGCTTCTCCTCTGATCTCTAACACCTACAAAGATTTACAAACAACCACATTCAAAGTCACTTAAATCCTCTCCCCCAGCCTGATGCATCAACCTGAACTTCAGCAGGTCGTTTTGCCCATGTCAGCATGCCTAAATGGATCGAGCCGGTGCAATGTGACTGGCTGATTATTAGATATTTGTGTTTCAGAGCAGTTGAGCAAGTGTGCCTAATAAAGTGGCCTGTGAGTATATATGTGCCCCTTTGTTGTTCTCCTTTGAAGGACGCAGAGTATAAACGTGTCTGAAGGTCCGATCCACACTCCAGAGCAGTTAGTGGTGGTAATGCATCGGTTCCTTGTTTGCACACCACCAGTAAAAATCATAGATGGGGTGAAGGTGTCTGCGCAGGTGCCTGTTTAAAACACAGAAGACCTCTGTTTTGGTGATCCGTGGTGATCGATTCTGCGCATGCCTGGTTCATCTTTAAGGAGCCTGCAGCTTATTTAAGGAAGAAAACAAACATGAACGAAGTGGATTATCATCGAGAGCACAAGACCGAGAGTCTGGATTTAGAAGAAAAGTCCGAGGTTAAACTCCGTCAGCTGCAGGATGTGGATAGAAACCAAAGTAAGTAAAGAAGGAAAAATCTCAGCTTTCATGTGGAGGAGACGGATAACTGCGAGCTCCCTGCAGGGCTGGTGAACAGAACTCCTCAGCTTCTCTTAATATGAGTCGCTCCTTAAATCCCACACAGAAGACGAACTACAAAAAGCTCATCTTAAACACTTTGCCCCGCGTGTTTTATCCCCACTGTGTGTAAACACAGTCTGTGTAAACAGTATCTAAGTATCAAAGTTGGAAATATAAAGGTAAAAAATCTACACTGTCTACAATAAAATGTGGGTCACGTTGAGATTAGTTGCTCATCGGTGCCAAAAACATAGTCAAGAGGATTTATGCAGTGGTTATAAAAATAATAATAATTTAAAAATGACCTGTTCTGCAGTATCGTGTACTGCATACATCATAATCCACTCTTTTTAGCTACTTAAAATCTCACTGTAGAACTATTTTGCTCTTGAAAGAGAATTTCTTAAAAATATTAACTGGAAAAATAATTTAAAAATAATGTAAAGGTCACATTGCCAAAAACTGATTGCAGCTTCTTTTTGACTCAAAATGATTTGATACCATTTGTGAGAGATCTGTTTGACAGATGATAAGCCAACAAGTCACAACAGCTTTAATCCTACAGGCTGGGACGGCACTTCCTCTTTTTTCTTTGATAAAGGATGCTTCAATGTATGCTCTGCTATAGGAGATAATAAGGAAGTAATAAACTAAAGAATTGAGAGAATCCATCCAGGTGTTGACCTTGAAATATAATATTATAATTTAAACATCAAAATGTGAAATTACTCGAGTGCGAGGCAGTTTGCTGATATGTTGTTTTCCTTGTCATTGTATTTATATATGCTGATTAAGATACACTTCTGGGGCCTATACTACAAAACACCCTGAGTTTACCCAGGATGTCTTTTCCTTATCTGGCCTGCAGTCAGACTAAGAGGTCATACAAAAGCGGTTATCAGCTTGATAAGTAAGCACAGGGTTTCTTAATCTCGCTGAGTAGGTAAAAGAGGTAGCGTTGCTGCTTTTGACCAATCAGAAACCTGAAGAGGTCTAGTGTTTTTTTTAAATAAAGTAAATAGAATTATAATATTAGATGTTGTGACAAAGTGGCTAGGACACAATTCATTTGCCATTTGTCACTTGCATATATTGTTATTTTGTGTTCTGTTATCCTATAGTCTATCATAATGCTTTAATGTAAACACTTGGCTCTACATACTATCCCGGGTCGGTTTGTGGTAGCATTGGTTATATTCATTTCATCTGTGCAAATGTACTTAAAACTAAATGTCACTTTATCATTAATTGATTTGGATCTTTCATTTGTTTATGTAGTTTGGTTACACTTACCATTGTCTGTTCCTTTGAGCAGGTCCTATGTGTAAAACAGGTGTGTGGGAAGGGCCGCCCCAGTACTTCCTGATTTTATAGGATATGATGTCACTGATTATGTCAATTGGGTGTAACCAAATGAAGGGGTGTTTCTTTTGTGTAAAATTGTTTATTTCATTTAAAATAACCTCATGAGTCAGATTAAGTGAAGATTGACTTTTCAAACTGTTTAGTTGGGTGGATGAGTTTGTTAAGTGGAAAAACAAACTCATTCACCCAACTAACCCTGTTTCTTTGTCTAGACTGTGTTATTTAGTCTACCCTTTTTTTCCCAAAGGTTAATGAGATCCAGGTGTGAGTGGAATTCTATATAAAGCAGGTGAGAGGTTCTTATGTTTTTGTGATACAAATTGTTGAAAGGCGACACCAGAAAATAAAGAACATTTAAAAGAAACTTGAACAGTCTGCAGATGCTGTCTTACTATCACTTTCCATGCTGCTTATTTTACGCTACTTCACAGATGTATTAGGCGTATGTGTTTTGTCATTTGTGTTTTAATTATTAGTAAAGTGTGAGAAGAAAATCACTTTCCAGTAATAAAAGAAGTTATATGAAGTGAATTTGTCATTAGGACAAAATAGAGATTTCTTTTTAAAGGCAAGAAAAAATACAGCGTGTGTAATTTAACAAACGTGTCACTAAACGTGTTTTAGGAGCATGAAAAAAACCTGGAATAAAGAAGCTCTTAAGAGTCAGTGTGTTTGTAGATGCTCATCAGAGGAAGACGAAGACTTCAGATGCTCTTCAAAAAATCTTTAGAGCTTCTTACTGTCCCCTTGTTTTAATAAAAAAAAGAAGAAGAAGATACTTTTAACTGGAAACATAAAACACAAAAATCGAAAATACTTATTTAAAAACACCTCTGTATGCATTGCTTATCATGCCTATTAAAAACATAATATATTGGCTCTTTTAACCAAAGTTACAGTCCATAATGTGCATGCGTGTTTCATCGGTGCCTGCAGATGTTCAGCAGCTGCTGGTGATTAAAGAAGAGGTTCCATGGAGCCCGAGTCTGGACCAGCAGGAAGCAGAGCATCTCTACATAAAGGAGGAACAGCGGAAACTCTGCAGAAGTCAGGAGGAAGACCTGGAGGAGACCAATATCACCAACTTCCTTGTAAAGAGTGAAGATGATGAAAAGAAATATATGTCCTTGGAGCTTCAGCCAAGCCAAACTGAACACATCTCAGAGGCTGAAGCTCCAAACAGCAACTCAGCCAAAGGGAGGAATCCAGAAGAGGATGGAGGTATACAGCTGTCAGATGCTAAGTTACACACTGTGGAGAAACCATTTGGTTGTGACAGCTGTGATAAAGCATTTAGTTGCAACATGCATCTCATAAGGCACATGAGAGTCCACACAGGAGAGAGACCTTTTGTTTGTGACGTTTGTGGCGAAAGATTTCCACAACAGGAGGTTCTGAAGAGACACACGATAGTTCACACGGGAGAGAAACCGTTTGGTTGTGACATTTGTGGCAAAACATTTAGACATCAGAATACTCTTAAGAGACACACGAGTGTCCACACGGGACAGAAACCATTCGAGTGTTCTTTTTGTGGTCAAAAGTTTAGCCAAAAGACTCATCTCAAACAACACTTTAGAGTTCACACAGGAGAGAAACCATTTGGCTGTAACGACTGCAATAAAATGTTTCGTCGCCATGCGCATCTCAAGAGGCACACGAGCATCCACACTGGAGAGAAACCATTTAGCTGTGGAGTTTGTAGCGAAAGATTCACCAGACAGGGAAATCTGAAAAGACATATGAGGGTCCATACGTGATAGAATTTTGTTTGTTTATTTGTTTTTTAACAATAACATAGTATTTTTATACCTTTTTATTATTATTTTTTAATCTGTTGCTTCATTTCTTCTATATTTGTTACAAATTCAGAAATACAATGAGAGCTGGATTAGGTGTCAATGAATAGAACCACCTTAGAGAGAAAAAGGTGAAACTTCATCATCAAGGGTCAGACTTTTCTCGCCAGGATCAGCATTTAGGACCAGGTTTTTTTGAAATACTGTGCTTTAAAAAAAAACTAAGGTGGAGTTATTTGGCAACTGGAGTATTAAACATGTTGAAACACGCCAAAGACAGCTTTTCAGGAGAACCACCTCATACCACCTGTGAAGCATGGCGGTGGACATTTTATGATTCAGGGTCATCATCACTGTACGTGTTCAGAGGATGTGATTTCATCCAAGTTAGTTAGACAGGAGTTTAATGATGGTCCTGATCACACTATTAAACCCCACAGGTGATGCTTTAAAAATGCAGAAATTGTGGCTTCAAAGCCCAGATGCAGTTTGGAGAGTTTTGTGTAAGAGAGTGGTAAAATGCTTTTTTGCAGGCTGATGTAAGAGGATTGTGGATAATTATGCTAACAGCAACAAGAAAGAAATTACTTCTTTTAAAACTACTGTCTGAGAATAATTATGTCTTTATTTTTGCACAAACTGCTGTTTTGTGGCTGAATAAATGACCGGAAAAGCTGGTTGTGGTGTTGCACTCTTTGTCTGTAACAACAGAGTGCAGTGATTCATTGACATGTGTCAAGAGACATGAAAATGCAGTTTATAAGCAAGAACAGAGTTTGTACAATTCTAAAAAGCTTGAAAGTTGATATTTGGTGTGATGATGGGTGTGTTTGTTCTTCAGCACACTCTGAACTCTCTGAGGAAGCTTCCTGTTATTTTTAAGTAGTCTTCAGGAATCGTAAAACTAAAACTTTTGCGAGATCTCACAAAACAAACTCGGAATCTCGCAAGCCGCAGTCTTCGAAGCCGACCGGGAGGTCGAGGCACGATGTGCCGGGAGAGCGGTGTTTCTCCCGGCTGTAGTAGGTTTCAACCTCCCGTTAGCTTCGAGCTAGTGGGTGTTAGATCTCCGAAAACGTCGGAGCACTTTTGCAAATATGATGTCTTGTAAACCGAGCAGGTATCTGACGTTTACACAACTACATTCACGCCTCAAAATATCTTAAAAGTGTATTTTGTGACCCAGAAAGAGTAATATTACAACTAAGTAGCTGCCGCCATTGTTGGAATTCAACTTTTGCGAGATCTCGCAAAAGTTTTGCGAGATCTCGCAAAAGTCCGTCTTAATTTTTTTTCTCCCATGTCCCCTGCGGGGCTCCGTATGATTGGAACGTGATGAATGTAAAAGCAAAGAATTACCCGATTTTTTTTTTTATCTAATTTTTGTTTCTAAGAAAAATGAGAGCCACATATGAGGATATTCATTTAAAATTTTGATAGAACAGTAGCAGTATAATGTCCTCGTAAGTGGGTATCAGGCCCTTGTAGAGCAAAATTGAGTATTTTGCTCTAAATAACCCAAAATGTGATTACCTCATATGTGGACGCCAGGTCCTAGGAGGTTAACTCTTCTTTTGATAGTCATTTGTATAGTTGTATAGTTTTCCTTCCTCTTAACCGTTAGCTTAATTAATGTAAGCTGTTCCTTGGATTCCCTTCACTGGGCACGAATAGCCTGTTTCCTTTCGAGCATTTATAGTTTGAATTTTTGACCTAACTAAACTTTAGCTTTAGTTAGGTCAAAAGCTTCTTTTTGCCCACCCGTCCCATGTGGAACATGTATTCATCTTTATGTGTGGTTTTATAACTTTTAAGTGCTTTGCAAATATTTGATATTATTACATCCAATGAAGGTTATATGACTTGACCTCACATGCTGATAAACTTGTTAAAACAACATCCGGGTAGCGTTGGAAAATGTTAACAAGCTCCTCCGGTCTCTAGGCTACAGGATTTTGAGTTCTGCCAATATTTTGCACTTACCTTTAAGATCTAACTAGTCCTAATAACAGCTTTAATTAAAAAAAAAAAAACAACCCACCTGTTTTGTTGAGGACAGTCTCACCAAAACACTGAAAAACTGAAGAAGAAGAATCACATCCTGTTACTGTAACAAAAAGGTAAGTCTGAGAACATTCTGATGCGTTACAGGAACACACCTTTAATAAAACACTTTGAGAGACAACATGCAAATACAGCAGTACATGTAGTAGTGTTCTCGTCAACAGGCAGCTGAATCTGAAAGTCATTTACATTACAGTACATACATTTTACAAACAGGATTGGCTGAAATGTATATTATGTTACAAAGTAGTATTTTTCAGTGAACCTGCCAGTAGCACATAGTAAAAGAAGAAAAACATTCGTTTAGTGATGCTACATAGGAACTAGGGTTGGGCGATATGTAAAAATTTTCCAACCGGCAATCGTCAGTCCAACAATCGCCGATGGGCCATATATTCGTGCATGCGCAGCCGTCTTGATGGGCGGGGCTATGTAATCATGCACGTTTACAACACAGAAGAAGTTCAAACATGGATGAACTAATTTCCAAAAAAACAAAGCAAAAAAACGCTGTCAGCGTTAATGCGGCTTAAACGCCGTCATCACGATTAAACTTTTTAACGCTCTCGACCCATCTGGAGTGCAGAATGAACAAAATTAGGACAAACTGCCGAAATGCGTTGACAGAGACATTTCAGGGATTTTGACTCAGTCTGCGCCTCCAGATGGGTTAATTGTTAATCACGTTAGTTATGATGAAGGAGTGTTAACGTTGACAGCACTAAAAGTTGCCAATTTGGGATTTCTTTGGCTTTAAACCAGATGAAAGAGGTAAACCAAAGGATGTAACCAAAGCGGTGTGCCACTTGTGCAGACGTATAGTTCGAGCAAAATACTCAAACACGACTAACTTGCATGAGCATGCACGTGTCCACCATCCGGCTGAGTATGCTAGGCTATCAACAGCTTCTACAGCTCCATCAACAAGCACTTGGGCGTTCTCTGAGGTGGGGGCATTAACTCGCAGATGAAAGAGGGTGCTGTTAAAACAGCGCTATTATTTTTTTTTTCTGTTGACTGCTTCTATTAGCTCCGTCATTATTAGCAAACTTACTCATGGGCAAACAAATAAATAAAACTAGTCGATATATTCGTCCAATTGCCCAACCCTAATAGGGACTACCATAGTAATCGACCATAACAGTTTTTAAATGATGTTTTCTGTTCAGATTAGTTTCATTCAGACTCACTGCTTAAACATCAAAACACATTATAAAAAAGTCTTTGTACGAGCACAAGTATTGGTGTGGACTGACATACAACAGAGCCCAACAGAGAGTTAATACGTAGCGCAGGCTTAAATTAAGTGTTTTTAGTAACAGTACAGTTGTTTTCTACTTGAGTTCTTTAAATAACAAAACCTGAGGTTAGCTTAGGGAAACTAAAGAAGCCTCAGCATTAGTATTTCATTAAACATCCAGCAGATGAAGCAAATATAATTTTGTTTAAAATATTCTGAACTACGCACTAAAGAAAGCTTAAAAAACGTAAACGTTACAGGACAATAAAAAAAAATGCTGTGGTTCTTGCAGACTTGCCTCCACACGGCAAATAGTCTTTTACAACAAACCGAGCAGCCTTGACGTTTTCATTCTGCGTGGACTCTCATGTGTGAGTTAAGATGCGTCTTACGATTAAATCTCTTGCCGCATTTGTTGCAGTGAAAGGGTTTCTCTCCCGTGTGGAGCCTCATGTGCTCCTTAAGATGCGTCTTTTGGTTGAACCTCTGGCCGCACTCGTCGCATCCAAACGGTTTCTCTCCCGTGTGGACTCTCAAGTGAGTCTTAAGATCTGTGTTTCGGTAAAACCTTTTACCGCAGTCCTTGCAACCGAAAGGTTTCTCTCCAGTGTGGACTCTCATGTGGGTCTTAAGGTGCGTCTTTCGTTTAAACGTTTTATCACATTCACTACATTGAAAGGGTTTCTCTCCTGTGTGCACTCGCATGTGTGCCTTAAGATGCGTCTGCTGGTTAAACCTTTGCCCACAGTCTTCGCAGGCAAGCGGTTTCTCTCCGGTGTGGACTCGCATGTGAGTTGTCAGATTTCCCTGCTGGCTGAACCTTTTACCGCACTCCTCGCAAACAAACGGTTTCTCTCCGGTGTGAATTCTCATGTGCGTCTTAAGGTGTATCTTTTGGTTGAATCTCTGTCCACAGCTACTACAGCTAAAGGGTTTCTCACCTGTGTGGACCCTCATGTGTGTCCTGAGATCTGACGTTCGGTTAAATCCTTTACCGCAATAGTCGCAACTGAATGCCTTCCCCCCGTTGTGCATTTTCTTGTGCCTCTTAAATTCTGATTTTCGGTAAAATACTTCACTACACAACTCGCAGATAAACTGTTTCACACCTGTTGGGGCCACCACCTGGGAATCTACGTTTTGCTTTACCTCGCAGCTGTTATCAACCAAACAGCTGGAAGGAGTTTGTCCTGAATGGCATGTCAGCTGTTTCTGAAGACACTGCTTGTAGATAAACTGCTGACCCCACAAAGTGCAGCTTAAGAATTTTTTTGCCGCATTACAGTCCCCATCCATATTTAAGTCTGACTCCAGTGCACTGCCCTCCTTCCAGCCGCCATCGCTGTCTTCGTTTTCAGGTCCAGACTCATCAGTAGTCTCAGAATAGTCTGAAACCTTTTCATCAGTATCAGGTTTAAACTCACTTTGAAGATCCGGGTCACTGCTCGGTTCTGGTCCATCGCTCTCAGGCTCTGTATCTCTGTTGTCCTCAGCTTGGCTTTGATGAAAGGGTAAGAACTGAGGTTTTTCTTCATCATCTTCAGTTTTCACAGGAACTGCAGTGATTATGACCTTAATGATATCCGCCTCCTCCAGACCACTACTCTGCTGTTCCTCGTGGCTGGTCAAGATTTCCTCCTGTTCCTCCTTTATGTGGAGGGTCTCCGGGTTCATGCTGGTCCAGACTGGGGTTTCACTCATGAGGAACTTCTGTAATCACTGACAGCTATTAAACATCTGCAGGAAAAACAAAAACAAGTTAGGGATGTAACTGTGTCGACAGCTAAATCCAGCTGAAGAGCAGATTCTCAGCTTTAATTCAACAGGCTGAACAAAAATGTAGCATTAACCATAAAAAAGTAAAGCCAATTTTATGCAGAACGCTTTTATTCCTTTTGTTTTTCTTATTTTTTTAATGAATGGCCAATAGGCAAACTAAGGCTAGATTATCTATCTATATCTATCTACATTACGTCTTAAGAAACACCCCTGAATGCAATATGATGCTCATGCTTCTTTCCCTGCACATCAATTTTGAAGGCTTTTTGACTTTTCCTAACACTGATGATCAGGATAAACGGCAGCAGATTAGAATCAAGCATAACATTTGTACATTTTCTAAATCATCAAATTAATACACGCAGTTTCCTGTAACAAAGCAAGTCACAGTTTTCACTTTAGTCAGTGATTTTAGTAAAGCACGGCTTAACAAATTGCACACATAAAACATGCTGTAAAGAAAAGAATCAGTGAAAATGTGGTGATTCCAGCTGATTTAAATCAAACCTGCTCGCTCCTAGCAGTTTTCGTTTTTATTCTATCAGCTTCAGACTCATTTGAGAGTACAGATTAAATATAAAAACTGACTTCAAGCATAGGCTCAGTCTAAGTACAAATTTAATATGAGATCAGCAAGTACAGTTTACATGGCCTGTTTTAGGATCATGCCAGTAAAACAATGAAATTGTAAAACTGTTTGCTACCAACAGGAAAAAAACAGGCAAGAAATAAAATTGCATTTATTTCTTTAGAACCTTCTACTGTTCACACACAGAGATCCAAGGGATCTTCCAGGAATGATGATGCTATTTCATGGTGAATTGAGGCAGAGATTTCATACGTGCTGATCTCTAATCTGGAGGGTTAGGGGTATGAAATACAAAATCCTGCTTTGTGGTACCTGCTGCAGACCTCTGGGGAATCAGTGGGAGGGTCTAAAGATTTTCAGTAGCTTCTAAAGTCTTTGTGTTTCCCTGATGAGCACCAGTAATAAAAATAGATCCGCAACAGCAAACAATTTTATTGTTCTATAAGCATCATCTGATCTTAACCTACAATTTACTTGCTTGTACATAAGCCTATGTTTGAATTCTGTTTTTTATAAAGTAAGAAGAGTATAGAGTAAAGAATTATAATATTCTTTACTCTCAAACCCTAAACAGCACAAAATCTGCAGCCAGCAGAATAAAAACAAATTGTTGGGAGCAGGTTATGTTCAGATTTTCAGTTTAAAATAATGTGGAAGTGCCGTGTTTTTATACCTTTATAAAAAGATGAATATTTTACACTGCTGGAAACACATAGTACAAACTAGGAATAAACTAGGCTAAATCACCAGATTAATGACTTCTTGTCCTTTATAGAGAAGTTCTACAATATCCTTGGATATGTAATCATTTCTGAGGTGCCATTTTTCTTCATTTGTTTGTATTTTCATATGTTTATTAATAATCGTTAAAGTACGATAATACTGGATAATACTGGATTTGCTGCAGTCTAAAAAAAACAAACAAAATCATGATTTTTTGGGGGGGGGGGATCGGCCTCAACAGGATGTCAATGTTTCTGCACTTCCGGTTCAGACAAAGAGCTGGAAACCGTCCGACTCGCCAGCTGCTCTCTTCCCCCCCTGCGGCTGCGGCCTTCTGCGGCCCCCAATTCAGGCTCAGCTCATCTAATTCGGGCCTATATAATCCATAAAAGCGCCCAAATACTGCATTTCATCGCAGTTTTTGTCACAGACTGAATAAAAAAAGATTTTTTACTGTAAAAATAACTTGGCTGTGTGCGCGCTGTAAACCGTCCGGGTATCCGCTTCAATCCTCGCTATTGGGTTCCGCCTTTTTCATTCGCGTTAATACTTCATTATTAACTAATAAATAGCCAAACTATGGTCTTTTGTCATTTGTTTGCCGTTTGGGATTGACAAGAGATGAGATGCTCCGTTTTTGTGTAACTCGTTTCTTCATCCACCCCCTACGATGAGCTAGCAGCTAGCCGTTTCCTCCCGGAGAGTCACTGCGCGTTAAATCTGATTTTTCTTACCAGCGCTCTCGTTTTTAATCGATCTCCTGGTGCTGATAGACTTCGAGGGGTTTAATTTCTGGGTTTAATTCATAAGACCGTCTCTGTGTTGCGGTATTGAAGATCCACTTCGTTTATTGTCTCCTTTTTGCTGCTCTTCTTTGGTGAACAGTGCACGGGGAGCTGACTTCAGGTGCGTTAGCACCACCTTCTGGATTGGAGTATGAACTGAAACCTTTGGCGCCGGTTAAAAGGCGTACAAGTGGGATGGTATGTCACTCAGTATGACAAAACATATCTTGAAGTAAAAGTTCATTTAAAATAACGATAACCTCAAATATAAATGAGTGTAAATTTAAATAAAACATATTAAACAATTAACAACAAAGAAAACATTCTTTCATTTTTTTTAGCTGATGGCTTTGTGCCAAACTAATGCATTTACACATCATGTGTTGACACACAGCTATTCTCAATGCATATCAGCAAGGTGGCATAGCACGTTTAGAGGCCCTATGTCATATCAGATCTTAAGTTAAAGAATAGATAAGAGACATGTGTAATTTAGTTTAAAAGACTGGTTTCAAAAAGTTGGAAACAATCATTCAGTGCCTGTTGGGGCACAAATTTCTGGCTGTCATGCAGCCAAAATCAGCATAACTCTAATTTTATATTCCAAAAGATTTAGGATCAAAATAAACAAACCGTGCTCATTATGCAGAATCATGATATTATGCATTAATTAATATTTAATTTTGAATGTTTATAGAGCTAATATATTTTGGTACTTAGAATTTTGGAGATTTTAGGATAGAAGTAACTAAAGCTTTAAAATAAATATTACGGCGTACAAAATTTAGTGGAGAAAACAGAACAACATGGAAAAGGTGGTGCAAGACTCCTGATGAAGGTTTCTTCCTGTTAAAAGGAGTTTTTCCTTCCCACTGTCACCAGGTGTTTGCTCACAGGGGGTCATTTCATTGTTGTACTTTCTAGTTTTATTGTAGTGTCCTTACCTTAAAATAAAGCACCTCGAGGTGACTGTTGTTGTCATTTGGTGCTATATAAATAAAATTGGACTGCATGTTATTAAGTCATAGGCTATTCTGTGCAATCAGACATGATACTGACTTTATACAAGGGGGCGGGGCAGCTGAAGCCTGATTAATGTCTGAAAAGCTCTCAAATACTGTCTGGGTCACAGTGGAACAATGGTTGGCAGTGTTGCCTCACAGCAAACAGCTCCTGGGTTTGAATCTGCCTGCTGCTTGGGGAGTTTGCATGTTCTCCTTGTGCTTGCATGACTTCTTCCCACAGTCCAGAGACATGCTTGCTGGGTAAACTGGCTGTGAGTGTGAATAGTCTCTCTGTGTGAGGCTTGTGATAGACTGGTGACCAGTCCAGGCCTCTGGGATAAGCTCCAGAACTCCTCATGACCCGGGATTAGAAAATGCAGTTAAGAAAACAAACCGATAAATAAATTCTCCATTTTATAATTAGTAACAGTAAATGATCATTTCTAGAACCTTCCTCTTGATCTTTGGTAGAAAAAAAATTAATCAAAGCTATAAAATAAAGTGTGACCAAACTCTCAAGTTATGACAGAAAGACTCACAAACTCACTGAGATATGGATTTAATTTTTTTAAAAATCACAATCAATCATTGCACCGTATATAAACCAGAAGTCCCCTTCCCCTCGACAGTTTGCAGAAATGCTGGAAATATTGCATTGCCTTTTCTGCACTGATTCAATAACACAGAAGGCTAATTTTTAAATACACATGTTCCCTGATGTGACGGTTTTTGGTTTGGTTACCTTCCTTCCACTTCAAACTTGTAGCATTGTTAATAAAATACAATAAAATCCCCTTTAAGCTTGAAGACAGTACATCCATGTAGTCGAGGGCAGAGCCCCCCACGGTCAGTTCAGAGATAGAAGCTGATGAGTCAGAGATGAAGGAGTCTGGCAGTAAAGTTCAGTTCTTACAGTAATTAACTAAACTGCTGTTTCACATTGAAGGCACTGAAAGTCCAGTAGAGGCCACAAAGTGTAGTTAAGTGTTAAAAAAAAGAAATTAAAATATGTTTAAAACAAGAGAATAAATTACGTCCCTTAAACTAAATACTTAATTTGTTTGTGAGCTTTAAAGTCACAGTCAGTGAATTATTTCCCTTTTCATTCCACAGTAAACTCACACAGAAAAAAAGAAAACACATAAAAATGGGCCGTGGTCACTGCCAGCAGTGCTCTGGCCGCTCGCTTAGGGCGGGGACGGGATATTTTAAGCACGTTGCCAACTCGAGAGCGCTCTCGCTGCGTCAAACAATAATAACTTGAGCTTTGCCAGAGACCGATTGTATGATACGATCTAAAGTTCTCAGAGTAAACATTTGTTTTGGTGGTTTGCTGGTTTAAAAATAAATACATAACAAGACAGACGGGACAATTTCCAGTTCAGCTTGTAGCAGCAGCAGAAAGGTTCACAGGAAAGCCAAATTTACCATAAATCACCACAGATTGTCTGCAGAGATAATGAAATAATTTTAGAACAATCAGAAACTTTTACAATAGCAAATCAGTTCCCTCTTTAACTAGACAAGAATCTGTGCTCATCTATTCAAAGAGAGGAAATAACACTTAAAAAAATTAGCATATCTGGAGTGTTTCAACTCCAACTAAAGCTGATCAATTCTGCCGATTCCCAGATTTACAGTCATGATTTTGAACTCTACCAGAGGAGCACAGTTCAAAGTAAATCTCAGTTTATTCTCTGTTTGAAATGAACCACGTTAGCTTCCTTTCTTCTTATTGGTTGCCCCTCATAAACAGGTGGTTTAACCAGCAGGTAAGTGAAACACTGGAAGAGCCCGTGTATGACAGAAGATGAGGAGGAGGAGGAGGAGGAGGCGAAGAGCTCTCCTCTGAGGTTGTTGAAAGCATCTTAACAGTCTGACAGTATCTTAGAGATTGTGACTCACATCTTACACCGTTTGATTTACCGTCACAGGATTGCGTGGCCCAGACCAGCGGGCCCTTTAATCTTTTAAATTAACATAATAAGATCCATTTTCCTACCAGTCACCAAAATAATGCTTCCCAGGACAGAAAGGTTCCTTTAAAAAGAGGCAAAACAAATACTAGTCCCATAACTGTGACCTCTCTGCTGAACAATAACAGCAGCTGTCTTTTAGAAATCAAATTTATCATCATTTCCTTCATGAAAATAAATCATCTGCTGGTTTTTATTTCAGAAACTTGTGTCATTTCGAGACGGGCACAGTCCCACGTTTCTGCACATCCCGTCTCCGCTGGTGATCCGCGTGCAGGTGGAGCGATGAAATTTCCCATCATCCTCGTTTAGTTGCGCATGTAGAGCCGTATGAGGCTGGCTTTGTGCAGCTGCTGCCACAGATTCATCTCCATACGCAGGTCGTGGTTGGCGAAGAAGCCCACAGGGTGATAGTTTTTGTCGTAATAGTGGTCAGAGTATTTCTTGTAGTCTGGGGTCATGAAGCCGTACGCACTTACCTAGAATCAAAAGACAGATTAGGAATCTGGTGACTGTAAACTGCAAAATGCCAGTTTTGGTTCAATTTGACCCACTGGGCTCATTTTCATTTTCTCAGGCTGGAAAACAGGTTTAACGTGCAATTAACCGGATATGGAATCTGCATGTATAAGGCTCGCTGCCGCCACAGTAAAGATCAAAAACAGAACTGTGGAGGCTTTTTGACACACAGCAATTTAACAGAAATGCAGCGCATGCTTCTGCAGCTCAGCTGCTCAAAGTCAAAACATTCTCACGCTATCGGGCAAGTTCGGCCTTGTCTCGTGATAAGTAAACAACAGACTGTTGGAAACGTACCTGATCACAGGTGTGCAGCGCCGCCAGCAGCATCGTGGCACCGGTTGATGGACGGTAGATGTCTTTGAATCTGGTTTTCAGAGTGCTGGATCTGAGGAATCTGAAACAAAAAGATCACAAAACATGAGTAAGCCTGCGCTGTGAGCCTTTCAGGAACTGAAGCTTGAAGTTTCTCTCACACACACACACACACACACACACACACACACACACACACACGCACACGGTGACCTCTGTGGCCCAGCGTGGCTGCGTGGGGATCTTCCCTCAGCAGCTCTCTCTGGTTTCAGTCGCTGCTTCTCCTTTTGAAACACGAGCTCTGCTTTCACGAGTGAGAATTTGCTCACCTGTTTCTGAGGTAACGGATGAAATCAGGATGGTACATCTTCAACTTCTCCGCTGACACGTCCTCACCAAAGTACTTCACTGGACTGTGAAGGAAATACAGCATTACTATAAAAACACCACAACTGCTGGAGAGCACAAGTATTATTCAAAGATCACTGATGAGCAGTGACGCTTCTGACACATTTGATCTTGTGACATAAACAAATACAGACTAGTCAGGTTTAATCTGCTGGATTGTCTGCAGGAAATATCATCTGCTTCATCTCAGCAATCATATTTCTAAAAAGTAAGACTCCGTTTCTGCAGCTCTGCACAAACATAGCTGGTTGTGCAAGTCTTGAGTTGCAGACATGCAGGCAAAAAACAAGTTTGCACAATTTAAATGAGCTTGAAAGTCAATATTAGTTATGACCACACTTATTCTTCAACACAGTCTGAGCTCTGCGATTCAGCTTTTTTCTTTCAGTCGTCTTTAGGAATACTTCTCCAGGCTTCTTGACGGACATTCAAAGCTCTTCTTTGGATGTTTTCTGCCTTTGCTCTGCTCTCTGGTGAGATGACTGTTCCTCTAAACAAGGTCAGGGGCAACAATTGGACTGAAAATGAGTGAAAAAGCAGCTTGTGTCCAAAGAAAAACTTTGATAAAACTTCATAAAGTGTGGAGAACATCTGCTAGTGGCAGTGGACTAACCCAGACGCTTCCACTCCTCGGGCCTTGATGCTGATAATGATCAAATTAAAAACGGTTAACGCAGAAGAAAACAGGCCTGAAGCTGCAGTCTGTAAAGTGTCGCTTACTTTTTGCCCTTCTCACGCCCCCTGTCCACCAGGGTGTGCGTCGCCGCCGCTTTCATCAGCAGGTAATCTCGGTCGTGATCTGGCAGGAAAATGTACCGCGTTTCCTGTTTGAGAGGAGGGAGCAGCCGAGCGTGACAACACCGTTTTAACATCGTCACTTAATAAAGACGGATGTTTATTTCCGACCTCACCTTAGACACGGGGGGTCGTCTGTACCCGACACCTGCGTAGCTCAACATGGAATTCATCAGCGTGTTTGTGGAGAACGTGTAGTGGGTGGTCCGAGACCCCACGTCCTCCTCAAAGCCCTTGATGATTGCCCCGTTGGTCCTGAAGACCACAACAATCCAGAGACACATAGTAAATAGAATCAGCATTTATTTTATTTTCATTATTAATGAAAGGAAGCAGGAAGGACGGCGTCAGAACCTGAAGACATAGTGATGGCTGTCGATCTCCTTCCCTTTCTGGGAGTTCTTCAGTATCCCTCCATTCCCCACCACTGCACAGCGACTGCACGCCGACTTATTGCCAGGAGCCTTCCAGTTGTCCAACATCTGCCAGTTAGCAGGAGAGTTGAGGACAGAGAGTGTTTCCACCAGTGCTGTTGGCACAAAAGAACTGATTAGATCTGGTAAGATTTGTTTAATATAGGCGGCACGGTGGTTAGCACTGTTGCCGCACAGCAAGAAGGTCCTGAGTTCAATTCCACCATCAGTCCGGGGTCTTTCTGTGTGGATGTTCTCCCCGTGTTTGCGTGGGTTCCCTCCGGGTACTCCGGCTTCCTCCCACCGTCCAAAGACATGCAGTTTGTGGGGATAGGTTAACTGGATAATCCAAATTGCCACTAGGTGTGAATGTGTGAGTGAATGACAGTGCGAATGGTTGTCTGTCTCTGTGTGTTGGCCCTGCGACAGACTGGCAACCTGTCCAGGGTGTACCCCGCCTCTCGCCCTATGACAGCTGGGATAGGCTCCAACGGTCCCCCTGACCCCCGAAAAGGATAAGTGGAAGCGAATGGATGGATGGATTTTCCTGAAAGAACAGGAAAAAAAAATCCCAGAGGCTCCATGTGGGCACACAGACAGGAAGCTGCTTTTATCTCTATGATAAACGTCTTTGCTGTGATGAGTCCAGCATGTCCTCAATGAAATTATCCAGAAGTACTTGTAGTCCTACGTCTGGCTCTTATGGGATAGTTAGAGGAGGATATTTTCCTGCCAGAGAGTTATTGTGGATTATTCATCCTGAACAATTGTTTAATGTATTGATGTACATTTACGGTGTATTACTGTATTTACATTTTCAGTTTTGTGTTTTTTGTCTGTTTTATATAATAAATAACTATAAGACACTCCTTTTTCAAAATAAAATTTAAATGCTTTTATTTTCAGGACCAGGGTATGTCAATGTATGTTTCAATAAAACAAACAAACAAACAAAAAGCCAGGACACATACGCACCTCATTTTGAACTGGGGCAAATCCAGCTTTACATTAAAAATAATTAGTTGAATTTGACCTCTTTTGACCGATTATCTTTTCCTTGTTTTCCCATTATGTGCTGTTAGAACGGTGGATGTTACAAAGTTACAAATGATGATGTCAGTCTAAGTATGAGGCAAAAGCTCAGGTTTGACAGTTTTATTAAAATTCTTTGATGTCACAGCGTGGATGTGTTTATATGGAACTGGGTGGGTGGTGTGTGGGTGCACCAAGGCCCAGCATAAGATGAACAAGATTATTTTGAATCATGGACTCATGCAAAGCTGCTTTAATAAAGTCTAAGAATAAAAATCTGGACACAGAGGTGAGGATAGAAAAAAAGATTAGTTTGGTTGGGTAGAGAAAAATTGCAGAGTCTTGATGGCTGCGTTCCATCATGAACGTTAAACTAAAACGTTCATGATGGATTTGAACTTTTGAGAGTTCAAAAGGAGCAATCAATGAAATGAAAGGAAAACATTTTAGATAAAATCAAAATCTCACTGTCGTAATCGATCCCTCCCCAACCATGTGCTCCAGGGTAATGGCTCAGACGCCGGTGCTGTTCGGGTGTCACGTGTTTGGCCCACTGCAAAACTGGAATACTTTCCAGAAATCGCTCTCCGAATTCAGTTTTCCCCACCCGACCTCGGATGCTGTCTGGACAGCCCTGTGTGGAGCAGACACCAACATAACTGTTATCAGACCTCATGCAGACACTCCTACCTCCAGACCTAAATGCAGTTACTGCACGTCCCTCACGATCATTACGAAGCCAACATCATTACTTTCACTCGGCAGGAAGTTCAACCTCAATATTGACCTCCTAATAAGAGTCTCACTGGGCGTAATTACCCGGTAATTACAGAGCGGAGAGAGAACAGGGCTAACGACAGGACAGGTGCTGGAGGTTTCATCCAGCATGAGGCAGGAAGTAACACACAGAGGCAGACAGTGCTGATGAAAACAAAAACCTTACAAGTATATACACATGTAGACAAGGAAGTAGATGTTAGTGGAGGAGAAATATTCTGTTTGAGTGAAAGACAAGAGTGGAAATAACAGATAAGAAAATACATGCAGATGTTGTAAGAGAAGGGTACTCAAAGAAAATCTAACCACTGAAAGTGAGCGGGTGATAGTCAGTGCCTCATACTGCACGCTGCAGCCAATCATGCACAGTCACATCGCTCTTTATTCATATACTTTAAACACTTCAACACACATGCTCGCGCGCACAAGCTTTTCACTCTTTGTTCAGTAACTTGTAACAGTTAGTGGATGATAAAGGTATCGCCTGAGCAACAGACGCCTGCTTTCTTATCAATTCAGGCGTCTTAATAAACTTGACTCACTAAATATATCAGCTCGGCTGCTGGGTAACCCTCAACAGACGCTATTAGAGACCAAAATGACAGCGTAGGGTCGTCTATACAGCTACAGATATCTATATCACAACAACAGTAGCCTCAGAGGGAAAATGAAGTAACCTGAGTCGGATCAAAAGCATTAATGTCAACAGATAAAAACCAAAGAAAAAAATAAAACATTCAAACACCAAAATGCACCGTTGATAAGAAAACATGACTGAACAGGTTTCGCAATTTCAGAAAGGCATTTGTCAGTGATGATCTATGTTCTCTGGAACATGACAGTAAACTGTAACAGAAACAACAGGTAGGTGTGTGTAACACCTACATGCTAATAAATAATAATAATTTACATAGCGCTTTTCTAGGCACCCAAAGTGCTTTACAATACCACTATTCATTCACTCTCACATTCACACACTGGTGGAGGCAAACCACAGTTGTAGCCACAGCTGCCCTGGGGCAGACTGACAGAAGCTGCCATCGGCCCCATCAGTAGGCGGTAGGTGAAGGTGAAGTGTCTTGCCCAGGACAGAGAGAGCAGAGAGAGCTGGGGGATCAAACCGGCAACCTTCCAGTTACAGATGAGCTTCCCAACCCCCTGAACCACAGTCACATAGTGCATCCGTAGCATGATAGTGCTCTTTATGTCAGGCACACCTCCTGTGCTGTAACATGTTTAAGTTAAAGCCAATAATATCCAACCTTTACCTCTAAAATGAATGCAGTGGCATAAAAATAACTAAAGAAATGCATCAACTAGTTTATCTCGATCGCGTCTTCTCTCGCTGCCTGTCTCTGCAGTCCGTTGATGTTAGTCGTGTTATTTATGGCCTGAAACTTGCAGTTCAGTATTTAGATTCTCAACAATAACAACAGCTTTGGTTTGTATTCTTGCTTCTGGTATAAATGGCTCCTTTGTTTTCATTTTTCCTCTGGGGTAGCACACCACGGTTTTAGTCTTTGTTAAATTTATCATTAACTACAATGTCTGCACAGATCATCATTTATGGTAAATGGCCTGTATTTGTATAGCGCTTTACAAGCTTTTAAGCTACATTGTAGCCACAGCTGCCCTGGGGCGCACTGACAGAGGCGATTTATGATATGGCCTCATCATTAAAGTCTTACATGCAATGTCCATAACAGTCAGAGTTGATCATTAATCTGTTTTACACTCCATCCTCATGACACCATGAGTTTGTGCTCATAGTGAGGAAATGCAGAAGTCAGGCTCCATAAAAACAAAAATAAACATGAAACATATTTCTACTAAACATTTACTGGAAAAAACAGATCCACCCAGTAACCATGGCAGCCGCCCTATGACATCTCAGCCCTGAATAAAAGCAGATGTGTGACTTTGCTGCAGGGACGATAAACCAAGTCATGTGATGGGCACCGCTGGTTTACAGGGTTCAAATTACAACTTTTATTACCCGCATCAGTCAGTCACCATAACGACGATGTTTACCTTTATTATTTGTGTGGATTTGTGAATATGAAAGTCTGATATATTGTCTGTTGCCAAGGAGCCTAATTGTTGTTTATTTAAAACATGAATGAGCCACAGTATCAGAATACTTTATTAATCCCAAAGGAAATCATGGTTTGTGTGGTTTTTGGATCGATCCCCAGCTCGTACTGTCTACGTGACAAAATATCCTTGCGCAAGATCGCGAGTCTTGAGCTTCACCTTGCACATACAGGGTGGGAAGGAAGTACCAGCACATTTACCATTGACTGAAAACAACATGACACTCATTTGGTAGAGTATGAGCTTCTATTTGTGGCCAAATTGCATACTGTCCATGTCAACTGAACATGAGAAAATATTTTTGTGTATCAGTGCATGTGGTTTCACTTCCTGTCATTCTGAGGTCTTTGATTGTGCTGTTCTGCATGTTGTCCAGTTCTTTTGAGTGTTTTTGCAGGGCTACATGCAAACATTACATCCTCTACAATATGCACAACAGCACAGTAAAGAGAGAAGAAACACAACAAGAAACAAATGTAGAGGAAGTTGTACAAATCGAGACATCGACACAGTTGTCTCGATTTGTCACATTACAGTCAGAGGACAAACTGCACAGACATATATGTCACATGTCACAGAGAAAACAGCCTGTAAAATACAGACAGATTAGATTTCAGATTCCTGGGTTAAAAACAGCAAACATTTCTTTGACAGCTGCTGAAATCAGGTAAACGTTTTGCTCTCAGGGGGTTTCATTTTCAGCAGCAGATGAAATCAAGCACAGTTAAGGAGAACTCACCGTCTGTGGAGGGACGTCTTCGCTCATGTATGAGTCTCCTATGAAGGGAGGGTCCGTAGGTTTGGCTGGCCGAGCAGGCTTCACTGTAGGCCGTTTGGTATTGATCCTGGTTTTATTATTGGCATCATCAGATCTGGACTTGGATGTCTCCTTATCCAGGTCTTGCGTTTGCACTTTGTGATGCTTTAGGAACAAATTCCCCACATCCCTGTCTGGATGCGAGCTGGGCACTGGGGGCAGGAAGGTGAAGTGGGCATTGTTGCTCGGCCCGTTGAGAGGCTCCTCAGATGAGATGCTGCGGGAGACAGAAGAGTTACCGACACATCATATGTAACTAGGGCTGCCACGATTAGTCGACTAGTCACGATTATTAAAATCGTCGACGACTAATTTAATAGTCGACGCGTCGTTTGAAGCTTTGTAAGATCCCAAAAGACGCAGGAATAAGAAGTAGGATTTAAGAGTGTAATAACGGACTGAAACAGAAGATGGCAGCACTGCATGTACAAGGATGCCAGTTGCCGCTAAACCCCGAAGAAGAAGAAGAAGCTGTGTCCCAGAATTCATAGCGCGGCCCAGCTCAGTTTCCAACTAACTAAAACTAACTAGCGGCAGCTAGTTAGTTTTAATATTACTCTTATTATTCTTTCTGGGTCACAAAATAAACGATTAACATATTTTCAGGCGAGAATGTAGCTGTGTAAACGTCAAATATCTGCTCAGTTTATCAAGACACCACATATTTTCAAAAGCTCTCCGACGTTTTCGGAGACGTCTGTTACCCGCTAGCTGATAGCTAGCCGGGGGCTAGGCTAACTAGAGCCGTGAGAACACCGGACTCCCGGTAAATCGTTTTCAAATCCACCGCCGTCTTTCGCTACTCAGGTTAAATATATATAAGTCACTTAGATAACTTAAAAATGTTATTGTTCGGCTTTTTTTTTAGTATTTTATTGGTTCCTGATTAAATTGGTTTGGCTGAGATTTTTACACAGCTGAATAAACGTCAAGCAGATTAAACTCCATAGAAACAATCTGCAAATGTCATCAAAATTTAATAAACTCATCTTGTCTTTATTTTGTAGTTAGCACATACCTTAAACACTTAAAGCTGTAAGCTAATGATAGTTATATAAGAGCAGATGCTGCTGGTGCAATAAGCTGTACGTTTTACGTCCAATGGATGATGATCTGATTAGTCGACTAATCACAAAAATAATCAGTGACTAGTCGACTATCAGAATAATCGTTTGTGGCAGCCCTATATGTAACACTTACCAAGCAAGAGTCAAAGGACAGCTCCACATTATTTTCAACTTCCAACTAATGTGCCTATTGTGGCTTAAGAGAGCGCAACCCAGAATAAAATATGAAAATCTAAAATTCAAATACATCAGCTATGAAATTAAGTGGTGTGAGGGTTATCTTATGATACGAGCTGCTTCTATGTGTGCATTTTAAATAGTTTTCTTTGAAAATGTCATGAGCATGGATAAAGGGAAATATTACGTGCATGAGCATGTTTTTTTCCATTTAACGCACAAAACGGGAAGTCGCATGTTCGAGTGCTTGGAATGTTTGTTTTTTTTTCATATTTAAGATAATCCTGGAAGTGAAACCAAGGCAAAAATGCCCACATCGAAAAAAACAAATAAAAAATACTCAGTTGGTGAATCTCGTACGGGGCGATCCGATTACTCCATTTTAGTCCAATTTTCCCAGCTGAGCTTGCAAGCTGCTTGGCAACCACCTCCTCCACCCCTGCGCCTCACTAACTGCCACATTACAGTCAGAGGACAAACTGCAAACTCCTCCAACAGAATAAAGTTAAGTTAAAGGGATTTTTTTCATTAGTGCGGCCGGAGCGCTGTGTGGCGCCTTTGTTGAAACCACAATGATACAAGTGGAAGGGAGGGGGATAAGTGCCGGTTACAGAAAACTCCTCGTACCACTTGTGATCTCAGAGTTTAACCCTTCGCACCAGTTTCACTGCACCATCTGATACAGCTCTGCATGTGGACTGTTGTCTGAACCTGACAGTGTTCAGGGAGGGAAAGCCGCCTTTTCTTCAGTTTCTTCCCTCTTTTACAAGGTCGTCACTGGACCAAATTCTTAGGCAGTGTCAATTTCAGGATGGAAAATGCAAGAGCAGCTGAGGCTGGAAAATACGACCCAGATGACCGATTCAAGAGGTATGTAGCACCATATTTTCAGTGCACAATATTGGTAAATACCTGATTTTCACATAAAGGTGAATTAACTGGTCGTGTTTAGTTTCTTTTCAGGTGTTAAAGTCCCCTTTTGTCCAATCGTGTGCATGTCCGGGGCAGCTGAGAGCAGATAAGGCAATCCTGTTTAATAACTCACTCACTCATCATCAGAGTTTCCTGTTTTTAACAACAGGATTAAACTGAAGCTTTATGCTTCTTCAAAAAGATAAAAATGCATAAATTTAGTTCAGATTGGAAAGCGTCAGTTTTTATTTTCACAGATCCAGTTTTGACCGGGAAAAGAACGCCGTCATGCACACAAAATATTTTTAAAGATAAAGAACTTTAAAACATCATTAGCAGCAACAACATCTGTAACTCTAAAGACTTGCAGTTAAAAAAAAAAGATCATACGATATTTGAATGGTGCAGATGTTGTGGGAATCACTGTTATAATGCTCCTCGTGCTGGTAGGAACACCAGTACATCAAAACATTGGGACATGGGAGTAAACCTGGGATGTGTCTGTGCTTGCTGCTTAATGTTTAACTTCTTAATACGCTTCTTGGACCTTGAATGAGAAGCTTTTTCTCTAACAACACAGACAGGTCTGAGTCTCTAGATTTCTATTTGTATTCTTCTTAATGCAAATATTAAAAAGACAAGTTTTTCAGGGCTTCCACGTACCCGGGATATCCGGTGACAGACATCCTGGCGTCCGCTGACCCTCGTTTAAGAGCGCCGAAGAATTTGTAAAACTAAAAAACAGCAATAAAAATTTGTTTTTAGAGTTATTCCTTTGAGATTATATGAGTATTATAAATGTCTTCTTGCACTTTTTATGGCCTTATTGCTGTGAGTGTTTCACCTGTTTTTAACAGTAGTTTTGTGACAAGTTTGATAAGGGCCACGCCCAAAAGAAGCTCAAAGACCCCGATGAAGTCCAAAGGTTGGTTCCTTTCTGCTACTCGTACTCAGCAGCATTAAATGTGTTACATATTTAACTGCCCCGCTAGCATTTCTGATGCATCCTCATAACAGTTTGTGTACTTACGATTTTATTACTGGTCATCGTGGGCATCACTTTATGGCCGTGTTCTCTGAATGGTTTACAGATGCAGGGGAAAAGTGTGGTTTTTAAAATGTGCTGCACCTTTACCCTGGAATAAAATGCGAGGGGATCTGAAACTGAGCCCAACTCTTTGTTAATGTTTTTTGCTTTTAAATGTCTTGGATAGTTTTTGAGAATTCAGGGCCGGCGATGTAAACGAAAGCCTTGGTTAAGTCCACAGATGTCTGCGAGGCTTCTCGGCTTCCTGTGTTGCTTTTAATTCTTCAGCATCGTCATGACTGAATGAACGCACATACTGACATGATTTTATCTCACGTCCTTTCTTGCGCCCGCATGGTTCGAGACATGAGAATCAAGTTTAACGAATTAAGGATTCAGTCTAATATCCGGCTGCTTTCATAGCGTTTATTTGGGAGAATAAACCTGCTTGAATATGCAAGCATTGCTTTCAGTTTCTGTACTTTAACTGCTCACATGTGCATAATTTCCATCACGTACATCCCAAACGTGTCATCGGTCCCTCATTTCCCTCCTGAGAGCATCGAACATGTTTGCAGACCAACATTTATACTCATTCATGTTCATATCATAGAGTTTATATAAACTCACTGGTGTCTTTCTTCATCAGAGGTATTGTTGCCTTGCTGATTGTAGCATTTTCTTTTAAAGAAAGTGTCAGGTGCACATGTTATAAATATTGGGTTGCCTTCCTGAAATCCACACCTGGCAGTTCGGTCCTTATTCAAGTCATCGGGTGACACTCAGTAACTTTTCCCTCTCAGGCCTGAGCTGCAACTTTGAGTTTTGTCCCCCTTTATTCTGATCTTCAGCAGGTGAAACACGATGAGCTGAATCTAACTGTACTCCTGTGTGCCCCAAAAGCGTAAAGATGATGCACAAAAATGTCTACAAGTCAAAGAAGATTCATATCTTATCATATCTGAGATTCAAAGTAAAGGTCTGAACTCACCCGCTCGCCCTCTGTATGAAGTCGTAGAGAGGCACCAGAGGCCTCTCCAGGGTCAAAGCCAGAATGTAGACGATAAGGACGCACGAGACCGTGAGCACGGCAAAAAGCAGCCTCCTGTGCAGCCCCATCCCAATCATGGTGCTTGTGACTCCGGCTGACAGGCTGCGTCTCCTCGCCCTGCCCTCCACTCAGCTCCCAGGAACATGAGGAGCGAGAGGATGTGAACGCTGTGCCACTCTACAGCTATGAGTGTCGACGGCGGGGGATTTACCCACGACAGGATCTGGGCTCTCCTCTGAGCTTCTCTCAACACAGCTACAGCGAGAGGCAGATAGAAAGAGAGAGTTGGAACGAGGGGAAAGACTCAGGAGGGGAAACTTTATCTTCCAGCGTCAACAGAGTGCCAAATAATCCCTTTTTAATGAAGTCTTTGCCTTCATGCCCCTGAACACAAAGCTCAGGGTCACGATCTTCATCTCCTTTTACATCCTGCTCTTACTTATCTACTTTCTGCTCTTACAGTCTTCTTACAGACAAGAGAGGAAACAGAGGAAACACTACAGCTTCACACATTAAAAATATGCTGAGCAAAGTTTAAAAGGGAAAATAAAGAGGCTGGGAGGGGGGCGGGGGGGATGACGATAGCTTCAGCTGAAAAATACAGGAAGCCAGAAATGTTACCTTACAGGAAACTGACATCTTTAGTGCAACTCAACATGTTTCTCCAACTCTTAGAAGAAGTTGCATTAGCACTAAATGTCTCTCAAGTCCAGAGCTGCTGTTCTTAAAAGTCCAGAAACTGATAAATACGTCCACTGATGACTGTGTGTGTGTGTGTGTGTGTGTGTGTGTGTGTGTGTGAGAGAGATAGGCATGTGGGAGTGCTGGGTCTCTAAATGGGGAATGGAAAGAATGTGATAAACTCCAGCATCTCTGATAGCAGTTATAACAGAGCGAATTAGCTCTTCCACACCCCAAAAACTGGAGTTTTTTTTTTTTTTTTTTTTTACACAGTAAAACATGGCAAAAGTCATCCAGTAATTCATAACATGTCTGACAGAGCAAAATATCAAAGAGGAAACAAAAAGAATCAGCCTGTGTCAAATCATGACTCAATCTGCCTTCCTTTAATGAGAGGACTCGGACAAACCTCTTCAAAAAAACCTCTGAGTACTTTTGAGAAATGAAGAACATGAAGCTTCACTCACCAGCAGCTGAGCTCCTGTTTCCTTTAAGTATTTCCTTTCTGCTGCTCACAGTGGAGACATATTCCTCTAACTTAGCTCTCTATTGCTCATCTACTGTGAAGCGCTTGTGCTGCCTGCCTTGCACTGTATGGGCGGGGCCATTGTGAAATGAGCAACAGCTGCTGGCAATTGGTCAACCCCCTGAACTCCAGAGCACGAGAGGAGGGGAGGGAGCCCACTGCGGGCAGCAGTAAAGTTAGTGAGACATGAGCAGCTCAGAGGGAAACAGATTAGCTTGTCCACACTGACAAAAGCCCTGATGTACGAGCTCTCATGCAGCGTGTCTTAACATTTGATTCCTGTGGTTGGTGAAAATGTGTCACGAGTTAGTTGTGTGTTACATGTACAGAAGTGAGAAAAGCCCCATTTGAGTCACATCTATTTCTCTGCTTGGATCTCTTGCAGTGAAGAAAATCTCACGAGGCTCCTCATCCACGTTTATTTAGGATATTTGAAGTGCAGCCATAATGAATCAGAGTGTCTGGTAATCAGACTCCCTGACACGGCCTGTGTGATTTTGTTGCTCGTTTGTGGTTCAAGTTACTCCTCTGACTTCTCCATCTTCATGTTGCGTTTGTCTTCGTGGAGTTACTTTACTTGTTTCCTTGTAAGAACTTGTTTCCTTGTTACAGGAAACAAGAACTTGTTTCCTGTAACAAGGAAACAAGAACTTGTTTCCTGTAACAAGGAAACAAGAACTTGTTTCCTGTAACAAGGAAACAAGTTCCTAGAAGGAGTTCCAAGAACTTGTTTCCTGTAACAAGGAAACAAGAACTTGTTTCCTGTAACAAGGAAACAAGAACTTGTTTCCTGTAACAAGGAAACAAGTTCTTGTTTCCTGGTCTGCTCTTGTCCTTTTTCTCCAGTATCTTCTTGTTTTCCTAGTTTTGTACCTTTCGTGAATCAGTTTTTTAAAATAAAGCTCGCTTTTTGTTTTGCACTCTCCAACCAAATCGACTCTCACAAACACTCGGGCATGGATGTGAGTTAGTATATATCAGTTGTATTTTGGATTACCTTTTTTTTTTACTCAGAAGCGTTATTTTAAAGCTCTAGTTACTAGAATACTAATATCTGATGGTTTATTATTATAGATAAAGTTATCAAGGATTATATAAGTCATTAAAAACATCTCCAGAAGCCACATTTAAGTGATATGCATGTATATGGTTCTGCATTAGTACTCTTACTTTTGCTAAAAGCTAAAACTTTTGCCCTACTTAAATATGGAAAATCCCACCCACCCCCTCCTCCTCCTGAGATGGGTGGAGATAAGCAAGAAGCTCCACCTTTAAGCTGACAATATAAAACTAAATACAATAAGTGGAAAAACAACTCTGCACTACTACACGTCATTTCAGTCACAGCCGCTGTGGTCTGCTGACCATCATCACCTGACACACACTTATTTTCTGAGAGGATTAATTGTTATTAGTTATTGCATAACTGTACTAATGAAATAGTGGGAATATTTCTCTACAGAATCTCAGCCAGCATAAATCCGCAGGACGTCGGCTGCAAAGGGCCTGGACTGGATTGGCTTAAACCAGGGGGACATCTGAAAACGCCAAGACCTTCTTTAGTGTTGCCTCAGAGTGTGGGAGGGTGAGAGCTGGCCGTATCAGTTCAGTCACTTGCACAAACGTCCTTGTTTGATTCGATATCACAGCTGCAGACACTTCTGGGCAGATAATGGGCATTCCTGACCGATGAACTCTTCTAGCCTCGGTCTGTTTGACTGAAGCAGGGGCTAAAATTGCTACAGCAGGTTTAAAGCAGAAACATTATAAGTGTAAGAGATGTGGCACTGAAAGAAAACTGTAACAATAAGTGTTCACACATGAGTTACATAATGCTTTGTGTTTCAGAATACTTCCCTGAGTAATTTTGTTTGTTCCTGTTTAGTTTCTGCTTTAAAATGTTTCCTTACACTTGATTTTTTTTCTCCTTTATACTTAAAATGACAGCTCTGGTGTTAGATTATTATTATTATTATTATTATTATTATTATTATTGGTATCAGGGTCAGAATATAAGAAATATAGAGCAAGCATTACAATCCAAACACTTGACGGTTTCAGTAAACTCCTCAGTTTAAACTACAACTATTTTTATTTTTGTCAAAATTTAATCTTAGTTACATTTTTATGTAACTAAAATTAAGCCAAGCTAAGTGAGAAACAACAGTCAACATGCTTCTCACAGTTTGAGTTGAGCTGGTTGGAGCAGTGATGCATCGTTCCAGCTGAAACGACTGAAAAATCTCCCAGTTGGCTTTTAATGAGAGGGAATGGGAGGGGTGGTAACAGCTGGAATACTGGAAGAATTAAATTCTGTAATTAAACGTTCAGAAAGCGTCAATAAATCATTTCAGGCTCCAAACAAGCAATTTAACCTCATTATGTGGACTCCATAGTGTCTGAGACTGAAGGCTTCTTCGTCTCCTACTCATGAGTTATGGAGAGCGAGGGACGACGGGAGGGCGGAGGACAGAAACAAGTAAACATTTGTCTTATTTCCTACAGCGAGAAGAAACGAGGAACACGGCGTGTTTTCCAAACATTCTTTGCCTTTTATTCTCTTCACAGTTTTTCAAAGAATCACAATGAATAATCATAAAAAATAGACTAAAACAAAATAAACTAGTGCATTCAGAGCTATAGATGTCGTAATGCTGGACAGGAGAGAGCTGGAATGCTTCGTATAATGTTGCAGTGAATGTGTGTGTGGGGGGGGGGTCAATTTAGGTCACAATGGGGAGGAGAGGAAGCACACAAACACACACACATGCAAACACACAAAAGAAAGGCTCACTGGCACTTGTAGGACGGGCATGCGTGAGGAATGCCAACTCACATCGCCGCCCCTGTCGCCGAGTCCAGCTGCCCCCGCGCCTGCTCTGCCGACGGCCGCAGTGGCGGGATCAGCTTCGAGGCCTCCGCGCTGACTCACAGTGAAACTCGGGGAGCGTGTGACACATCAGCCACCCATGTGGGATTTTTTTATTATTATTATCTGTGCTAAGCAAAGAGGGTTAACATTGATTCAGGTTTAATGGTTAACCGTGTGGTCAAACTAACCCGACTGTAAACCAGCAGCGTCCCGGTGGATTACGTTTCACACATTGGGGCTCGGACGACTTGGAGGTCAGAAAAAACCTGACATACTGTATTTAGATCGACTAAAAATGGAGCGGTTAAGGTCTCACCGTCACACTTAGTAACCACGTAAATGTTCCTCACAGAAGGAATAAAATATTTCGTCTTGAGAAGGTTTGAGAAAAGCTTCCTTCACAACCTCGACCTTTCTGTGGACATATTACACCACGAAGGTCGTGTACGAGTCCTAAAATAAATAAAGCAAGATGAAAGAATAAATATTTTCTCATCTGGGGTCTAATTCTGAGACTGTGGGGGCTTTTGCAGTCACATCATGCTGTACCTAAATAACAGGCCTTACTTCCATGTTTAGAGTTTCTCTCTGCAGCACCCCTCCCCTACTCAGTCTACAAACCGATAGAGCCCCTCCCCCCGATGACTTTCTGTGACTTTTTTTACACATATTACGCATGTTTGAGTCATGGTCTGTCACAGCGCCGCCTTTGAAGCTCTGGTCACATGATTTGTGCCCCCTTAAATCCACCTAACCACCCTGCTCGGACCCAGCTCTGCTTTCCTAACCCTATAAACATTTTCTATGCACTTTCCTCCTCCGCTTCACCCAACATCTACCTCAGTCCCTCTTCCCTCTCTTTTCTCTTCCCTACATTCAGAAGCCACTCTGCAATCATCTGACCACGAGCTCTCCTCAGCTCAGTTTCCTTTAAGTTGCCTACACGTCTCATCGCTCTTTCTAACAACATCCTACACGCTCTCTATCTAACGTCTGAAATCTGTCTTAGCAAATCTCATCAAATCGCTTCGTTAGGTCTAAAGTTTGGTCGAAGACCCATTAAAAACAAACTGCTCAGAGCTGGGCTGCAGTGAGAAGTGGGGGGGAGGTATGGGTCCTGTAATTAGTGCTGGCCTTGAGGGGACGCTGGGACAAAAATGCATGACTCAACAGAAAAAAAAGGCAGAAGCTCTGCGTCAGCTCTCGTGCTCGTGGCTGATCTCAGGCCTTGGTTGTGAGCGGCCCTCCAGAAGAAAGAAGAACAACCCCCACTGTGTCCCACGTCACACCGGTGCAGGCCTGAGAAACATCTGGAACTGTTCGGTGAAGCACATCTGTGGGGAACATTTCTGCTCCCCAGACAGGAAGAGGAAAGAGGAGGAACATTCACCAAAAAAAGAAGAAGAAGAAGAAGGAACAGGAAGTTCACCTGGTCTGTGGCATTTAAATGAGGACGTTCAAACACAACATGCTCCTTTGTGACTGTCGGGGGAACGGAGCGAGGGGGGGGATGCAGTGCTTTTACCAATTTTAGTATTTTTAAAGTGAGGTAGGGCAAAATTCTGAAAAACTTCAACTTTCAAAGGGTCCACAGGTCCTGTCTCGCTGCAGGAAAAACAAACAAACAAAAGAAAAAGCAGCATCACGATGGTTGGACCGCGGCGTGTCGGGGACGCTGATGAAAAGGTCCACAGAGAGATGAAACTGGACATCCTGTCAGTCACTTCTCCAGCAGCTGCTTCCTCTGCTGCTCCCACAGGGCCTCCAGGTGATCCGCCCTCTTCAGGGCGGCCTATCAGAGGAGAGAGCGTTGTTTAGACACGTCTGTCAGTCATTCACTGTGCTTTCATATCATTCACGCCCCGACAGGCAGACTGCACGTCCCGTCCTACCTCGTGCTGCTTCCGAAGATTGTTGACGGTTTCTTCCTTCTTCAAGATGGCCGATTTCACTCTGGTAACGCACAGACGAGAGGACGTTAATAAAACATTGCTGGGTCGTAGGTTTGGATTTGCTCATTTCACTTCCCAACAATGGGAGCTGAAACATGTTAAACTGGTAAAAGATGCTTTCTGTAAATATGTGCAAGAGTGTTGGGGGTGTTGAAAGGTTTTTAATTTCTTTTTGGCCCCCATTTGAAGAAGCTTTCCTTCTCTGCGGGCTGTAAATACAGATGTGTTTTTAATCATCTGCCTGTTTAAATAAAGGTTAAACGACTCGCTGCACCACCTTGTGGTATGAAGTGGGATTACACAAACGTACAGCCCCAACGACAGTTCAGCTCCTGCTGATACCTCTTCAACACAAACACAAAATTGTGGGTATAAAGTCACAGGAGCTGTTTCTTCACATTCACACACACACACACACACACACACACACACACACACACACACACACACACACACACACTACAACTACACGTTTAGCTGAAATATCTTAAAAAAAGAAAAAAAATCATTATCAGCTTTCAATTTTAATTTGTTACAAAAATGGAATATTTAGGAATAATACTTAATCCGAATATTGATGAGATTATGACTGATAATGTAGGAAAACTACTTACTAGGATTAAAACTGGGGCAAGCTGCACTTGACATTATGGGGCAAAGTAAATACAATAAAGATGGCAGTAGCTCCTCTGATTAATTATTTCATTGGAATGATACCAATTTGTATTTCATCACAAATTTTATTAGGATATGATAATATGATAAAACGCTTCCTTTGGGATGGTGGTGGACCTCGGATCAATCTTGGTAGACTGTACCAACTGAGAAAAGAAGGGGGTCTATCCCTACACAACATAAAACATTACAGCATGTCATTTGAAATGTCCAAGCTGTGTAAACACTGGGCAGCAACAAATTCAAACCTGGACTGGGTCATAATGGAACGTGGGACAATCTGTCCCCATACTTTCAAAAACATGCAGCCCTGTGACACAACCCAAAAATAGAAAAGGTAAACAAAAGATAAGATTAATAAGTGATTTATATGAAGATAACGCACTCATGTCTTTTAAAGATCTGACAGTAAAGTTTAACTTGGAAGAACCCGGCCATTTGTGGTGATACTAACAAATGAGAGACTGTCTGAAAGATCAAATAAAGTTGTCTCAGGAGAAAAATCTCCTTCTACTTCCACCCTCACTTACAAAGGCATTAAAATGGTATAATTTATGTCACTGGGTTAAAAACAACACATGTAAAAGTCTTAAAAGTATTTGGGAAAAAGATCTGGATTGTTCCTTTGACGAGGAACATGAGATTCAATCGTCTCTGAAAATGGGTTTTACATTAGGGAAGCTAAGCTAGGTAAATGTATCCAATATAAAATTCTCAACAGGTACTATTACACACCAACGAGACTTTATAAAATGGGAATTAGTAAAGATGTCCTGTGTTGGAAGTGCCAAGAAGGAAAAGGTACGCTAGTACGTGCTTTATGGGAATGTCCACTGGTCTCCTCAATATGGGAAAATGTTTGAAAATATATAAAGAGCTGGGTGAAATTTAAATGACCGAGATTACCGAGATTGAGCCTATTGGGGGACATATGTGAGGTGCCACAGTTAGACAAAGCAGGCTTCAGAGTGTTAAACACTGTGTTCGTCTTATTTTAACACTTTGGAAAGAACCTCGGACTCCAACCCTGAAAGTGTGGAAGGAGAAAATGACTGAAAATGCCGCATGTGAGAAAATGCTGGGAAGACTGAGCAGCAAGACAGAGACTGTAACAGAACGATGGGACAGCTTCGGCTCACTGTGAGATACAGTCTGAATAAGAATTAAGGGACTTGTGTGTGCAACAGTTTATTTATAATTAACCCCTCACTGAGTGTGGTTTTTGTTGTTTTGTATTGTTATGTTATGTTTGTTTAAATGTTCAAAAATAATAAAAACTTTAATTACAAAAAGAAAAGAAAAAATCTGTAATTTCAACAGCATTTCTTAGTTTTTCTACATAATAAAGAAACGTTGCTGCAGTAAATGAAAGATCTACAGAAGCAGTTGTGGTGCGTCAGTGTCAGACTGAACTTAGAAAACAGAAAGTTTCCATTAATTCACTGATCTTTGTTTTCTTACTGTGGACACACTGTAACGAGCAGAAGCTTCTATAGCCAACAGTGAAAAGCTGGAGCTTTTCTCCAATTTAATTGTTTGTCTCGTGTTTATTTACTTTGGAGTACTTCACATTTTTCAAAGCCATCCGGTCTTTACTGGGATGATTCTGGCCCCCGGGCCTTATGTTTGACACCCCTGGTTTACATGTGTCACGATCTGGTCTGCATATTTAAACCTCAGTAAAGAAAAGAAAGCAGAGCTCTTAATATGTTCCTCAAACTCAAAAAAATCATTAAAAGCATCAAAGATGATCCTGACTGTGTATCAGACCCTCACCGTCACACATCGGGAATATTTTCCTAAAGCTACACTGCCAGGTGCTTTGGGAATGTGTTTAAGTGGCTAATCTGTGTGTCTGATACATGCTGTCACAGTGAAGTTTGCTGATATTAAACACAGCCTAAGCTTCAAATAATGAGGCCAGTGTATGTACGCAGGCTTTACACAGCATTTCCTATTCTGTTGAACTCCACCCACACTCTGAGTCTTGTGAGGCACAGGAAATGAGAAGACAGTCTGCTTAACGGTGGTTTCAGATTGAGAATGAACTGAGCTGCTGCACTTTACTATGTTTGCCTTCCTCGTGACATTTCCTGACATTAAGAATAAACTGAAATGCGAGCCTTGTTAAATAATATGCTGATAATTTAGGAAATCGTGCTGCCTTTGTAAGCCAGCCAGCTCCAGTTTCCCAGGAATCCCTTGACTTGAATCATCCTGTTACTTTAATGACCTGACCCTGCACCAGTGTTGGATGTCACCAGTGCTGCAGCCAAGTTGAACATCTGGAAAATTGCCACAGTGCCTGAATGTTTATTAATCAGATTCAGTGTCACAGAGCCGGCCTTCTGCTCAGGAGACAAACGTTTCTGAGCCGCACTGAACGTCGCGTTCACGTTAATCAGGTCACCTTCAGAATTGCTCCAACCCTCTGTCCTTCTCGTGTTTCGCATCTCTTACAAACTGGCAGACATTCAGTGGAGCTGCTTAAGGTTCCACCTTTTATTAAGTCTGAGCTTCGCTTTCGAGCCGCGTGCCAACATTCCTCGTTGCACCTTCAACAGGGTGAATCTGTAAGCAGGCCTCTGACAAGACCTGCTGAATGTTTGGACACTGCTGCTGACCTAAATCCACAGGCAGACAGCTGGAGGTGGTGACTCACTCACAGCTTTGGCTTCAAAATGGTTACACACATAAAGCTAATGTCAGAACAGATCATTTAAAAATTACAGGTGGTGACCAGTGGTACCGCTCAGCCTCCCAGTACAGGTCGGTTTAACATCAGACGATATTTTCACAGACCAGCATTTAAGGTGTCGTGGATAAACACAACAAAATAAAATGATACGACCGAGACAAAAACTGTGGTATGTTGTAAATATAATAATAAACGCAAATTCACTGTATAATTGTGTAACTTTATTAGCAGCGTCCAACAACATTGAGAGTAACGTCGTCCTCTCTTAACGATAAAAACCCTGAAAACCATCAATTTCCCACCCGAGCCTCAACTCTCGCGGCCCGGTACCAAACGACTCACGGACCGGGCCCGGGGGCCACTGTCACCTCGTTCTCCACTTATCACATTCACAAGATTTCCAGGAGACCTGACCTCTGACCTTAACCTTGAGCTCACTGAGATTCAAACTTGTCTGAGATTTTTATTACGCGCACTCAGGAATCAGGTTGGATTTTCCCAGTAAATCCAAAGGATGTAATATTTGTTGTTTCTCATTAGTTCCCAGTCTCAACAATGGTCCATACAAGTTAAAGGTTGTGTTAGTAAAGAATTAGACCTGATATCTGAAGCTTAATTGTGTTTTTAGGGGTTTAAAACTGAAAAATAATACAATTCACTTTTAAAATTGACCATTTTACTTAAATCATTTTGTCCCTTCCAGCTTACCGTTGGTGGACTTCTGCCAGTTCTTCCTCTTTCTCCCGCGTGACCCTCTCCGCCTCCAGCCGCATCCTCGCTCGGACTTCCGACACCTCCACCTTCAACCTGTGATTCTCCTCCTCCGTCATCACCAAGCGGTCGGCAAACTCCTGCCTTATCACCTCCGCCAGGTTGCGGCGCTCTTCCGCCAACTTGTCCCTGGCCTGATGAGGGAAGTTGGAGGAATTCTACTGGATATGTCTGAACATATTTTCTATTTCTGCGTCTACTTTCCACTGGCTAGTAAACGTATAACACGGCAAATAATCTCAAATCACTTGTAAGCTGCAGTTTTAGTTTCTCTCTCTGAATGACGCTCCTTACCTGCGCGATCTCTTCAGTTTCCTGTTCTTTCTGTCTAAGTGCGGCCTGCAGTCTGATCAGCTCTCCCTCCGTCTCCATTTGCTGCTTCCTCAGTTCCTGCTGCTTCGCCACCGCCGTCCGCTCAGAGCGCTCCAGCTCCCTCAGCTCGGTCTCGTACTTTTCCCTCACGCGCTTTAGCCTGTAAAAGGAAAGCAGAACACAAATGTGACGTTTAATATAGTTGTTGAAAACAAACTAAAGAAATGCCCAATGCTGTCCTATTAAAGCACATCCACATTGACACAGAGGGAGTCACAGCTACTAAATGGGCCTTGGATACAAATGTAGGTAAAAGGGCACCTTTGAAAGTTTCTCCTCCACACAATCCAGTAGATGATTTTTTAATGGTAAACCCAACCTCAATGGGCATAATATCAGCCTTGTACAGCTCAATTTCCAATTTACAAGGCTCTTCAGTAGCTGTTATCAAATCTAAATGGGAAAAGGACCTTACCTTTCGTATTACGGATGAACTGTGGGACTCTATCCTTGGCCAGGTTCACAATATATCAATGTGTGCTCGACATACACTTATCCAATTTAAGATAGTTCATCGGGGGCATTGGTCCAGGGATAGACTGGCACACATATACCCAGGGGTGGACCCAGCCTGTATAAGGTGTGGGGGTGCTCCTGGTACATTGTTTCATATGTACTGGTCCTGCCCTTCTTTGTCCACCTTTTGGAAATCTGTTTTCCATACCATGTCTGAAGTCCTGCAGCATCAAATTGAACCAGAGCCACTCTGTGCTGTTTGGTGCGGTCCAGAATCTGAATCTGTCCAACTCCAGACTCAAAACATTAAACTTTTCATTATTGTCGGCCAGGCGAGCTATACTGCTGAAGTGGAAAGACTCTTCTCCCCCCTCACACACGCAATGGCTACAAGATGTAATGTCTTGTATGGATTTAGAAAAAATTAGATATACAGTTCGTGGGTCTAAAAATACATTTTATAAACTGCAGTCCCCCTTTCTGGACTTCTTTGAAAGGCCCACAACTACTGTTACTGAGTAGTCCAAGGAACCCCCCACCCCCCCTCTTGTTTTTGTTTTTTTTTCTTTTATGAGTCTGTTTGTTGTTTTTTGCTTTTGTTTGTTTTTTTCTGTTTGTTTTTTGGTTTAGTTGGCAGCAGGCTGCCAATTATTTGTTGTTTTAGGGGTTAGGGTGGGAACAAGATGGAAATTTTGGAATATTCTGAAGCATTTTGTGTTATTGTATACATTGTATTGGAACCTTTGTCTAATAAAAAGACCTTTGAAAGGAAGAAAGTTTCACTAAATGATGACCCTTCATCTTCACATCTATGATAAAAAACACAGAGATAAATCTGCCACCAACAGCAGAAACTGTAGTGAAGCTTCACTGGGCAACAACACGATTGGTTGTTATATTTTTTTGTATCGTATTTGTCACACTGTCTAAATTAGGCACACACACAGACACACCTGTTCTCCGCTGCCCTCTCACACTCCTCTTTGTCCTTGCTGGTCTCCTCCTCCAGCGTCCAGATGGCGAGCTCTATCTCTTTGTCGCGTTCTCTTCGCAGTTCTTCTTTTAGCTCGCGCTCACGGGTCAGCAGCCACGCTTCCTGTGGACGCACAGAAACACGCATGTTAGTCTACACACACGGTACTGAATTCCAACGCTGTCAGTTCAGCCTCATCTGTCATCGCGCCCTTTTTCATTCTTTTCCCGCTGTCAGTGTTTCCGCTTTCTCTGAGAAACAGTTTCATGTTTTGCTACAAATCCACAGTTTGATTTGAGAAGAAAGCTGGAGGGTAGAGGTCAGCTGGAAACCTGTCACATCCCTGTGTTGTGACATAAAAAGGAAAAAAAACAAGCTCTGCTTTTCTCCTATTCACACGAGTGACACACATTTCAACATTTCTATCTGAAACTGATACACAAACTGGAAAAAGGAAAGGGAAGAGATAACACTCCCAGGCAAACAAGCAAGAGAAGGTAACCCAGATATCTACATGTCAGTTAGTCGAACACTTCCCACTGACACAGTATACAGCAGCCACACTTCAATCTGAAGAAAAGAAGAAGCGAATGCGAGCAGACAAACCTCTTTCTTCTTGTAGTTTTCTTCCCACGTCTGCTTTTCGATGTCCAGACGCTCCTGTAACGCCTTCATTTCCACCTAAACGCACAAACGACACTCAGCGTGAGACTTTCCGATGGATGCTCGTGATGCTGACAGGACGCAGACTTATTTCCGGCTCTTGACGCGGCTCTGCAGTGTTCCCAGTCCTCACCTGATGTCTCCTCTCCTGCTCCTCCCTGGTCTTGTCCAGCTCTTCTTTGAGGGCTCGTCCAGCCAGAGAGCTGTTCTCCTCCAACTGCCGCCGCAGATCCTCCAGCTCAGCGCGCTGCCTGTGACACAAACACAAACCAGTGCGTTGGAGATGGACAGAAACATCAACACTCATCCCATATGCCAAAAAACCGTTGACTCATTAAGGACGTGTTATATGTAAAGATGTAAAGATCCATTAAAATAGCTCGTGCAGAGAAACCCGACCTTTGACCTTACCTTGCAGCCAGCTGGGCCAGCCTCTCTTTCTCATCAGCGACCTCCTTGTAGAGACGCCTGCGCTGCTGCTGCAGAGACACCTCCTCCTCCTGAAGCTGCTTCTCATACCTGAGACACAGACACGCAAACACAGACGATGACTAAATCTGCACAAAAGCCTGTAAAACAAGCAGGCGTCTAATTAAGAAACAGCTGCTAACGTGGACTGCTGTGTGCCATGATGTGAGTAACATGAAAAGCCAGAATCTTTTTTTGTCTCTCATCTGAACCATGTGAACACTTCTAAAAATATTCATCAGCAACATGCAGAGTAAACTTTAATGATGGAAGGTCATCTTCACGTCAGCTGGACTTCACTTTAAATTTAAAACCTGCGTAAGTAAATAAAATTCACTGATCTGAATGTCTGAGTTTATTTTAATATTTTAATTAATGTAAAATGGAAACAAAAGTCTCATTTTTGTACCAAATGAAAGCCCATTGATCCAAGTTTGCATTTTCCATCATCTTCAGGACTTCCAGCACTGACTCCCTGCATGAGCAAAGGGCTGACTGAGGGCTTTTTTTGCAGCATTGAGATATTAGATTAGCTAATGTATCTCATTAATCCATTTAAAACTATAAAAACAGGAAAGGATTAGTGGAAGTATCAATGCCTTAATGATGCTGTTGCATTAGCAGCGCTTTCCTGCATATAAAAGCACCGGTGCCATGAAAGAGGTTTTGTCCTTTCACCAAAAGGAAATCACGAGGACTGAAGCTAAAGAAGGTTTTACCTTTTTTTTTTTTAAAAATGGGGTCAAATGTATCCAAATATAGAACACGTGTTAGTCAGCTGGTTGTAGCACAAGCACAAGAAGAAAAGAGCATTTTGGATGGTTTTTTTGTGCCTCAGATCTTCTCTAATCCAAGGTTTGAATGTCACACTGAGTGTCACCCCCATAAATGCCTGATCTAAAAGTTTATAAAACATTGTGTGCTGGAAATTCATGCAGTCTTGAAAACTGATTCCAAGACAGTTTAATGCTGATGCTAGCTGTTTCTGTTGCATCTCTTACTGTGACATGCCCACCTCTGTTTGGCTAGCTCCCGCTCTCTCTGGCACTGCTCCTCCTTCTCCTTCTCCAGCTGCTGACGGAGGTCCTCGCACTGCCGGACGTAGCGCTGGGCGGCCCGGTCGTCCGCCTGCAGCAGCTCCGCCTCGTGGAGCGTCCGCAGCTTCTTCAGCTCCTGTTTGTGTTTAGAGATCAGCTTCTGGATCTCGGGCTCGAGGCCTGAGAGGAGGAAGAAAAGATGTTCGAGCTTTAGATGGACGGGGTCTGCACGATATTTAAAGCTCACAGGACAAACTTTTAATATTCTTTAATCAAAAACCTGAACGTGTTAGTGAAGTAGAAGCAAACGCAGGAGAGAAATGCCTCTGAGATACAGTTCTACATCCTCGGGCCTGCCACAAACTCCTCATCAGCTCTGTGATGTTTCATGGAAGCGGCCCACAGCAGACCGAGCAGAGGAACAGCACGGCTCATAATCTAAGCTACACACAGACTAACTGCTGTGTTTGCACTACTTAGTTTATTTACCAGCATTAGTCTGGTAACTGTCAAGCACATAACACAGCTATGATTATGACTAAGTAAATGAAAGGCCACACCTTGGACCCAGCAGACAGCAGATCATTTTACCAGAGGCTGTGTGAGACTACTGACAAAGAGCAAGACATCTTTATTAGAAGAAGCACTCTGAGGTTCCTTGACATTAAACGATCTACTTAAATCAGTATTACCTTTTTAATTAGCCTCCATAAAGCTAATTGTCCGACATGAACCACTGCAGAGCTCAGCAGTGAAAAAGACTGTGTTATATTACAAATATAGATGCAAGGCATTACAAGCTAATATTTACCACACCTCTCTAAATAAATAAAGAGAAAATAATTATATTCCCAGACTCAAATCAAAACCAGAACATGAATGAACTCAAATAGTTTCTACCAGTTTTGAGGCTGCTGTGGCCTTCAGGGTCAAAGTGGAGCGCCCTCTGTTGGTATCTTGTTAAACAGCATAATAGACTGATTGCATTCGTTTGCATCAAAGTGCTGCTTTCACTACACTGTTTGCTCATGTTTTTGCTGTCATATTGTGCACTTGTGATATAACAGGTGCTAAACAGGAGGAATCTCTGAAGTGCGTAGCAACATTAACCTGCAAAGTTCAGGGACGTGAAAAGTAGGGGTGGGGGAAAAAATCGATACTGTGTAGCATGGTGATATTTTGTTTGCTAATAATGTATCGATACAGGGACAGCAGAAATCGATATTTTGTTACCAAAAAGGTTTTTGTGCTCTGACTTCAGAGCATGTTGATCCTTTTTCTGAGCAAGAATCCTGACATTCCTTCACTGTCCAAATGTGTTTAACTTGTTTTTGGCAGCAATAAACATGACAATTTACTTATTTTAATTTAAGACATGTTTTATTTTAATTAAGTTTAAAACTTTTTTATTTAATGTAAAATTATATTTTGTTTTAATTTACTTTCAAATTCTTCAGTTGCTGAAGGGGCTGCATAGTTTTCATAAACTGCATAGTTCAGAATAGCTATAATTGTACCAGATGGTTGATTCAGTTAAGTTGGACTAGACTGTAATACAAACCGTTCAGTTTGTCAACAATAAAACTGAAATGAGAGAAAGACTGAGTGTGAGACTTTGATATTAGAGAAAATGAATATTGATAAAGTTTACCTTTATGTACAGAATCTGAATATCGCAAAATATTTTAAAAAATTGCAATAATATCGTATCGTGCGTTAAGTATTGTGATAATATCGTATCGTGGGATGTATGGTGATTCCCACCTCTAATGAAAAGTGAAGAGACTTTATCAGCACAGAGGAAAAGCTGAAGGCCTGTTAAGACTAAACCAAAACAGAGCTTTTACATATATGAATATATCCACACATGTTGTTCGTCCTGTCTTCCTCCTGTCAGCCTCAACCGGTAAGTTGAAAAGGGATTTTTTCCTTCCCACTGTTGCCAAAGTGCTTGGTCATGTAAGGGTCATCTGATGGTTGTGGTTTCTCTTAATAATTACCTTCATTATTAAGAGCTTTGAGGCGACTGTTGTTGTGATTTGGTGCTATATCAATAAAACGGACTAAATGGAAATAAATCCCATGACAGGAAACTGTGTTTCAGATCTCATATGAAATCTGAATGAGTAAAAGGTGATATGTGAATCTGAGAGCGTGGAATCAGAAATATTTATTTTCTTGATATAAAGTGAACAAAAGTGTTGATAAAAACAAAACGTCTTCCTGGAGCAGGTGGCGTTCTTCATCTTTCCCTTGTGTGTTTAAAGCTGCTGTAAGCTCAGATTTCCAGCCTCTGTCTGCGCTACCTTTGACTGTGATCTCTTTGATCTTCTTGGTTTTCTCATCGATCCATTTCTCCCGTCGGATCTTCTCCGTGGCACTCATCAGGTCTTTTAACTTCTTGATCTCCTGTTGAGCGAGGGAGTCGGGAAGGGGAGAGGGTAAAATTATGGTATCAAAGTTAAGCGCCACCAAAATGATGAAGATCTTTAATACACAAGCAGCACAGTATCTGTCTTTCTGAACAAAGTAGGGTGCTTTTAGGTGACTTTGACACTGGGACAGCGATGGTGAAAGGTAATAAAAGGAAAAGTAGGGTTAAAATCTTTGGCAAAGAAAAACTTAAATAACATAAAGAAGTGTAAGCTTTTTCATCTGAATGTAGAGATAAATGAAAGAGACTCACATGCAAACAGACTGGCCAAGAGAAACAGTGTGTGGAAAAACGAAATGACAAATGATGGAAGAATGAAGGAAATGACTGTTCCAAAGATGACTAAGTTAGAAGAGGGGAAAAAGTTACCTCGCACAAGGGACCGAGAATTTGCCACACCTAAAAGCAGGAAACAAAACACGTGTACAGACGAGAAAGAAAGACAGTAAAGAAGAAGGAGGAGGGGAAATAGAGAGAAAAGAGAAAATTAAACAAAAGCAGCACCGCAAGAAAGCACGACATAGTCACGCAGGAGGCAAAGCAGAGGCAGGAGATATCTGCACAAGTGCTTGCAACCTCTCTCACCATTTCATGCTGCTCCTGCATCTGTGCGATCTTCTTGGTGTACTTCTGGTCCACCTGCTTCAGCTCTCCCACCACTCCTTCACAGCGCTCGCTCAGAGCCTTTTTATCGTTGATGAGCTGAAGAAACATCAAACATTTTTCAGATGTGATGTTTAACCCTTTAAGACCTACCAGAGAACCAAGTCCGCCAGAGCTTATATTATATTTTTACATGCTGTGGAGCCATTTTTGGGAGCATTTCAAGTTGCTATACATCAATACAACCATTACAGCCCAGATTTTAATAATATGTCTGCATTAAGTGCATAGTAATTACATAAATTGCAAAAAAGTTCAATAAACTACAAAAAAATTGAAAATCGTTTTTGTTTTTTTAACATATATTTCTAGTTAGAGAAATTTAAGAGGCTTATCCCTCAAAACTGTAAATACAAAAAAGTTGCACAAAATAGTTTCCCACCACAGGAAATTTATTTTGAGTGTCTTCATAGTTTTATTTTTGAAATACACCAATTTTTATATACTGCAGGAAAAACGAAAATAAATATTATAATGCAAAATTGCAAAAAAGCAGCATATGCATCAAAATAAACTATTTCCAGCAGTGCAATATGAGTCCTAAGCATCCCAGAAACCACACAGAAAGTCATAAAGTCAAACATAACTTTTAAAAACACCAGTATAGGCTCATGAGGCCCTGATGGTAAAAAACTACATTTCTGCAAAATGACGTCACTTCCGGTTTCGGGCAGGTCATGGCGGACATGCGATAGTTCGCGCTGATGGACGTAGGAAGTGTTATGAACAGCTGATCGGATCGGCAAAAGCGTGTTTCTGGAATATTATGTTTGTGTTGCTGCAAGTGCTTTTTATGCAGTTTTTGCAAAGCTATATGTGGAAGGAAACTGTGACCGAGGACAAGCTGATGGCAGAAGATGTAAGTACAACTCCTCCGGTTTCATATGCAAAAAAAATTATTGCGTTAGCTCACGTGGTTGCAGAGCTACCGGGATTTAAAAATAGTTACGCAAAACGGAGCGTGCTGCTCTGACCGGTTTTAAAGGGTTAAAAAAACACTGAAACATCGAAGACTGTCGAGACAAGCCCGTCTTGTTTACCAACTCTTTGCATGTGTGCTGTATTGCTTCATCATCGTCTGCACCAACATCAACCTTTATTGGCCCGATTATACAAACAAGGTTTGAAAATATTCGAGTAGAAACCAATAAAATGGAACAGATATGGAAACGATTTATTTTATAGCTGCAAATATGAAGGCGAACCACGTAAATTAATAACAAAGACGAAACGAGTGCGTACCTGATCGATGAAGGTGAGGTGTCTCTGGATGGTGGATTCGTATTGTTCCTTCTGGAGCTGGAAGTTCCTGCTCAGCTCCCTCTCCGTCTCCTTCACGTGTCTTATCGTCAGCTCCCTCTGCTGGGCCTGACAGACATGACGCGAGCTGTAAGCACGACCGTCTAAAGCAGCTAAAAGCAGCGACAAGTGTTAATCTCTCCTACCAGAGCGGTCTGCAGCATGTTGACAGTGCGTTTCTTTTCCTCCAGCTCCAGTTTGATCCTCATCATGGAGCCGGTGAGTTCGGCAGCAGTGGCCGACGCCTGCTCAACACCGGCCAGCTCCTCCTCAGACAAAACAGCCTGAAAGCACAGCAAAGCCACCATGTCACCTTTCAGTTTTAGATAACACAACCAGGGACAGACTCACAGAACATCTATCCATAAATTTAAAGGGCTGGCTTAACTGGATGGTCCTCAGCAATTATATGGAAAAACACCTGCACACAGTCACAGTCTGTTTATTCTCAGCCCACAGATATTTATGGTTATTTTTTAACCAGTATACCTAACTGTGCTTCCTTTACTTAAACATAATACATGTTTTGTTCTGTTAAATATTCTAAATCAAACCTTTTAAGAACCCAAACTGGTCAGAAACGTTCAAATCTGCGTCAGTTTGCTAAATTAAGTACATTGTGGCTCTTTAGCCAATAAACTCTGACCTCTCGGTGTGATCCTGAGGTGACAGAGCGTGGCCTCTCCTGCTCTGACTTCTCCATCTCATCCAGGAAGCTCATGATACTCTGCAGCTTGGCCTCAGAGAGCAGGGCGCCCCCATCTGGCAGCGCAGGGTGGTGGCTCAGCTGGCCGTGACGCTCCAGGTTATCAGTGGTCAAAGAGTTGGAGTCCCCGTCCTTTAATTACAGCCACAGCGTCATTGTTAGTTCACAATATTTCTTACAAGAAAAAACATAAAAATTAGTGCAACGTAAGGCGCTGACCTCATCGATCCAGGCGTATTTCTCTTTGCGGTAGCACTTCGGCTCTGACAGCCTCTCCGGCTCCTCCTCCAACAGCTTTAGGGTGTCCAGCAGCTCATTGAGGGTGGTTTTAGACTGAGCCCTGCTGGACGAGGCTCCCTGCCTCTGGTCCTCCACGCTCACCGACCTCTGCAAGATCTCCTGGAGCACAAAGAGAGCAAATGTGTTTAAAAATGATCAGATGCAAGAATTAGCAACAGAAAATGCACGGTAAAACAAGGAATATTGGAAATTTTCATTTTTACCTGGGAACACTGAGAACCTCTGCGATTGGACAGAGCTGGGGACACAGCTCTGAAGCTGAGCTCACCCAAGTCAGCTACAACATTTAAATTAGAGTCTGTGGAAACAAAGACGCTATTTATGTTAAATGCAACGTAGTTCAATTTCGTTTCAGTCTTTAATAAAGTCTTTTGGGACCGAGACACACATCGCAGACCTGTGTTCTTCGTTTTAACATCTGTGGGCGACATCGGGTTGTTGTTGTTGCTCGGTGAAGCTGCACTTTTGTTGGTCAGGGAAATCTTGGGCGTTTTTCTACGTCCTCCCACACCAGTCTGCCTCGAGTTTTCCAACTCCACCTCCAGAGTGTGCTGCGTCTCTGCGGCCTGCTGCACTTTTATGTGCTGCAGTCCCTGTGTCACACCACCAGAGGGAGACAAAGGACAACTTTTAAACAGAGGGAGACTTTTACATCACGACTATACAAATAGTATTTTCATTTAAAACATCACTTAAACACTCAAGTAGGGATTACCACAAAGCACGTACATCAGGCGTGTTTGTTTTGGTAGCTGTGGGGCGGATCAGGCGAGCTTTCTCCTTACGGATCGGCTTCCTCTCACTCGTCCGATGTGGCTCCTGGGAATTGTCTTCCTCTGCTCTGTCCTCCTGCAAACCCAAACATATTTATTTAACATATCAATACAAGGAAGACAAAGAATCGATTACCTGGAGAGCTAAGCAGGTACCTGGGAGCACTGAGAGCCTCTGTGATTGGACAAAGCTGGGGAAATGGCTCTGAAGGTCAGATCACCCAAGTCAGCCACAACATTCAGATTAGAGTCTGTGGAAACAAACAATAAATCAATAAACATATTACTGCTACTTTATTCATGCTTACTCATAACACTCTCCTGGCAATCAGACAAGACTGTAGGCAGCTGTAATATTTGCATTATAGCGCTGAATAACAACAACCAGGACTCTTATACGCTGTATATTTTTAAAGACTACATTGGATTTTCCACTGAATATAAATTACTTCCTATAATATTTGTTAATGAAAAATAATGAGACATTGTGTCCTAAAATGAGCTGCAAACACATTAACAGTAATTATGTGGTAGTCAGCAGGTGGAGGAGTATCTACTAATTGGAAAGATGGCGGTTCAACCCCTGCTGCTCGAGAACCGTGATAGTGAAAGATACCGAGCCGTGCTCATCAGAGTGTGAACTCAGATGTAGGAAAAAGGCCTTTTATGAACATGTGTATGAATGAGACATGTTAGTAGAAAAGCACTATATAAGAAATCTTCCACTGCAAAGTGAAACAATGTGGACCTGTGTTCTTCGTCTTAACATCTGTGGGCGACATCGGGCTGTTGTTGCTCGGCGAGGCTGGACTTTTGTTGGTTGGGGAAATCTTGGGCAGTTTCTTTCGGCCTGCCACGGCGGTCTGCCTCGGGTTTTCAGGCTCCGCCTCTGCTGCGTGCTGTGTGTCTGCTGCAGCCTTGTGAGCTCTTTTCTGCTGCAGCTCCTGTAACAGACCAGCAGGGGGAGATTAACGTAATGCTGATGAGAAAACTGTGCAGCACTCAGACACAAAGTGACGATCAACGTCTTTACAAAGTAGACTTGGATCCACAAAGCCTCCTTTCATATATCGACACGGTGCTCTTAGTTTTGCACAGTTGCATAACACCCAACAGCAAACAGCAGGCCGGAAAAAACGAATCTAGTGCCAAAAATCCAATAACTGAGGCTGGCTATAAAAACAACTCAGTCCACAGACTCCAACTTTAAAATGTCCAAGTTTACAGCAAAAGCACTAATGTTGAGTCCTAAACCAATGGGTGACCTCACAGTGGCGACATCCATCTTTGACATACAGTCTGTGGGTAAAATGAAAATCTTTACTACGAAGGTCCAACAAAACATGTTTCACAACTGCATTATAAAAGATAACATCCAAGATTAAAGCTATCTGAGGCTGTTCTGCTTCAGTCTAGGGCTGCCACGATTAGTCGACTAGTCGCGATTACGTCGACTATCAGAATCGTCGACGACTGATTTAATAATCGACACGTCGTTTGAAACTTTGTAAGATCACAAAAGCTGCAGGAATAAGTAGTAGGATTTAAGAGTGTAATAACGGACTGAACAGAAGATGGCAGCACTGCATGTACAAGGATGCCAGCTGCCGTTAAACCCCGAAGAAGAAGAAGCTGTCCCAGAATTCATAGCGCAGCCCAGCTCAGTTTCCAACAATGGCGGCAGCTAGTTAGTTTTCATATTATTCTTATTATTCTTTCTGGGTCACAAAATAAACGTTTAACATATTTTCAGGCGAGAATGTAGCTGTGTAAACCTCAAATATCTGCTCAGTTTATCAAGACACCACATATTTTCAAAAGCGCTCCGACGTTTTCGGAGACGTCTGTTAGCCACTAGCTCGATAGCTAGCCGGGGGCTAGGCTCACTAGAGCCGTGAGAACACCGGACTCCGGCAAATCGTTTTCAAACCCACTGCTGTCTTTCACTACTCAGGTTAAACATATATAAGTCACTTAGATAACTTGAAAATGTTATTGTTTGGCTTTTTTCAGTATTTTATTTGTTCCTGAGTAAATCGGTTTGGCTGAGATTAAAGTTATAGTTTTTACACAGCTGAATAAACGTCAAGCAGACAGCTGATCATCAGAAGTGTGAGATGCTGGAGAATATACTCTGGTGTCCTGTTATATTTTAGATAGCAAGGAGCAGACGGCTGAGTTTATTAAACTTCACCGAAACAATCTGCAAGTTTCATTAAAATTTAATAAA